>NC_081411.1:572477320-573126981 GCF_030272615.1 Cryptomeria japonica | reverse complement strand
CAGTTTTATCTCTTTTTCTTCAACTTTTTCTCTTAGAAAATTCAGTTTGATAGAAACATGTTTTTTTTTAGAATGTAATACCGGATTCTTAGATATATCAATTGCTACAGTGTTATCACAATATATAGTAATAGGTTCTTTGCATTTTACCTTTATGTCTTTCAACATTTTCTTAAGCCATAGTACCTGTGTACAGTTAGTTGCTGCTGCAACATATTCTGATTCTACTATTGATAAAGATGTACAACTCTATTTCTTACTCAACCAAGAAACTAATCTCTTTCCAAGAAAGAATGCTCCTCCAGTGGTGCTTTTTCTATCATCCACATCTCCTGCCCAATTTGCATCTGTGTATGCACATAGATCAAAATTTTCATCTCTATGATACCATAATCCAAGATTTGCAGTGCCTTGTAAGTACCGGAAAATCCTTTTTACTGCTGATTCATGATTTTCCCTAGGATTACTTTGAAATCTAGAAACAATACATACTACATTCATAATATCAGGCCTGGTTTGTGTCAAATACAGTAGACCTCCTATCATAGATTTGTACCTAGTTGGATTAATAGGTGTAGATTCATCCCTTTGAGATAATTTGTCATTTGTAGTCATAGGTGTGCTTACCGGTTTAGAGTTCTCCATCCCAAATTTCTTTAGTAATTCTTTCAAGTACTTGGATTGACTCAAAAATATACCTTTATCAGTCTATGAAATCTGCAATCCTAAAAAGAATTTTATTTCTCCAATCATAGACATTTCAAATTCTTGCTGCATTTTAATAGAAAATTCCTTACATAATCCATCTTCTCCTCCAAAGATTATATCATCAACGAATACTTCTATAATCATGATGTCATCATTAGTTATTTTGTAATATAAATTGTTGTCTGCATTTCCTTAGTAAAACCAATCTTTAAAAGATACTTATCCAACCTTGCATACCAAGCTCTTGGGGCTTGTTTCAATCCATATAGAGCTTTTCTTAAGCTGCAAACCATATCATTGTCATCTGTCAAAGAAAATCCATCAGGTTGTTCAATATATACTTCTTCAAGATCTCCATTCAAAAATGCACATTTAATATCCATTTGATAAACTTTGTAGTCCTTGTGAGCTGAAAAAGCCAAGAATAATCTGACTGCCTCAATTCTAGCTACCGGTGCAAAGGTTTCATTGTAATCAACTCCTTCTTTCTGAGAATATCCCTTACACACTAGTCTTGTTTTATTTCTGACAACTTTACCATCTTCATTAAGTTTGTTTCTAAATACCCATTTGGTTCCAATTACATTTTTATCTTTAGGCTGGGGAACTAATGTCCAACTATTATTTTTCTCAATTTGTCGTAATTCTTCTTCCATAGCTTTAATCCAAAATTTATCTTCACATGCCTCATTTATAGATGATGGTTCAATTTGAGAAATAAGACATACCTCTTCATTTTCCAATCTTCCTCTTGTCATAACTCCTTTAAATTTGTTTCCAATTATCTGATCTTCAGAATGATTCAATCTTACATACCGGGGTGTCTTAATTTGCTGTTGTTCTTCAATTACTGTGGAATCCTCTGATGGTACCGAGGTAACTGGATCTTCATTCTGTACCGGTTCATTTGTCACAATTTCTGTTGCCGGTTCAGAGTCTATGTATCTTGAAGTTCCTCTGAATTGTTCATCAATCTTTACATTTGTACTCTCAACAATTTTCTACAATCTCTTATTAAAACATCTATATGCCTTGCTCTTAGATGAATAACCAAGAAATATTCCTTCATCACTTCTAGGATCAAATTTGCCAATATACTCATCTCTTCTAATATAACATTTACTTCCAAAAATTCTGAAATACTTAAGAGTAGGAGTATTACCAAACCATAGTTCATGAGGGGTCTTACTGTTTCACCTTTGATGTGAACTTTGTTGAATGTATAAATATCAGTGCTAACTTCTTCTCTCCAATACACATGTGGTAGATTTGCTTCAGATAAGATACTTCTTGCTGCATCCAAGATAGTTCTGTTTTTCCTTTCAATAACTCCATTCTGCTATGGTGTCTGAGGTGCTGATAACTGTCCTTTGATTCCATCCACTTCACAGAATGTATTAAAGTCCTTAGATGTGAATTCTCCTCCTTGATCTGATCTTAAACATTTGATTTTCTTACCGGTTTCATTCTCAACCATTGCTTTGAACAGTTTGAACTTTCCAAGTGCTTTTGATTTTTCTTTGAGAAAAGTAACCCAACACATTCTAGAATAATCATCAATAATTAGCATGAAATATCTATCACCTTGTAAGCTTTTAGTTCTTGCTGGACCACATAAATCAGTGTGAATCAAATCAAGAGCATTATTGGATTTGTTTGGAATACTTTTGAAACTAGCTCTAACTTGTTTTCCAAATTGACATTCCTTACAAATTATATTATGAGGTTTCACAATTTTAGGTAGATCTCTAATTGCCTTAGAAGTACTGATTTTTACCATGCAATCAAAGTTTACATGACATAGTCTCTTATTCCATAACAAACTTTCATCTATATGTGAAATCAAGCATGCCTTTTCACTGTTATTCAAATGAAAGATATTACCTCTAGTCTGATTACCGGTTGCAATTTCCAAACCAGTTCTATTCATGATTTTGCATTTTCCATTTTTAAATTGTAATTGAAATCCCTTCTCAACTAATTGACCAACACTTAAAAGATCATGCTTTAATCCTTCAACATAGTAGACATTGTCAGTGTTATGCTTACCATCAAGAGATATTGAACCCTTACCTTTGATTGAATAAGCTTTGTCATCTCCAAATCTTACTGAACCTCCATTGTATTCTTGAAAGTTCAAGAGTTTACCTTTGTCTCCTGTCATGTGATGTGAGCATCCTGAGTCAATGATCCATTCATCCTTTGCTTCAACTTTAGCTGCTAGGGCTTGTTCTACTAGTTGAGCAGTAAGTGCTGGTTGATCTTTTGTTATAGAAACAAAAACCCATCTATTGTCTGCTAGATCCTCATTAGAATCATCAGTCACACCTTCATCAACAATATAACAAGATTTGTCTTTGTTCTTCTTAAATCTACATCTCTGATATTCAGGATTAGGCTTGTATGTTCTTATAGCTTCTTCTCTTAGTCTAGCATGTCTATCAGGGCATCTTGAAGCCATATGACCAACTTTATTGCAATTGAAACATTTAAAGGGTGCTTTACCTTCATACTTACTTCCAACTAGACCTTTTGGCATTTTCCTTGCAAATAGTGCTTCAAGTTCTTCAAGCTCTTCATTCTCCTTCCTAGTTTCTTCAAGTTCTCTCACATAAAAGGCTTTCCAGTTTGATTTGTCAAATGATGGAGCAGATGATGTTGATGCTTTAAAGGCCAAATCTGTCTTTATAGTAGCAACAAGACCAAATTCGTCAATTTCAAAGGCTGAAAGTTTTCCAATCAATGTATCCCTAGTTACTGATGTATTAGGCATTCTTCTCAACTCATTTATAGCAGTAACCTTCATTTTATATGCCAGTGGCAAACCTCTTAATATTTTTGAAACAATTTCATCCTCACTCAAGGTTCCTCCACAACATTTAATACCCAAAACAATTTCATTTACTCTTTCCATAAAAGAAGAAATTCTTTCATCTTCTTCCATTTTCAGATGTTCATAGCTGATTCAGAAGCTTTCAAGTTTTGTAATCTTGACTGTGGAATCTCCTTCATTTAGTGTTTCCAAATGATTCCAAATAGCTTTAGCAATAGACCTATCTGATAATCCCATGAATTATTGATCTGATAATGCACTCAAAAGTGCTTTTCTTGCATTGCAATCATTCTCCTCATCTTTAGCTAAGGTAGTTGGAGCAGTCTGACCAGCTACAACAATAGTATAACCATTCTTTGGAACTTCCCAGATGTCTTTACCAATGCAATTCAGATGTGTCTCCATCTGAATCTTCCATATCCTATAGTTGGTTCCATCAAGTTTAGGACTATCCTTCCTAAAATAATTAGTAGACATTGGATCTCCTCAAGTTGTTAAACTTCTGCAAAAGAGGACTACGCTCTGATACCAATTGTTAGATCCCGGAGACAATTGAGAGTGGGGGGGGGGGGGGTGAATCAGTTGTCTAATAAATTCAAACCAAAAACCAATTAACCAACTTAATGCTTAATATTGGTAAACCAGTTAAGTATGCCGGTAGATAGTGTTAATAGTAAATTGCTATACTGGTAAAAATTAATGCATGAAACATAAACATAAAGTCATCCACAACACATAACAACAATATTTGTATGTGGAAACCCTATAAGGGGAAAAACCACGGTGGGAAACCTTACCCACAATCAAATGATACTACTGCAGATAGTAAGTGTACATAAATGGGGTCTACACATGCAGAAAGGCCAACAGCCTAGAGCTCACTGCTCAATCACAAAATGGGAGTCACACTGATTACATTTGGATGGTTAAATCCAATAAGAGTGTACTATACAAAATAGCATCTTCATATGTTGGATTCAGTACCGGTGTAATGCTGATATACTTCTACAAAAACCTAACTTCACCTTCAAACGATGTCTTCATGTATACCTCTGCTTAATCTCGCATATACCTTCTCACAATTCTTCTTCGCATTCCACACATTCGATCTTACAAATAAGATCTTATATTTATACCATACCCTAAGACCAATTTTAGTAGGTCGGCTCTACAAGATATTACAATAAAAACATTTTACAAATAATATAATATCCGATGCAATAACCGATTGAACATGTCAGCTTAATGCATTTACAACAATAATAAATCATCTCTATAGCGTGCCATGCTGATCTGAAAAAGATAAGCCTGCCGGTGTAACCCTAGATAACCCTGGACCTATTTGCCGGTAAAAGCAAATATGCCAATATGAATATACCAATGATTAATTCTTTAAAATAAAGTGTCCATATGATGTCTTCGACATTACCAAGTGTCTTCCATATCATTCCAAGTGTCGGTGAACATTTTATCCTATTGGTGAACCATATACCAGTAACTGTGCAATAGTTACTTGCTTGCTGGTGAATGTTGCTGGATCTCCAAAGTGCTAGTGTTTCAGTAGGTGTTGACATCAATGACAAAACCATACCAAAATACCAACATGAGGTAGATCCTATGGTAGCTAACACTTCTAATCCACCGACAACTATTTTTAGAAGAGAAATTCCTAAGCTTGATAGAACAAATTATGGGATATAGAAAATTAGAATGGAGACTCATCTTAGATGTCTTGGCAAGGATATTTGGGAGATCACTGAGAAATAATACACACATTATGATCTTGAATCTGGCAATCTTGCTCCTGTAGAATTGGATAAGAATATTAAAAATGATTGCAGAGCTAGAGAAGCCTTCTTGTGTGCACTTATTGATCAGCAGATCATGGGATTGACTGTTAAATCATCGACAAAGGTTATGTGGGACAAATTGCAAACTCTAAATGAAGGTGATCCTACTGTCAAAATTGGTAAACTTGATTGTTACTGGGTAAGATATGAAAACTTGAAGATGGGAGATAATGAAATAACTGCTGATTTTATGGAAAGAGTAAATGAGATTGTTATGGGAATTCAATGTTGTAGAGGTTTTTTGAGTGAAGATGAAATAGTTTCCAAAGTCTTAAGAGCTCTTCCACCAACTTACAAGATGAAGGCAACTGCAATTAATGAGTTGAGAACAATGGCAAAATCTTCAGTTAACAGAGACATTCTGATTGGGAAATTATATGCTTTTGAGCTTGAAGAATTTGGATCTTCTGGAGCTGTAAAGTCTGAACTTGCTTTTCATGCATCATCATCATCATCTACCGACAAAAGTGATTGGAAAGTCTTATATGAAAAAGAATTGGAAGACATGAGAAAAGAAGATGAAGCATTTGAGCAACTTGAAGCCTTATTTGCTAGAAGAGTACCTAAAGGTCCGTTAGGAAGTAAGTATGAAGGAAAAGCACCTTTTAAATGTTTGTCATGTAATAAGATTGGTTATTTTGCATCTAGATGTCCTAAAAGAAATACAAGGTTTGAGGAAAGAGTTAAGAAATCATTTAAGCCTAACCAGAATAGATATAAATTCAAGAAAAGTAAACAATGCTACATAGCGGATGAGGAAGGAGTAACTGATGACTCAGGAGATGAACCAACAGAAGACCTTGCTAGTGGATCTGACAATGGAAAGGAATATGTATTCTATGCTTTAAAGGAAGATGAACCGGAACCGGCTATCATAAATGAAGAAAAGGCCTTGGAAACAAAAGTTGAAGATAAGGATGAATGGGTAATTGATAGTGGATGCTCACATCATATGACTAGAGATAAAGGGAAATTTATGTCCCTGCAAGAATACAATGGCGGTCAAGTCAGATTTGGAGATGACAAAGCATGTATGCTCAGAGGTAGAGGTACTATTTCATAATACTGATAATGTCTATTATGTAGAAGGTTTAAAGCATAATATTTTGAGTGTTGGTCAATTGGTGGACAAGGGTTTCCAACTTCAGTTTAAAGATAGAAAATGCAAAATCATTAACAAGACTGGTTTGGAGATTGCAGCCGGTATTCAGACTGGAGGTAAAATATTTCACTTGAACACTGGTAATAAGACATGTTTGATTGCTCATATTGATGAGAGTTGGTTATGGCATAAGAGGTTGTGTCATGTTAATTCTGATTGTATTGTTAAGATTAGTTCAACTAAGGTAGTTAGAGATATACCTAGGATTATGAAGCCTCATAATCCAGTATGTAAGGAATGTCAATTGAGAAAGAAAGTTAGAACTTATTTTAAGAGCATACATGATAAATCTAATGATGTACTTGATTTGATTCACACTGACTTATGTAGTCCAACAAGGACTAGAAGCTTTCAAGGTGATAGGTATTTCATGTTGATTATTGATGACTATTCTAGGATGATGTGGGTGACTTTTCTTAAGGAGAGGTCTGAAGCTTTTGAGAAATTCAGGATTTTTAAAGAAAAGGTTGAAACAGAAACTGGATTGAAAATCAAATGTCTAAGATCGGATCATGGCGGTGAGTTCACTTCTCGTGAATTTAACAATTATTGTGAGACAAACGGAATCAGGAGATAGTTATATGCACCTAGGACTCCTTAGCAGTATGGAGTAGTGGAAAGAAAGAACAAAGCCATTTTGGATGCAGCAAGATCTATGATGATAGAAGCCTAATTGCCTCATATCTACTAGAGAGAAGTAGTGAGTACAACAGTCTACACATTCAACAAAGTTCACATCAAAGGTGAAACCGGTAAGACCCCTTATGAATTATGGTTTGGACATACACCTATTGTTAAGTATTTTAGAATTTTTGGAAGTAAATGCTATATCAAAAGAGATGATTCAATTGGAAAGTTTGATCCTAGATGTGATGAAGGGATATTTCTTGGTTGTTCAATTCAAAGCAAAGAATATAGATGTTATAACAAAAGATTGCAAAAAATTGTGGAGAGTGCTAATGGGAAAGTGGATGAGCAGTACAAAAATCATTTTATATTATATGATAGGGAACCGGCAGTGGAAATGATCATAACTGAATCGACAATGCCTCAACCGGTACAAGAAATTGAGACAGTTACACCAACACAATCAGAAAATTCAACTGTTACTAATGATCAGAGCAGTGAACCTGAAGTTCAGATGACACCAAGGTATGTAAGATTAAATCATTCTGAAGATCAAATCATTGGAGATAGGAACAAGGGAGTTATGACAAGAAGAAGACCGACAAATGAAGAGGTATGTCTTATTTCTCAAGTTGAACTGATATCTGTTATTGAAGCTTGTAAGGATGAACATTGGTTAAAGGATATGGAAGATGAATTAGATCAGATAGAAAAGAATGAAACTTGGACTTTAGTTCCCCGACCTATAAATAAGAATGTTATTGGAACTAAATGGGTTTCTAGGAATAAACTGAATGAGGATGGTCAAGTTGTAAGGAACAAGACTAAATTAGTTTGTAAAGGATATTCTTAAATGGAAGGAATTGATTATGGTGAGACATTTGCACCTGTAGCTAGAATTGAAGCTGTTAGACTATTTCTTGCCTATGCAGCTTATAAGAACTATAAGGTTTATCAAATGGATGTTAAATGTACAGTTTTGAATGGTGAACTTGAAGAAGAAGTATACATTGAGCAACCTGATGGATTTTCACTGACAGATGATAAATATATGGTTTGCAAATTGAAGAAAACTTTATATGGATTGAAACAAGCTCCTATAGCTTGGTATGCAAGTTTGGATAAATATCTTTTGAAGCTTGGTTTTACTAAAGACAATGTTGATAGTAATTTATATTACAAGATCATTGATAATGATATTCTGATTATTGAAGTATTTGTTGATGATATCATTTTTGGAGGAGAAGATAAACTATGCATGGAATTTTCTAACAATATGAAGAATGAATTTGAAATGTCTGGTGAGATGAAATGTTTCTTAGGTTTGTAGATTACTCAAACTGACAAAGGCATTTTTATCTGTCAAACTAAGTATCTGAGGGAATTGTTGAAGAAGTTTGGTATGGATAATTCCAAACCAGTAAGTACTCCTATGGTGACAAGTGAGAAATTATTGATCAAGGATACTTCTTCACTGGTAAATCCGACAAGGTATAAGTCTATGATTGGTGGTTTGTTATATTTAACTTAGAATAGACTAGATATTATGAATGCAGTAAGTATTGTTTCAAGATATCAAAGTAATCTTGAAGAAAATAATGAATGTGCAATAAAGAGGATATTTCGGTATTCGCAAGGAACAACAAAATATGGTTTATGGTATTCTAAAAATGATGATTTCACTTTATGTGCATATACTGACTCAGATTGGGCAGGAGATATTGATGACAGGAAGAGCACTTCTAGTGGAGCTTTCTTTCTTGGAAAGAAACTGGTTTCATGGATCAACAAAAAACAATCATGCATTTCTTTATCTACTGTAGAAGTTGAGTATGTTGCAGCAACAACTAATTGCACTCAAGTCTTGTGGATGAAGCAAATGTTGAACGATATCAGGGTAAATTGTAGTGAACTGGTAGTTATCTATTGTGATAACTCTGCCGCTATTGACATGTCTAAGAATCTGGTATTTCACTCTAAGAGTAAGCATATATCAATAAAGTATAACTTTCTGAAGGACAAGGTAGAAGCAAAGGAAGTCAGATTGGTTTATGTGAACACTAAAGAACATATTGCAGATATATTCAATAAACTGATGTCTAAGGAATCATTTGAGTGTTTGAGAGATAGGTTAGGGGTTTTTGCCCCTCTAACAGAGACTTGATTGATGCAGTTTGTCATCAGTCTAGCATGCATTATTAGAGATATTATTCATTCGACACTAATGAATGGTGCTACTACTCAGGGGGAGTAGTCAGCTTTGAGATACAGAGGTTTATATTCTTACTTTGATATTTTTGTCATATTTTTGGCATTGATGTCAAAGGGGGAGAGATATTGATGTGAAAAATAAGAAAATGAGTTGTATACATTAGGGGGAGAGTTATTGATATTTAGGAGATTGTTAGTTGTCTTCCACAGGGGCAAACTTGTTTGGCATTTTTTGGTACTTAGATGTTTTTCACATCTAGTGTTACCATCAATGCCAACGAGGGAGATTGTTAGAAATATGGATGAATTGATTATGTGTTGCATTGATGTTTTGTCATTGATGTCAACACTAGCTATTATGGTTGGTTACTGACAGACAGGTTTTGGTTACTGGTAGAAGATCCAGTGTTACCGGCAGAAGAGACTATTTGTTGGACACTTCCGACATGTTTGGATCTATGGAATGTGATTGGTTACATGTGGTAGATGCTTTTGGAGCATGTCTTCATCATAAGGTATTGACTTGATAATCAAATTCTATCATACACTCTGGTAAACCCTTACCGGCACTAGTTTAAGGCTTTACCGAGGAATCTTGAGAGGATGCATAATCGGTGTTGGTGCAGCTTCTACATGGATTCCAGGATACTGAAGATATTCTTTGATCGTGCTTCAACTTCTTGAAGACATTTCTTTGGAGTGGTGGACCCAGAATAGGTTTGGTACCTATCTAGGTTATGGACCAGTATCATGTTAACGTGTACTCTACACGTTACTGGGATGTTTCAGGATGTTTTATGGATTTGTTATTGTTGTTTTGGTCTTAAGCCGACATGGAATATCATTGTAATATTAATCTATGTAATGATCTTATTATAATATCTTTTAGGTGGCTGACCTAATTGGTTTAGGCCTTAGGGTTTGTATAAAATGATGTAAGATCTCATTGTAGATCGTGGCATGAGAATGGAATAAGTGTTCATGGTCTTGAAATGCAATATTATATGCGAAGGAGACTTGGTTGATCATAGGTGATCTAATTGGGATTAAGGAAGAGGTCAAAGGCCTTCGGTATTGAGCTTAACTGAGACTGTAATCAGGCATGATTGATGCTATTTCTGGCAGTTCACTCTATTGGATTGTTGTCCATTTATCTTGAGATGGTTGTAGCCTCTCTGTAGTTAGTGAAACTCTTTTGTAATGAGCAGTACGCTCTAGTAAGTGTGCCTTCTTGCATGTGTAGGCCCCTCATTATATCACATACTTTCTGTAGAAGTATCATCTGACTATGGGTAGGCTTCCCACCATGGTTTTTCCCTTTTTGGGTTTTCCATGTACAAATCATGGTGTTATGTGGTATGGTTGTTTTGCATTGATTATCTGTTTAATTGTTAAGTTATATTGTTTACCGATATCTATTTCTGCTTTACCGATACTTAATCAGGTTAAAGGTTATTAAGTGGATTGAATGTTATAATCTGTTAACAACTGATTCACCCTCCCCTCCCAGTTGTTCACCGATTATCCTAACAACAACCTCTAAGAAGGCTATGTAAAATTCATGAACATGATCCCTAAGATAACCCTTTCCTTTGTATTTGTCAAACTTGGGAGCCTCAAATTTCCTAGGAAAAGGTGGCATGGTTATGCTCCTGTCAAATGGATAAGGACATATGTCCTCTAGAGAATACCTTTTTTGTGATCTCCCTAAATTTGTTAGCTATTGTGAGAGATCATTTATTTGTTGGCGTAAGATATCCATCTCTGTGTTGGGGGTGGGATATAACCATGGTTGTCATGTTGGTATTGATTGCTACCATAGTTATTGGTATTTCATTACTTGTGATCATTTTGATCCTTGTTCGGATGATAACTAGTTTCCACTTGATTAGTTGTTTCTACTATTTGGGAAACACCATAGTAAGGGGCGATTTTTACACCTTCTTGTGCAAGTTTGAGAAAGTGAGGATTTGCATTCCCTTTGAGTATTATGTTAGAGAGATTGTTGAACCTAGGATCACCCATTGCTTCTTCTATTTCCTCTTATGTAGGATTTTGTGAATCTCCTCCTATGAATTCTTTATGGTGAAAAGGATTGACGTTTTCCTCATCCTTTGATTCGTGTTGTGATTTTTCGTGCCTACGCCTCATGGATCTAGTCTCGACCATGTAAAAATCTGTTTATGAAAGTGAGATTGTGATGAATGTGATGGTATATCTCTTTCTATAGCTCCAATAATTGACTAAAATGTGATGAATTGGTTGTTGTGGATGAATGATTGTCAATACCACAAGTTCATCAATAAAGTACTCTTCAGATCTTTAGTTTGGGGTGCAACAGTTTTGGGTAAGGTATAGAAAGTGTTGTGATTGACATCCACAAGCTATCTAACTATGAGAGGATTGACTCACGAGTTAGTTAAATACCTACCATAGATGACTAGTATGACCTCTTACGATGATTGATCCTAGATGTTAGAGATATACTAATAAGTTGATTTATTGGCATGATGTACAAGATCTGAAAGGACTAAGGACAAAACTTGTTAATGTTGAAAGTTGAATGTATTACAATTTGGTGATGGATTCTCATAGTAAGCACAAACTTTGGAGTTTCTAGTAGGATATTTTTGGTTGTGGAATACATTGGCTTCTATTATATGATTGTCATAAGGCTCTTCTTTAGAAAAATGCATGTGATCTCAAAGGTTCTAGCTCAAAGTTTGTTGTAAAACTATTTTGAAAGTCTTGATAACGGTGTATGAACGTTCGATGTTTCAATAAGAGCTCACGATTTTTGTACATAAAACTTCTTCTTTTCTAGGTTGTCTTTTCACTAGGCTTGTTCTTCTTAAAATGGTGGTAGATGGATTTCTTGATGTATTTGAGTGACTTCCAAACCCTAAACATTAACATTTGTGCAAGGTTGTTCTTGGTTAGGTATTTATTTTGATCAGTTGATGATATGTGCTTGTTTGGAATGTTTTGATTTTGACAAGAAGACACATCCAGCACATAAACACATCTTTTCTTGGTAGAGTAACTTTGACATGAACTTGATGAAATATGTATGTTCTTAGGCCAAATTCAGCCCAAATTTCTACTAGTCTAAACAAATGAAGACAAATTAGTCACTTTTTACCCCTAAGGATGGCCAATTGTAGTAATTTCATCCCACACCTGGTGCTTCTTCGAATCCAATACACAACACCTTAAGGAGTGTGTTGTATTTTCATGTTTGTGAGAGAGGATAGATAGGGACCAACAGGATTGGAAGGATGACCCAATCACTGTCTTTTTGGAAGTTTAAAATTACTTTTACAACCCAAAAAATTTCTATCTCATCTCAAGGAAACACGTATGGTGAGTATCTTGGGGGCAAAACCAGCTATGCCTTTGCATTGAAACTACCACAAAACTCAATTAATAGAATAGATGGGCCTCTAGGCTAAAAAGGTTCTAGTACTGTTGAATGGGTTTAGATGTAAGTTCATTATGCAGTGACTCAATTAAGAGCCTAGTAACTCATGGTGGGGCCCATATGTCCTTTCAACAAGTTAGATTATAGGAACAAATACACCTAAGGTTACAACTTTATCTCTCACCTGATTTCTATAGCGGTTCAAAGGAATTACTGCTTAAGTTTATCCCAAGGGTGATGTGTCCCTTGGTAGGCGTTTCTAAAAATGAAAATGGCTTTTATGCTAATAGAATGTGAAAATGGGCCAATCACAATATACACTTGTTCTTTTTAGTCCTTCATAGAAAAATGTGAGTTTGTAGTTGTCAATCGTGCATGAAGTTTTTTTTTGATACCAACATGATAAAATGTGTTTGTTCAAGTTTTACCATTTGTAAGAAAGCATAAAATCAACAACGTCATTTGCTTGAAATGAAGAACAAAAAGTGTTGTGATCTTTTTACCACTTGCAAGACAAAAGGTTGACTTTTTTTTTAAAACCAATTTGTAGCAAAAAATAACGTGTTTGTTCTTTTTAAAACTTAAAAAAGATGAAGTGCTTCTTCCTTTTTAAACCATTTTTTGCACAAAGTAAAAGTGACTATCCTAGGATTGATCAATTTGCACAATTAAACGATTTTAAATAAATATTGCAAATTTAAAGCCTTCAAAACCTGTAAATGATTTTTTAGAAATCCTTCGTGATATTTTGTAGTTGCACTCTTGTTAGATGATAGTTAGCAAAAATAAAAGAAGATTTGAACAAATGACTTAAAGAAATGATTCAACACTTACAAAAGCGCATGTGTTGTGGTTGTCAATTTTTGTTATTTTGTCCACTTATCTCCTTCTTCGTACATTAGAATGTGAAATCATCATAGATCTCTTCTAGATGTAGTTATTCATTATAATTCTCTTCTAAACGTGGTTAGTCATCATGGATTCTCATCTAGTGCACTGATAGGCGCCACACCGAAGGCATCCTACCGGGAGGCATAATTTTTTTTGACTTAATTGTTCTTCTCTAAAATTTCTCTGAGATAATATGTATTTGTCTGTTGTGTATCAACTTATTATTGTTGGTATTTCTTCAAGTTTAATTCATCATGGTCGCAATAATACCAAGAAAGTTGATAAAAACCTTAAAACAGATGCAAGTGGTCAGTCAGTTGGTGATAAAGATACCAGTGGCAATGATATCATAAAATATCAGAGAAACAATGGCTTCGGTACTCTTCAATCAAAATCAATTGAACATCCACGAAAGCTCCTTAAATCAAATCTTGATGATTTAGCTAAGCATAACACGATGGATAGTGAACCTCGTCCTTTCGTAGAAGATGGCAAGAAGATTAATCAAGGACAACAGTCTGGTAAGCATGAGAAACAAAAGACATCAGGACAAGATAAGGAAGCACATGTGGAAGATAAGGAGATTGTGGTACCCTCTCACACATCACAACCCATCAAAACAAAGTTCAATTCTTCTTCTTCTTCTTCTTCCCTAACTGGAGCATATTTGAAAGATAATTCACCATGTCTTGTGTGACAACAAGCCCCATCACTTTCCTATTATCCTATGGTACACAGTGCTTCTGATTATTTACAAGCAAAGTGGGAACACAATAAGGAACAATTTGAGGCAGAAACAATGGTAGCTGTAGAACGTACTATGAAGAACTATGGTGACAATTTGCTTCGTGCATTGAAGGACACACATTTTGTTTTGTTTAAGAAATATTTCTTACTTAAGCAAGCATAATGAATTCAATAATTTCAACAAAACCATCTCAACTAAAATACCTATCGTGTTGGCATTAAAATAGAAAATTCATGTTGCATTTTAGAGATCAAAAAGGGCACTGTGGATCTTGCAATAGAAGGAAAGATGAAGTAATGAAACATGCAGATAGAATGATAGAAGTCCTTCATGCTAATTGTTACTGGAGCACATTGATCCTTGCGCATCCTCCCATAAGATTTAATGGCCCAACTGCTGACTGTTACATGGTCTCCAATAAAATATGCACTACAAACACGAAAAGATTTGGGTGTTTCCCAATAAAGAAAGTCAGCAATGAGAATTTATTCAATTGATACAAGAGAAGAATATATCACTATTTTACTAGCAACCAGGGTAACTGTAGAACTCCCCATGAACACAAGGTGTCGTCTTCCTTGTCTTTTCAAATTCTATGATTCCCTTCAAGCCGCAACTAAAAAAATTTATGCAAATGTATAAGGGATTTGGGTACTAAGTAAAATGCAATAGAAATTGGACTAGTATAAATCAATATGAAATCATGTTAGTAAAGAGCCTTCAACCATAATAATTACATGAAGACAAATCTATTCAAAGCATTATCAGAGAAGATTAGCACAAGAAGTTAGTTAGGAAATAAATAAACAAAATGAATATGATACTTCCCCATGATGCTCCTTATGTCATGACTCTTCCTTGTCCTCCTCCTCTCCAAGATCCTGTTACTACATGAAGTATGCCCTCAACTTGAGAACTAGCATAAAAGGATGTCAAATGGAGGATGGGAGATGGTTGACTATGATATGAAGTGTTTCTATGAGAAAATGATGCAAATGATCTAAGATATGCAAAGAAGCAATGAAAATTCTTGCTAAACTCTCAACAATGATAACCTCAATAGAATAACCTTCTTCACAATGGAAAAACTTGTTCTCAATGAACAACTTGATCTTCAATGGAAAACATGATCCTCACAATGAAAATGGGAGTTCTATTTATAGGAAAAATGGGCAAATGAAGGGTTGAGATTGAATTGGTTGAGGAAGGGATAGGATTGATTGAGGAAGTGTTGATCATCAATCCATGTGATCTCCTTCAACCCAATCACATGTTGAAAATTGTCAACAAGGGAAGGCTTGAGAGGAGAGGGGGACAAATAATTAATGCTTGAAGACTTAAAGGAAGCCATTAAAGGCTTAAGAGGACTTTGAAGGAAGCCATTAAAGGCTTGAGTTGATGAGTTTTGGGTTAACCTTTGGTTTAGCAATGTGCAAACCATTAAAAGGTGATAAGGCTAATGATAGGGGGTTTAGAAATGATTAGGAGGATGGTTAACTTGCAACTCGCATTTTCTAGAAGATGCAAGTGGGTGAGGGATTTTAGGAATTTAAATAAATATTTATTTAAATGTGAGAGAAAGGATAAGGGGATACGATGAATTAATTAAACAAATATCTATTATTTATTTAATTAATAGTCTGAATTAAGTAGACAAAATTGGGTGTGTACACTAAGTTTTCTCTTTTTAAATATCTTCCCCCGACATTAACTAATTACAATATAATATTACGATGTTACAATACAACTCATCAAGTGGTCCCAAAAATATTCCAAGGGAATCTCTACACTTTACATGTCCATGTGCAACTCACATAATAAAATAAAATATTACAATTATAAATATTATTATGGAAGGTGTAAAACACCTATTTTCCCATTATTCTTCCACTTGTGTACATTTCATGTGTCAATCAATGAAATACATCATCATAACCATACATGTAACCACATGAATCTCCAATATGCTCTCATGCCCCATCAACATACCCGCAATAAAACCAAGTGACCACCATCTCAAGCAAGAAATCCTCTCATCCTTCAACATGCCCCCTATGGAAGAAAAGGAACTAGCCAAGGCAAAGATTCACCAATCCAAGATCATATGCATAAAATCTAGTGTGGTAACAAAGGCTCCAACATAAAGTAAAAACCCACATGATTGGAAATGACATCCAACCATCCATACCTCCTATGTATAAATAACATCAATTAAACTCATGCCAACATCATATCAACCCATAAACCACAATCAAGATTCATGTATCCAATTGTGTCAATGAAGTACATATATATCTAGGAACTCCCATTGCATGGGTAATACCAAGTCTAGAATGAAGCTCAAAGCATATAAAATCTATCAACAACCACTCATATCAAGGTGAAATATTTAAATCAAAATATGTAGTACCAAGAACAACCCCAATGATCCATATGTGCAACCCAAATACTACATACTTTCCCACAAAATGTCACCATCCTCCCAAAACATGAGAGAAAACATAGGATGAAGAGAAACAACCTGTAAACCATCACGTACCCTTCTACCAAAACCTCAAAGAAGTATTGTTGTGTCAAGTATGATCTCCTCCAAACCACCCCAAATGAAAAGCCATAACAACACCCAAACCCTCATTCAATCTCTTATATCAAACAAGCATACTATTATGTAATACCAACATGGATGTAAGCCTCTCACAAACAAGAAGATCAATCTCGAAGTAACCATTTCCAATGAAGGAAATCAACCCACTATACCATCTCCTAATATCCTCATAATGATATCATAATATCAAACCATGTGCAAACGGAGATAACCATGCTATACATCTCTCAAAATGAACCCTCCAAAACTAAAAATCTCCATAGCTCAAGGTCCATATCTATGAAAGATAAGCATAAACATAGTGCACCTAAATAAAATAATGATCAATACCTCTCAAGTAGTATATTGCTGAGCAGACCAAGAATGGGGAATGAGAATGCTCATCAAGATATCCAAGCCATCATGACTCACACTAAGAACAATCTCCTTTCAATTCTATACCAGGTGAATACTCCTTGGACTTCCTATTGAAACCATCAACCGTCTCAACACATTGCTCTAAACAAAGGAGAATACCAACATCACCTACACCTCCATGTATCCATGAGAACCTGCAACCAATCAATCGATACCAAACTCCATATGTAACATAACACCATCATGAAGTAACCAAGAAAATGATCATGCACCCAATACAAAGAGAAATACAAAGATCAATGAAAAAGCTCCAACCGTAGAATCAAGAACATAAACATGATAAGATGATCTAACCATCTCCTCCTAGGAGATAACATGCTCCATATGAACATATCAAATAACCATAACATTCCAAAAGTCTAAACTAGTATCAGGAATGTACCATGACATAATAACAACCATGATAAAGTGTCAAATGAAATCATAACCACACCTCAACCAAAGACTCCAAGAGTCCTCCATGATTCCAAGATGTCAATATCCTCAATCATGATGAAGATAACCATCGTCTACTAGTGAACCTGCAAATGTGAAAGACCCTTTTGTAATAATATGATCTAAGGACTCCTCCAACATCTGCACACTAAGAATATCATCCACCATCCAATAGTGAATCAATATCAGTGTCAACAACTCCCACTAAATCGTGATACCGATTCACACATGACATCATGACAACCATCTCCTAAATGGGGATCATCTAGGCCTACATACATACAACTAAAAATTTGATGTGTAACCATGATCTCCAAGCCAAGAAGATGCATACAACTGCCAATAACTACCAATCGAGAATGAATCCTACACCACAAACTCGTCATTGTCAAAAGCTCCCACTGAAAAGTGTAGCAAATGAATAATCAAGCTATCATGACATCATGATAAAAGACATACTACAAGTCCCAACACTAACTATCCAGGTACTATAAACATCATCCATCCTCTCATCTCAAAATAAACATACCAATGCACTAATGACTATAGACAAGGTCAACTATGCACCACAATGAAGCAAACCTGGTGGGTATAGATAGTCCACATCTTAGTCATCCCACTACAATTTAATAGGTGATCGTCCCATACAACTGCATAATTTGTAGGTCGAACATTGAAACATGCAAACTCATCATCACATTAGTAAACTACGAACTGAGATATCAAAGACAATAATCCTATAGATCACATGACTCAAACACCAAATCAACATTTGATCTTATTTGCCAAACATATCCACAACTAATTATTATAGTCAAGGAACCAAATAGGCATCTAGAAGATAACCAACAACCTCGTAACATCAAAACAAATAACCACCAAATCACCACGAACATGACTATGTCAAGTCAATGCAAAACATGTACTTGCATAACCATGACACCAGAATCATCACCAATATTGTACCTGCACTCAACTATCACCCACACGAGACTCCTAGTCTCAAACCATGTCCTCAAATCAAGAAAAACCTATGTACCTATCACCATCAAAGCCCAACTCTGAAAAACACCCATAAACGTATACCTGGAAGAACCAAATTTGATAATTGGTTGTAGCATCATAGATATCTCATAAAAACATGTAATCCCTCAAGGTTTAGCCTCTTGAATCATTCGGATGCTCACACAATCACACTTGAATCATAAGCACCTAAAAGTGATCAACCAATTACCTCTCTATACTCATAAAACTAATGAAATAGTAGCACCACAATGTAGTACACTAAACATGCTCTCCAATGCCTATTCGAAATCAAAAATTTGATTTTGTTTGCAAAAGTTATGACCAAAATTGTGTAATAGAGAAAAACAACAAAATTAGGGAGCCAAACTTGTAACATATTGTAGCACTCTAAATCAGCTTGCCAATGAGTATAAACAAACTCCCCAGGTGAAAGTTATGCTAGTTGGATTTTGCTATACAGGAAATACATGGACTTAAATTTTTTGCCAATTTCACTTGTTTTTCATATTCCATATTTTTTTTTATATTTGGGCTGAACCGAATAGAAAAATATTCTGGAATATAATATTTTAAACTCGTGGAAATTTTAATATTTGGATGAAATATAATAATATTTTACCAAAAATATTTAATAAAAAAGAACGACAACATTTTTTATCAAAGTCTGGCAGTTTAAATTTTTTTAACGTCCAAGTGGGCAGGGCTGCATACATGGTGGGGCCACCAATGGGGGTTTGGCCCTACCAGTACCCACTATCAGTGGTACCTCAGGCCGACATGTTGGCATTGCGGACCCTATAGTACCCTTGAGTACTGCAATACTTGATGCGGTTTGCGGGGGTGTGGTTTTTATTTTTTTTAATTTTTTCAACAAACCTTGCAACATACATTTAAAAAAAAAATCTATAGGTGCGAATTTTTCTCCACAACGAGACACATCAATTTTTTTTAATTTTCTATAGATAGTATGGCTAAAATTGATAGTCGTTGAGTCGTAATATAAAAAAAATTTGCAATTTTTCTAACTTTGTCCAAAAGGGGTCAAATTTTATATCAATTTTTGTTTCTCGGCCAACTTGGATCCAATGGCGAGATTCATTTTTGTCCAAGAGGAAAATTTTTCAAACTCCCCCCAAAACCCTCATTTAAATGTATATCTAAAGGGAACCTATTTGACCCAATATTTTCCAAAGCCCAAATCTACAAACAACCCATGCAAACCCAAATGCCATAGATCTACAATAAAAATGACCTAGAAGTGTGTTCCATACCGTGTAATGTCCCAAGCCTTTCATGCATAGCCATGGCTTCCACTTTTCACCTCTTCCACTCCAGCTAGGGTTATAACTCCAAATCAACCATGAAAGCTCTTATACCACTTGTTAGACAGTACTGCTTTAAACTAACATTCAATTAATCCATTTCCTAGATAGCCCATGAGAGAAAAGAATGCATACAAGCTTATAGAAACACCATAATGCAAAGATCAAATAGAAATCCACAAGATAACACAAGATATACCTTGGGAAAACCCCATGAGGGAAATATCCATCTTCTAAAAGCATCCATACTCCATTGCATTAATCAACCATAAGGCACTCACAGAGTTACAATGAATACCCTTGAACCATCAAGCTCTCAATTGCATTACCATGTATCAAGCACGAATCCACACATCCCATGCCATGTTCCACAAATGAAATCCTCTAAAGGACTCAATACAATAATAACACAAACCACAACCAAACTTAACCATTAAACATGTGCTTGTTTTTATAGACAAAAGCTCACACAAATACAACTAGTGGTAAAGTAAAACCATGTGCTAACTAACCCCTTAACCCTATGTTTTATATTGGGTAATAAGTTTTCTCTTTTTAATTATCTTTCCCCAATATTAAATAATTACAATATAGTATTACTATGTTACAATACAACTCATCAAGTGGCCCCGAGAATATTCCAAGAGAATCTCTACACTTTACATGTCTATGTGTAGCTCACATAATAAAATAAAATATTCCAATTATAAACATTATTATGCAAGGTGTAAAACACATATTTTCCCAATTGTCATGCCCAAACTCTTGGGCAAAACACAACAACAATTTTTTTTTTAAACGCTTAATTACCTATGCTTTACGTAATGTTTAGATGTGGTTGTTCTCTTAGTTCCACTAATTTGATAACTTAAGTGTCATCTTAATAAGGTCTTTAATGCGAGCGATTAAATGTCTAATTTAACTCCTAACTAAAGGGGTAACATGAATGTTTGTTAGTGTAGAGGGCGGGGGGGGGCGAGGGTAATTTAACCTTCCCCACACCTCATTACTCTAATAACTACAATGGGGTATCGTTCTTTAAATAAGATTAAAGACACTAATCCCCTAGAGGTGACATTAAAATATCTCCCAAACCTATCAGCTATTTAATAATTAAATTATTTACATTATAACTAAGTGTCGAAAAACCATTCAATTCATCTTAAATATAATTACTAATAAATTAAAATTTGATTAATTATAATTACCAATACTCCCATCTCTATTTAAAGCTGATTAAAATATTCCAATAATGCCAATACAACTGTAATGTTAATTTCATTGTTCAATTGAAATCTTCAAATTTAAATTATATTAGTATTAATATAACTTTCTTATATTAATATTGATTTAAAAATCATAAGTATTTACCTACCAACATTAATATCTCATCACCACAAACTAATCATTTAAATATCTCTACACAAATGAAAATGTATTATATACATAACCAGTGGTCTAAAAAAAAAAATACATATCTAAATGTTGATATGTATGTATGTATGTATGTATATATATATATATAGATATATATGTATGTATGTATGTATGTATGTATGTATGTGTATGTATGTATGTGTGTATATGTATATGTATATGTACATATATATGTACATATATATATGTACATATATACATATATATGTAGATATATACATATACACACACACACACACACACACACACACACACACACACACACACACACACACACACACACACACACATATACTGTAGTACCCCTCCTCGTTTGAACTTATTAGACTCATATTTTACTATTGCTTACTTTCAGTGGATACATTACTATGATGTGTTATTCAGACTTATATGACATTATTTCATGCTTTATCTGGATATGAGATGCAAAATTTATTTCCAGTATTTCAGTACTTGTGATTTATGGTATTTTATGGATTATTGTTATGTATTGACACTTTACTTTATCTATGCAATGTGAAATTATATGTTGCGTGTCTCCGAGTGTATTAGATGCAAGGGGACAATTTTCCTTCACTCACTCCGGTGAGACAGGGAACGTCGCAATTCTCCTTCATCGGTGTGTGTGTCGTGCATTCTATATTTGTATATATGCATATGTGGTTCGATGATGCAGGTCATTGCAGGTACAAGTACCGGGTAGGTACGGGGTATTGTCTCCACCTGGCTCCACAGATCTGAGTGTACCTTACTTGTCCAATGGGAGTGGAGGAGATAGTGGTTGACCCTAATCATACCTCAGTTACACTCTATGAGTGTTGTTAGTGAGTCATTCCTTCTGTTTTGTTCAGCCGTCGAGTTGGTTGGTCTGACTTTTTCAGAGTCCTTGTTTGGGTCTTCTCAGATTGTGTGCCGTAGTAGATTTAATTAATTAATTGAGTTTATGGCATCACCTTATAGTTAACATATTTAATTTATGAATTATAATGCTTTAGTGATTATGAAATTAATTAATTAAGTGAAGTGATTAAATTTAGTTCTAAATTGCATTATATTAGAAATATAATTTTATTTAAATTTAGTAGAAAATAAATTAATTGCATTTATTGTTCTCTAGATTTTAAAAATAAAATTTCTTCCTTAACTAGTTTACAAATTGCATTAATTAGAAATATAAGTTTATTTAAACCTTAGAAGGAAAATAGATAAAATTAAATGCATTTGTTGGTCTCTAGATTTCGAAAATAAATTCGAAATAAATAGAATTAAATACATTTATGGGACTCTAGATTTTTTACAAATAAATTGGAAATAAATAAATAAGTTAAATTACTTTCCTAAATATTATTTTTTTAGAAAGTTATTTAATTGGGCATGAGAAAAGAATAAAAGAAAAGGGAAAGTGTTGTTTTAGAATAATGCATTTTTTTACTTGCCTTTTTGGAAAATTAGAAAAGAAAATCCTTTTTAGTTTTAAAATAGAATATTATATTTTTGGGGAGAGGGAATTATTTTTCAACCTAGAAAGGTTTAGGTAAAATATTTTTTCAAAAAAAAAGGAAAAGGATTTTAGGAGTTCACGGGAAGGAGGCAGAGATTTTCGGGGTGAAGAAAAAAAATCATTTGGGGAAGGAATATTTTGTTGAAGAAGAAATTATCAGAGGATTGCTGGAGGAGGGATTGGCTTGGAAAACTGGTTGTAGGACTGAGCTCTTCCATGTGAATCTTCTAGGAAAGCGTCACAGGTTGGGTTGCTTTGCCTGGTGTTGTTTTTCTTTTAATAAAAATAAATTAGTTTGTTTGAATCTCCAATCTCTGTTGTGGAGATTCTCATGTTTATTAGTTCTTTCTTGTATTATTTAGTTTTGGCATTGTGAAATTATAGCGGGTTATGCTGACAAAATTTTGCCATATTTACCCTCCTTTGTCCCATAAAAGTTTCTCTGTGTGTTATGCAATTTTTGTGTTCTTCTTGGTTGAAGAAAATCATTAGAATATGGGTTAAGAAAAATATTGGGTTATGGAAGATAATTGTGTAAATAAAAATGGAATAGAGTGGAGATGCATTGATTTTTACCTCTATTGAAAATGAATTTTTAATCTCTGTGAAAATTGATTTTAATCTCTATGGAAATTGTTTTTTTTTTTTTTTTTTTAAAACTCTGTGAAAATTGATTTATATATTCTATGAAAATTGGTTTTTATATTCTCTATTGTAAAATTTTCCATTAAAAAAAAGGGGGAGGGCTTTGTAAATTTGAGATCTATGTGTTTTATTAGTAGCATAAACTGCCATGCCAAAAAGTTAACCCGCCCCCTGTGCTTTTGCGTGTCTCCAGTAATGATGGGTTTTTTGGGCTATGTGCCTCCTGTAAAATTTATGATTCGGTTTTATTTATTGGAAACATATATATATATTTTGGAAATTAGTTTATCTTCAGAAAAGCATATAATTAGATTCCTGATTAATCATGGTACTATGTTAGGGGTATAATTTTTATGTGATTTAATTTAGTCTTATTGAACAAGTGACAACTCTGCTATTTTTATTTCAATTAAGATGTATTTTCTATTTTTTTTCTTAAATATCCATATTTGCAAATAATTAATGTTGTTTACTGTTTTAAAAAGATTGTTTGTTGTAGGATCTTTAGAATAAAGGGTATTCTATGGTAAAAGCATATTTTGTTGTAAATTTGATTTGAGTTATTGTCTTGTTATAAAGGTTGTTTCTACCCCTTATTTAGGTGTCGTTGTATAACCCTGTTGATGTGAGCTATTGTGTGTTATGTTTCCAAATGGTCAATCCTGGGTTAAAGATTGTATCCTTCACTTGTAAATATGTCGGGATTAGTTATGGCTGTCAGTTTCACCATAGAGTTCTCGTAGAGAGACCATTCCTGTTAGTGCCCTATGAGAGAGAGTGGCTTTCGAGTGGGGGCCGCGCCCAAAGTGGATGACAAGATAACCCCTTGAAATTCAGTTAAGAAGTGATAACCTAATAACTGGTTAGGTTGTGGGTAGCTAAAATATTAAACTAAAATAATGTGCCTCGCACATGGTTGAGTGCTTGTATAGGCTCAGGATGTGGTGAGAAGGCCTGGAATGGCAAACCTACCACCTTGTCTTCACGAAACGATTGGTAGGGTCTGCATGATGCTTAGATGGAGCCGGGGGTTTGGGAGATGTTACCAGGATAACCCAGGATGTGGGCCGGGACCTATGGAGGCCTACCTAGGGTAACCACCTTAAGCCATGCGATGACACTCTCTCCTTAGAGTCACTAGTATTTATGAGTTCAGTCACATGGGATTTGTGGAGTCATGTTATCCTGTTGTACTTGTCTTGTTTTGCTTGCTTGAGGGTCTTCTGCTATCTCCCAACATGGTGGGGTGGTTCCACTTTGGGATCACATGGTCAGGTGGTAGTGCGACTTCCCATCGGATATCTGTGTTCATACCTTCATGCAAGGATCGGCTTTGCTGGTGTTCCTTGGATTGTGACTCTTGTACCAGCTCATGTTCGTGATCATTCTTTAGTTGAGACCTTGTGGTCATTGTATCAAACATTTATGTAACTTTGGCATTGTAACTTTTGTATTCTGTGGTATTTTTGGAAGTCATGTATTTATGGATATTGTAATATTATATCAATGGAATGTATGTTAATTCAGTTGCTTTAATCTCTTATATAAATGATCTATAGAAAATTAAATTCACTGGAATACTTTGATTCTTTCATTATGGAAATTAGATATATGAGTATGTTTTTAATTTAAGCATTTAATTTTCCTAATTAGACGAACAATTGGATTAACCATGGTGTTAATATAATCTGCGAATTAATCTTTGTTGGTAACCCTTAGGAAATCATGTGTTAGACTTCCGTTGTGCTATTAAACGTGCAATTGTTATAATTAATGTACTTATCTTTAAAAAAAATAAAATTCACCATTTAGATGCCTAGTTGTGTTGTTTTCCTTTAGGGTTTCTGGCGGGGCATTACATTTGGTATCAGAGCCCAAGTTTCAACACTAGGTACTCTGGGTTTGCAATGAGCCCATTCAACTTGACCTTTTTGCTTAGGTCTTAATGTTTGTGTTTCCCTTATTTTATCCTTGCCGTAAATCTGAACGGTTTTCTCTTTTGTAGTGCTAGGTCATGGCTAGGAAATCTAGGGGAGGTGGTCGTACGGGTGTTTGCAATAGAGGCAGAGGTGGAGGATGGGGCCATGGTTCTAATCACAGTCCTTCACCACCACCCACTCATGTGAGTGTTGAGCCAGAACAGTCTGTTCATCAAGACTCACAACATGTAGGAGAGCAGGCTCCCGAAAGGAAAGAGCCAAGACAGATGTTTTAGGAGGTTCTGGCCAAGTTAGGCCCCAAGCCTGAGGTTGATCAGCCTATTCATGCTCAGGTTGAGGAGTTGCATCAACAACTTCCAGAGGAGAGAGAGAGAGAGAGAGAGAGAGAGAGAGAGAGAGAGAGAGAGAGAGAGAGAGAGAGAGAGATCACCCAGGAGGAGGGAGATCCCAATTGACCAAGATCCAGCTTCCTTGGGTCACATAAAGGACTTGATGAGGTCCAACCCTCCCTTCTTTGATGGTAAGGTTACTAGTCTCAAGGTAGAGACCTGGCTTATCAGTCTGGATCAGTGTTTTGTTGTGTTCCCATATAGTAGCAACACCAAGGAGAGATGTGCTATTATGCGTCTCGATAGTTTTGCTTCGATCTGGTGGAGATTAGAGGAGGAGAAGATCGGTTTGTGCATTAACACCGTAACATGGGAGCTATTTCTGGAGAGATTCAGGGCACGATTTCTCTCACCCCAGTGGAAGCAAACTCGGGCCGATGAGTTCTACGCTCTGCGTCAGTATGGCTTGTCAGTGGATCAGTTTGACCATAGGTTCTATGAGCTTAAACAATATGTCAGAATTGGTAATAATGAGGCTATGCTTGTCCAACACTTCTTGAGGGGTTTGAATGACCGCATCAGGGAAGGAGTGAGGGTGTTTGAGCCATCTTCAGTTGAGATAGTCGTGGCAAAAGCCAAATTGGTTGAGCAAAACCTTAGCCGTGCACTAGGTGGTCAGTCTTGTGTACAGATAGGGAGTGCACCTTTTAGTGGGAATCAATCCCAGTCAGTTGCACCATTTAGGACTCCTCAAGCACCCGCTAAGGGTGGACAACAACAGCAGCAGGAACTGTTGAGACCGAAACAGTTCCAGGGCTAGCAGGGTGGCAACTCTCAGTATAGGAAGAATAGGAACTGGCAGAGGAGTAGATAGGGCCCTTCAGGATAGTCCTCACAGAATGCATCTCATGCCCCTAGCTGAGGAAGTTTCCAGTAGTCTAGTGGGCCGTCAGGTAGTAAAGGACTAGGTAGGGGAGCTTGCTTCTCTTGTGGGTAGTTTGGTCACATAGCCGCGCAGTGCCCTCAACATTCCCACCATACCGGTAGTTAGAGGCCAGCAACATTAGAGCCTACAATGGGAGATGTAGGTAGATCCCATAGAGTGTTTGCAGTGGTGGATGACCACTAGGCTGATCATTAGGGTACAGTTATTGAGGCAGCAGGTGTGTTGTGTGGAATTCCTATCTCTGTACTTTTTGATTCCGGTGGTTCAGATTCTTTCATTTCTTCATCCATTGTGGAGCGATGTGGACTCACGTCTGCTTGTAGGTGGATAGGTGGCAAGTAGAGTTGGCTACAGGTGTTCGTGTTTCTGTAGATGCCTTTATTCCCAGTTGTGAGTTGGACCTAGGATCCCTTGTTACTTCAATTGACCTTCGAGCCATTCCTTTGGGTTCTTATGGAGTTGTGTTGGGGATGGATTGGCTTTCATCTCACAGTGCTTGTGTGGACTATCACAAGAAGATAGTGGAGTGTTTAGATGACCTTGGTAGGGAAGTGGAGATTGTTGGGATTCAGAGACCGTTATCCCTACGTATGATTTCTGCTATGCAACTTAAGCGGTGCATGCGTAGAGGGTGTCATCTTTTTGTAGTTACTCTTGAGGATGTGGATGAAAAAGAGAGTCGAGAAATTACTCTTGATGGTCACCCTATTATTCGAGAGTATGTTGATGTGTTTCCATTGGATATTCCTAGTATGCCTCCAAAGAGAGACAGATTTTCGCATTGACTTGGTTCTTGGTGCAAAACCTATTTCGAGAGCTCCATATCGGATGACTACTCAGGAGTTGAGTGAGTTGAAGTTGTAGATAGAGGAATTGTTAGCCAAGGGATTCATTCATCCTAGTGTTTCCCCTTGGGGTGTTCCTGTTATCTTCATTAAGAAGAAGGATGGTTCTCTTTGATTATGCATTGATTACCAAAAGCTGAATAAGGTAACCATCCAGAATTGATATCCATTGCCTCGTATAGATGATGTTTTCGATCAGGTAAAGGGAGCCAAGGTGTTCTCTAAGATTGATCTAAAATCTGGGTACCATCAGTTGTGCATTCAGGATGCAGATATTCATAAGACAACGTTTTGTACTCGTTATGGACACTATGAGTTCACAGTGGTGCCATTTGGGTTGATGAACGTGCCTTCAGTTTTCATGAGCCTCATGAATGGGGTTTTTCGCACCTACCTTGATCATTTTGCCCTTGTGTTCTTGGATGACATATTGATTTATTCTAGAACTATGGAAGAGCATGAGGGTCACTTACATCAGGTATTACAGTGCTTGAGGGAGAATCAACTTTATGCCAATTTGGCAAAGTGTGACTTCTTCCAGTTTGAGGTGAACTATCTTGGTCATGTGGTTTCGGGAGAAGGTGTACTCGTGGATCCTTCAAAGATCCAAGCCATTGTTGATTGGCCAGTGTCGACCAACATTTCAGAAGTTCGAAGCTTTATGGGTTTGGCCGGATATTACCGTCGCTTTGTTTAGGGCTTTTTAGAGATAGGAAACCCGATTACTTCTCTTTAGAGGAAAGGGAAGAAGTTTGTTTGGTCAGAGAAGTGTGAGTCATTTTTTTGTATCTTGAAGGAACTCCTTGTCAGTACTCTGATTTTAGCAGTTCCTGATCCATCTAGAGATTTTATGGTATGCACAGATGCCTCTTTGGAAGGTATAGGTGCAGTGCTTATGCAGGATGGACGTGTGGTTGCTTATGAGTCTCACAAACTCAAGAACCATGAGCTAAACTATCCAATTCACAATTTAGAGTTGGCAGCTGTAGTTCATGCTTTGGTTAGATGGTGGCATTTCCTGTTAGGGCATCGGTTTGAGCTGCATAGTGATCATCGTAGTTTGCAATATATCTTCACGTAGCCGAACTTGAATGCTCGATAGCGAAGATGGATGGAATTCCTCTGCGAGTATGATTTTGAGGTTCATTATATTCAAGGGAAAGAGAATGTGGTGGCAGATGCTTTGATTCGTAGGTGGCATGATGTTTCAACATTGTCCCTTGGAGTAGAATTGAGAGGGCGGATTCTTGGAGTTCTTCCTCAGGATTCTTGGTATGAGGATGTTAGAGCCGTGATAGAGTCCAGAAGGCCTTTAGAGGGTAGATTTTCGGGATATAACCTTGAGGCAGATGGACTTCTTCGTCACCTTGGACAGATCTATGCACCTCCTTTGGAGGGTCTTCGCATTTTGATCATGACTGAGGCTCATCGTACACCTTATTCGTCACATCCAGGTGTCAAGAAGATGCACGCAGATCTTAGACAGATTTATCATTGGGATGGTATGAAACACGACATTGCTGATTTTGTGTTGAAGTGTTTAGAGTGTCAGTGGGTGAAGGCGGAGCATCAACACCCGACAGGGCTTTTACAACCTAATTTGGTACCAGATTGGAAATGGGATATCATTTCCATGGATTTTATTGTTGGGTTGTCTGTCTCTTCATGTCATCATGATGCTATCATGGTCATTGTTGACAGATTGACTAAGGTTGCTCATTTTGTTCCTATTCAAGCTTCTTATACAACAACAGTGGTGGCACGAGTCTTCTTGGAAGAAGTGGTGAGATTGCATGGGATTCCAAGGCGGATCAACTCTGATAGAGATCCTGTCTTTACCTCAGCATTTTGGACCTCACTTCAACATTCTTTGGGGACTCAGTTGAACTTTAGTTCAGCGTATCACCTAGAGATAGATGGTTAGACAGAGTGAGTGAATCAGGTTTTGGAGGATATGCTTCGCATGTATGTTATGGACCAACAGTCACGCTGGGAGGATTATATTTATCTAGTGGAGTTTGCTTATAACAATGGATATCATAGCTCCATAGGTATGTCCCCCTTTCAGGCATTGTATGGTCGTCCTTACCGCACTCCTTTGAGTTGGGATCAACTAGAGGATAGGGTGCTTATAGGACCGGATATTCTTCGAGAGATGGAGTAGCAGGTTGAGCAGATTTGTGAGAATTTGGTAGCTACATAGGATAGGCAGAAGAAGTATGCAGATGCTCATAGGGTAGATCGTCAGTTTTCTATTGGCAACTAAGTGTTCTTGAGAGTGCATCCGCGTAAGAGTCCAATCTGTTATGGAAAGGGTTCTAAGTTGACGCCTCGGTTTGTTGGCCCTTTTGAGATCCTTGAGAGGATATGACTTGTTGCCTACTGTCTTGCCTTGCCACCGAGTCAATCCCGCATCCACGATGTCTTTCATGTTTCAATTCTTCGACCTTATCATCCTGATGTGACACATGTTCTTGATTGGAACTCTTTGCAGGTCAAGGACGAGCATCTTTCCATGGAGCTCGTTGGCATTCTTTAGCATCGGGATTTGACCCTCAGGGGTCGTATCATCGACCAGGTAAGGGTCCTATGGGACCCAAATGATGAGACCTCGACGACTTGGGAGGATGCAGTGAAGAGGAGAGAGCTTTATTCTTATCTGTTTTAGGCTTCCAGGAGTAAGCCTAGTTTTGGGGGGGAGAATGTAGTACCCCTCCTCATTTGAACTTATTAGACTCATATTTTACTATTGCTTACTTTTAGTGGATACATTACTATGACGTATTATTTAGACTTATATGATATTATTTCATGCTTTATTTGGATATGAGATGCATAATTTATTTGCAGTATTTCAGTACTTGTGATTTATGGTATTTTATGGATTATTTCTATGTACTGACACTTTACTTTATCTATGCAATGTGAAATTATATGTTGCGTATTTGCAAGTGTATTGGATGCAAGGGGACGATTTTACTTCACTCACTCCGGTGAGACATGGAATGTCACAATTCTCCTTCATCGGTGTGCGTGTCATGCATTCTATATTTGTATATATGCATATGTGGTTCGATGATGCAGGTCATTGCAAGTACAAGTATCGGCTAGGTACGAGCTATCGTTTCCACCTGGCTCCACAAGTATGAGCGTGCCTTACTTGTCCGATGGGAGTGGAGGAGATAGTGGTTGACCCTAATCATACCTCAGTTACACTCCGTGAGTGTTGTCAGTGAGTCGTTCCTTTTGTTTTGTTCAACCATCGAGTTGGTTGGTCTGACTTTTTCAGAGTCCTTGTTTGGGTCTTCTCAGTTTGTGTGCCCTAGTAGATTGAATTAATTAATTGAGTTTATGGCGTCACCTTATAGTTAGCATATTTAATTTATGAATTATAATGCTTTAGTGATTATGAAATTAATTAATTAAGTGAAGTGATTAAATTTAGTTGCAAATTGCATTATATTAGAAATATAATTTTATTTAAATTTAGTAGAAAATAAATTAATTGCATTTATTGTTCTCTAGATTTTAAAAATAAAATTTCTTCCTTAACTAGTTTGCAAATTGCATGATTTTAGAAATATAATTTTATATAAACCTTAGAAGGAAAATAAATAAAATTAAATGCATTTGTTGGTCTCTAGATTTCGAAAATGAATTCGAAATAAATAGAATTAAATACATTTATGGGACTCTAAATTTTTTACAAATAAATTGGAAATAAATAACTAAGTTAAATTACTTTCCTAAATATTTTTTTTTTTAGAAAGTTATTTAATTGGGCATGAAAAGAGAATAAAAGAAAAGGGAAAGTGTTGTTTTTAGAATAATGCATTTTTTGGCTTGCCTTTTTGGAAAATTAGAAAAGAAAATCCTTTTTAGTTTTAAAATAAAATATTTTATTTTGGGGGAGAGGGAATTATTTTTCAACCTAGAAAGGTTTACGTAAAATATTTTTTCAAAAAAAAAGGAAAAAGATTTTAGGAGTTCACGGGAAGGAGGCAAAGATTTTGGGGGTGAAGAAAAAAAATCATTTTGGGAAGGAATATTTTGTTGAAGAAGAAATTATCAGAGGATTGCTGGAGGAGGGATTGGCTTGGAAAACTGGTTGCAGGACTGAGCTCTTCCACGTGAATCTTCTAGGAAAGCGTCATAGGTTGGGTTGCTTTGCCTGGTGTTGTTTTTCTTTTAATAAAAATAAATTAGTTTGTTTGAATCTCCAATCTCTGTTGTGGAGATTCTCATGTTTATTAGTTCTTTCTTGTATTATTTAGTTTTGGCATTGTGAAATTATAGGGGGTTATGCTGGCAAAATTTTGCCATATTTGCCCTCCTTTGTCCCATAAAAGTTTCTCTGTGTGTTATGCAATTTTTGTGTTCTTCCTGGTTGAAGAAAATCATTAGAATATGGGTTAAGAAAAATATTGGGTTATGGGAGATAATTGTGTAAATAAAAATGGAATAGAGTGGGGATGCATTGATTTTTACCTCTGTTGAAAATGAATTTTTAATCTCTGTGAAAATTGATTTTAATCTCTATGGAATTTATTTTTTTTTTTTTTAAAAACTGTGAAAATTGTTATATATTTTGTGAAAATTGGTTTTTATATTCTCTGTTGTAAAATTTTCCTTTAAAAAAAAAGGGGGAAGGGCATTGTAAATTTGAGATCTGTATTTTATTAAAATTTAATTAAATTTTTTTTAAAAAATATTTTAAAAAAAAATTATTAAGGGGGGGGGGGGGGGGGGGGTTGTCAGTAGCTGCTACCAACGGTAGCACCTGCTACCGTAAGGTAGCAGTACTACCTGTGGTAGTACCTGCTACCATAGGGTAGCATAAGCTGCCATGCCAAAAAGTTAACTCGCCCCCTGTGTTTTTGCGTGTCTCTAGTAATGATGGGTTTTTTGGGCTGCATGCCTCCTGTACAATTTCTGATTCGGTTTTCTTTTATTTATTGGAATATATATATGTTTTAGACAATGGCATCTTATTAATTGGGAATTATCGAATATTCTGCAAATAGTTATGTTTAATATATATATATATATATATTAATATGTATATATTTATATGATATATATTCGTGAGTATATACTCATATTTATATATATATATATATATATATATATATATATATTTCAAAAATTAGTTTATCTTCAGAAAAGCATATAATTAGATTCTTGATTAATCATGGTAATATGTTAGGGGTTTAATTTTTATGTGATTTAATTTAGTCTTATTGAACAAGTGACAACTCTGCTATTTTTATTTCAATTAAGATGTATTTTCTATTTTTTTTCTTCTGAAATATCTATATTTGCAAGTAATTAATGCTATTTACTGTTTTAAAAAGATTGCCTATTATAGGATCTTTAGAATAAAGGGTATTCTGTAGTAAAAGCATATTTCATTGTAAATCTGCTTTGAGTTATTTTTTTTTTATAAAGGTTGTTTCTACCCCTTAGTCAGGTGTCGTTGTATAACCCTGTTGATGTGAGCCATTGTGTGTTATGTTTCCAAATGGTCAATCTTGGATTAAAGATTGTGTATCCTTCAACTGTAAATTTTACGGGATTAGTTATGGCTGTCAATTTCACCATAGAGTTCTCATAGAGAGACCATTCCTGTTAGTGCCCTATGAGAGAGTGGCTTTCGAGCGGGGGCCGCGCTCAAAGTGGATGGCAGGATAACCCCTTGAAAGTCAGTTAAGAAGTGATAACCTAATAAATGATTAGGGGGTGGGTAGCTAAAATATTAAACTAAGATAATGTGCCTCGCACATGGTTGAGTGCTTGTATAGGCTCAAGATGTGGTGAGAAGGCCTGGAATGGCAAACCTACCACCTTGTCTTCACAAAAGGATTGGTACGGTCCACATATGCTTAGATGGAGCCGAGGGTTCGGGAGAGGTTACCAAGATAACCTAGGATGGAGGTCGGGACTTATGGAGGCCTACCTAGGGTAACCACCTTAAGCCATGCGATGACACTCTCTCCTTAGAGTCACTAGTGTTTATGAGTTCAGTCACATGGGATTTGTGGAGTCATGTTATCCTGTTGTACTTGTCTTGTTTTTCTTGCTTGAGGGTCTTCTGCTATCTCCCAACATGGTGGGGTGGTTCCACTTTGGGATCACATGGTCGGGTGGTAGTGCCACTTCCCATCGGATATCTATGTTCATACCTTCATGCGAGGATCGGCTTCGCTGGTGTTCCTTGGATCGTGACTCTTGTACCAGCTCATGTTCATGATCATTCTTCAGTTGAGACCTTGTGGTCATTGTATCAAACATTTATGTAACCTTGGCATTGTAACTTTTGTATTCCGTGGTATTTTTGGAAGCCATGTATCTATAGATATTGTAATAATATATCAATGGAATGTATGTTAATTCAATTGCTTTAATCTCTTGTATAAATGATCTATGGAAAAATAAATGCATTGGAATACTTTGATTATTTCATTATGGAAATTAGATATATGAGTATGTTTTTAATTTAAGCATTTAATTTTCCTAATTAGACGAACAATTGGATTAATCATGGTGTTAATATAATCTGCAAATTAATCTTCGTTGGTAAACCTTAGGAAATCATGTGTTAGACTTCCGCTATGTTATTAAATGTGCAATTATTATAATTAATGCACTTATATTTTTAAAAAAACCAATATTTCACCCTTTAGTTGCCTAGTTGTGTTGTTTTCCTTTAGGGTTTCTAGCGGGGCATTACATATACATACATATGTACGTGCATATATCTACATACATATATACATACATATGTACACACACACACACACACACACACACACACACACACACACACACACACACACACACACACATATGTACATATATGTACTTGTATACATATTTAATTTCTCTTTGATATGTATACAAACACACATGCATACATATATAATAAAAAATGTTAACTTTATTTTAAAATTACAAACCCTAGATTTTATTTTTATACCATTTCAAATTCCCCCCTTTTTAAAAACCTTGCCCTAACTTTAAATAAGTTAGGGCTTCCACCCCGTTTATTTTCCATCTTCTTTTTTTTTTGTAGGGGCTGAAATTTATTTAAGGGTGACTATGCATGAGAAGGCGGCGGAGGGAGGGGTCGAACCCACCTATGGGATGTGGCCGCCCCACCCCAGTGAGACAGGCCCCACAGTGGCAACCACGTTGTTGCCCCTATGGGACACGGCCCACACTGGTGGTTGCTATCTATTGTGGCGGGGGGTGGGGTGGAGCCATGGCTCCCCCACCCGCCCAACCTACGATATGATATAATTTTTTAATGTTTTTGTTGTTGTTGTTTAGAAAGTAAATTTATATATTTATTTGTAAATATATATATATATATATATATGTATGTATGTATGTATGTATGTATGTATGTATGTATGTATGTATGTATGTGTGTGTGTGTGTGTATTTATATATATGTATATATATGTACATGTATATACATACATGTACATGTACATACATGTATATACATGTATATACATACATGTATGTATATGTATATACATGTATGTACATGTACATGTATGTATATACATGTATATACATATACATACATGTATGTATATACATGTATATATATACATACATATGTATATGTATATATATGTGTGTGTGTGTGTGTGTATAAATACACACACACACACAAATATATATAAACACACATTTATATAAATATATGTATATGTATATGTATATCTATATATATATCTATATCTATGTCTATATCTATATCTATATACACATACACATACACATACACATACACATACACATATATATATAAATACACACACATATATATACATATACATACACACACACACACATATGTGTGTGTGTGTGTGTGTGTGTGTGTGTGTGTGTGTGTGTGTGTGTGTGTGTGTGTGTGTATTTATATATGTATATATATGTATGTGTGTTTATATGCATATATATGTATATACATATACATACATGTATATACATATACGGTATATGTATATGCATGTGTGTGTGTGTGTGTGTGTCAACACATTGTATCTACACAAGGTTCTGTTTTAAAATAGTTAGACATATATTCAAATATGTCTATTTATTTATATTTATATATAATTATATATATTTAAATATGAAGGCATAGGTGTAAATTTAAATCTGGTTTGTTTATCAGAGTGTCAGATTATGATGGGTTTAAAAATCAGACCCCTTTTTGAAATATGTATATGTTTATATAGGTATATACTCGTACTGGTAAATATGATATCAACTACATATTCTTATTTATTCTTTTCTGAGTTTTAAATCTGATTTGTTGCCATAATTAGCTGGGTTATGGGTATGATTAAATCTTCTTCCATGTTTATTTTATACTTCTCATAAAATGATATTCTGATTTGTTTACATGTTTCCCTCTTCTAACTCTATCAAGTCCAAAAATAAAATTCATGCACCTTTTCTTTTAAATCCATTTCACTATTATAATGCTCAGGTTAACTCATTCTTTCCTAATGTTTTGTTTTACAATAATGATTTTCTAACTTAGATATTTAACTAAAATGCTTTAAATGATAATAGAAAGTGAGATGTCTTTCCATTCTATTATTTCGCAACAAAATATCTCTAGCTTAGTTTAAATCAGAACTAATGCATAGCAGCATATTCAGGTTTATATATGGTTCTATTTCAAGCTAGAACTTAGCTATTCATTAAATTAAAAAAAAAACAGATTTGTAGGAAACATTTTCTTCTTACTAAGTTTGCCATTGGAATTAAATTGGGCTAAGAGTTTAAACAGAAATGAAATAGCGCTTTTAATAAAATTATAGATTCATTAAACTCTTTTGCTAAACTAACATCTAAAATGAACAACCTAATTCTAATGAGAAGAGATATTATTTTCAACTTTTCATTCTCAGCTTGTTTTCCTTTTAAAGAAGAGATTACAACAGATGGAGAGTAGAGGAAATTAATTTCCTTTATTACATTTCCTTACTAATAGATGATTGAACAATAACAATAAGTAAGGATAATACATTTCTTTGATACATAGATTTTTGTGAATACAATGATAAGAATAATGGAGTAACAAGTGTCTTTCTTTTCACAATATAGTTCTGCAATTAAATGAAGCAAGTATAGGTAGAAATACAAGCAAAATGGTAGTTACATCCTTAGTCCACAACTTTCTCTTAGACTTAGGGGAAACAATACACATGCTGAAAATCATTTAGACATATACATTTCTCCCTAGTTACTTCTTTTCTGCATACACAACACAAAAAGCATTGTAGCTCAATTATTTTCAAATTTCAAGTAGTGTAACAACTTTTTTCAGCCTTCAATAAAAAATAGTAGATTCCTTCTCAGTAGATCTTGTTTCTCTATTGTCAAATGAATGATTTGATAGAAATATTATGATTTGTTGTTTGAATCCTTTATTTTCATCTCATTTATGCTTTGTGAATTAAAATTTCATATTAAATTTAGGTTATATGTTGTGTTTATCAGGTTCTCAATTAGTTGTATCTCTGAAAAACCTTTTTTTCCTCCTACAAATATTGAAACTTCAAGCCTTTATGTGAAATATTTATGAACTTTATGATCTAGACCGAATTGTGAAATGAGTTTAAATCTTTTGAAGCTGATTATACATTTAGGATAGAGAGAAATATAAATCATTTAGGTGCATCACCTTCTGTTAGCTTTAGTATTTTATTTTCAATATTTTTCTATCCCTTTTCCCAATCAAGTCAATATTTCTAGGAAGTTTCATTAGAGAACCAGATCACTCTAGAGGCTGTTTTCCATTATAGGCAACCCAAAAGCTTGGAAATCTTCCCATGTTTCACAAGATTGCTGAGATTTTAACTTAAGCATTATGTGTACAATCTTCATGGCAATAAGTTTTGGCATTCTTGGTGGGACAATTTGAGCTATCTCATCTCATACAAGTTTCATATTTGTTGTTGTTTTGGTATGAGTAGCAGTGATTGCAGCCTTCAGAGGTGACAATTATCTTACCTAGCGACTCAATTTCTCTGGTTTGGAGCAGATCTGGTGAATATAACATATGAGAAGGATCTAAATGAGGTCAAATTTGAGACAAACAAGGTCTGATTCTAGTTCTTTTGAATATTTACAACTTTCATCACCTAAAAGGAAAGGTAGACCAACTAGAAGAGATCTAGATCCTTCTCCATCAAGGAGGACATAGTCTACGCCTCCAAATTTTAGATCTTTATCCTCATTTTCCCTAGTTGCAATAACCAATAGCTCAAATCAACCAGTAAATCCTCCAGTTAATCCTATGGCTCATAATCCTCCAAGAGTTCAGCCTTTTGTGCCTTTCAATCAACAAGATCCCTTAAGTCTTGTACAACATGATGATATACCTGTAGCAGCCCTAAAAAGCTTGCCATTATTTATCAGAGAGGATTCAACCACACCCATTAATAATATCAAAGATGTAGCTTCTTTATGTGGAGTCCACAATATGACACAAGGAAATGTTGCAGTGAGGTTGCTTGCAGCCTCTTTCAAGGGAAAAACACTTGAGTGGTTTAGAGGCTTGCCGATTGGTTCTATTGATAGTTAGGATCAATTACATTATCCTCTATGCAAGAATTTTGAAGATAAATAAGATCATCTATGATTGCTGGAACAACTTAATTCCATCAAGAGAGCTCCTCATGAGTACATGACGGATTTCAACTTCCATTTCTAGAAGATTTAGAACAAAATACCTGTTATGGTAGGACCCTCTCCTGAATATATTTTATTATACTATCTTAGAGATTTTAATAGCGATATATTAGTTATGATTCAATTTATGGGTGGTACAACCTTACCAAAAGCTTTTGATATTTCTATTACAACTCAAAATAGCTTGATACAAGCCAGTAAAATAGAACCAAGGCCTCCATTGCCCATTTTTCTAGAGGTACAACCATCTATTCCATTGAAAATACCTCCTATAGTTAATGTGCCTATTGTACCAACATTACCTTATCAAACTACACCCCAAGAGAAAGTTGTCCCAGATCAATCCAAAGAGCTATCAGAGATAAAATTATTGTTGAAGACTTTGGGTAATAATATAGTGAATATCAAGAAGCAAGTAGCCAAAAATATTAAACCTTATCAAGCTCCATATCAGCCTAATAGGTCACCTTACCAAGTTGATTCTCATAACCAAAGGATAAATTATAATGCAAGAATCGCTCAACCATACAATCCTAAAATTGCTAGATCTTCAAAAGAGATTATACCTGTACAAAACAAAATGGTACAAGATTGTGATTGGTGTTATCCATGTAATTATTTGCGTAATCAGGACAACTGTTCTAATACAATGAAAGCTTAGGCTCTTATGGTTCAAAATAATGCTATTTCTTTTCAAGATGTAGGAAAGGAAACTGATGATGAATAGTGTAATCCTAATATGGCTCTAGTGAATTGGAAAGGTGAGGAATTTTATGGAGATAATCACCTAAAAATACAAAATCTGTCTTATACTCCTGTAGCAGCCAACACAAGGTCAAAAAAGAGGGCTATAGACATGGGACAACAAGTCGATAAGAGTCAACAAAAACTTGATAAAAGCCAATAGCAAGCTGATAAAGGAAAAAATCAGGCTTCTACGAGCCAACAAACCAACAAAGGGCCTCTATCTACTCATAATGTTCAATTCTTGCCAAGAGGGAAGGCTTTAGCAAGCAAAGATTAGCCTAGAGTTCAACCACAACCAATTCAAACATAGTTAAATATTGTTGATTTTATGAAGAAATCCATTGTTACAATGTCAATTCTAGATGTTTTGTATATCCCCACAGACAAAAAGGTTTATTGCAAGAGGCCTTAAGTAATATGTCTTTGTCCAATGAGCCTCATAAGGACCACCCCAAAGTTGTGCTTACAAATGATGCCCAAACCAAGAGTGAACAACCAACCCAAGGTGTCAAACCACCTCCTTTTTATGTGACCTTGATTGTTAGCCAACACCTAATCCATAATTGCATGACTGACTCAAAAGAAGGAAACTCAATGATGCCCAAACAATTAGTTGATAAGCTTGGTTTGTCCCATGAACCTATTTCTAAAGGATTTGTCCAGTTAGATGGAACAACAATTAACACAACTGGGGTAATTAATAATCTTAGTCTTACTTTGCATGCATGCCCAAATTTTGTAATCGCACAAGATATCCATGTTATAGACCTACCACCATTCCTTTCCATATGCCTTTCTAGAGATTTCATTGCAAAGTTGGGAGGATATCTTTCTTTAGATTAGTCACATGTTTTTTAGAAAAAGGTATGGGACCAAGCTGACCATAAAATCAGAGCCTTTGGACAATGATCATATTGAACCTTATTCTCCTAACCCCATTAAGGAAAATCTTTCTATTCATGATCATGAAGAACTACAGGTGCTATTCAAGATCCAAACACACCCATGAACAAGATGTTGATTTTCCTAAATTGGTAAAAGGAGAAAATTAGTTGAGTGAGTAGAATTCCAATGAGATTTGGCAATTGTATTATGATGGTTCTAGAAGTAAAGTGGGTGCAGGTGGTGATGCAATGTTGATTTCTCCAACTGGTGATAAATATTACTCAGCTATGAGGTTTTATTTCAGCTGTACTAACAATACAATAGAGTATGAAGCACTTGTACATGGTCTGGAATGGGCAATGAAGAAGAAAATCAAGTGCTTGGTGACAGTGAGTTGGTAGCAAATCAAGTAAGAAATATCAATGTAACAAAAAATGATTTTCTCAAGTTATGTAAGAATAGAATTTGTAATCTCATTGAAGAATTCAATTCTTTTAACTTGTTCGTCCCAAGAAATCAGAATAAGGAAGCTGATAGGTTGGTTACCTTAGGTGCAGAATTTGATATTCCAAGTGAGATTAAAAATGTAGAGGTAAAGCAGTATGTAAAAGTGTTTGTAAGGCCATCAATACCTGATAATAATTCCAATTGGTAATTTCTTGATAGTGATGAGAAAATCATTAATTTTCTGATTGAAGAAGCTTAGTTTTCTAATGGAAATCAAAATAAATTACAGAAATAGTATGATAATCATATTTTATAGTTGAAAAGAAAAAATTTGCCAAAGGGATTAGTTACTTTGGAATCAATTTTTGATACTACTGATAAGGTGAGAAGAGATAAGACTAGCATGACAATGAAAGAAAATCATTATGAGCCGATTGAGATTTTCAAAGACAAGCTCATGAAACTTGGCAATGTATCTACTAATGAACAAAAGCATGCTTTTGTTTTACTTTGTCAATAATTTAGTGATGTATTTGCTTGGGAATATGGAGATTTGAAAGGTTTTAAGCCCGAGTTAGCACAACACAACATAGAGCTAGAACCTAATGCAAAACCAATGAGACAAAGGCAAAGACCTTTGAATCCCAAGATGGAACACCTCATGAAACTGAAGTTAAGTAAGTTGATCCAAGGTAACATTATTTTTCCCATTAAGCACACATCTTGGGTTCTAATTTGGTACCTATGAGAAAAAATAATGGAGAAATCAGATTGTGTGTGGATTTAAGAGACCTTAATAGAGCTTCACTAAAGGATCACTATTCGCTGCCCCTAAATGGAATTAATCTTGCAAGTTGTTTAAGCTTCTGATAGGTTTTTTATTATTAGATTGTTATTCAGGGTATAATCAAATTTTGGTGAAGGAAGAAGACCAATACAAGACAACCTTTACCACCAAATGGGGAATGATGGCCTATGGGAAGATGCCATTTGGATTGTCAAATGTTGGTGCAACTTTCCAAAGAGCCATGGATATGGCCTTTCAAGGTCTCATGAAAAAGTTTGTATTGATTTACCTTGATGATATTATTTTTTTTCAAAGAATGCAAATGATCATCTTAACCACTTGAGGCAAATCTTTGAAAGATATAGAGTATATGGTGTATCACTCACTCCCAAGAAGTGTATCTTTGTTGTCCATGAAGGTAAATTCATTGTTCATATAGTTTCAAAGCATGGTATAACCATAGATCCTAAAAGAGTAAGTGAAATTTTAGCCTTACCATTACCTATTCATAAGAAAGTCTTACAAAGCTTTCTAGTTAGACTAAATTTTGTTAGAAGGTTCATTGCTAACATTGCATCACTCTTGAAGCTTATTACAACTATGTTGAAGAAAGATGTAAGTTTCAGTTGGTTAGAGGAAGCCAAGAGGAGTTTTGAAGAGATCAAACAAGCCATAGCCCCTGCACCTACTCTTGTAAATCCAAATTTTGATAAAGATTTTACACTTTATGCATTTGGTAGTGTAGTCACATAAATCTGTCCACTTAATTAAATTAATACTTAGTATTTATTTGATTATTTAACAATCAATTAATGAATTAATTAAATTAATATTTAATTAATTCATCTTAACCCTCTTCTCCTATTAATTAAATAAATTATTCAATTTATTTGATTTGATTCACTTAACCAAATTCAGATCATTAATTAAATAAATAAATCATATTTGTTTAATTAAATCTTCTCTCACATTTAAATAAATTAATATTTATTTAAATCCCCCAAAATCCCACCTCTCACATTTAAATAAATTAACATTTATTTAAATCACCTTTATCCTCTACCCACTTGTATTTTCCTACAAAAGCAAGTTGCACAATTATTTTAAATAAATAATTTATTTAAATCACCTTTATCCTCCACCCACTTGTATTTTCCTACAAAAGCAAGTTGCACAACTATTTTAAATAAATTATTTATTTAAAATCCTATTTATCCTCACCCACTTGAAACCTTTAATGGTTTCCCTTAAAGTCTTCAAACTTGATGGCTTTAAAGTCTTCAAACTTGATGGCTTCCTTCTATAGTCTTCTTAAGCCTTTAATGGTTTCCCTTAAAGTCTTCAAACTTGATGGCTTTAGAGTCTTCAAACTTAATGGCTTCCCTTAAAGTCTTCTTAAGACTTTAATGGTTTTCCTTAAAGTCTTCAAGCCTTTAATGGTTTCCCTCAAAGTCTTCAAGCATTTTAATGCTTTATCTTCATTTTTCTCATTTAAATAAATTAATATTTATTTGAATATTTATCCAAATGCAAATTACACCATTTAATTGAAATAAATGATTTTATTTTAATTGAAAATACCAAAATTTCTCCCACTTGCATTTTCCTACAAAATCCACTTGCATGCCTAAACCCCTTCTAGAATTTTCTAATCACTTCTAAATAACCTAACCCCTTCTCTAAACTTTGTCACATTCCTAAGCAAAAGGGAAGTCACTTCTCAAACCCTCAAAGTCTTTGATAACCATTGAAGGCTTTCAACCTTCAACCACTAAATGGCTCAAAGTCTTTGATAACCATTAAAGGCTTTCAACCTTCAACCACTAAATGGCTCAAAGTCTTTGATAACCATTGAAGGCTTTCAACCTTCAACCACTTAATCCCCAAAGTCTCCAATAACCATTAATGGTTACCTCAAACTCTCCCACATGGTTAAAACATTTGTTTTGACTCAACCTCTACCCAACCCAAAGGTCTCATTAGGCCATTAATGCTTTGACCATGATTATCTCTTAAACATTTGCACAAAGGTTTATCCTTGGATTAACTCTTAATCCAGTGGGTAATCTTAATTTGGACTTGACCCTTAGCCTCTAGATAACCATGAGGTCTTCTTAGGCCTTTAATGCCTCCAACCTCTTCTCTCAACCCAATCCTATGTTGACACTTGTCACCATTTTATTGGTGCCAATTGTGCACATGGATCCCCAACTTTCAAACTTGGCCCTTGATTAAACCATTCAATCTTAACCCTTCATTTCCCCATTTCTTCTATAAATAGAACCCTTCTCCTCAAGCAAAAGAGAAGGAAGCATTAGAGTATTGTTGTTATACTGGCATTAGCATAGAGCTTTCTCATAGCATCACTATCTACACTTGCATAGCATTTGCTTATCATATTCAACTATCTTGAATCTCCATATGGCATCCATGGCTAGTGCTAAAAGCTGAGAGCTACACTCATTTGGGACTTGGAGAGGAGAGGAACAAGGGAGGAGCAACTATGAGCATCTTGATTAGCTATTTTAGTCTATGTTTATATGCTTTCTATTTCATGCTTAATATCTCTCTTGATATGCCTATTTAGGATAATCTTTTGTTGCTAACACTAACGTTTGTTTCTTGTGCTCTTGTGTGTGTTGCCATCAAACAGATTTTCTAATCTTTTTTTGCAGAGCATCAGGTAGTATTGTTATTGTATGCAAAAAATTGTGAATGCAAAACGAAAGAGATTGAAAAGATAAACTAACAATCAAATAGACACATAATTCAACCACACTCAACATTAGGATGTTTAGAAGGAAGAAAACCAAATAAACAAAATAAAAGTAATTAAAGTGCAAACTCTAGATTTATCCTTCGATTTGATAGTCCCCTAATTCAATGTGTGCTCACTATATGATAGATACTTGATTATGCTCCATGATAGTGAATGCAAGATGGATTAAGATAAAAATTGGATGCAAGATGGATATGAGGTGTTAATTAATATGCAAAATGGTTAGTGAACAATTCTGCATTATGAGGGTATTTAAATGAAAGTGGATAATTTTGGGAGGAAAATGGGGGGATTAAATAGGCTTAAATGTGAGATGGAGAGGAATGAGAAGGAGAAACATGTCCCTAAGAAGAACATGTGTCATGGATGCAAAGGACATGTTTCTTTAAGAAGGAAAAGTGTCATTGGAGGGAATGCCATGTGTCCTTGAGCACACATGCCTATTTGGGAATGAGACACCCAAATAGGAAGGTTTCATTCCAAAAATGGAGATATTTCCATGTTTTAGGATATTTGGGACATTTTCCCAAATTTTAGGAAATTTATCCCAAAGTCAAAGACATTTCCAAAATTTTAGGAAATTTGGGATATTTTGGAAATGTGCACACATATGGTTAGAGATAAGGGATAAGGTTGACCAAACCCCTTGGTTAACTAGGAAGGTTGGGTTAGAGGAAAGGTTAGATGGGGGGTTAAAGTTAGGAGGCATGTGGAGGAAAATAGAATTAAATAATAAAATTAATTAATTCTATGAGACTTTTTTGGAAGAAAAGGTCAGCATGAATTAAATAATCAAATTACACATTTGATATATTTAATAGAAGAAAGGGATAAACCTAATTAATTCATTCATAATTATCAATTAATTAATTAAAAAGGGATTATAGCATAATTAATAAAAGTAATTAGCTAGAGGAAAAGAATAATAATTAATTAATTAATTAATTAATGCATAATTATTTAATTGAAGGCACTCGTGATAACTAAATTCAATTAATTAAATTATTCAAATTTAGACATGTCTACATTTTGCCCCTCTTCACAGTGGTGCTATAATAGTGCCAACTCAATGACCGAAGACACCAATGACTTGGCCAAAGAGAGCAAGAAAAAATCCCTAGGAAATAGTAGAAGAAAGGACAAGAAACAAACTTAGTAGGCGAAAACAACACCTAAAAAGGCGTTCATAGGAAGAAATAGCAAGAAAAATGGTCCCAAAGGGATCGGGACAATGGAAAATAAGGCTTTGGAGAGCCCTATATTAGCAAATTTGAAAATTTACTACACTTTTACTATGCATGAGAGAGAACCCAGAGTAAATTAGAGCCCTTTTGCATTTATCCTATGTAGTTGAGAGCTTTGAGAGCATTGGACAACATGGCATCTAGGGAGATTACAAGGTATCACGTGGATGTGGTGGCGAGCATTAGGAAGAATTGGCAACTCGATCATGAGGTATGTCTTAAAAAAATTGAGTTTTGCATTTAGTTTTTATGGAATTTTTAGCATTTAATGTGGTTAAAAAACAATCATGTCAATTCGTGAACTGTGGGATTACATGCTAGAGCAGCAGGAACGTGTTCTCGCTGCTTACGCACAAAAAGAGAGATGAGGTAGATTTAGGGGAGAGTTAGCTGACTCAAGATAGTGATATTGCAAATGTGGGTTCACATAAGGTGATGGAAGGAATGCAATCCCGTGACCATAGGGCCAACATGATCACAATCTCACCACCAAGGAAGGGGAAGAAAAGTAGCATAAGCTTAAGAAAAGCATGATTGCATTCCCGAGTTAGTGGGTTCATAGATAAGGATAGTGAGAACACATTCCCATTATCTTAAGGCCACCAAGAATGTGATCCCATGGTCAAAGGAGATCACAACTTGCAATAAATGGTAGGATTGATGGAAAAGTAGAGAAAAAAAGATGGCAAGAAACATGAGGAAATATGATAGATAGAATAAATGACTCTGACATGGTGGTTTGCTTTGATGTAGTGAAGCATAGATATCCTAGTGAGCCAGGAGAGGTGATCGTTAGTTCTAAGGGTTGTTGATGGATTCGAGGCCACAGAGTGGGATTGCATCAACGCGATTGGATTGGGCCATTTGGCATGCATGCCTCACATAAGATCACATATGACCATGTTGACGACATTGGCAAAGTGATGGAGGATAAATACTACCACATTTTTGTAGTGTCCTAAATCGTACCTAGTGCATTTATGACACTTACACATGGTGCTTGGTGCATTAATGATAAACTCATGATCAAAATTATACTATTTTGACATCATGGGCTCAAAAGACAAAGTGCCTTTGTATGCCTCAAAAACCCCTTTGGGCTTATCTTTGGTTGGGCGTAGGCACAACACATGGATGTCCTCGCTCCACACTAACATCCCAATAAACCTGCAGAATCTTGAATCCAGGAAAGACTCAGATGATGGGCGACATGTCTCCTTTGGCTCATTTTTTGCCGTAACAACTCTCCATGCCTCCTTTGAGTTTAAAAACCCTTCCTAGATCATTTGGAGGGGTTCCCTTCTTGGGTTCTTGGCTCTTGGCTCTCATATTTCTCTCTACACTCTCTTGGACACACTTCTACCAACATTTAGCTACAACCATCTTGTAGCAAATCTTATCAACAATAACATACCAAGGGCTTTATCATGCTCGTATCTCGAGCAAGAGGGGTTTGTCTACATGCCTTGTCTTCTCTTTATCTTTTATCATTGCATGCAATATACATTTTTCATATTTTGATTGTATCTATTATCTAGGTGCAGTCATATTTCCAATTTACCAATCTTTACATTACGTGAAATAGGGGTTTGTTTCCATTAAGCGAAGTATAGTTTCTATTTGCATCTTTCCAATTTTCCAATTTACTAAGTTTCCAATTTGTTTTTTGAATCTATCTATCTGGCTATCCATGGTGGTGGAAACACCTAAATGAGGGTCTGATTGTGGTAGGCCCTTATACAGCCACGAACATTTTTCATGTCTCGATGTGTACAAGTGGTGAATAGGTCCTACGGGTTGGAAAGTGTGCATAGAAGAATTTCTAAAAATTTATGTTCGCGAGATGTACGAACGACAACGCACCACACTGCCATCTGCACCTCGTGCTAAAGTCCAAAACCCAAGGTCTCCTAGAATCAGAGGTATATTCTGCTTTCAATCTTGCACTATTCTGTAAATCTAGTTTTCTACACTTTATGGTTTCAACATCATAATTCTGAACTAATTATTTCCATATCATAGTTAGTTTAGTTGTTTGTTATCCCCTGGCTCATCTTAGCACCAATTTGAAGAGGTAGAAGCGAGCTGATTTGTCCTAAAAGATTCATCATCTTGGAGGGGACAAATATCCTCCCTTATAATTTCATTTGTCAATGAGGTAAATCACTATTACAGGAGAGGATGTATACTACATCATTAGATTACTGATTAAGGGTGTAAGAGTGATTGAAAAGTAGACATCGCTTGATGATGCTATACAGAAATTAGTTGGGATAGAGGTACAGTTACATCATGGATAATTGTCCTTGGATCAGGCTTTATGACAGGCACCACTTTATTGGCATATCTATTGGCAAGAGACACTACATGTATGTTGAGATATTGTCATTGATGGCAACTCATATTAGAATTGGCATCCATAGTTCACTTTTTCATCATTCTAGAAGATTGATTAGAAATTGATCAAGTATTTGTGAGGTCTGGTGAGAATACTGTATCTGACAAAGTGTACACTATTTTGGTTGGTAGATTATTTTGGTTGAGTATTATGCTTTGCGGATTCCGGGGAAAGTTTATAGATATGCAATTTACCTTATTCTAGGTTTGTGGCCTCCAGTGTTAATCTTTGTGTAAGTTAGAAGATCTGGTAATCATGTTTTTGGCTAGAACAGTGGTCATCTATGGTAACATGTGGTAATTCAGTATGCGGATCTTGCGGATCAATTTTTTTGGTTGTTTGTGTGTTCAAGGTTGGTAAGCCGACATGTGGGAATTGTTTGGAATTTTTTTTTTTGTGCACTTAGTTATCTTTGGATTGAATTGAGCTAAATTGTGTACACATTTCATCTTTTGTGATGTGTTCATGAAGCCGATTTTGTGGTGACATAAATTGGTGATATAGATATATAAGAAAGCTGTATTTGATCATTTTGATGATTGATGATTGTGTGAGATGTGTGTATGAGTGATTATGCACAATTTCACGTGTGCAAGGTGAAGATTAGTGCTTCGGTATGTTGTAGAATATCAGAACATAGCAGTATTGTAGAGCAGAGTAAGAATATGTTTTGTGCTTAATTGGAACTATATCTAGGCATTTGTTGATGCTACTTCATAGCTCAAACTTCATTATAATCTCTTACAAACATTTGTAAGGCAATGAGCCTTCCGTGTTGTAGCCCTCATTATAAACATTGAGCAGTGTGCTTGAATGCATGTGCATTCCCCTTATGTAATATTTTTATACTTTTAACATATTATACTAATATTGTGGGTTTGAATCCCACCGTTGTTTTTCCCTTAACCGGGTTTCCACATAAAAATCTTGGTGTTATGGTGTTGTTGATCTTTGCTTTGTGTTTCTTCACTTTAATTTCCTTCATATGCATTATGTGGTTTAAAGGATAGATTGTCAAAGTAAAAAATCATAGAAAAATGACTCACCCCCCCTCTTAGTGTTCCTTGATTCTAACAATTGGTATCAGAGCCTAGTTCTTCGAAAGAAGACTAACAACTTGAGGTTGATTCAGAAAGGTGAATTAATGGATTTTGGTAGTCTTACAAAGTAGCTGGTTGTTGCTTTTGAAGATCTTGATCATGCATAAGATGAGAACTGGCAAGTGAAATAAAATCTCAAAGATGTTGAATAAATACGTTCCAAGATTGAAGGATCAGTTGAAAAAATCAAGCAAAAAGAGAAAGGAACTTGTTGATCAGCTTAAGCAGAAGGAAAGTTATAGCATTGATGAAGAATCCTTGAGGGAAAAGATAGAAGAATGCGATAGACTGGCTAGAGCGAATACAGTCTAGAAGAATGAAATGGAAGCTATTGTGATGAGATTGACAAAAGAGATTGAAGAAAGGAAGAGAAATGAAGAAAAGCTTGCTCAGTTCCTGAAAGACAAATCTGAAGAATGTTTCAGACTTGAGAGTGAGAATGGACAACTGAATCTTGATCTATAAGATGATAGATAACATGAGGAAGATCTTGAAAGATAGATCGTTCTTATTAGATATGATCTTGATGTTGCAAATGAATACAAGGAGAAGTTTTGGATCAGTTTAGCTAAGCTTGATGAAATTCTTGCAAGTCAGAAGAATCTTAGTGACACTCAAGGTCTTGGATATGAGAAATGAGAAAGATTTGGGTCAAAGTAATCCTAAAACTTAACAGAAGAAGAACAACTCAAGAAGGCCTCTGGTAAGACAGCCTAATGCTCATAAATTCAATGGCAATTGTTTTGTTTGCAATAAATTCAGTCATATGGCTAGTCGATGGAGAAATGGGATGATCAATAATGGTCCATCTTTTACTGGTGAATGTTTCAAGATAGGAGAAATGTCAGATGTTAGGCATGTGGTATGTTTGGACATGTTGCTAATCAATGCAGATATAAAATAAATCAGATGAATTTCAGACCTATGCAAGGAAATGTTGTTTTCTATGCATGCAACAAGTCCAGTCACATTGATAAGAATTGCAGAAGAAGAAATGTGAATAAGAGAGGTTGGAAGACAAGAACTAGAATGAAAAGCTAGATGAAAAGGGAAAAGAAAAATTTGAGGAGATCAGATATCAGATGAAGAAGACATGCGTTAAGAAGACTGATTCAGAGGCAGGAAGTGGGTCCACACCTGATTTTGTGCTGGAACTACATTCGGTAACTGAACCTAGGCATCCGACCTTGGGAGAGTTATAATGAAAATATTTAAAACCCAATGTTTGAAGATCTATACCTATTTCCAGTAGGCTACAAAAGTATTTATGTTTGCAGATATTTGTGGTAGATTTTCAAAAGATTTGAACCTATTTTAAGATCCGGTGAATAATTTCTGACAGATATAGAGCATCTGAAAGAATTAGGGAAAAGTGCATTTATTGTAGTGAAAAGTTAGGTCCGTGGTGAATAAAAGGTAACTTTTCCTCTTCATTTCTCACTTTGCAATTGAAGAGAAGAAGTATAGAGATCTCTGCGAAGAAGGCGATCAAGTGAAATTCAGTGTTGTTGATTTTTGAAGAGATTTGGTACCTAATCTGACATCAAAGGCATTTATCAGTGAAAACCCTCTTTCAGTTGAAGTTTTAAATTTGAATTTGTAAGAATGGATGCATATGGTACCACAACCCCTTTGGTTGTCAATATCACTAAGCGTACTCTTCCCAACTTTAAAAATCATCCATTCATTTTGATGGAGGATGATCCGAAGAGTTCTTTTTTTTTCGTACCTAACAGAGTGCTACACAATGAAGATATAAGGGTTTACAGTCATTGTCTAATTGAAGGATTGGGAATCTCCCAATGGCTAAATCTTTTCAATAATCAATTATCCGATCAAAGTTCCATGTTGAAACTTGAATTTCAGGAATTGGAAAACAAGGGTTTTGCTCAATTTGTGAAGTTTTCGATGGCATATGAATAGGACTTGATCTGGTACATCTTGAGTCATGTTCACGATGAATTCATGTGGTTGGATAAGCCACATAAGATCACTAAAGGTGTGACTCAGGAAGTAATAGGGTTGTGTGCATTCAGTCCATTGCCATCTCTAAAAAAAGTGAAGAATGACATTGTAACCAACACAACCGGGTCAAAGTTTGATAAACGAGAAATGACTATTGATGACATCTTGGAGGATTACATCCGGTTTGCATCCATGGTGATAGGCTATAATATTTATTACTCCAGCCAAATGAACTCTGTATCCCGTACTGCAGTGTACGCTGCATATGACATGTTAAGGGAGAATAAGAAATATGATCTTTGCAAGTTGCAATAAAGTGAGCTCATCAAGAATCTGAAGAAGATAAAAGAAAACAAGAAGCACCCCTTCAAATACAATACCCTGCTTCTGTGCATATTCTTCTATTTCAAGAATGAGATTTTGGGAGCTGGTATGGTTTAGTGGGCATTTGATAGGCCAGTGGGAATGCAGATTTGGGAGTATCTCTACAGCTCCAGTGACTCCAAAGCCCGAAACAAGAATCTATGGGGATATTTCAAGAAATTTTAGGAGTTTTAGGAGGAAATGAATGAGAGGGAGAGAATCCTGAAGTCTATTGTGGGAAAATATGCTAACACCATCTGTTTCATGGTTGACACTGATCAGTGCTTGATGGAATCAATGGAGCCCCAAAATTCATGGATTCTACCAATGGGCTATGAGGTTGATGAACAAATTTTGGAACCATATGCGCAACATTTGTTGAGCCAACTAGTGGAATCCAATGAATAAAGGTTTGGAACCTACAAGGAGAAGATCCTAAAATTCATCAACAGTTTAAGAGACTGATCATTCAGAAGAAGGTCTGGAAAGAGGCTGAAGCTTTTGCAGAAAGCATGAGGATATCAAAAGAGGTTGTTTGGAAAGATAGAGATAAAAATATTACCTTTGAAGAAAAATCATTAGGAGTGAAGAAGGAACCGACAATAGTCCCTAAGCCTAAATATAGAACTAGAAGTACTGCTCCCATTTCTCAACCTCCCAAGCCTAAATCATCAGTTAAGCCATTTGGTGGAGTGTAGAAGAAGAAATCAATCAGATTCGTGGTAGTTGATGAAGATGAAATTGAATCAGATGAGGTAGTAAGAGAAGTAAAGGAAAAATCTCCAAAGGCCACCAAGGTCTCTAAGGAGAAACCATCCAGTAAAACAAGATTCAGTAACAAACCAAAATCTGAGATTGATAAGGCATTGAAGTTAGGAAAAATTCAAGGTAATTACACTATTGTTCCCCTTATTACATTAGAACACATTGTTAATTCAGTTGTCAAAGATGGTAATTTGAAATCACTATTTGAGTGGTATGAAACCTTTGATGAAAGTGGAAAGAGGTCATTAGAAGAAGTTGTATTTGAATATATGAATGTATATGGTAAAGCCTTGATAGAGTTATCATCTGTAATTCTGAAGAGTTTGTATGAGATTTTGGATGCTCGGTGACTAACAACAAATAAAGAAGATGATAAATTGAAGGATATATCAGTCAATTTGTGTTCAGTTATTTCTAAGGAGGAGATAGTAGATTAATCCAGCTAGCCAAGGATAAGTTTCAAAGTAAAAACAAAGTAAATAAGATAATGTTCGGTAAAACTGATGAAGTTGATAAGGAAACAAAGAAAATATGGACAAAATTTTTACAAGAAAATCAATATGAAGTCAATCCAGCAAAGGAACAAGATGACACTCATCCAGAAATTGAGAAGACCAAGGTGGATATAACTTCAATTCCAGAAGTGCAACCAGTTGAACAGGTAGTGGGTGATACTTTCATTCCAGAAGTTCAATCGGTAGAATATGTAGAAGCCAATATTCCGGAAGAAAGTATAGTGTAGAATGATGCAGGTATGGGTGAAGCTGATAAAATAGATAAAGTTGAGATCCCTCTAGCACCTGGAAAGGAAGTAGCTGTGGAAGAAAATTTAGAGAAGATAGACATCAAGGTTGAAGTTGGAACTGAAGCAAGAGACACAGAGATTGTGAGAGGTAAGAAGGTCATTGATGACCCAGAATTTATACAAGGACCAATCAATGTTGCTTCCATATCTCCCATACAAAAACTTCAGTTGACATCTTTTTCTCAAGACAAAGCCAGTGAAGACCTTTTAAAATCTCACACTAAAGGTATCTTGTTGATGAACATGGCAGTCAGTACTTTGGAGAAGTTAATGCCCTCATTCCAAAAGGATAAGTCTGATATGTCATCCAGGAAATTGAGAAGTCTAATTGATTATGTTGATTCCATTTTGAATCTTTTGAGAAATCTGTAGAGGTAAAGGTCAGGAATGAATTTGATACTAAAAGGCTCCACACCTTGAGGAAACTGATCTCAAATGATAGATCCACATTAAGTAATCATGTGAAAATCATGTAAGATGTAATAACCGTAGGTGGAAACTTGTATAAATCATGCTTATCCCTGAACAAGTTCACTGCAGATATTGAGAAGAAATCTCAGGAGTACAAGGATTGGTTGGAAAGCTTATCTTAGTCAGTTGATCCTCTATCAAATTCATTAAGCCAACATGAAAATCAGGTAATTTCATTTCTTGAGAAGGTTTAGAGTTTGAGATATGATCGGGAAAGGATAACTAGCAAAGTTGGAGAACTTAGGAGTCATATTGTCCCTAAGTTGGATGTAATGATAAATCCTCTTCAAGATGCTCAGAGTCCTCTCAAGATAGATGATCCACATGATCTCAAGACCATAAAAGCACAGTATTATCTTCTTAGTGGGTTTATAACAGTTTTTAAGAATCTTATAAAGGGTTGGGATAGTCACTAGGATGCTTTGAAGAATCTGTATGCAGATATCTTCAAGTTTTTGTGAAGACTATATAGCATTTTTCGCCTCAATTCTTGATTTGTGGGATCCTACGTTTATCATTGATGTAAAATAGGGAGTGTATAGGAGTGAAAAATGTTGATCTTAGGGGGATATCTTTGATCCTTTGGAATCTAGTGATCAAATTTTTGGTTGCAGTGTATATATTTGGTTTTGATCCAACACTTAGTCATTTTTCACTAAGTGTTGCCATCAATGCCAAAGGGGGAGATTGTTAGCAAGAGACTGCATGTATGTTGATATGTTGTCATTGATGGAAACTCATACTAGAATTGACATTCATGTTTTTATCATTCTAGAAGATTGATTGGCAATTGATCAAGTATTTGTGAGGTTCGGTGATAATAGTGTATCCCACAGAGTGTACAATGTTTTGGTTGGCGGATTATTTTGGTTGAGTATTATGCTTTTTGGATTTTGGGGAAAGTTTGTAGATATGAAATTTACCTTTTTCTAGGTTTGTGGCCTTTGGTGTTGAGTTTTGCGTAAGTTAGAAGATTCGGTAATCATGTTTTTAGCTAGAATAGTGGTTATCTATGGTAATGTGTGGTAATTCAATATGTGGATTTTGTGGATCAATTTTTGTGGTTGTTTGTGTGTTCCAAGTTGGTAAGGTGACCTATGGGAATCATGTGGACATTTTTTTTTGGTCTATTTAGTTAATTTTGGATCGAATTGAGCCGACTTGTGTATACATTTCATCTTTTGTGACGTGTTCTTGAAGCCAACTTGGTGGTGACCTAAATTGGTGATGTGGATATATAAGACAAGTTTATTTGATCATTTTAATGATCGATGATTGTGTGAGATGTTTGTATGAGTGATTATGCATATTTTCACATGCACAAGGTGAAGATTAGTACTCCAGTATGTTGCAAAATATCAAAACAAAGCAGTATTGTAGAGCAGAGTAAGAATATGTTTTATGTTTAACCGGAACTATATCTAGGCATTTGTTGATGCTACTTCATAATTAAAACTTTTGCTGGCAACTGACACTCAATTGGTTATTTTCAATATGTTATCATTGATGGCAACATGGGAATTTATTTCGGCTTCATATTTTGGGTTAGTTTGTATACCAGCATGCACATCACAGACACATCACCGGCACCGGCAGGTTGGATATAATTCTTTGGTTACTGGCAATGCAGGCCGACATGGTTTAGAATCAGGTTATCGGTATTGGAGGCCGCCATCTTTTGGATCCTAAATCGATAATTGTTTTTGATATTCATTTATTTATGTTATCTAATCGACATGTATGTTCATATTGTAATTATCTTTGTAAGCCGACATAAGGCATGATGATTTGTAAAGGGTATATAGGTCAGTTGGTTAGATCATTTTGATATATCAGGAGAATATGAAATAGGAAGGAAATAATGAAGGAGATGCGAAATATATGAGAGAGATTATGTAGGTGAGGATATTTTTGTAAAGGGTTAATGGTTTCAGACTAGAATAGATAGAGCTTAACCAGAACTATATTCAGGCATAGAAGATGCTATCTTTGTAGTTCAATCATTTCTCCGTATTGTAGTCTAGATTTTTATGTAGTCAATGAGGCTCCTTTTGTCATTGAGCAGTGTGCTCTAGGTTGTAAGCCTTCCTGCAAGTTTAGGCCCCTATATTTTTTAATATCTCTTCATATGGCTAGTGGATTGATATTGTGGGTCACAAATCCCACCGTAGTTTTTCCTCTTCAAGTTTTTCCACGTATAATTCTGTGTTATATTATTCATTTATGTGATTGTCTTATTGGTTGCTTTAATTATTTCAATTCTATATGTACTAGTATACTGGTTGATGTATGCATGTTTTAATAAGGTTAAAATTGATCATTCTCATAGAACAATTATTCACCCCCCCTTCTCAGTGTTCTTGTATTTCAATAATTGGTATCAGAGCCTTGTGCCTTAGAGGAAGTTTAACAGCTTGAGGAAGATCTTGAATCCAGAATCCATGGATATGAGTTTGGAGAAGCAACTTGAGGTGGCACTTGAAGATTATGATGCCAAAAGGATGAAGAACTTGAAGCTACAAGATGAATTGAATTCTACTCAGGAATTCATTCTTGTCCTACAGGAGAGGTTGTCATCTGTGTTGGCATTTGCATGAGGATTGCATTGATGAACTATTATGTTGTCATTGATGTCAATTATAACCGGTAATGATGTACAATGATTTCTATGTAATCCAATGGTCATACCTAAACCGATTTGTTTGTAATCTCTATGAGATCTTAGGTTGGTGATGTGTTACTGACCTATTTTTTTTCTTATAAGGTCGATGAGTTGTTTTGTTGCAATGTTGGCAATTTTGGTTAAGTGTAAGAGTGATTGGTTTCCGAACTAGGAGATGTATCTATAGTATGCGTGAAGGAAGATAGGAGCATGAAAATGATCTGATCAAGAAGAGTAGTGTTATTTACCAGATCAACAAACCCATGTTATTCTCTAACAATTGCAACACTCAAATCCCTTAATATGGTAAGCTCTAACAGGATTAGTGCTATCTAAATCCTCTAACCAAGTGATCCATTAGCTTGGATTTCAAATCCTCTACCGAGGTTACTCCTAATAGGGTATTGCTCTAAGAGGGCATTATAGTCAATCCCTTAATCGAGTGGTCCCTAACATGATCTGTTCTTAACAGGACTTTTTGTAAAGCTTTAATAGGCTTGAATCCTAACAAGGCAAACTTCAAATAAGTTCAGAATACTTGTGGGTATTCATCCCCACTGTGGTTTTTTCCCATTTGGGTTTCCACGTCAAAATCATTGTGTCAAGTGGAGAATGTTTTTGTCATTATGTTTGATATGGATAGTTTGCTTAATTGTTAAATCCACTTAGATATGATATGTTGACTGACAATAATCTGAAATGTGATTTTACTTTTGTAAATAAAGTATTTGGGTGTTTTGGTCATATGGTTTGAGAGTTTCAAAGTTGTTCTACTGTTATTTTGTTATGCATGTCAAACTGATATGCTTGACAATGATATTGCAATTTGTAGTTCAGTGTTTGAACTAGTTTATTTTGAGTTTGACTTGAGAGGTTGTTTTTGAGTTTGGTGAAAGTTTAGTCAGTTTTCTATCTACTAATTCACTCCCCCCCCTCTCAATAGTTGTCTGGATCCTTATTGATTCATTGTACCATCAATTTGTTCAAGCTAGGAGGAAGAAACTTTTGCAAAATCAGGATGATGAAGAGAAAGATGCACTTAAGGAACAATGTCAGAAGTTGAGTCAGGAGAACATGATCATGAGAAATGAAATACAAGCTATAACTATGAGAATGCCTAAAGAGATTGAAGACTGAAAGAAAAAGGAATAAAATCTTGTTGTATCTCTGAAGAACAAATTTGAAGAATGTGGTAGGTTGGTTCATGAGAATGATATGTTAAGAACTGATTTAGTACAATCCCAGAGTAATGAACAAGAGCTTGAGAGATAAATGATAATTCTCAGAGATGATCTAACTATTGCAAGTGAGTATAAAGGAAAATTCAAGATTAGTTCAACATAGCTAGATGATTTATTGAAGAGACAAAGGCAAAATGGAGATTCTAGTGGACTTCGATTTGAACAAGGACAAAGTTCCAGTACTACTAATGAAGATCAAAACCATAAGGCATCGATAAGGGAGTTTAATGTGTATAAATTTAATGGTAGATGCTTTGTTTGTAATAAATTTGGTCACATGGCTAGGCAATGTAGAAATGGAGCTAATCAGAACCCTTATTCTACTCCTGGTCAATGTTCTAAATGTAATAAGTATGGACATAAGATATAAGATTGTAGAATGAATGTTAAATGTTATGCATGTGGAAGATTTGGACATATGGCTAAATAGTGTAGGTCTAGCAATTATATTAGTTTTAGCAAAGCAATTCAAAAGAACAATGTTACATGTTATGCATGTAATGAGGTTGGACATATTGCTAATTCTATAGAAACATAAATCCATCGATTGGTAATAGAGGATCAAATGAGAAAGGAAAAGAGAAGGTTAATGAAATCCGACAAGATCATACCCAAAGATGGGTCAGTAAGACTGAAGACCAATCATTAGATGGGAATGTTCTGGTTACTCAACTGGCAGAGGAGGTTGCTCCTGCAGCAGCATGAAGCTCATCCAACAACTAAGGAAGATGCCTTAGAGGTAGGAAAAATTCATGAAGATGCTGCATATGCCTTGGGAAGAGGTTCTAGAAGATGTTCCAGACATTGGAGATGCGTATGTAACATGGATATGTTTTATCAAGATCCAATATCTTCCACCGAAAGTCATTAAAATCAATGATAGATTAGGGTTTGTTGGATGATAAAAGGTCAAATTCATTTCATTTCTGATCACTTTGCATTTAGATAAATTCAGAGCGATTCAAAGGAAGTCTAAGGTGAATCTATATGATTAATATCATCTTAAGTGATTTCACCAACGATTGGAAGAGGTCTTTAGGGTCTTTCATCGACAATGATTCACATGTATTTATCTTCAATCATGGAAGCAAGATCATCATCTGTACCTATGTTTGTTGCAAATCTGACTGTTGTTGATGTCAAAGACCTTCCCAGGTAGATTTTCAACCGATATCCACATGTTTCTACCGTGGGCGATTCGGTTGGTGCTTTTTCTTGTGTTCTGGAAGGAGTCGTGTATGTTGAAGATGTAAGACCCTATATTCACTTTCATATTGAGGATTTGGGAATGACTGATATCAAGAGAATGTACATGAATGACTTAAAGGGAAATTCTGGAAAGATTAAACCTTAATACCAACATATTGTTGATCTAGGGTTTACCGACATTCTGGATATTCTAGAATTTAAAGATGAAATTGTTAGGTATGTTTTGAGCAGAGTGCATGGATAGTTTATCTGGTTGGATAGACCATATAAGATTATGAAGGAGGTCATCAGAGCAATCACTGGTTTACCGTAGGTTGGACAACGTCTGAAGAAGAAAGTTTCAAACTATCACGTTAACAAGATTACCAGCGCAACATCAGACATATGATCAATGAGAATCAGTACTATCACTGACACATATATCAAATTTGGAAGCATGGTTATTGGTTACAAGGTAACTCAATCAAACTGACTGAATTTTGTTTCTAGCTCCTGCATTTATGCAACTTATAAAATGATGAGGGAGAATGAGAAGTTAGATCTATGTGGTTGGATGTTGGTTGAATTATTGATTAAACTAGGAAAGATTAAAGGAGAAAAGAAAGGAACATTCCAGTATGGTAACCTAATTGTCTGTTTAATGCTATTTTTTATCAATGAGACTCCCAGTTTTGGGAAGAGAAAATGGGCATTCGATATCCTAGTAGGGAGGCAATTAAAACAGTCTATTGCTACATTGTGTAGTCAGAGAGATGACAAAGTGTGGGTTTTTTTTAAAACATTTCAAAAGGCTATGAATTCTAGGATGAGGATTCCCAAGCACATTGTTGAGAAGTACTCAACCAACATATGCTTCATGGTTAAGAAAGATGAAACTTTGATGGAAGTTGTTAGTTCCCAGAAGATTTGGATTGAGGAAATGGGTTATGAAGTTGACACACAGACTCTTGATGCTTATGCACAAATGCTAATTGATGCACCGATAGATGAAATTGTAAAAACCTTTGGCACTGCTAAGAAAAAGAAGTAAGAGGTTGAAATTGAGTTCAACTGGAAGAAGAGACAGAAGCAAGAAGGAAAGGCAAGTAAATTTGTTGAAAAAATTTTCACAGGACATTAAAGCATTGATTGATGTTGTTCCAGAGAAAGGCAGGAAGAGAAAAGAGCCAGAAATATTCATTGAGCCTATCACAGAAGAGTCTGTATATGATGATGACACAACCCTAGAATTCAAAAGGGTAATAAGGATGAAAAATGAAGAAACTAAGGTAGAGGCTAAGAAGCAACTGGTTAGGAAAGTTACTATCAAGGTACCAGCATAGAAGGAAGCACCAAAAGAAACACCTTCAGCCCCATCCAGTACTGGAAGAAGGAAGAAGAAGAATGACATTGATCTTACAATTGTATCTGGTAATGTAACTATTATTCCACCAAAGACTTGTGCAGAGTTAGTTTATGAAATTACTAAAGATGGTATGTTAAGGAATGTACAGTTTTATTATGAACATTTAGATAATGATGAACAAAGAGAGGTAGAGGAAGCAATTTCTTTATATTTGGATATTTATAAGAAAGCCTTGATAGAAATTGAAAACCAAATACCAACACAGTTGTATGATATGTTAGATGCTAGAAGACTATAAACAATGCAAGAGGACAAGCATATTAAGATTCAAGAGTTGTTATCTTTTTGTGTTTCTATTGCTCCAGAGGAGATGGATAAGATACTTGAGGTTGTAGATAGGAAAATATTTAATAGCAAGCATATAATAATCAGTCTTATGTTAGGTAGAGTCAATGAGATAATCAAGGAGACCCACAAGGCATGGGTTATGTTCTTTGAAGAGAACCATGGTTTTTATACTTCACCAGAATCTAAGACAGATACTGCAGACATCCCAATTGAAGGGAAGGGTAAAGGTATTATGGGTACTTCACCCTCAATTTTGGAAAATATTAAGATAGTGGGTATTGAGACCCCGATAGATATAAATGTACAAGCAAATGTTGAGATACTAGTAGATACAGAGAGTGTAAAGGTTGATAATGTAAAGGTTTCTAATGTTGAGGACAATAGTCATCCAGATCTGATTGTATAGGATGAGGATAAAGTTCCTAGGGAGGAACCCATAGTTACTGAGACTGCACCAAGTGGCGAAGCCACTGGTGCAAGCGAGGAAGCTATAAAGGTTAAATCATCAGAGGAGAAGAAAGAGGAATCTGACAGGGAACCGATAGTGAGTCCATCATTGTTGTCAATTGACACCTCGCAGGTTGAAAAGATTAGCATAACCGAGATGAGTCCTACTGAACTCATGATGATGGCTGCATAGAAAATGATGAAGGAAGGATCTATGGATAAAGGTGTTATTGATCAGTCTATCACTATTTTTCATAGACTTGTCCCAGAGTGTAAATTTTGTAATGAAGCAAGCCCATCCGACAAGCTTAAGATAATCACTGAACATATTACAAAGGATTTTTAATCCTTGCAGCAGATATCAAACCGACAAGCATAGGTGAGATTCACATAGGCAAAGAGAGCTACATTTGATCAAATGATTGAGTCTGAAAGGAAGGAAATCAATGATAAGTTAAAATTCATAGATAATTCTTTAAGGTAATGTACATATATCTATAAAGTATGTTGTAACACAGGTCTACTCATAGCTAAGTCAGATAAAAAGATTAAGGACATTTAGGAGGAGATTATAGGTATAGCCAATTATTTTGATGGATTGAATTCATTGACTACATCCATTGATGGTCAAATTTTGGTTTTGGAAGCCCAAGTTTTTTCTCTTGAGAAGGAAAAAGACAAAATCATAAGAAGAGCTAGAAGTCTTAGAGGTTTGGTGAGTCCCCGGTTGGATTCATTAAGTGTACATAAGAAGGAGTGTATAGATATGGTTGGTAAGCCCACACCAGAAGAGTTAAATGAGAAAGAGTCATTTGCCTATATGCTACATGGACTTGTATCTATTTCCAACACTTTCAAATCTGGTTGGGATACTTATCTAGTGCTTTTGGAGAGGGCTATATATTCAGCTCTAGTAAGGTATTTTGGGACATATTCATTGTATAGTCTTTCACTCTTCATCCTGGTTTTTGGTTTTTGGTATTTTTTTTGGAATTTTTGATGGCATTGATGTCAAAGGGGGAGTGATATTGATGTGAAAAAGAAAAAGGTTGTTGTATATATTAGAGGGAGTATAGGTAAAGATATGGAAGTATGGAGTATTTTGTATTGATGGATATTCAACTCAGGGGGTGCAGGTTTAGGATGGAACCGACAGTTGGAAACCATGATCATTTTTTCACACGAGTGTTGCCATCAATGCCAAAGGGGGAGATTGTTGGCAATTGACACTCAATTGGTTGGTTTCAATATGTTGTCATTGATGGCAACATGGTAATTTATTTCGGCTTCATATTTTGGGTTAGTTTTATACTGGAAGGCATATCACAGACACTTCACCAGCACCGATGAGTTGGATAGAATTATTTGGTTACCGATAATGCAAGCCGACATGGTTTAGAATCAGGTTATTGGTATTGGAGCTCAACATCTTTTGGATCCAACATTGGCAATTATTTTTGATATTCATGTATTTATGCTATCTAGACGACATGTATGTTTATATTGTAATTATCTTTGTAAGTTGACATAAGGCATGATGATTTATAAAGGGTATATAGGTCAGTTGGTTAGATAATTTTGATATATCAGGAGAGTATGAAATAGGAAGGAAATAATGAGAGAGATGCAAAATATATGAGAGAGATTATGTAAGTGAGGATATTTTTGTAAAGAGTTACTCCAGTATAGGGTTAAGGGTTTCAGACTGGAACATACAGAGCTTAACCGGAACCATATTCATGCATAGAAGATGCTATCTTTGTAGTTCAATCATTTCTTTGGATTGTAGTCTAGATTTTTATATAGTTAGTGAGGCTCCTTTTTTGATTGAGAAGTGTGCTCTAGGCTATAAGCCTTCCTTCAAGTGCATGCCCCTATATTTTGTAATATCTCTTCATATGGCTAGTGGATTAATATTGTGGGTCACAAATCCCACTGTGGTTTTTCCTCTTTGAGTTTTTCTATATATAATTATGTGTTTTATGGTATTCATTTATGTGATTGGCTTATTGGTTGCTTTACTTCTTTCAATTCTATGTGTACTGGTATACCAGTTGGTGTATGCATGTTTTAATAAGGTTAGAATTGATCATTCCAGTAGAACACTAATTCACCCCCCCTCTCTCAGTGTTCTTGCATTCCAACAACTTCATTGTAATCTCTTACAAACATTTGTAAGGCAATGAGCCTTCCATTTTGTAGCCCTTATTGTAAACATTGAGCAGTGAGCTCTAGGCAATGTGCCTGAATGCATATAAATTTCCCCTATGTAATTTTTTAATACTTTTAACAGAGTATACTAATATTGTGGGTTTGAATCCCACCATGGTTTTTCTCTTAACTGGGTTCTCATGTAAAAATCTTCGTGTTATGATGTTGATGATCTTTGCTTCGTGTTTCTGCACTTTAATTTCCTTCATATGCATTAAGTGGTTTAAAGGATAGATTGTAAAAATAAAAAATTGCAGAACACTAATTCACCCCCCTCTTAGTGCTCCTTGATTCCAGAAATATCTACTTTTTTGTATGTGCACTGGTTAGCAGCTTCATTTTTCCAGATAGAGGCAGGTGATTAGTTGTAATCGACATGATACAAGTATGCATTGATGTAGTAGATGAAGGCTGACCAATGGCCTGGGCAACACTAGTTTTGACGAAGTTGTATAGAGAGATCCACCAGATATGTTATCACGGAGGTCACAATTTTAGCTATGTGACTCTACTACAGGTATGGATGTGGAAGCACCTCATGGTGACCTGGTCAGTAGGTAGGACAAATAGAGCAGCAAATTTACCAATTACATATAGCTATAGGGATGGATTGCATTATGAGGAGACCGAGAGTGTTGACCATTCGACGGTCAATTTTAACAAGATAGATGTTACTCATATTACATGGCAACTATATATGGGCCTAGTAGGCTAACTAGAGGTGTTGGAAAGAGACACTAGACCGATAGAGATTAGTTCATAAGGAATGTTTTGAGGTTGTCATTGATGGAAAATCAGATCAGAAATCACATATGATATATGGAGAATTGTTCTACCAGAAGTTTTATATCCATTTTGCTTAAGTCTAGAAGGTGAAATACAGTATGCGATAGAGTATGAGTATGAGAAGAACTTATTTTTGGTTGTCATGGAAGAGGTAGTTGAATGGATGTTCAAAACAACTTATTTCACAATCCTAGCCTCTAGTATTGATTCTCGTGCAAGATAGAAGATCTGGTATCCAGTATTTCAGGAAGAATAGGGTTATTTTGGTGATTAGTGATGTAACATTTTATGTAGAATCTTTGGGGTGATTTCAGTGATTGGTTTTGAGTTCAAGGTGGTCAAGCCAACATGTGTGAAGCATATTATCAATTTTTTTAGGTTCGCATATGGATTTGAAATCGGATTGAGCCAACTTATTGTTACACGTTTCATGTTTTATAAATATTTTGAAGCCAACATATTTGTGACCTAATCAAGTGGTGCAGATATATAAGACCAATTTGTATGAGAGCTTTTTGGATCGATGTGTGTGTGTGTGCAAAGATTGTATGAGTGTTGGTGTGCAGTTTCACATGCACTATCCTTGGATTGATGCTATGGTATATGACAGAGCAGAGTAGCGAGTCAGAACAGTGGAAGAAGACTTTTTGTGCTTAATCAGAACTGAATTTCGGCATTTGTAGATGCTACTCATTAGTTCAGACAATCAATTATCATTTGTAATAATTTGTAGGATAGTGAGTCCTGTAGGGGTTGTAGCCCTTTTATTTGTAATTGAGCAATGAGCTCTAGGCAATGTGCTTGAATGCATGTGCATTCCCTTGTAATATTATTATAGTATTATAATATTGTGGGTCTCAATACCATCATGGTTTTTCCCTTTCCGATGTTCCATGTAAAAATTTTGTTGTTATGGTTTTGTTCTTGTGTGTGTTAAGTTTATGGACTTTGCTTTTATTCATTTGCATCTGGTGGTTTAAGAATTAGTTTAAGAAAGTTGTTAATTGCAGAACATTGATTCACCCCCCCCTCTTAGTTTTCATTGATTCCAACAATTGGTATCAGAGCCTAGTTCCTCCAAGGAAGCCTAACAACTTGAGAAAGATCCAAAAGAGTGAATCAATGGACTCTGATTTGCAGAAACAAATTTTTGTGGCACTTGAAGACCTAGATGCAGCAAGGAAAGAAGCAAGTAGCCTAATAATAAATATGAGTGATGCTGAAAATTTCATTGAGTCATTGAAATAAAAAGTGAACACATCCAGAGAGAAGAGAAAGGAGCTAGTGGACAAACTTAAGGAGAAAGAAGAGAAAAAATTGATGATCAAGTTCTGAAAGATAAGACATATGAATGTGAAAAACTTGTTATAGATAATGCATTCTTGAAGAATGAAATACAATCCATTGTGATGAAGCTGACAAAGGAGATTGAACATAGGAAGAAGAATGAAGAAAGTCTGACTTAGTTGTTGTCATGAGGATTTACACCTGAGGCAAGATTTAATTTCCTGCAATCTCGTGACACATTGGACTGCTCTCAGACTATGGGTATCCTATTATGAGAGAATACCTCCATAATATAGGCCAACTTCCTATTTGACCACCTAAAAAACTTAATACTGACTTGGAAAAGGGATAGAAGGATATGCATAAAAATGAAACTATTGCTAAAAAGGTGATCCACCAATGACTGAAACTGACTTGAAAATGCTTACAAACCTCACAAAATACTCAGATAATGAAGCTTTGTAATCTCACAACTCAAATATGCATGCTTGCAAAAACAATTCATATGAAATGTATAAACTTTTATATGTTTGCAAGAAGAAAATAGTGATATTTTCAAAGCTTCAAACATTAAATATAACAACGCATTCACTTACCTACATTATAACATGTTGCATATGATCATAACACTGAGGCAATAAGATGAACACAAGGATTCTATAAAAATCATAAAAATTCACTCTAAGAACTCACACACAATGCTTGAACAACACAAATTTGAGAAGGAAATGGACTTCTTTATTGAACAATAGGAGGTATTTGCATTACAAATCTGCAAAACTCATAAGAAATGAGTTATAGGAGCATGAATATTTGCTGCTACACAATCTCAAAACTCCATAACTCTAGAACTAAAGAGTGACAAACAACCACTTATACAAAAGCCTCCCAAAATTCAAATTTGAATTTTGGCTCCAAGAATGATGTTTTGTCACAACTCTAAACCTCTCCTCAAAATCAGATGCCTAACTGAAAGTGAAACTCCTTCAAAGCTGCCAAAAGAGTTGTCAAAGTGAACACAAACTCTTTGACTCGGATGCAATTGAAAATCCCTCAAAAATAGGGATGAAACTGCAAAAATCAAGTAGTTAACCCCTTAAAAATCCTCTTTGTCTGAATCTTAACCTCCAATGACTCTTTAACTGACAACAAACTGCCTATTAGGTGACCAAATCACCTATTTTTACTACAAAAATCTCTTAGTCAACTATACTCTTTCTTTTCAATCAACCTATACAATTCCAATGTAACTCAAACTCCTATTTTTCATTATAAAATATCTTTTACTTTAAGTGGCTTATAATCACCACTTTCAATAAATATTTACAAATAAAATAAATGCAAAAAATGGAGGAGTTTTTATTATACTCTAAAAGACTTACTACAAAATCTTTTAAAAGTATTAATCAAACACTTAAGCAAAAGTGAGAGCCACAACATAAAATGAAGTTAAAGCTTTCTTTTAGAACAAAAAATAAAAACAAAAGACTCTTTGTTTTTATCGGCCTTCACACTAGGGTTTGACAAAAAGATGAAAATATTTGCATCTTTCATTCTGTTGGACAAGCAGCCGCCTCTAGAACTAGGGTTCTGAATGCAAATGCACCTCATTTGCAACCAAGATTTGATGATTTTGCAGGAAATAACCAAGGAGAGAACAGGGTAAGCTTATTCCTTGTTCGAAACTTCTGAGTTTTTATATCTCGATCCTAACCCTTCTGCAGTATTTTAAAATTCCAAGCCATGAATCTTTTTGGTAGGCTTGAAGGCTTCTCTTTTATTTTGATTTGCCTTGCTATACTATTAGAAATCACCAACTTTGGACTGTGTGTTACTCTTCTAATCTTTATTTTTAGATAGAGTTTGAGTTCCCTTGATGGTTGCTAACTAACTGTGGCTACTATAGTTAAGTCTCTATGCTTTGTTTTCCTGTTGACTCTTGATTTCTAATGAAGGATTGTTGTAGCATACTACACCATGAAAGACCTTTGAGGCGGATACTATTATGTTCATATATGGTCAATCATCCACTCTTGAAGATGATGCATGATTGTGTCTTTAAGAACTGCAAACCTTTTGTAGTCATCTTTCATTTTGAACTTAGCATTGACTGCTATACTATGGCTGAGTGAATCTTTACTGCTATCCTCACTGGGTTGTTATAATACTGAGACATCACTATCTTTACTTTGCAATAATTTATAATATGGATTGCACGTTCTTTATGTTGCTGCTGGGATTATGTATATCACCTTCTTTAAGATGTGATATTGTGATCGCTATGACTTTGACATTGTGTTTGTCTTTATTAAAACTCCTGAGCTATATGTTGTCCTTGCGGCTTTACTGGCCTATTCACATGCTTATATGGTCTATCTGTTGATGATTGCCATCACTGTTCTTTATCTTGTTATTCAAGAATGAATCCTTGGTTGTGAATTTTTTTCTTTGCACCCTTTCGAACTGATGAAGGGTTCTTAAAAATTGTGAACTGGGTTTTCATGATATTTTTTGTGTTTTTTTGTCTCTTTGTCTTTTAATTTCTATGAAAAAATGAGATAATTTGGCATCTAGGTTTTTGAGAAAGGATAAAAAAATGTGACTATATTTACACTATTTTAACTGGTAGTGAATGTGATCTCTAATTTTGTAACCAGTATTCAAAATTTTCACCTGCAAGTTGCTATGAATGTCTTTTGGATGCATTGGGGCTGATCTGAGAATGCATCATTTATTTTCATTCAATATTCATGACTGATAAGACTGCATTCACCCATTGATGAGGGCTCACTCACATATCGTGGCTTATTATTTTGCAAATCTTCCTATTGATTGTAAGTTAGTCACTGATTTGAATAATCTAGCTTTGTGATTGATGTTGCACTTTGTGTTGAATGTCATGTCACATATTTGATTGAAGATCTTAAAGTCTGCAAACCTTTATTTCATGGGGTACTTCACTGTTATCATTCTACTACAGGGGTCTTTGACTGGAATGTAAATTGCATTGTTCACATCAATCACACTGTAATAGCTTCAATCAAGTTTGAACCAAAATTGTTCTATCATTGTATCATAATTGTGGTATTCAAATTTGGCTGCTCCATATGGATTTGATGCTCCAAGTCCACAACATCTTTCCTTGAGATATGCCTATACCCAAAAGGCTATGTAACTTGCATTGAAAGGAATATTCACTACTCATCTAGGCATCATTGATTGTTCTTTTGGGATGGTGACTATATTTGATGGCTGCATTTGTTAATTTGAATTTGATTGTCTTTCCAAGGCCATTGTTCTTCTTTGATATTGCTCTACTCCATTGTTTTGAATTGTGACTATGATGAAGGAGCATATGATAATTTTTATTACTTCAAAATATTCACCTTGCTACACTTCTATGACAATGTTCTACCCAATATGTTGCTATCTCAAAGGTTTTATGACCGATTTTAGGTCCGCTATCATATGCTTAGTAGCATGTTGGGCTCAACCCTTGTGGGAGACACATTTTACCCCACATGTTGTATTTTATGAACAACCATGCTACTTTTCTTGTATCTGCAAATGAAGCAAACAAAAAACAATGCATGTCTAATTTCTTGTTGATCTGATCTGATATCTGTTTCCTGAGCCTAATGAGACACTAGCTATTTTGATGCACATGAGGAGTATATTTGTATGTTTGCAAGTGCATGTGCATATAAATAATGATGAATTTTCATTTCTCTAATGCATTTTCTCAAATGCAGGTACCCAGGGGCAGTGAGGAGGCAACACACCAGATGCAAGCTAGGCAACCAAGAGCCAATTAGAGAGGACTCATCATTTAGGCAATGACGAGTCACCCTTCTTTTTGTGAATTTGAAAACATATAGTATGTTCCTTATTTTCACCATATCAGTTAGTCTCACAACTTGTGTGAGACATTGTACATCCATCAATAAAAGATTATTTTCTTTAGAAATTGTGTTCTTTTTTAGCTTCTCTGAATTTTGAAGACATAAAAATGTAATCTTTTAATTTCTCACATATAACACATGAATGTAAAAATAGCAGAATAAAATGTACCTCTCTGTATGTTAAAACACTAAATCTCTACCTGATTGAACTTGTAGCGAAAATAGGTAACATTTTTAGCGACATCTGCTATATGTTTACCTGCTAAACATTTTTACCAGCTGCCTTATGGTTTCCATTGGGCATAGAGTCATTGAGACTAATAGAAAACTGAAATAACACATCACACAGGACTGCGAAAACTCTCTTTTCTTTCAAAACCTATCCTAATCTATTGAGTACAGGTGTGTGGTTTATGACAGTGATCTTAACACCTTACTGTCATGAATTAGGCATGTGTATTGACAAAGTAGGACATGACAAAACAACAAAACACTTCTGAAACACTACAACAATTTATTGCAGCTATATGAGGGAGATTCCTTTTGTGTGTGACATGGGCTAAACATATTCCTTGTTTCATATAATGAACACCTTTCTTCTATAGCTTCAATTCATTACAAAAGAAAACCTCTTCATGCAAAAGCATCTTATATTCACTGCAATTCATTATAGCTATAAGCAAGAGCTATTTATTGTGTGTGACAAAAGACACCTAAGATTTTTGTTTCATATAATGGATACCTTCCTTCTATAACTACAATGGATTGCAATAGTATGACTCTTATTACTTGTTCAGAACTATGCACTAGGCACTTAGGGAAAACAAAAAACTACAACTAAAACCTATCCTACACTAACAATAAGACAAAACTTAGCTAAACAAAACCATTTACAGGATGACTAAAATAGCTTCTCTTTATTCCCAATTTACAATGACTTGCATACTTAAGGTCAGCTAAGGAGAAATAAGGCACATAAAGATAACCAACAAAATGAAGTACTATCTTTTGAACAAGGTGAACAAGTCCACCTACCTGATCAAACTGATCATATGAACTGCTCTCCCAAAGAGGATATGGGGATTGAACATCTACAAAGGCATCCTTGGTTTCATCTCTCACTAAAGCTTCATGCATGGGGACTTTATTGGACTCCATCTGGGATGAGTACCTAATAGGACAACCTCTTTTTAGGACAAAGCTCGGTATTTGATTGCTGGTCTCTTGTTTAGGGAGTACCATCTTATCATCTTGCTAGCTGGAAAGGTTTATTTCCTATGGTTGACCTGGTGAAAAAATAGCAAAATCCTCAATATGATCATGCTGCTCATGGATAACCTCCCTTAGAGGTGTTGGTTTGGTATCCAAGCTGATACAAAAAGTCTCTAAATCATTCCAGAACATGTCTTCCTCAATGTCTTCTTCACTTTTTTGAGTAGGAGGAATGATTTTCGGCTTAATGCAACTTTTATCAGGCCCTAATAAAACATTATCAATGTTCTCTTGAATTATAGGCTTTGATTTGAGAATTTGTTCAGCTTGAACAACAACCTCTTCCACAAAATCATCATCTTTTCCTTCATGTTGATCAAGAACTTGATTTACCAATGATGTATGCACAACTCCTTCATCTTGATCATAAAAAGAAGGAAGTTCATTAGTTATGAAATTGAAAACTTCATAATCATTACCTTCCTCTTGTTGTCCCAATTGATTTGATGGCACTAAAATGTGTACAGTATCTTGCTCTTCAACATAGTCCAATGCTCCATGTTCTTGTTGTTCTGAAACCACTGCTACAATTGGACCATTTTTAGCATAAATAAGAGGATCGTTGACTGAAGAAATATGAGATTCATCTTGAGAGGTCTTCTCCTGGTCAATCTTTTGTTGCTGCAATTGATGAAACTTTATAGCTAAATGTAGGGGATGTACATTTCTAATCTCCTCCCAAAGAAGTAACCTATCCTGATCAATGGGTTGCTCTTCTTCTTTCTGTATGTCAAGACATGGTTCTATTTGCATGGTTGATGGAGGAATCTCACTGGGTGGAATAGATGAACCTTTCCAACTTGGAATCTTAATGATAGCAAGGTCATGCAGAGGCTTACTATTTGGTATTAAAGACTTAGAAGGCATGTCTTTGAAACTTGGAAACTTGTTCTCACGAACCTCCTCCTGCATAGGATGTTTGCAACTTCAAATGATGGTTGGTTTAAACTTGGGATGGAAGGAGTTGCTTGAGTTTGTTGCCTCTGAACTTGAGAGCAAGAAAAACCTTCATCTGCTCATCTTTTGCTGCTAGTTCCTTTGCTAGGTTTTCTTCAAATTGCCTTCTTTGATCTTCCAACTCCTGCTCATGCAGATAGTATTGATAAGACCATTCTTCCCACTGCAACTTAAGCTCTCTTTGTCTATCAATCTCATCAAATTGGCTTTGAAAGTGCACAACCATATCTTTTAGACTCATTGAATTGGTACTTTGAAGCTAAGTATTCCCATATCCAGGCTACTAAGGGACTTGAGCAAGGGTGGGTGGGTGGTAAGCATATTGAGTATGTTGGTTATCTACTGACAATGAGTTATTTGGGTAAAAACCAACATTAAGGCTATTTTGATACGGATGGAAAGATGGTATAAGAGAGACATTCTCATGGTATGAAGGTGGGTATACATTTTGGCCATAGAAATTTGACATCCTCAAACATATAAACAACTGAAAAATAAAATGGAAGAATTGATTTGAAAATAACACCAACATTTGATCCTTGAAACCAGTAGTTTTGAACTTTAAGTCACTAGGTGTATGAGTAAAACTTGCCTCCAAAGGTTGGAAACACTGTTGCTCATACAAAAACAACAGCCAAGGTGGCCTTCTATGAACAATAAAGTCCAACAGTCCCACCGAGCATGCCAAAGATTGTTGTCATGAGGATTTGCACCTGAGTCAAGCTTTAATTTCATGCAAATCCTCGTGACAACATCAATCATTGAAGGATAAATCTGATGAATGTTGCAGACTTAATCATGAAAATGACCTACCAAATCTTGAATTGATATAGTCCAAGAATAATGAGCAAGATCTTGAAAGACATATTATAATTTTGAGAGATGAACTTATCACTGCTAATGAGTACAAAGAAAAATTCAATGCTAGCTCAGCTAAGCTGGATGAAATGCTACAAAGTCAAAAGAATAAAGGTGATATGGGAGGACTTGGATTTGAGGAAGGAGAAAGCTCTGGATCTAGTCAAATCAATGCTAAACCTCATCATACGAAGAACAAGAGATCTCCAATAAGGCAACCTAATGCTTATAAATTCAATGGTAATTGTTTTTTTTTTAATAAATTTCATCAGATGGCAAGTCAATGCAGAAATAGGGCAAATCAGAATAATTCATTATTCTTCAAACAATGTTTCAATTGTAATAAATATGGTTATAAGTCAAATAAATGCATAAGTATGGTAAATAGGAGAAATATAAGATGCTATGCTTGTGGAAGATTTGAACATATTGCTAACCAATGCAGATAAAGGGGAAATCAAGATAATTTCAGGGCTAATCAAAGAAACAACATTGTTTTCTATGCTTGCAACAAATCTCTTCTTATTGAAATTTTTTATAGAAGACAGAATATGAGCAAGAATGCTCTGGCAGACAAGAACAAATCAGATGATAAGGGAAAAGAAAAGGTTAAAGAGATCAAAGAGTATCACAAGAAGATGTAGGTTAAAAAGGATGATTCAAATGCAGTAAACGGGTCCACACCTAATTCCAGTGTTGGAACCTCATCCGGTAACTAAGGCATTTGGCCTTAGGGGGAATCTCTTTATGCATATCCTGAAAATCACCTTTCTGAGATCTGTAACTAGATGCGGTAGGTTGCTGATGTGTTGGCATTGTGGTGTCATTGATGTCAATCGGTATAGGATGGCAACCAGTATGGGATATGTATGTGTAGTATTGTCATTGATGTCAATTGGTATTGTTGTCATGGATGTCAACCGACAATATGTGCACTTGAGGCCAACCAGTATGCAAGCTAGAGTCACCGGTATACAACTTGATGAATGGGTATGAAGAAACCGATATCGAGTGAACAAGTGGATGAACATGTTAGTATACATGTTGGTACTAACCAATAAGATGCTGATCGGTAAGACTATAGAGTGAACTGGCCACCGGTATGCTTGTATGATGCCATCTAGCAGGACTCCCATCGGTAAATGATGTTGTCCCTAGAAAAAGAGATAAATGAAGAAGGAATGCTGCCTGAGGATTGTAGGGAAGTTGCACCTGCTCAAATAGGGAGACAATATTGGTGCAATGTCGGAAGTAGATGTCAAGTCCAACTACTCTCAATGGTAAGTGCTAACACTTGGCTTACCTTACTATATGCATGGAATGTAACATATCCATATGAGATCAGATGGAAAAGTAGAAGGCTAGAGATTGGTGGCTCACACTAGATCTACCGATGAATCACAAAGATGCCTCAGGTGCATGAAATCAAAAGATATGCACTGGATCGACAGGGAAGGCATGATGAGTTGCTGGGACATATAAAGAATGATGGGTTTGTCACTTAGACAAATGACTCCACCACCTTGACAAACTGGTTGAGATGAGAATCAGTCAGATGCACAAGAATGCAAGTGAGTCTGCAGTCACAAACATGGAGTTACCAGGATGCAGATGGAGAAAGGTGTTGCCACAGGTGCATAATAGTTGGAATTTGATGGCATGGTATCATCAAGGGTATCATTGTGTGTAAGCAAGAGATTTGTCCACCGGTAAACATATCTACCGGTATCTATAGTAGAGATAGTAGATATACTATGTCAACTGGTGAGAGACCAAAGAGACAAAGGTGAAAGGCTCTCACCTTATGAAGAGAAGTGCAGACATTAAGCAACAAGGTGAGATGTACTTACAAGGTTAGAGAACCGGTAGGCAAGATGGACCCGTAGTATGAAGAATACATCGATTAAGTTATTGGTCAGTGATCCTATCTAAACCAACACAAAGGTTTAGCTGAGGTGGATAACGACAGAGACACCACATGGAGTTTAAGTGGCTTGCGTGCATAGGTCATTGAAGTGTCGTGTCAGTGAGGTAGTTAGTGGTAGGTCGACATTAATATCGACTAAGAAAATCATGGGATATGTTGCAGTGATTTGCAGCTTGATGAAGAATGAATATCTGTGTGATACTACGACCAAGGTAGGATATCCAGTTGTAGATTTGACCTAGAGAAGGAAACCAAGAGATCACTCAGTGTGATTGATAGAAGCAGGTCGATATACAGGGTCGTGTTTGCTAAAAATATCAAATGTGTATTGGAAGCCACGAGATTAGTTGTGATGGATGATCTAGAGCCGACTGTCATCTCTGATGCATTATTCGATCTGATTGGATACGCCTCGAGGTCAGTGGATTATTACCCTAGCGTGCCAAGATTTGATTTTCTAATCTGGCAAGAAAACTTGGCTATAAATATGCAGACTCTAGGTTGAGTGATTTGATGTTAGTCGAGGAGAAGAGTGACCTTGAACAAAGAAGAGAATAGATAAGAATGAGAAGAGTCAAGGAACAAAGCATCTGATCCAAAGATCCAACAAGAAAGGTGAAAGCGGTGAGAGGTTTTAGCAGTGACTTAACCGGTAAACTACAAAGTGAGTTGTAGAGGTGGGAATCGGTGGTGTTCAAGCCAACTAGAAGGCAGTGCATAGGGAAGGAGTTGTATGTGTGTATGGGAGAAAAGATCCGATAGGTAGAGAGAAGAGAAAGGATAAACTGATGAATAGAGTAACTGAAAATAGGTATATGATCTGACTATTCATCCAACAGACCGAGGTGGAATCGGTGTGTCAGTAGCAGCAGGTGAAGGTGACCAAAGAGATAGAGAGAGAGATAAAAGGATGAGAAGGAGTCAATCGGTAAGGTAGAGGAGGTGAGAAACCGATAAGGTAAAGTGTATGCAGTGGTTACAAGATTCACTTGTAATCAGATTATTACTTTTGTAATTAATTATGTTCATGATAGATCACTGAGTTGGAGCTCAGTGCAGGGGTTGGTGCTCCTTGGGTTGGTGCCCTAAATCATTGTAATCCATTCTTTTATTGTGAGGCTATATTGGAGCAGTAGACTCCAGGAGCATTTATCACCGAGGTTTTTCCCATCTTGGGTTTTCCTCATATATACCGGTGTCATTCGATGTGAATTTGTGTGTGCTTGCTTTATAATGTCTTTCCTTCTCTTACTAGTAGGTTAACTTAGCATTAGGATTGGTAACCAGAAATATCTCTTAGGATGAAAAGGTTAAAGAGCATTTATTATACCTTAAAGTTAGGCATTCAAAGGATAAAAAGGTATTTTAATATTCATTTTTCACATTGCATTTGAAACAAAAGAGCAGAAGAGTGTGGCAAAGAATATTGTACAGCTAAACCAAATCTTGAAAGGATTCAGTGAAGATTTCTTCCATCTGATTGAAGACAAAAAGGTATTTTCTGAGTTCGAGCTATTTGTTCATAACCTAGAATTCGATAATGGCATCATCTAGTGTGGTGACTCCGTTGGTTGTTAAGGTAATTGATAGGGAAAGGCCTAAGTTTAAGAAACATCCATACAAATCAATGGAAGATGATCCGAATGGAGCATTTTCATTTGTGTTGTATGGAGTGTTGCATGTTGAAGACATTAGGGCATATATCCATTGCAACATTGAGGAGCTTGGGAATGCTAAAATGCTAATACTGTACACCAAGAACATTATGGATGGTATGGGAAACCTTAAACCCAATTTCATATCTTTGTAGGATAAGGGTTTCATTCAATTTGTGAACTTTCTAGTTTTCAATGAACCCGAATGGGTTAGGTACATTTTGAGTAGGGTCCATGATGAATTTATGTGGCTTGATAAACTGCACAATTAATGCAAGTGGTAACATGTTCAAATCCAACTGGTGAAGTTCCTGGTCTTAGGAATATGAAGAATCAAATAGTGATAGATGCAACTGGTTCCCAGCATGATAGCAAATTAATGACAGCCAATGACATTATTGAGTATGATGTTAGATTTGCATCCATGGTGATAGGATATAAGGTCTACCAATATAGAAGAGAAAACTCAATATCTCATACGACAATATATGTTGCTTATCAAATTCTTGAGGAAAAGTTGTATGATCTATGTGGAGTACTTTAGAGTGAACTTATGAGCAATCTAAAGAAGATAAAGAAAGATAAGAATCATGTTTTTAAGTTCGGTACTTTGATTATCTATTTAGCCTTCTATTTCATGAGAGAGATCCTTGGTGTAGGCAAAGTACAATGGGCATATGAAAAATTGGTGTTGGTACAAATCAAAGAAGCCTTACAAGGATTAGGAGAAGCTCAAGCATAGAAAGCTACCATGTGGGGTTACTTTAAATCCTTCCAAGGCATGATGCAGAACAAGCAAATGATCTTGAAGGAGATTGTAGAAAAGTATAAGGGCACCATATGCTTCATGGTATAAATTGACCAATTCCTAATGGAATTCATTGAACCAAGGACAGTGTGGATCATGCCCATGGGGTGTTAGGTTATTACAAATAATCTTGATGCGTATGCACAACATCTTTTGAGTAAGCTGGTGGATGAAAAGGAAGAAAGATTTGGGACTTATAGGGAGAAAAGATTGAGCTTTCTCTCCCAATTCACTAGGCCCAAAAAATAGAGGAAGATAACGAAGGAAGTGGAGCAACTTTCAAAGGAAATGGGCATTACAAAGGAAGCAGTCTGTAGAGCCCGAGAGCAGAACATCTTAAAAGAGGAGGACATGGTCAAAAATAAGAAGACTAAACCAGCTACTCCTCCTAAGCCAAAGAAAACAAGGTCAACACCTTCCTCTGGTGCTCAAAAGCTTGTTCCCCCACCAAAGTCTCAATCCAAATCATTCGGTGGAATGGAGAAGAGGAAGAAAGAGAAGCCAAAAAGAGTCTACGTGGCAGCCACTGTAGAAGAAGAGACTAAATCTGATGGAGCAGTGAGGGAAGTGAAGAAGACTGGTACTTCTACCAGGGTATTCAAGAAGCAACCATCTTATGAAGGTCAGCCAAGCAAGAAGCCCAAATCTAAACTTGATGAAGCATTGAAGTCTAGGAAACTTGAAGGTAACTGCACTATTGTGCCCTCCATAACATTAAGTCAGATAGTTGATATAGTTGTAAAGGAAGGAAAGTTGAAGCATGTATCAAAATGGTATGAGAATTGTGATGGGAATGGTAAAATAACATTAGAAGAAGTCATTGTAGAATATATGAATGTATATAGTAAAGCCCTGATACAATTATCATCAATGATTTTGAAGGGTCTATATGAAATTTTGGATGCCAAAAGGCATATGACTAGTCAAGAAAGATGAGAGAATTAAAGATTATGTATTGGTTAATTTGTGCTCAATAATTGCTAAGAGTGAAGTAGATAGAATTCTTAAGATTGTAAAGAGTAAATTTAGAAGAAAAACCAGAGTTAATAGGATCATGTTTGGAAAGCTTGATGAAGTAACCAAGGAAACACAAGTAATTTTAAATAAAGTTTTGGAAGATAACAAGTATGAGATAAATCTGGTGAAAAATGACACCCATTCAGAAGTACATACATAGGGTGATACTTCCATTTTGAAAGTACAAATTGAAGTTCCAAATGAACATGCTACAGTTGGAGATGATATTGTCGATAATTAGTAGGTTACAGACTTTGGTGAAGCTAATAAAACTCCTCCAGTGATAAATGTTGAATCGGAGAAGAATGTTGAGGAGGTTGGTGATGAGAAGGGTGAAGATGCAGAGAAGGGAGAGACGGAGAAGGATGGAGACAAGATTGAATAGATTCTAGTGGCAAGAGACATTGTGGACAAGGGCAAGCATATTATCAGTGACACATATCTCACCAAAGGGCCTATCAATATCAACTCACTATCTCCTATCCAAGCACTCAAATCTTGCAACACTTGCATAGGCTAAAGCTAATGAAGACTTATTGAAGTTTCACTCCGAGGATAAAGAGTTTATATCTATGGCTACAAGTATTCTTGAGAAAATTCTGCCATCTTTCAGCCAAGATATAGTAGACTCAGCCTCCAGTAAGCTGAGAAATATGCTAAAATAAGTGGATTCTCATTTTGTATCTTCAGAGAAAGCTGTCGAAGGAAAGGTTATTAGCCAATTGAATTCTATGTAGTTAAGGAGGGTTTTGAGAATGGTTGAGTGTGATAGGGCTAGTTTGAATTCTGGTATGAAGGCCATTCAAGAGGCACTGGACGAAGGAGGTAAAATCTACAAGTCATGTCTTTTTTTGCCAAAGTTCACTATTGACCTTGATAAGATCAAAGAATGTGAAGGTCAATTAGCGAGTATATCTCAATCCTATACCCACTAATTAGTTTTTGCTAGTAATGATGTAGCTCAGGTGATGGCTCTACTTGATAAAATCAAGAGCCTAAATCAGGAAAAGATAGAGTAGTTGGTAGAGTGGGAGAACTAGGGAACTTAATCACTCCCCAGTTAAAAAAAATTTGCTTAGTAGTCAGCAGGATGCTATGAATGCTCTGAATAAGAGTGTTCCTTCATATCTTAAAGGAGCGGAGTTGCATGCCTATCGGTTTAGTGTCCTCATCAATATTTTGGAGAACTTGAAGAAAGGTTGCGATGACCACTCGTAGTATTTAAAGACCATTTTCACAAACATTTTAAATTTCTGTAAGTTATTGAGTATACCCTTGTACATAAATTTTGGCAGGTACCTACCTTTTCCATTGATGCCAAAGGGGGAGAGACAAGAATGAAAAATGGTGTATATTCTCAAGGAGAGATTGTTGATTTGTTACATTTTTGCAATTTTGAAGTTTTGCAGCATATGTGAGTTTGGTCTAATAGTGTCATTTTTCATCAAATGTTATCATCAATGCCAAAGGGAGAGATTGTTGGCAAGAGACATTGTACTGGTAGAGATTAGTGCATGAGGAATATTTCAGGGTTGTCATTGATGGAAACTTAGATCATAAATCACATCCGGTATATGCAGAATTGTTCTACCAAAAGTTTGATATCCATTTTGCTTAAGTCAGGAAGGTGGAATATTGATGGAGGAGCACTGGACTTGTTCAAACCGACACCTTGATTTGATCCTAGTGAGACACTGATCCCGATATTTGCCCGGTATTAGTGCGCTCTTACCAATTGGTTTTGGCTATGAATGGAATCAGGTTCTGGGTGATTTCCGCAACTTGTGGGTTGATGTTACTTTGAGCCTTGTCCAATGTGTCTTGGAAGGACTACGTGATTGGAAGTTGTTCTTGGTGACTTGGGCCGACGTGTTATTGTTTATACATTTTATCATGAACAAGTTGCTCTTTGGCCAACTTGATCGAGTTGTTAATTCTTGCAAAAGGTATAAAGGGAAATCTTAGAGATTCATTTCAAGAAGGAGACAGAGGACAAAGATCAAAGAAAGGAGAGATCGAGCGAGATGTAGTTTTTGAAGAGATTCTGGTCCGAGGGGACTAAATTCCGGAAGGGCTGAAGTTTGGATCAGTGCATAATAGTGCAGACTGTTACCAGAGGCCTATTTGTCGAGCAGAAGATCTGCGGATCTTAGATTTGTATGTTGATGGAATATTTTGTAACCCTGGGCTATGGTCCAACATGTGTAGCCACTGAAGGCTTATGTAATTCTTTAACTGATTGTAACGACAGATTTATTTGTTACCGGTTGCCGGTATCTTGCATAGTGTTTCATGTTAATCCAGTATCTTTCATGGAGTATTGTGTTATGAGATGCAAGGTAGGGATGTTCTTCATTAGATCTCCCTACCTTGACTGCACCAAGTGGTATCAGAGTTGGTTTGTGAACCTATTGATCGAGGATGATTCAGTTATGTACCAATTGGTTGGGAAGGAAGTTAAGGCAGCTTGTAGGCTTGTTCATATCGCCGAACGTGAGGTAGTACAAGGCTTGCAAGTAGACTGCCAAACATAGAGCTTGAGCTTGAGGTAATTAGTGGGTGGAGACTTGAACATATCGCCTAATCGAGATAGGCTGTAGAGTGGACCGATAGATTGTTGAAGAGAGGCAACCAGAATCTGTAGGCAGATCGCCGAAACCTTGAGGTAGTTGCAAGTATCTATTGACAGATTGTCGAAACTGTTGGTATTATGGATGTGTTGCATTAGTTTTGTCATTGATGTCAACACTTATCCTTCTAGAGATCTACATTGATTTGGCACTATGGTTATATTGGTTTACTACTAAACCGACACATTGTGTTCATCAGCAAGGTCAGTGACTTATGCACAGTCACCGGTATATGCTCACCGACAGGTTATATGGTTCACCGGCACTGATGATGACTTGTTATCATCTGGAAATCACTTGATTATGTCAAAGAAATGGTTTGGATACTTGGCTTTGGTGTTTTGGTTATTGGTCTAATTGGGTTGACACATTTGTTGTTACCAGCAGATAGGTCTAGGTTGTGGACCGGTTTACATTATCTATTCTAGATTAGCATGACACATTACAGAGATGATTTATTGATTGGATATTGTTGTAATTGTATTGAGCTGACATGTTGTATCGCATCAAGAATTATTTGTAATTGATTTAATTGTAATATTCTTAGTGAGCTGACCTACACATTTGGTCTTAGGTTTTGTATAAATGTAAGATCTCATTTGTGAGATGAAGTGTGGAAGTGTGGTATGATCATGGTATGTGCAAATATTAAAGATCATATGAGCAGATCATAGAGCGAATCAAGAAGACATCATTTGAAGGTTAAAGGAAGGTTTGAAGGTGTTTATCAGAGCTTAAACTGGTACTGAATCTAGCATTGTAGATGCACTTTAAAGCAGTACATTATTCTAAGATTTAACCATCCTATTGTAGTCATTGTGACTCCCATTTGAGTAGTGTGCTCTAGGCGGTTGGCCTTTCTGCATGTGCAGACCCCATTTGTATACACATACTATCTGCAATAGTATCATATGATTGTGGGTAAGGTTTCCCACCGTGGTTTTTCCCCTTACAGGGTTTCCATGTCAAAAATATTTGTGTTATGTGTTGTGGATGTTTTTTCTCTTTCTGTTTCATGCATTAAGTTTCACCGGTATTTATATTAATTGCTAATCCATTAACCGACATTAAGTTTGGTTTACCAGTATTAAGTATTAAGATGGATTAAGTCATAATTGGGCTAAAATTCATTGACAACTAATTCACCCCCCTCTCAGTTGTCCTTTTGGTTCCTAACAATTGGTATCAGAGCTAAGTCCTCTCTTTGCAGAAGTCTAACAGCTTGAGGAGATCCTATGGCAACGAACATTTTTAGGAAGGACAGTCTGAAACTTGATGGAACTAACTATGGTATATGGAAGATCAGAATGGAGACACATCTGAATTGCATTGGAAGAGACATATGGGAAGTTACAAAGAATGGCTATGTTGGTCCTACTCCAAATCAACCTAATCCACCTACATTGGGTAAGGACTTGGAGAATGATTACAAAGCAAGAGAAGCACTTATGAGCATATTATCAGATCAACAAATCATGAGATTATCATACCGATCTACTGCTAAAGCTATTTGAGATAAAATGGAAACATTGAATGAAGGAGATACTACCGTCAAAATTGCAAAACTGGAATGTTACCGGGTCAGCTATGAAAATTTAAAAATGGAAGAAGATGAAAGAATTTCTAGTTTTATGGAAAGAGTTAATGAAATTGTTTTAGGAATACAATGTTATGGAGGATCCTTAAGTGAAGATGAAATTGTTTCTAAAGTTTTAAGAGCTTTTCCACTAGCTTACAAAATGAAAGTAACTACTATTAATGAGTTGAGAACAATTCCTAATACATTAGTATCTAGAGATACCTTGGTTGTAAAACTTTTAATATTTGAGCTTGAGGAATTTGGTCCTGTTGCTACAGTTAAGACTAATTTAGCCTTTAGATCATCATTTGCAACATCATCATCATCATCTGACAAATCTGATTGGAAAGCACTTTATGCAAAAGAACTTGAAGATATCAGGAGGGAAAATGAAGAACTGGAAGAACTTGAAGCACTATTTGCAAGGAAGATGCCTAAAGGTCCAGTTGGAAGTAAGTATGAAGGTAAAGCACCGTTTAAATGTTTTAATTGCAATAGATTTGGTCATGTTGCATCTAGATGTCTTGATAGACATGCAAGATTGAGAGAGGAAGCTAAAAGAACATATAAGCCTAACCCTGAATATCAAAGATACAGATTTTAAGAAGAACAAAGATAAATCATGTTACTATGATGATGAAGGAGTTACAGATTTTTTGATGAATAAATGGCAGACAATGGATGGGTATTTGTTGCAATAAAAGAAGATCAACCAACACCTACTGTCCCACCGGTAGAGTAGGCCCTGACAGCTAAAATTGAAGAAAAATATGAATGGATCATTGATTATGGATGTTCACATCATATGATTGGTGATAAAAGTAAATTCTTATCTTTTCAAGAATATAATGAAGGTCTAGTAAGATTTGGCGATGATAAAGCCTGTTTAATCAAAAGAAAAGGCACTATATCTTTGGGTGGTAAGCACAATACTAACAATGTTTATTATGTTGAAGGTTTGAAGAATAATCTTTTGAGTGTTGGTCAATTAGTTGAAAAGGGATTTCAGTTACAATTCAAGAATGGAAAATGCAAAATCAGAAACAAAACTAGATTGGAGATTGCAACCAGTAATGAAACTAAAGGTAATATCTTTCATTTTGAATAACACTGATAAGACATGTTTGATTGCATATATTGATGAAAGTTGGTTATGACATAAGAGACTTTGTCATGTAAATTTTGATTGCATTGTAAAGATTAGTTGAACTAAGGTAGTAAGGGATTTACCTAAGATTATGAAACCTCATAATCTGGTATGTAAGGAATGTCAAATGGGAAAGCAAGTTAGAACAACTTCTAAGAGTATTTCTAAGAAATCCAATAATGTTCTCGATTTAATTCATACTGACTTGCATGCTCCGGCAAGAACAAGAAGTCTACAGGGAGATAGATATTTTATGCTAATTATTGATGATTATTCTAGAATGTGTTGGGTTACTTTTCTTAGGGAGAAATCAGGGGATTTTGGAAAATTCAAGTTATACAAGACAATGGTAGAGAATGAAACCAGTAAGAAAATCAAATGTTTGAGGTCTGATCAAGGAGGAGAATTTGCATCTAAGGAATTTAATACATTCTTTGAAGTGAATGGAATCAAAAGACAACTATCAGCACCCCAAACACCTCAGTAGAATGGAATTACGAAAAAGAAGAACAAAACTATTCTAGAAGCATGATATTGGAAGCAAATCTACCTCATATGTACTGGAGAGAAGCAATAAATAGAACAATTTACACTTTCAACAAAATTCACATCAAAGGTGAAACCATAAGACCTCTTATGAACTACGGTTTGGTAATACTCCTACTCTTAAATACTTCAGAATATTTGGAAGTAAATGCTATATTAGGAGAGATGAGTATGTTGGTAAACTTGATCCTAGAAGTGATGAAGGAATATTTCTTGGTTATTCATCTAAGAGCAAGGCATATAGATGTTTTAATAAAAGATTGCAGAAGATCATTGAAAGTGCTAATGTGAAGATAGATGAACACTTAAGAGGAAATTCAAGATCTGTAGATTCTGAATTGGCAGTTGAGATGATCATAAAATGAACCAATACAGATTGCATCGATACAAAATGTTGATCCAGTCACACCGACATCATCAGAGATTTCCACAGTGATTGAAGAACAACAACATGTGAATAAACCCAAGTATGTGAGACTAAATCACTCAGAAAATCAGATAATTGGGAATAAGTATCAAGGTGTTATGATAAGAGGAAGACTGGAAAATGAAGAGGTATGCTTAATTTCTCAAATTGAACCAGCATCTATTATTGAAGCATGTCAAGATGAACATTGGATAAAAGCAATGGAAGATGGATTAGAAAAAATTGAAAAGAACAATACATGGGCATTAGTTTCCTGACCCAAAGACAAAAATATAATTGGAACTAAATGGGTATTTAGAAATAAACTTAATGAAGATGGTAAGGTAATCAGGAACAAAACAAGATTAGTTTGTATTTGATATTCACAGAAAGAGGGAATTGATTATAATGAAACCTTTGCACCAATAGATAGAATTGAGACAGTTAGATTATTTCTTGCATTTGCAGCTCATAAGAACTATAAAGTATATTAGATGGATGCAAAATATGCATTTATGAATGGTGATCTTGAAGAGGAAGTTTACATTGAATAAACTGATGGATTTTAATTAACAAATGTTAAAGATATGGCTTGCAGATTAAGGAAATCTTTGTATGGATTGAAGCAAGCTCCTAGAGCTTGGTATGCTAGATTGGACACATATCTTTTGAAGCTTGGTTACACTAAAGGTAATGTTGATAGAAACTTATATTACAAAGTGACTAATGATGACATCTTGGTTATTGAAGTCTTTGTTGATGTTATCATTTTTGGAGGAGAAGATGGATTGTGTAAGGACTTTGCTAATAAGATGCCGGAAGAATTTGAAATGTCTATGATTGGGGAGATAAAATTCTTTTTAGGATTGCAAATTTCACAAACTGATAAAGGTATATTCATATGTCAAACAAAATACTTAAAGGAACTACTGAAGAAATTTGGTACGGAAAACTCTAAACCGGTAAGTACTCCTATGACTACAATTGATAAATTGACATTGAAGATGATTCAACTCTTGTTAGTCCAACAAGATACAAATTTATGATTGGAGGTTTACTGTATTTGACACAAAACAAATCTGATATAATGAATGTAGTATGTATTGTTTCAAGGTTTCAGAGTAATCCTAAAGAAAATCATGAATCTCCAGTAAAAAGGATTTTCCGGTATCTACAAGGCACAACAAATCTTGGTTTATGGTATCCTAAAGATGAAAATTTTGATTTATGTGCATACACCGATGCAAACTTGGTAGGAGATGTAGATGATAGAAAGAGTACCATTGGCGGTGCATTATTTCTTGGTAGCGAATTGATTTCATGGATAAGCAAGAAGCAGAGTCATACATCATTATCAATATCAGAATCAGAATATGTTGCAGCAGCAACTAATTGTACTCAGGTATTATGGATTAAGAAAATGTTGAAGGACATAAAGGTAAAATGCAAAGAACCGATAATCATTTATTGTTATAATTCAGCAGCAATTGATATATCAAAGAATCCGGTATTTCACTCTAAGACTAAGCATGTTTCTATCAAGTATAATTTTTTGAAAGAGAATGTTGAAGAAAAAGAAGTAAGATTGGTTTATGTGAATACTAAAGAGTAGATTGCAAATATCTTTACAAAGCCTTTGCCTAAGGAAACCTTTCAATATCTCAGAGAGAAGCTTGGGATAATACCCTCACCGACAGAGACTTAGATGATTGGAGATTGGCATCAAACCGATAGAAACTAGCAAAGAAATATTTTTTCGGCTTTGATGGAGGAGAGCTACTTCTCAGGGGGAGTAGTTGGTTGTATGTTCTAGTATTTCTTCTTAAATGATTTGGCATTTGATGTCAAAGGGGGAGAGATGTCTATGAAAAAATATTATTAATTGGGGGAGAGATATATACTCGTATTTTGTTTTTGATTTCTAGTATTGATCTATTCTGGATATTGTTGGTTTTTGGTTTTTGGCATTCTGTTTTGGCACTTAGATGTTTTTCCATCTAGTGTTACCATCAATGCCAAAGGGGGAGATTGTTGGTATTATGGATGTGTTGCATTGGTTTTGTCATTGATGTCAACACTTATCCTTTTGGAGATCTACATTGGTTTGGCACTATGGTTATATTGGTTTACTATTGAACTGACATATTGTGTTCACCGGCAAGGTCAGTGACTTATGTACAGTCACCGATATATACTCACCGATAGGTTATATGGTTCACCAGTACTGATGATGACTTGTTATCATCTACAAATCACTTTATTATGTCAAGACATGGTTTGGATACTTGGTTTTGGTGTTTTGGTTATTGGTCTAATCGGGTTGACACATTTGTTGTTACCGACAGATAGGTCTAGGTTATGGACCGATATACGTTATCTATTCCAGATCAGCACGACATGTTATGGAGATGATTTATTGATTGGATATTATTGTAATTGTATTGAGGCAACATGTTTTATCGTATCAAGACTTATTTGTAATTGATTTAATTGTAATATTCTTAGTGAGCCGACCTACACATTTGGTCTTAGGTTTTGTATAAATGTAAGATCTCATTTGTGAGATGAAGTGTGGAAGTGTGGTATGATCATGGTATGTGCAAATATTGAAGATAATATGAGAAGATCATAGAGCAAATCAAGAAGACATCATTTGAAGGTTAAAGGAAGGTTTGAAGGTGTTTATCAAAGCTTAAATCGGTATTGGATCTAGCATTGCAGATGCACTTTGAAGCGGTACATTATTCTAGGATTTAACCATCCTACTGTAGTCATTGCGACTCCCGTTTGAGCAATGTGCTCTAGGCGGTTGGCCTTTCTGCATGTGTAGACCCCATTTGTATACACATACTATCTATACTAGTATCATCTGATTGTGGGTAAGGTTTCCCACCATGGTTTTTCCCCTTACTTGGTTTCCACATAAAAAATATATGTGTTATGTGTTGTGGATGTTGTTTCTCTTTCTGTTTCATGCATTAAGTTTCATCGGTATTGATATTAACTGCTAATCCATTAATTGACATTAAGTTTGGTTTACCAGTATTAAATATTAAGATGGATTAAGTCATAATTGGGTTGAAATTCATTGACAACTGATTCACCCCCCCTCTCTGTTGTCATTTTGGTTCTTAACAGAAACAAATCAAGGGATGGGACTCACCTTTCAATTAACCCTGAGAGTCTAATGCAAGAGCACCAGAGTAGTTCAAATTGACACCTTGATTTGATTTTGATGAGACACCGACCCCGGTATTGGCCCGGTATTGGTGTGCTCTTACTGGTTGGTTTTGGCTGTGAATGGAATCGGGTTGTGGGTGATTTCCGTGACTTGTGGGTCGATGTTTCTTTGAGCCTTGTCTGATGTTCTCGAAAGGACCGCATGATTGGAAGTTGTTCTTGGTGACTTGGCCCAACATGTTATTGTTTATACATTTCATCATGAACTAGTTGGTCTTTGGACGACTTGATCAAGTTGTTAATTCTTGCGAAAGGTATCAAGGGAAAGGTTAGAGATTCATTTCAGGGAGGAGACAAGATAGAGATCCAAGAAAGGAGAGAGTGAGCAAGATGTAGTTTCTGAAGAGATTCTGGTCCGAGGGGACTGAAGTACGGAAGAGATGAAGTCTGGAACAGTGCAAAACAATGCAGACTGTTACCAGAGGACTATTTGTCAAGCAAAAGATATGCGGATCTTAGATTTGTATATTGTTGGAATATTCTGTAACCATGGGCTGTGGTCCAACATGTGTAGCCATTGAAGGCTTATCTAATTCTTTAACTCATTGTAATGACGGATTTATTTTGTTACCGGTATCTTTCATAATGTTTCATGTTAAGCTGGTATCTTTCATGGAGTATTGTGTTATGAGTTGCAAGGTGGGGATGTCCTTCATTAGATCTCCCTACCTTGACTACATGAAATACAGTATGTGACAGAGTATGAGTATGAGAAGAACTCAATTTTGGTTGCACATTTTTGGTTGTGGCGGAAGAGGTAGTTGAATGGAATTTTGAAACAACTTATTTCACAATCCTAGCCTCTAGTATTGATTCCCGTGCAAGATAGAAGATCTGGTATCTGGTATTTCAAGAAGAATAGGGTTATTTTGGTGATTAGTGATGTAGCATGTTATGCAAAATATTTTGGGTTATTTTGGTGATTGGTTTTGAGTTCGAGGTGGTTCAAATGGCATGTGTGAAGCATATTATCAATTTTTTAAGGTTCGCATATGGATTTGTAATCAGATTGAGCTGACTTATTGTTACGGGTTTCATGTTTTGCAAATATTTTCAAGGCGACATATATGTGACCTAATCTAGTGGTGTGGATATATAAGACCATTTGTATGAGGATTTTGTGGATTGATGTGTGTGTGTAAATATTGTATGAGCATTGGTGTGCACTTTCACATGAGCTATCCTTGGATTGATGCTTCTGTATATGACATAGCAGAGTAGTGAGTCAGAATAGTGTAAGAAGACATTTTATGCTTAATTGGAACTGCATTTTGGCATTTGTAGATGCTCCTCATCAGTTCATACAATCAATTATCATTTGTAATCATTTGTAGGATAGTGATTCCTTCGGGGGTTGTAGTTCTCTTCTTTGTAATTGAGCAGTGAGCTCTAGGTAGTGTGCCTAAATGCATGTGCATTCCCTTGCAATATTATTATACTCCTGGTCATAGTATTATAATATTGTGGGTCTCAATCCTACCGTGGTTTTACCCTTTTTGAGTTTCCATGTAAAATTTTTGGTGTTATGGTTTTGTACTTGTGTGTGTTAAGTTTATGTAGTGTGCTTTTATTCATTTGCATCTGGTGGTTTAAGAACCAGTTTAAGAAAGTTGTTAATTGTAGAACACTGATTAACCCCCCCTCTCAGTGTTCATTGATTGCAACAAGAGGATCCTTGACACATACATGGTAGCAACAACCAAGAAGAAAGACTAAGAGGGGGGGGGGTGAATCAGTCTTCACTGGAATATAAGACTTAATCACATAGCATAGATCTGATAAACTGCAGTAATAAGACAGATAAGTAAATTGAAAGCACAACAAACAACACCACGATTTTGAAATGGAAAACCCGATTAAGGGAAAAACCATAGTGGGAACCTACCCATAGTAAGATGATACTCTGTAGTAGTATGTGAAAATATTACAATGGGGAATACACATGCATTGAAGTACACTTCCTAGAGCTCCTTGCTCAAAAGATGATGGCCTAGAAGGATACAACCCTTAGGGAAGTCTCATTGACTTACAATAAGATTTAGACTACAATCTAGAAGAAATGAACTAAAAGAATAATATCTCCAAATGCTTGATTATAGTTTTGGTTAAGCACAGATGTCTGCCTTGCAACACCAATCTCTCCTCAAACTTAACACCGAAGTATAAATCACTTGTTCACACATAAACCTCTCTCTGATAATGTATACATAACATCAATCCCTAATTTACATGAATATAACACCTATATATACAATTCATCAACCTTGATAAAAAGGCCGGCTAAATCCCCAACCCTCAATTACAAAATTACATCACACGATACAAAGATCAACCATCAGACCAATATAATGATTTACATAACATGGACCTAAAACAAATTCCCAAATGCTCATCTCCACAAAAAATCACGCCAAGATCAACCACAACATGTTACACCACCAAGAAAACCGCATAGCATGAAAATCATCATCGGTTCATAGAAACCACCAATAACTTGCACAAAAACCAATGCGAATCACCAAAAAAAATAGGACACGACTAGAAAACACTAGAAAATACGTTAGAATCATCAGAAACAACTGTAACAACACCACTTATCAAATCTTCATCGATCAACATATGAAAGCTCGAGAACACAACCAATCAGCAACTGTCACGAAGAAAGATAACTTAAGGAGAACCAAATAATGATACATCTAAAATTAAGATACACAAGACCATCCCAAGCAATATCCCAAAAACTCAGCACAATATCTGATCACACCGGAATATATCAAAGGATATATTGAATTCTGCAAAATAGTGATAAACAAAACCAAACTACAAATAGGATCATAAGCTCTTCCCAATGTGCAATCACCGGAGCAATATATAGGAATATGTTGACATCAATGACAACAACATATCCTAGTAGCAAAAATGACCAACAATCTCCCCCTTTGGCATTGATGACAACATATGAATGTGAAAAACAATCAATGCAAAGAAAGAAGATGTCTCCAACAAACTCCTCCTAAGATCAAGACAAATAAAGTAGTTTTTCACATGATCTCTCTCTCCTCCTTTGACAACAATGCCAAAGATCTCAAAACAAAAAACCAAACTTACTCTCCCCCTTAGAATATAAAACATGAATCTCTCTCCCCAAAACACAGACTACTCCAGCAAAGGAGCAACACCAACACACCAATCTAGATAAAAGGATAAGAATGTGAAGTCCACCAGATTGATGCAACTTAATACATCTAGTTCTCATCAGGAGGGGTGGATACTGCTAACTTGTCTCTCAAGTAGACAAATGTATCTGCATGCAGAGACTTAGTGAAAATATCAGCTATTTGTTCCTTTGTAGATACATACTCCAGCTTCACCTTCTCTTCACTGACTTTCTCTCTCAAGTAATGATATTTAATTGATAGATGCTTAGTCCTTGAATTTCACACCGAATTCTTTGACATGTTAATAGAACTAGAATTATCATAGTATATAACAGTAGGGTCATCATAAATAACTCTGATATCCTTCAACATTTTTTTCATCCAAACTACCTGAGTGCAATTACTAGCAGCAACAATGTACTCAGCTTCAATAGTAGATAAGGATACTAAATCTTTTTTCTTACTAGCCTATGAAACTAACTTATTACCTAAAAAGAATGCTCCACCGGTAGTTCTCTTCTAGTCATCAACATCACCAACCCAATCTGCATCGATGTAGGCACATAGCATGAAATAATCATTCCTCGAATACCATAAACAATAATTCACAGTTCCCTCCAGGTATCTGAATATCCTCTTAACAACAATGACATGACTCTCTTTCGAATAAACTTGATATATAGCAGCCATGCACAAAGCATGCATAATGTCCAGTCTAGTCTGAGTAATATATAGAAGTCCACCAACCATAGATATGTACAAACTCTGATTAGCTTTAGGAGATTCATCATTCTTAGACAATTTAAAACCAATCACCATAGGAGTTCCAACTAGTTTGGAGTCATCTAACCCAAAATTCTTCAACAATTCCTTCACATACTTAGTTTAAGATATGAATATACCTTTTCCAGTTTGTAAAATTATTAAACCTAAGAAAAATTTCATCTCACCAATTATAGACATCTCAAATTCTTTTTGCATATCACCGACAAACTTCTTGCTTAAGTCATCATCACCTCCAAAGATAATATCATCAACAAAGACTTCAACAATGAGGATGTTATCATTTTCTATCTTAAAGTACAAATTACTGTCAGCAGTACCTTTACTAAATCCTAATTTCAACAAATATTTATCTAGTCTAGCATACCAAGCTCTAGGAGCTTGTTTCAATCCATAAAGATCTTTCTTCAGTTTACATACCATGTCTCCATCATCTGACAATGAAAATCCATCAGGTTGCTCAATGTAAAATTCTTCCTCAAGATCACCATTCAAAAAGGAAGATTTAACATCCATCTGATATACCTTGAAATCTTTATAAGCAACATAAGAAAGCAATAGTCTAACAACTTAAAGTCTAACCACCGAAGGAAAAGTCTCCTCATAATCAATTCCTTCTTTCTGAGAATATCCTTTGCAAACCAGTCTAGCTTTATTTCTGACAACTTCACTGACTTCATTCAATTTATTTCTTAACACCCATTTAGTACCAATAACATTATTATCCTTAGGTATAGGCACAAGTTACCAAGTATTATTCTTTTCAATCTAATCAAGTTCTTCTTCCATAGCTCTCATCTAATTTTCATTGTTGCAATCTTCAACAACATCTTTAGGTTCAACTTTAGAAATCAAAAATACTTCTAAAACACCGAACCTTCTTCTAGTCATTACACCTTTATTCTTATCACCAATAATATGATTTTCAAAACTATTCAGTCTTACATACCTCAAGGTCTTCTAATTGTTCTGATCATCAGGTTCCTGCACTCCTTCACGACCAACAACATTCGGGTTAACTGTCTCTACCGAATCGTTCTTCTTAGGCTCTTTAGTCTGAATAGGAGCTAAAACAATATGTTGTCCATCATCATAACCACATGCTCTGATCTCTTTTCCAAGGTTCTCATCTACCTTTACATTTGCGCTCTCCACTATCTTTCTCAATCTCTTATTGTAGCACCAGTAGGATTTTCTCTTTGTTGAATATCCCAAGAAAATTCCTTCATCACTTATAGCATCAAAATTTCTTATATCCTCATCTTTCTTGATATAACATTTTCTACCAAATAATCTAAAATATCTCACAATAGGAACATGACCAAACCATAGCTCATAAGAGGTCTTATTGGTATCACCTTTGATGTGAACTCTTCTGAATGTGTAAACAACAGTGCTAATAGCTTCTTTCGAGTAGATCTTTAGAACATTCCCTTCAATCAGCATAGTCCTTGCAACATCCAAGATAGTTTTGTTCTTCCTTTCAATAACTCCATTCTGTTGAGGGGTTATGGGAGTAGATAATTGTCTTCTAATCCCATGCTTCTCATAGAATGAAGTGAACTCACCAGAAAAAAATTCTCCACCTCTATCAGATCTTAGGTACTTCACCTTCAATCCAAACTCAGTCTCAACCTTAGCTTTGAATATCTTGAATTTGTCCAACGCTTTTGATTTCTCCTTCAAAAGACAACCCACATCATCCTAGAATAATCATCAATTAGAAACATGAAATATCTATCACCTTGCACATTTCTAACATTTGTAGGTCCACATAGGTCAGTATGCACAAGATCTAATAGTCTAGCAGATGTATATTGTTTTCTCTTGAAAGAAATTCTTTTTTGCTTACCCAATCAACATTCCTTACATACCAGATTAGCAGGATTAACAATCTTAGGTAGATCTCTAACAACATGTGTAGAACTAATCTTGATCATTAAATCACAATTCACATGACTCATTATCCTATGCCACAACCAACTCTCATCAATCTGAGCAATCAAACAAATTTTCTCAATATCATTCAAATGAAAAATATTACCTTCGGTCTTCATTCAAGATGCAATCTCTATATCAGAGGCATTTAAGATCTTGCATTTTCCATCCTTGAATTGTAGATCATAACCTTTATCAACCATCTATCCAACACTCAAAAGATTATGTTTCAAATCTTCAACATACAAGACATCATCACTGTTATATTTACCATCAAAAGAAATAGAACCTTGCCCACGGATCAAACAGGCTTTATCATCTTCAAATCTAACTATTCCACCATCATATATTTCCATGCTTACAAATTTTCTTTTATCACTGGTCATATGATGTGAACAACCACTATCAATTACCCATTCATCTTTCTCTTCAAATTTAGTAGCTAAAGATTTCTCCTCAATATTACAGCTAGTGGAATCAATAGGTACAGGTCCATCTTCCTTAATGGCAAGGAACACAACTTCATATCCTTTTGATTCTTAATATGTAATACCTTCATCAACAGAATAATAATAGTTCTTCTGATTCCTATACTTTCGGTTAGGTTTGTAACGCTTATCATACTTCTCATTCTTAATTTTCATATATATCATTCCTATCATGCTTGTCAAACTTATCATGTCTGTCATACTTAGCCATTGTCTCTGGGCATCTAGAAGAAAAATGTCTTATCTTATTACAAGAGAAACATTTCAAAGGAAAATTTCCATAATACTTATTGGCACCTTTAGGAAATCTTTGGGAAATTAGTGCTTCAAGTTCATCCAACTCTCTTTCTTGCTCTTCCATCTCCCTTCTCTCTCTCTCTCTCTCTCTCTCTCTCTCTCTCTCATATCTAGATATTCTGCACTCATTAGGATCATATTTCTACTTATTGGATATAGATGCAGATTCTCTAAATGTAGTCTCGGACTTTCCATGTGATTCTCCAAACTCACTCAGCTCAAATTCAGCAATCTTTCCAACCAACATATCTCTTGTTATTGTAGTCACACTCTGGATCTCATTAATAGCAACAACCTTATGTTTATAAGCACGAGGCAAAGGTATTAACACCTTAGCAACAATTTCATCTTCCTCAATGGTTCCACCAGCACATCTAGTACCTAGGACAAGATCATTCACCTTATCCATGAAAGAGTGTATGTTATCATCATTTCCCATCTTCAATATCTCATATTTTCCTTTCAAACTCTGCAACTTAGCAACCTTCACCTGTTTATCACCTTCATATAGAATCTAAAGCTTCACACAAACCTCATGTATGGTATGAAGTCCCATTACATTTGTCATCTCAGAATCTGTTAGGGCACTAAGGAATGCTTCCTTCACTCTAATATTATGTTCAATTTCCTTGATCTCATCAGGAGTAGTCAGTCCATTCAGAGGAACATTATAGGCATTCTTTGTAATCTTCTAATAATCTTCACCAAGAAATTTCAAGTGCACTTCCATCTAGTCCTTCCATATAGCATAGTTACTCCCATCAAATCTTGAATTTTCCTTCTTAAAGACAACACCTTGAGCTGCCATCTCGAATCTCCTCAATTGATTAAGCTTCTACTGGAGGATCTGACTTTGATACCAATTGTTAGCTGTAGCCAAGAAGGAAGACTAAGAGGGGGTGTGAATCTATCTTCATATAAATATAAAATGTAATCACAAAACATAGATCTGATAAACTACAGTAATAAGATAGATAAGTAAATTGAAAGCACAACACACAACACCAGGATTTTGATGTGGAAAACCCGGTTAAGCGAAAAACCACGGTGGGAACCTACCCACAGTAAGATGATACACTATAGTAGTATGTGAAAATATTACAATGGGGAATGCACATTCATTCAAGCACACTTCCTAGAGCTCACTGCTCAAAAGATGATGGCCCAAAAGGCTACAACCCTCAGGGAAGTCTCACTGACTTACAATAAGATTCAAACTACAGTCTGAAAGAAATGAACTGAAAGAATATCATCTCCAAATGCTTGATTACAGTTTCGGTTAAGCACAAATGCCTGCCTTGAAACACCAATCTCTCCTCAAACTTAACACCAAATGATAAATCACTTGTTCACACATAAACCTCTCTTTGATAATGCAGACATAACATCGATCCCTAAATAACATGAATATAACACCTATATATCCAATTCATCAACCTTGATAATAAGGTCAGCTAAAACCTCAACCCTCAATTGCAAAATTACATCACATGATACAAAGATCAACCTCCAGACCAATATAATGATTTAAATAGCATAGCATGGACCTAAAACAAATTCCAAAATGCTCATCTCCACCGAAAATCATGCCAAGATCAACCACAACACGCTACACCACCAGGAAAACTGCATAACATGAAAATCATCACCGGCTCATAGAAACCACCAATAACTCACACAAGGACTAATGCATATCACCAAAATTAATAGGACACAACTAGAAAACACCAACAATCACATTAGAATCATCAAGAACAACTACACCAACACCACTTATCAAATCTTCATCAGTCAACATTTGAATGCTCAAGAACACAACCAATCGACAACTGTCATGAAGAAAGATAACTCGTGGAGCACCAAATCATGATCCATATGAAATGAGGATACACAAGACCATCCCAAGAAATATCCCAAAAAGTCAGTAAACAAGATTTGATCACATCAGAATATACTGAATTCTGCAAAACAGTGATTAGCAAAACCAAACTACAAACCAGATCATAAGATCTTCCCAGTGTGCAATCACCAGAGCAATATATAGGAATATGTTGACATCAATGACAACAACATATCCTAGCAGAAGCAATGACCAAAAATACCCTATGTCATTACATCTATGTACATTATTGCCAAGAGGGAACACATTATATAGTAGTATAGACCCGACAGGGTCTAGCAACAGTTTGGTTTTATACAGGATGTTCGCGAGGCTCCTCATAGGTTCAGGAGGATTATGAGGGAGCGAGTTGTAGAGTAGGGACCACTTTTTGAGGTTAGATAGGGTCTTATTAATGAGTAGAGATTCTTAGTGCCCACAATGTGGGATCCGAGAGTAGGGGTTGTGGACCCAAGAGTCACAAATGCTTATACAACATAGAGGGATCCGTTAGGGAGTAGGAGGAGAGAGGAACACACTAGCGATGTGAGATTAGATGTCTACCAGCTGATTAGGGGTAGATCAAAGGTAGTGGCTATGAGAATTTTGAGATGGGCATGAGGCATAATGGTAGCACCTGTTGTGCCAATCAGGAGGAGACTATAGAGGGTAGGTAGAGAGACAGGGGGATCTGGGATAGGCAGAGGGAGAGGAGGATACATAAGAGATACAAGGACATGAGGATAAAGGATAGGAGGGGATGAGGTAGGGGTGGGAGATGACATAGAAGGGACAAAAGGAGAGGGGGCCTAGATAGGGAGAGGGATAGGAGGAGATGGCACACATACCATGGATGTGGATTACCCAGCACCTACATTGATGTTAGCACTAGGATAAGGGAGGAGGACACTTAGGCAAGTGTGAACTCTACGGTAGAGGAAATATGAGAGAGGATAGGGGTCATCCACACCACCTAACCTAGTGGTACAGATCTGATCCCTCGAGTAACATAGCATTAGATTTAGGACATCACTATGGAGAGGGATAGCCTTGGATAGGAGAGATACATGATAGAGTAGGCGAGGGAACAACTGTAGATAGAGAGGGACCGGGTAGTGCAGGAGAGGGATACAACTATAACTAGAAGGGATATTGTTGGGTATGCACGATGAAAGATGAAGGAGGTCATGGTTAGATATTAGTGAGAGAGAGATGAGACACGACATTGGGCTAGGAGTGGGGGTAGAGGAGAGTTATTTTTGGCGGCTATGGTGGAGAGGTAACTAGCTAAGATTTAGGCCCTATCTCACCAGGTTGGATGGTACAAAGCTTGGTATGAGATTCATCCCTCTAGACTAGTAATACACTTATGTTGTTCCACCCAAAGCGAGAGGATCTAGCTCATCCCACAGTGAGGGGTCTAGTGGGGGATTAGGGAGATCTAGATGGAGTATCGATGAAACTAGTAAGAAGACCCATACACATGGAATGTTAGATATTATTGAGAAGTTTATTGGAATCATGTGTTGTCATTGATGTCAACATATTCTTTTGTGTATTCCATTGTTGCAGTCAGATTAAACAAGTTGGTTTGGTCAGTGTGTCGAAGTTGAGCGATTGAGGTTTAATGGGTTTTGAGATAAGTATCTTTACTTGATTCAACTAAATTTTTAGTGGTCTGCATGATGAATTGATCAAGTTATGAGGTTCCGTATTATGGTTGGTTGTTGAGTTGTTCATGGCATTCAGTGTTCTCGTTTCTGATCTACATTTCTCTAGAATTGCACTATCTTGGTTTGTGGATTTGGTAGAGTGTTTGGGACATTCATATGTGTCCTTAATTAAGATGGTTCATGATTTGGAGGTCCGCAAGTGAATCTATTAGTTTATTAGTTAGTTTAGCATGTGTTCTTGAGGTTCAGTATATTGATGATGAAGATTATAGTAAGTTGTGATGTTGCGGTTGTTTCTGGTGTGATTCACATTGCTTGTGGATGTTTCTAGATTGTGTTCTATTTGTGTTGATGGTTCACATTGATCATGGTACGCTTTGTTGATCATTTTCTTGATCCGGTGATGTTCTTCAAGTTATGCAACATTCATGGTGATTGTAGTGTGTTGCGGATGTTCGAGGCATAATTATTGGAAGTTTTTCTTGTGTATGGTGTTGATTTAGGTCCAGAATATGTCTTAGACGACATTGTTTTGGTCTACATGTGTTCTTGTAGATTGTGAGGTTATATTCTTGTTATTTGTATTGAGGGATGAGCCAACCTTGAAACATAGGTTGATGGATTGTATAAATATATATAATATTCATTTGTGAGATGTATCTACATTGTATCTACGAGTGTGTGATTGAGTAAGTGTGTGAGGAAGCATTTTGATCTTTCAGAAGTGTGAAAGGAATTGTGTGTGGTAGAGCAGATCATATTGTGCTTAACCACAATTGTAATGAGGAATGTGAAGGTGCTATTTCATTAGATCATTATCCTCCAGATGTAATCCAAATGTTTTTGTAAGATGGCAAGTCTTCCTTATGGTTGTAGCCCTTCTTGTTTTGTGATTTGAGCAGTGAGCTCTAGGCAATGTGCCTGAATGCATGTGCATTCCCGATTGTAATATTTTATTTACTCCTAATAGGGTATTATCTCATTGTGGATAGGTTCCCGACATTGTTTTTCCCTTAACTAGGTTTTCCATGTGAAAAATCTTGGTATTATGTGTTATTGATGTGGTGTTAATTTGTGCTTTCATTTCTAATTATCATATCTGAATTTAGGTTTGAATTGTGTTGAGTTTATGAGCAAACTGATTCACCCCCCTCTTAGTTTTTTGCCTTGTTGCCAACAATTGGTATCAGATCTAGATCCTCCAGAAGAAGCTTGATTGCTTGAGGAGATCCAAGATGACAATCTTTGCTTTTAAGTAGGATAGTTCAAGATTTGATGGAACAAATTACACTCTGTGGAAGAATTGGATGGAATGTCATTTGCGATGCATCGGTGAAGACTATTGGAAGATAACTAAGAATCTGTATAATGTTCACATTAATGGTCCTAGTACTTTGGATGAGATAAAGGAATTGAATTCAATATTAGAGCTAAGGAAGCTTTATTGAGTGCCTTGTCTAATTCTAAGATGACTAATGTGATGGATTTGCAGACTTCTCATGAGATCTAGAAGTTGGAGACTTTGTATGAAGGTGATAGCCATGTGAAAGTTTCTAAGTTGTAGAGCTTCAAGGGAAAGTATGAGATGTTGAATATGGGTGAAGATGAGAACATTACCTCCTTTATACAGAAAGTGAATGAGCTTATGTTGAACATCAGATGTACCAGTGGAGTATTAGAAGAATCTGATATTGTGGCTAAAGTACTGAGAACCTTGCCTCTTGCTTACAAGCACAAGGTTGTTTCTATAGAGGAGATCTGGATGGCAACAGATGTGCCTAGAGACATGCTGATTGGAAAGCTTATTGCTTTTGTGCTGAGTGAGTTTGCTAAATCTTTTCCTAAATTGGAATCTGCATTTAAAGCTATTGTATTTGGGAAGCAGAAATATGATCCGAGAGAAATTTCTACAATGGTATATAGATATGAGAAAGAGATGAGAGAGCTTGAAGAAGATGAAAAAGAGCTTGAAGAGATTAAAGCCTTGATTTCCAGAAGATTGCCTAAAGGTTTCGGTAAGTATGAAGGAAATTTTCCTCTTAAATGTTTTTCATGCAATAAGATTGGACATTTTGCCTCAAGGTGTTTGGAAAGAGTTTCTAAGAAGCCATTTAAGCCCTATAAGCCTAAATATCAAAAGAAGTGTTACTTTGCTACTAATGAGTTTGATAAGGTAAATTCAAGAGATGAGTGGGTGTTTCTTTCTATCAAGGAAGATGATTTGGTGAAGATAGCATAGAAGGATGTGTCATGTAAATTTTGATGGCGTGGTTAATATAACTTCCACTCAAGTTGTAAGAGATCTGCCTAAGATTGTAAAGCCTTCTAATCTGGTATGTAAGGAATGTCAATTAGGGAAGTAGATAAGAGTTTCTTTCAAAATAAAACAATATACTTCTAATGGGATATTGGATCTTGTGCATACTAATTTGTGTGGTCCCTCTAGAGTGAGAAGCTTGGAGGGTGATAGGTATTTCAAGTTGTTGATTGATGACTATTCAAGGATGATGTGGGTTATTTTCTTAAAGGAGAATTCTGAAGCATTGGAGAAGTTCAATATTTTCAAAGCTATGGTTGAGATCGGGACTAGACAAAAGCTAAAGTGTCTGAGATTTGACAAAGATGGTGAATTTACTTCTGGTGACTTTGATTCTTTTTGTGAAGAGCATGGGGTGAAGAGACAATTATCTGCTCCACAGACCCCTCAAAATAATGGTGTTGTGGAGAGTAAGAATAGGACAATTTAAGAAGTTGCTAGAATGATGATGATTGAAGGAAATATTCATCCTATCTATTGGAGAGAAGTTGTGAGTACTATTGTATACACTTTCAACTGGGTGCATATCAAAGGTAATACTGGTAAGAATCCTTATGAGTTATGGTTTGGTCATGTTCCTACAATTAGATATTTCAAAATTTTGGGAAGTAAATGCTATATCAGAAGAGATGAAGATCTAGGTAAGTTTGATGCTAGATATGATGAAGGAATCTTTCTTGGTTATTCTACTAAGAGAAAAACCTACCGATGTTATAATAAGAGATTGAGAAAGATGGTTGAGAGTGATAATGTAAAAGTTGATGAAGGAAATGAGTATCAGCTCAGATGCTCTGGATATGATTTAGATGATCAGGTTGTTAGTTTAGATAAAGGAAAGCATGTGTAGACCTAGAATCAAGTTCAGATTGCTCTGGAAAAGCCTGAGAATGAAGGAGAAGCAGGTGCAGAAGAAAGTGTTGAAGAGTCCAAGAATCATGAAAATCCTAAGACTCTTAGGTATGTAAGGTTAAATCATTCACAGAATCAGATCATAGGTGATAATAATAGAGGTGTGATGACTAAGAGAAGAATTGTTGAAGAGTATTGCTTGAACTCTAAGATTGAACCTAAGAATGATGATGAAGCATGTAAAGATGAAAATTGGGTTAAAGTAATGGAAGAAGAGTTAAACCAGATTGAAAAGAATAATACATGGATCTTTGTTCCCAGACCTAAGGATAAGAATGTAATTGGAACTAAATGGGTGTTTTGGAATAAGTTGGATGAAAAAGGTGAAGTTGTCAAGAGTGTATCAAGACTTGTTTGTAAGGGTTATTCTTAGATGGAAGGTATTGATTTCAAGGAGAATTTTCTATGGTAGCTAGAATTGAAGCTGTTAGATTGTTTCTTTCTTATGTTGCTTACAAAGATTTCAAAGTGTATCAGATAGATGTCAAGTTAGCCTTTCTTAATGGTGAGATGGAAGAACAAGTCTATATTGAGAAACCAGATGGTTTTGAGTTGACAGATTAGAAAGATATGATTTGCAGGTTGAAGAAAGCACTGTATAGATTGAAGCAATCTCCAAGAGATTAGTATACTAGATTGGATAATTATTTAATGAAGCTTGAGTTCAATAAAGGTACTGCTGGTACTAATCTATACTTCAAGATCGATAATGATAACATATTAATTGTTGAAGTTTTTGTTGATGATATTATTTCTGGTGGAAATGATGGTTTGTGCAAGAAGTTTGCCGATGATATGCATAATGAGTTTGAGATGTCTATGATAGGTGAGATGAAATTATTTTTGGAATTGGAAATTACTCAGTTGGATAAAGGTATTTTTATATCTCAATCTACGTATGTGAAGGAATTGTTGAAGAATTTTGGTTTAGATGATTCAAAGCCTATTGGTACACCTATGGTGCCCAGATGTAAGTTGACAAAGGATGATGACTCTCGGAAAGCAAATCAGACTACATACAAATCTATGATCAGTGCTTTGTTGTATTTTAGTCAAACTAGACCAGATATTAAGAATGTTGTTTGTCTTGTTGCTAGATTTCAAGTTGATCCTAACGAATCTCATGTTGTTGCTGTGAAGAGAATTTTCAGATATTTGAAAGAAACAATTGATTTTGGTTTGTGGTATCCTAGAGATGATGATTTTACCTTGACTTATTTTAATAATGCTGGTTGGGCAGGTGATGTTGATGATAGAAAGAGCACTAGTGGTGGTGCATTCTTCTTGGGTAAAATATTGGTTTCATGGATGTGTAAGAAGAAGAATGCCATCTCTTTATCTATTGCAGAAGTTGAATACATTGGTGTTGCTAGCAACTATACTCAGGTGATTTGGATGAAGCAGATGTTGAAGGATATCAGAGTTATTTTTTATGAGCCTACTACTATATACTGTGATAATTTGAGTGCTATCAATATTTCTAAGAATACGGTGCTGCATTCTAAGACCAAGCATATATCTATCAAGTTTCATTTCTTGAGAGAGAAGGTGAATGAGAAGGAAGTCAAATTGGAGTATGTATCTACAAAGAAATATTTTGCATATATCCTCATGAAGTTTTTTCCTAAAGATACATTTGAGTATCTTAGAGAGAAGCCAGGGGTAATTGCCCCTCCCAATGAGAACTAAGATGCATTGACTTGCATCAGTCCGGTGAACTTCACAAAGATATCTTGTGATCCAGATTGATGAGTGAGGCTGATACTTAGGGGGAGTAGTGAGTGGGGTGTTTCATATGTTTAGAGAGAATCAATATTTGTGTTGTATGTGCCTTTTGCATTGATGTCAAAGGGTGAGAGAAGAATGTGAAAAATTGCTATATCATGTGCTAATCTCAGGGGGAGATTATTGTGTTATGGGGACATTGTTGGTTGCTAATTTATTTCTTTGCATTGATTATTTTTCACATTCATATGTTTTCATCAATTCCAAAGGGGGAGATTATTGGATATTGTTGAGAAGTTTGTTGGAATGATGTGTTGTCATTGATGTCAACATATTCTTTTGTGTATTCCAGTGTTGCAATTAGATTAAATAAGTTGGTTTGGTCAATGTGTTGTAGTTGAGTTGTTGCGGTTTAATGGGTTTTCAGATAAGTATCTCTACTTGATTCAGCTAAAGTTTCAGTGGTCTGCATGATGAATTGATCGAGTTATAAGATCCAATATTGTGGTTGTTTGTTCGTGGTGTTCAGTGTTTGTTTTTTTATCCACATTTCTCCGGAATTGCATTATCTTGGTTTGCAGATTTGGTAGAGTGTTTGGGATGTTCATATGTGTCCTCAATTTAGATGGTTCATGATTTGGACATTCGCAAGTGAATCTTTTAGTTTATCAGTCAGTTCAGCGTGTGTTCTTGAGGTTCGGTATATTGATGATGAAGATTCTAGTAAGTTGTGATGTTGTGGTTGTTTTTGGTATGATTTACATTGCTTGTGGATGTTTCTAGATTGTGGTCTATCCATGTTGATGGTTTGCATTGATCATTGTGCATGTTGTTGATCATTTTCTTGATCCGGTGGCGTTCTTCATGTTATGCGACATTCATGGTGATTGTAGTGTGTTGCAGATGTTCGAGGCATAATTATTGGAATTTTTTATTGCGTGCAATATTTTTGATTAAGGAAAATCATGTTTTAAGGGAACCAAAACCCGCTTACATAATGAAGGATAAGCATGAAAGAAACAAGAGAAGACATGACAAAAGCAGAAAAGCTACAAAAAGACTAGCAGAAAACCCAACAGCTAAAAACAAGACAACATAGAGCCAGCGAGAGACTAGCAACCAAAGACCAGCATTACATATCAAATAAAAAAATTTATGGACTCCTCTGCATTCTTAACCAATGACATCATAGCCTTTGCAGCTTCTCTCAGATCTTTGTTCTCCTATTTCAGCTGAATGTCTTTCATCTTTGTCTCCAAATCACAGGTTGTCTGCCTGGTCCTTTGCCTAGAAATTTGGGGGGTAGATCTAGAGGTTGGCATATCATCAATGATTACCATATCTTTATTCTGTTGTTTCCTGTCCAAACAATCTACCAGGGCATTCATATTTTGAGACGAGATCCTCAAGACCTCAAGACTGTGATTCATAAAATTCTTCAAAGCCTTCTCAGATTGAGCGACCCGGTTGATGATGGTATCGTTGTCAACCTCAACCTTATCTTTGACAATTCTGATCACATCTTCCAAATGTTTTAAATCACCTTTTATAGGTTCTTTTTATGACCAGTCCTGCATCTCAACTTCATCCTCAGCTTCGCTGGTTTCCATCTCTGCACTCTTTTTCCTAGAATTAGTATCCTTAATCAAATTGTGAATCTTATCCTCCAGATCTCTCTGTTTACTCTTAATACTGGTTATATTTTCAACAACCCATTTCTGAAAATTGAAAGATTCCAAAGTACAGTTTCGGGCTGAATTGAAAATGGAGTCTGTCATATCCCTTCCCTACTCAGAGCTCACAGATTTAGGGTTAGCTTCCTCCATGGAATTCTGGACAAAATTCCTACTATTCGAGACCATAGGATTAGAATCAGGCTTTTCAGCATAAACATCTCTTTTCCCCTCCTCCTCTTCTCCAACATTCTCAGTCTCCGCTTCATTATCAGCCTCCTTCCCCCATTCCTCCTACATACCAGCTTCCATATCCGTATCCACTTTATCTGTATCAACCCTCCTTTTTTTATGGATAGGAACGTTTAACAAATCATCATTAGACTCAGAATCATTATATCTATCTGAAATATTAGCATTTATCACCATATGATCATTATAACTATCTAAATAAGCCCCTAATGAGCTATGGGATAAGATTTTGGTTTTTTGGCATGGTCTGCCAAGCTCTCATTTAGGGATGAAGCTAAGTAAAATGGCAAAGAAATCTTAACCCCATGATGGAAATGGTTAAGAATAGCAAAGTGATAATTATAAACTTTTGTAAATCTACCATCAACAATCATGAATTCCATCAAAATCCTAAGCATCTTCTGCCAGAAGGACTTTACTTGATGAGAGAGGTAGTAAGAGACGTTGTCTTTCTTGGCAAGATGAGCCTTCTCATCATCAGTTTTTGGGAAGTTTTTAATGGCTTCAGAAGCAAACTTTCGATCTTTGTAGAACTTGGTGCCCTCCTTCTATAATCCCGTCACCTCCGCAACCAGATCCTCATCAATCTTCCAAGTCTCCCCAAACAAAGTAACTTTGTTGTTATTCTAGCCTTTTGCAAAGCCTTGAGACATCGATTTTTTGCTTCCATGCAACTTTTCCATGTAATCTGTAAACCCATGTCTATGGAGCCTCCTCCACACTTTTTGCTCACTTTTCCAGTTCTCACAACCAGAGGGCTCATTCCGGTTTAGGTTACCTCCCATGTTGAAATGTAGGTCAAAGTCTTCAACAGTATAACTCACAATCTATAGACCCAGACTTATGCGCATGCTCTTGAGCAAAATACAGGGTTCACAAAGCAGAGTGCCTTCCTTGAATTTAAAAAGGTAAATAATAATGGTCGCAGAGATCTAGAACTTATTATGATAAGCCCCATCACACCAGTGATCATAATAACTATGCCTAAAATAAATCATTAACTGACACTTCGGATAACCCCAATCTCTATTTTTGATATCCGGACCCAAGGAGGTAATTATGATTTTAACTGGATCCATTAACACGATCAAATAATAATTGCTCCCGAACATTCTTTTTACATTGGGCTTCTCCAATATAATTAGCATCCTCCTCTAAATAGACCCCTTCATTAGCTAAAAGGTCTACAACCTTATTACCTTCCCTTAGAGTATGGGATATGAGAATATTATAATAATCATTTAAAATATTTTTGGCACTTTCAATAATATTGAATGTATTCCAAGAGGAGGAGCTAGTACTTTTAAGAGCCTGAATGATATTGAGGGAATCCCCTTCCAACCATATTTTTTTAAATTTGAAGCCCTGAGCAAGCTGGAGACTTTTCAACATGGCCCGAGCTTCAGCAATAGCAGTAATGTAGAAACATTGAGAATTTCTGATGACTCCTCCTCCTCCTGACTTCCCAAGGTTGCCTTTGGCAGCCCCATCAAAATTCACCTTGACCCAGTCATAATCGGGAAATCTCCAAACAACATTTTCTCTCCTAGTCTTATTGTCATATTTGAAAACCTTGTGAATCAAATTCCATTAACTAAGGATACCTTTCTCAATATCATTCATGTCAGCAAAAAACCATTGCTTGTTGTTTTTGTGAGGAATATTAATTTTTTCTTTTATAGCCCTGCAAATTTTTTCAAAAACCACCTGAGACGTGCACTTAGCTTCTCTAAAGGTTATGTTATTTCTCTCCTTCTAGATATACCAACAAGTCATGGGAAGAATCAATGACCAGAGATTCTTGATTAGAGAAAATTTAGTGGGAAAGATCCATTGTCAGATAACTTCCTTGAGACTATTTTGCATGACCCAATCAACTTTCCATTTCACCCAAAATTTACTCCAGATTTCCCAAGAGAATGAAAAATGGATAAACAAGTGATCCACTGATTCTTCCTCTTTCTGACATGGCTCACACCTGTTAGGAAACATGAAACCTCTATGAGCCAAATTATCAATAGTAAGAATCCTGTTTTGAGTAGCAAGCCAAAAAAACATGTTAATTTTAGGAATAAGAACTCTATTCCAAATTTTAACCCATATTGGGTTGCTGATTTGAGTAAAAGTGTTTTTATAGGTTGAGGCAATAGTGAAGTTCCCCCTAGGATTACTCTTCCAAAGAAACACATCATCAAAATCTTTATTAATAGAAAAGGACAACAGATTCTACTGAAGCAGTGAAAACCCAGCATACATAGCATCCAACCTTACCCATTTGTTCTCCTTCCATTAGTTACAAACCATAGACCCAAACCTTCTTTTATATTCATCAATGATATGGCTGTAGTCTTGATTAAAGAGAGGATCATCTTTAATCCAAGCATCCTCCCAAAATCTAATTTTGTCACCTTTGCCAAGGACCCATCCAGCTCCGGCTTTGGCAACTTTTGTGGATTTGATAATACTATTCCATATGAAAGACCCAGCAGGGATGTCTTCAGAGTATAGAAGAGAATGAAGAGGTTGGTCATGAATATATTTATCAAACCACACCTGATTAAAATCTTTCTTAATGCTATAAGCCCTCCATATCTATTTAGCAAGTAGAGCTTTATTAAAAGTTTTGAGAGCTTTAATACCTAAACCTCCCTTGCTCTTAGGCTTACACACTTTGTCCCAGGCAACCAAGGCAATCCTTTTTTTTTCTTCTACTCCTGACCAAAGAAATCTTTTTTGAATCCTCTCTAAAGCTTTAGCAAACTTAGCCAGAATACCAAATATACTGAGAGCATAAACAGGGAGATTTTGAAGAGTAGCTTGAAGGAGATGCAACTTTTATGCTTGAGATAACATGGAACCTTTCCAGCAGCCAGTTTTTTGTTGAGTTTGTCAATTAAAGAATTCCTGAAAGAGTTTGGGGGAGCTAAACCCAGAGGGAGACCCAAATAAGTGGAGGGGAGCATTTCTACCTTGCACCCAATGATATTAGCAATTCTCTGTTGCCTTATAATAGGAGTGTTCATGAAAAAAGATAGCAGACTTCTCCCAATTAACTTGCTAACCTATCACCAAATAATAAGAGCTACGAGCACCTTTGAAGGCAGCAGCCTCCCCAACAGAGGAGTATCCCATTAAAGTTGTATCATCAACAAACTGTTGATGAGTACAAGACACATTGGCAGATGAGGGTTGAAGGCCTTTAATAGATTTATTCACCTTCAATTTTTGGATCAGTCTGCTCATACTTTCCGCCAAGATGGTAAATAGAATGGAAGAGATGGGATCTCCTTGCCTGAGCCCCCTAGAAGATTTAAAGAATCTAGACGGAGTCCCATTGATGAGAATCGAAAACATTGGGGTGGATATCAACTCTCTGGTAATTTTTATTATCTTCTCATCAAATCCAAAGGCCTCCATAATTTTGAAAAGAGCCTGCCATTCCACTCTGTCATATGCTTTAGCCAAATCCAATTTTATCAGAAAGCCTTCTTTATTGGCAACATTAAGATAATGGATATTCTCATGCACAAGGATGATAGAATCCAAAATCTTCCTACTAGGGACAAGTCCTTTTTGCTCCTCTAAGATGATAAAGGGGAGGACCGTCAAAAGTCTGGAAGTCATGACTTTAGAGATAATCATATTAAAGGAGTTACAAAGACTTATTGGCCCAAATTTTCCCATGGAATCAGCCACAACCACCGTAGGAATTAAGGCAATAAAAGTAGAATTGATTTCCTTAAGGATTTTTCTTGATCCAAAAAATTCTTTAACAACATTGACCGTGTCTTTACCCACAATATGCCAAAATTCCTTAAAAAAGAACATGGGGAAGCCATTAGGTCCCAAAGCCTTATCCCCTTGAAAAGACAAAACCGCTTTTTTTATTTCTTCAGCAGAAAGGGCCTTATTCTGGTGAGGTTCAATAATTTTGGGAATGTTATCAACCAGGTCCTGTTGCTTAGCAAAATCAATCTCCTTACTGCCAGTGAGGAGATTGGAGAAGAAACTCATAGCTTCATCCCCAATGTCATCATCCTTAAGAACAATTTTATCCTCAGCAATTAATCTTGAAATTCTATTCGCAGCTTTATGTTTCATGGAGGTCATGTGAAAAACTTTAGTATTTCTATCCCCAGCTTCCAACCAAATAGCCTTGGATCTTTGTCTCCAATAGATTTCATCCCTTGATATTATGTTGTGAAGTTTGACTAAAATATCATCTTCCTTAGCCTTGGGATACTTTTTATAGCCATCTTTCTAAATAGAGTTTTGGATATGTTCTAATTCCTCCTTCAGCTTTTTCTTTGATTCAAAAATATCACCAAAAACCATCTTATTCCAGATCTTAATGTTATCTTTGATGTTTCTAAGTTTTTTAGAAACTTTGTACATGGTTGTTCCATCCACATCAATATTCCACCATTTGGAAATAGATTTTTCCAAGGAGGGGTGAGAAATCCACATTTTTTCAAACCGGAAAGGAAAGCACTTTTTACTCTTAACAAACTCAGCAACAAATGAGATGGGATAATGATCTGAGCCAATTCTATTAAAAACTAATAGAGAACATCTATATGAAAGGATCCAATCATGAGAAATAAGGGATCTATCAAGCCTTACCTGAATGAGGTCTTCTCCATCCCTTTGATTAGACCAGGTGTAGGAGCTCCAGTGAGATCAGTATCAATAAGTGCATTGGCATTGATGAACTCCATCAAATCAGTTCTACTATCCAGTTGGGCTTGAGTTTCCCCAAATTTTTTAGTTCCTTGCAAAGGAGTATTGAAATCTTCCATCAATGACCAACTATCCTGAGAGAAAAAACTTCTTTTCTGCTAGATTTTATCCCAAAATTTACTCCTAGCCGCTTTGGAATTAGGGGCGTAAATGTTAGTAACCACCCATTCCTTTCCTTCATTGATACTTTTAACTTTCATAGATATAATGTTACCATCTTCATCAATCATATCTCCTAAAATGGTTTTCTTATTCCAGAAAATAGCCACCCCACCTGAAGCCCCATTCGAGCTACTACCACAGACTCCTACATTTTTAAAGAATTTTAAATTCTCAACTTTCTCCTTACTCATTTTGGTTTCCTGAACAGGGATGATATCCGGCTTGTGATCTCTAATAAGATTCCATAATATATCCTATTTTGCTTCCTCTCCTGGTCCCTATGCCATTTCATGGGTTTACAACCCTGCAGAGATTTGGAGAGACCAATATCTACCTTGGATCTGGTCCTAGTTTTAACCCCATTAGGGCATCCTGCCTTCTTATTTTTCTTTTTTCCATTCCCTATTATTTCTTCCTCATGTTCATTTTTGTGATCAACTTGCATGATATTCCATGATTCTCCTCCTTTGTGGGATGAAGTGGGTGTGTCAGCTCCAACATTATGAAATAAAGAGTTTAGGTTAACCTAAGGCGATCCGAACTTGTTCTTCCTTCCAACATTAACTTCAGGATCTTCAAAGTCATTTGGGCATTCTTTAATTTTCATTACTGAACCTTGAAGGGCCTCATGTTGGGGTTCAATTATATCATCAATCTCACCTTCTTCAATAATCTCTTCAATAATTACATTCTCTTCCTCCTGAGTTTGTAAAGCTTCAAAATTATTGACAGTTTTGATCTCAAATCCACTAATTTCATCCTTTTTATCTTCCTTCAAAAGGGGAACCTTAAGATGGTTAGCTTTCCTATCATCTTCTATTAAGTCTTTTAGGTTACTAGGATTTCCACTTCCTCCTTCGCCTCTGCTATCCTCCTTAATGTTTATCTTCTCTTTCCATACCTATTTATGAGAATTATTAGCCTTCATAGGTTTTTTGGGGTTACTAGGGCAAGCCTTAGCCCAGTGTGCATATTTCTTACAAGAAAAGAACACAAAGAGGAGGGACTCAAACTCTATTGTCTATTCCCATAACCCAAGTTTGGAGTTTATATCAATAGAACTAGGAAGATCCATATTTTGAGAGATATTGACACAGATTCTCGCATAAACCAATCTCTTTCGAGCTATAGTACTTGGATCTATTGCAACAAGCTCCCCAAAGGAATTCACAATACCTGAAAAAACATCCTCCACCCAGAATTCAAGCGGCAAGTTAGGCAGCCTTACCCAAACTGGAGCAGATTCAAAGAAAGAGTCATTGAGTTTCATATTTGGAGACCATTTCCTCAGGGATAATGATGATTTGCCAAACATCCATGGTCCTCTGCTTAATGTCATTTCTAGATCTTCCCCACAAGAGAAGGAAAAAACAAAAAAACCCCTTGACAGGGCAGAAACATCAATCTGGCCTTTCAGCCTCCATTTTCTCTTAACAAAGGATCTAACATCCTCAATATTGGGTCGTGGTCCAACAAACTTTCCCACTAGATAAAAGGCCATTAAAGAAATGCTATGATCAATAACCAAATCTGGAACAACAATAGCTATTTTACAAATTTTTTTATCAGAGATATCTTGCACAGAGGGGAAGGACATTTTTCTAGTAGGTTTGATTGCAAAAAGACTACTCTAGGGTTTGAGAGCCTTCACCTCTATAGTCTTTTCCAAGTCAGCTTTCACACCCTCAGGACTCGTTTTTGATGAATTTTTCATCTTTTTATGGTCAAGAGGAGGGTCTCGATATCGTGGGTCCCCATTTGGTCTCCCATCCTCATCATCCATCACTTGTCCTTGAGCTCCAGAGGTAGCAGAACCAACCTCGTTGTTCCCTCCATTGGCAAAATTAAAATTTCCCTCTGGCTGCGCTCCTTCCATTTTCACTTAAGTCTCCTTACTTCTTGCGTGCAATGTTGGTTTAGGTCCAAAATATGTCTTAGCTAACATTGTTTCTGTCCACGTGTTGTTGTAGCATGTGAGTTTATATTCTTGTTATTTGAGTTGAGGGTTGATCCAACCTTGAAATATAGGTTGATGAATTGTATAAATATATATAATATTCATTTGTGAGATGTATTTTCATTTTATCTGTGAGTGTGTGATTGAGTAAGTGTGTGAGGAAGCATTTTGATCTTTCGAAAGTGTGAAAGAAAGTGTGCATGGTAGAGAAAATCAAAAGGTACTTAACTAGAAATATAACTAGGCATGTGAAGATGCTATTTCATCAGTTCATGATACTCCAGATATAATCCAAATGTTTTTGTAAGAAAGTGAGTCTTCCTTAGGGTTGTAGCTCTTCTCATTTTGTGATTTGAGAAGTGAGCTCTAGGAAATGTGCCTGAATGCATGTGCATTCACCATTGTAATATTTCATTTACCCCTAACAAGGTTTTATCTCATTCTAGGTAGGTTCCCACTATGGGTTTTTCCTTAACCAAGTTTTCCACATCAAAAATCTTGGTGTTATTTGTGTTATTAATGTGGTGTTGGTTTGTGCTTTCATTGCTAATTATCAAATTTGAATTTAAGTTTGAATTGTGTTGAGTTTGTGAGAAAACTAACTCACCCCCCCTCTCAGTTTGTTTCCTTGTTGCCAACAGGGAATTGAGCACAATATAGGTTTAGCATCAGGATCCACACAGGAATCCTAGGGGAAGGATTAGGGACAAGGACCAACCTAGTCTCCCTGAAGCATTTTTTCATAGCTTGATGCAAATGTAGATGAATATTTTTTATGTACCATACACAGGATATATTCATATTTGATTCTTTGCACCCCATGCAACTTTTTGAGCATGTGAGGTGATCACCATTATATATATATATATATATATTGATTCAGCCCCCTGTGTGTCACTTTTATGTTTTGATGCATGTATGATTTATGGATGATGCATGGATGTATGATTATGATATAATGCACATGATATGTTTTCCTATCATGTTTGTGATGCAGGGTATGATGTGTGTGCATAATGATTATACCACATGATGTGATTATGATATTACATGTGCTCATAGACTTGTGATGCAGGATATGCATTGATGTGATGATATACATGATGTATGTTTAATCTTTATGACATAGATATTATGCATGATGATTATGATGAATGGATTTTGTGCTAATTCGTCCTTGATGCAAGTTGTGCATGAATGCAATATATTATATGATGTATGCTTATTACTGATTGCATGGATGTATGGATAATAATTTTTAATGGTTATGCATGACCTATCAATGAAATATGAATATGATATGAATAACATTATACGTTACCATGATTATGTAGGATGAGATATATGCATGTGATACTTATGCTATATGATGTGATTTGCAACATGAAATACATGACATGACCATGCAACGTGATTATGTGATGGATGAACATGTATTATGTATAGATCATGTGCTAACCTATGTGTAATTCATGATGTGCATGAATGCAACTCTACCATGATGAAAGCTACAAAATGCTCTAGGGATATTCTGTGAGGACTAGAATGATGACTGGAAAAATTAGGGACATGTGTACATTCCTAGATGAAACCACAAAAGTAAAGGAACCAGATGGATATGATGAAAATGTAAATGAAGGAATCACGAGGCACAAGCATCTTTGGCACAAATTGCCATTATAGTGTGCACTTATTTTTCTTTAGCACCATATGTTACACACTAAGGTATAAAGAACCAAGATGTTTTTCACAGACAATGCATAGACTGACTTAAATAACAACACACAAAAGGTTAGTCTAGCATCGCACAAAATTACAGAAAATGCTACGGGAAATGATGCTAGAAAAACCACAAGCAAAGAGATATGCCCAAGTTTAACATGAGATAACCAAGACCTCGGGAGGGAACAACATGGGACACATATAAAACACACCAGACAAAAGAAAAAACCAAGAAGATCAAACCTCTAGCTTTGTTATTTTCTAGAACACCATGATATAAAAGATCATGGCGACTAAGAAGACACAAAACATAGGTGCTCAAATGATAAACAAATATCAACAAGAATAAAAGGCAACACAAGTGTCTCAGATATCTTTTGTTAAGGGATGACTGACAGATGAAGATTGGATAATGTCTAACTAGAGGAAGGGTGCATCCTGCATAGACTAATGATTGGATAAAGGATTAACAAGATTAATTTTTACAAGAAGGGAACCTGATATGATCCTGATGATAAAGATGCTTATTGACAATTGTTGAAGAACCAACAAATAGGGTATGAACTTGGAAACACAACCAACACGTGCATATGAACAATAAATAAGAATATATACAAGGCACACCTATACATGACATACTTGAAAACCTATACAAGAAAAGACTAACACTATGTACAAAAACCTACACAACTCTTATGTGCAAGAAACTACAACCAAGAGACCACTGCACAAAAACTCGACAAAATGACAAGCAAGGTGATATGTACAAGTGCAATTCACAAAGGCAAGTAATGAAGGATATTGTGTTAAGATGAGGCCAAATGGAGAAGAAAAAAGATAATGGAACTGCCCTTATATACAGTGCTTATTTTTAAGTTTTCACCATATATACATATCCAAGGTGCCACCAAAGGTAGTTTTCACCATAGGACAATTTTATTCTTCTTTTTCTTTTCTTTTTTTTTGACATTTTTTTTAATCATTTTTCAATTTTTTTTGGATTTTTTTATATTTAAATGGTACACTACCATGCATTAGGCATATAATCTCTTCAAATGCAATATATTTAAGGGGTCATTTAGAGGCTCCCCTTCTAGAATGGATAGATGATAGGTACCTGAACCATAATTTGATGTGACTACATACGAGCCCAACCAATTGACTTCAAACTTTCCTTTCTTTTCTTTGTCCTACTGATTCCGTGGGTTTTCTCAAACCACTATATCACCAACCTCGAATTCACAAGGATGAACTTTCTTTTGATATTGTTTCTTGAGTCTGGTTTGATATACTTGTAAGCGATCATATGCTTTCTAGCATTGTTGATTAAGGAGATCTAACTAGCTAGCCTTGCCACTCTATAATCTTCATCACAAACAAAATCTTTCAAGGATATATGCAAGGATGGTAACTCAACCTCAATTGGTAAGACTTATTCTAAAATATAGATAAGGGAGTATGGAGTGGCTTTAGTGGGGGTTTAGATACTGGTGTGATATGCCCAAAGAGCAATATTAAGGTAAAGGTGCCAATCATGACTAGTTTTATTGACAACCTTTTTGAGGATACGTAACAAGGTTTTATTGGTTGCCTTAGCATGCCCATTTCCTTGTGGTTAATATGGTGTGGACCAATGGTGTTCGATATGAAATGTGGAATGAAGATCACACATGTGTTGGACTTTAAAAGGGGTTTTATTATCAGTAATAATGGTAGAACAAAATCTATAGTGACAAAGGATGTGATATAGGATAAATTTAAACACTTGGATAGTAAGTGTAAGGGGGATATCCTCAACCCACTTGGTAAAATACTCAACAACTGCAATGATAAACTTATGTCCATCTGAAGAGGGAGGATGAATCATATCAACCAAATCAAGGCCCCATGTAGAGAAAGGCCACAGTGTTGTGATAGGCTGCAAAGCTTGTGATGAAACATGAATTAAGTCATTATCCCACTAATAGGGTAAACATCTCTTAACAAACTCAATATGTTGGCAATTTGGAGGAATTGATTATGTTGCATTGATGTTTTTCACTGATGTCAACACTAGTTGTTTTGTTGTCTACTGACTTCCGGTAGTGTGGTTGGTCTTTGATGTTGATTTGGAGATTTATCGCCGGTTGTTGGAATTGGTTTGGATTGGTTATTCATGCGTTCCTGATGCATATCACATTCAGTTGGTTCAGGATTTGATGATCTCGATGCTATCATTTGTCCTAGTAAGCCTTTTGGTTACTAGTAAGGATTTTACCTACAATGCTTTGATGAAGATCTTTTGATGAATCCAATAAGTAGTGTTGGTGCGGCTTCTAGAAGGTTATTAGGATGCTGATGGTTATCATGTTCATGTTCTAGTTGTTCATGGTGTTGCATTTGGCTTATGGTGACCTATTTTGGGTCTGGTGTTATTCTACTAGGTTATGGACCGGTTTATGTAATGTGTTGGTTGATCCTCTCGATGCTCCACCGGTTGGATTTATTCTTTGTTTTATGTTGTTTCATTCTTAGGCCAACTTGGTTTATCATTGGTTTGCAAGATTATGTAACATATCTATTGTATTATCTTTTAGGTGTCTGACCTAATTGTTTAGGTCCCAGGTTGGTATAAATATGATGTAAGATCTCTTTGTAGATCATGGTATGGGTTATGGGATTATTTGTGTGCGAATAAAGTTGTAATCATATGCAAAGGTTTTGGTCGATCATAGGTGATCAAATTGGGTTTGTGTAATACGTTTAAGACCTTTGGTATTGAGCTTAATTGGAACTGTACTCAGGCACATGAGATGTTATTCTTGCATTCCATTCATCTTTCTGGATTGTAGTATGGATTTCTTTGTAGTTAGTGAGGCTCCTTTTATGATGAGCAGTGCACTCTAGGTTGTTGGCCTTCCTACATGTGCAAGCCCCTCTTATTGTAATCACATACTTGCTGCAGAAGTATTATCTAACTATGGGTAGTCTTCCCACCATGGTTTTTCCCTTTACCGGGTTTTCCACCTACAAATCATGGTGTTCTGTGTTATGGATGGTTGGTATTATTCTGTGAGCGTATATAACAAAAAAGTTTGACAAAGAGAATTTCAGGTTGGTGACCTTGTTTTGAGAGAAAATCCTAAAAATCAACAGTTTCGAGACAACAAAAGGAAGTTTGAACCCAATTGGTTGGGTCCCTACATCGTTACTACAATCTTTGGCTCTAGTTCCTATCAACTCTCAACATTGGAAGGAGAACAACTCTATGAACCGATCAACACCACCACTTGAAGAAATTATTCAATTATAATTCTCTGCTCCAGCAACATGTACAACTAAAATATCCTGAAAAAAACCTAAAAATCGTAAAATATCCTAAAAAATAATAATAATAATTTTGCCAAGTAGGTGAAAACCTGGTAAACAATTGCCTCTTGTACTCAAGCGCTCCATCTATCAATGCAACATTGGCATTTCCCATTTTCATTCCCACTTTCCTACATCCTGGCTTTCGCTTGTACATATCTTTGAGTTGCTTTTGTGACATCCTAGTTCTTTTGGAACCCTCATGGCTTGAGACCGATCAATGTCCTAGTCTTAGGGTAATCGACTGATCAATCTACATGTCCTAAGAAGTATCAACTAAGTCATCTTTTTGTCGATAGTACCAGTTCATCCACTCCAATTCAGTCACCTATCTCCTATCCACTACAGAGTTTTATAACTAAGTACACAAGCAAAACAAGACTACTGAAAACAATCACTAAATTGTTTGAGATATGCATGAAATTTTATTTGTCTGTTGTCTTTTACATTGGCTTTCAATTATTATTCCCTCTGAGTAACTTGAGGAAGTCTAACTTGACTAAGAGGAGCAAGGATTGGGGGCATAATACTTTTCTTCTTTTTTCTGCTTGAAGGAATGAATCCGATGATCTAGAAATATCTAATTAGCTGGGTGTGTGTGATAAGTGCCTTCACATCAAGGTGAAATCACCACAAATACCTCGACTCCATTTATTTGTATGCTACAGGGAGGTTGGAGTCATTTCTTTGTCTATTTGAGTGAATTTCTCTAATGTGCAATCCAGATGCATGTGTCATCTGTCCAAGGATGTGAACAAAAAAAGGGTCATTGCGGACAAGATAATTAATATTGCGTATGAAAAGAAAGGAACTCTATTTTGCCTGTCGTGTTTGTAAAATGCTCAGTGATGAAAATTAGGTGGTGAGTGTTGAGCCGACCTTGATGATTTCTATAGGGTTGATGTTATGTATAAATATATGTAATAATCTTGTATTCATGTTGTGTTGTGGATGAGATATGCGTTGAATATATACATATTTTGAAGGCAATGAAGAAGTGTGAAGAATAAAGTTATTTTATGCTTTAATGGAATTAAACCAGACATTAAGGAGATGTTATTTCATAGTTCATTGTTTCCAGATATAATCCATGATTGTATGTATGGGTAGTGAGCCTTCCCTAGGAAATGAGCCTTCTTATTTTGAGCAGTGAGATATAGGCAGTGTGTCTGAATGCATGCGCATTGCCCATTGCAATACATCTAACAAAGTATACCTATTATGTGGGTTCATCCTCGCCGTGGTTTTTCCCTTAACTGGGTTTCCACATCAAAAATCTTGGTATTATTTGTGTTTATGATGTGTTGTTGATTTATGCTTCCATGTTTAATTATTAAATCTAAGAATAAGTTAAAGTTGCTTGAGTTTTTATGACAACTGATTCACCCCGACTCTCAGTTGTCTGCCCTTTTTCCATCAATTAGTATTAGATCTAGGTTCCTTTGAAGAACCTTAATCACTTGAGGTGATCTGAGATGGAAAGTTACAAGAAGGACAATCTGAGATTTGATTGTACCAACTACTCTCTTTGGAAGAGTCGCATGGAGTGTCACCTGAGATGCATTGGTGAGCCTTACTAGGATATTACTAAAAGAAATTATACTATTCCTACAAATGGTCCTTCAAGTCCAAATGAGATCAAAAGTATTGAATACAATATTAAGGCTAAGGAAGCATTATTGAGGGCTTTGACTAACTCCGAAATGACAAATATGGAACTACAAACTACTCATGAGATCTAGAAGAAGTTGAAACCTTTTAAGAAGGTGACAGTTATGTAAAGATTGCCAAGTTGTAGATCCTAAAAGGAAAATGTGAGATGTTGAGGATGAGCGAGGATGAGAACATCACTTCTTATATGTAGAAGGTGAATGAACTTGTGTTCAATATTAGATGTGTTAGTGGGAAGCTCAAAGAATCAGAGATTATTGCTAAAGTGATTTGATCTTTACCTGCATCCTACAAGCATAAATTTTTTGCTATTGAGGAAACCAAAACTATGATAGATGTAACTAGGGACATGTTCATTGGTAAGCTTTCAACCTTTGAGTTGAGTGAGTTTGGAGATTCTCTTCCTAAGGTAGAATCTACATTCAAAGCTACTATTTTTGGAAAGGATAAGCAAAGATATGATCTAGGAGAAAGTTGATCTACAAGGTTGTCTAGATATGAGAAGGAGAGAAAGGAAATTGAAGAAGAAGAACAAGAGCTTGAGGATCTTGAAGCCCTTATTTCCAAGAGATTACCCAAAGGATCTGGTAAGTATGAAGGAAAATTGCCTCTTAAATATTTTTCTTGCAATAAGATAGCTCAGATATCCTCAAGGTGTCCTAGAAAAAGTTCCTAAGTCAAAACCTTACAAAACTAGATTTCAGAAGAGATGTTATTATGTTGTTGATGAAGGTGTGACAGATGATGAATCTGATAAAGGAAGTACAAGTGATAATGAATGGGTGTTTATTGCTATCAAGGAAGATGATACAATGCCTATTGATTCTACTAGCTGCATGAATTTAGAAGTAGCTTTGGCTACACAAGTTGAAGACAAAGATGAATGGGTGATTTACAGTGGATGCTCTCACCATATGAGAGTTGATAAGAGTAATTTTGTGAGTTTGGAAAAGTATGAAGGTGGCATTGTAAAGTTTGGTGATGATAAAGCTGGTATAATCTGTGGTAGAGGATCCATTTATCTTGATGGTAAGCACAATACTGATGATGTATTGTATGTAGAAGGTGTAAAACATAATCTATTGATTGTTGGACAGATGGTTGACAAGTGATATGATCTTCAATTCAATAATGGAAAGTGTATAATCTTGCGTAGTTCCGGAATTGAGATTGCAACAGGTACAAAGAATAAAGGTAATATCTTTCATTGAAATAGTGTCAATAAAAGATGTTTGATTGCTCACATAGATGAAAGTTGGTTGTGGCATAGAAGAATGTGTCATGTGAATTTTGATAACATTGTTAAGATAAGTTCTACTCAGGCTATGAGAGATCTTCCAAGGTTGATGAAACTTGCTAACACTACATGCAAGGATGTAAGTTAGGAAACCAAACCAAAGTTACTTTCAAGAGTAAGAAGTATTGTTCAAGTGGATTATGTTAGATAACCGATGAAAAACTGAGAGGGGGGGGGGGGGGGTGAATCAGTTGTTAACAGATTATATCAATTAAACCACTTTATAACCTTTAACCGGATCGCATAAACATTAAGTATTGAAATAGCAGAAATAGATACCAGTAAGCAATAAAACTTAAGAATGTAACAAAGAATTAACACAATTCAACCATACCACATAACACCATGATATGTACGTGGAAAACTCGGAAAGGAAAAAACCACTATGGGAAGCCTACCCATAGTCAGATGATACTTATGTAGAAAGTATGTGATACAATGAGGGGCCCACACATGCAGGAAGGCACACTGCCTAGAGTGTAGTGCTCATTACAAAAGAGTCTCAGTAACTATAGAGAGGTTATAACCACCTCAAGATAAATGGACAACAATCCAAAATAATGAACTGCCAAAGATAGCATCTACCATTCCTGATTACAGTCCCGGTTAAGCTCAATACCAGAGGCCTTTGACCTCTTAATCCCAATTCAATCACCTATGATCAACCAAATCTCCTTCACATATGATATTACATTCCACGACCATGAACACGATCTACAATGAGATCCTACATCAATTTATACCAACCCTAAGACCTAAACCAATTAGGTCGGCCATCTAAAAGATATTACAATAAGATCATTACATACATCCATATTACAATGATATGCCATGTCGGCTTAAGACCAAAACAACAATAGCCAATCCATAAATCATCCCGGTAATGTGTAGAGAACACGTTAACATGATACCAGTCCGTAACCTAGATAGGCACTGGACCTAAGCTGGGTCCACCACGCCAAAGCAATGTCTTCACTCAGTTGAGGCACGATCAAAGAACATCTTCATCATCCTGAAATCCATCTAGAAGCCGTAACAACACCACTTATGCATCTTGTCAATATTTCTCAGTGAAATCTCTGCCAGTTAAACCTTAAACCCATGCTGGCAAGGGTTTACAAGAGTGTATGATAGCATCCGATTAATAAATAAATACCAACTGACCAAAACATTCTCCAGAAGCATGTAACACATAAATTCAATCATACTTCATTGATACAAACATGCTAGAAGTGTCCAACATTAGGTCTCTTCTGCTAGTAACACTAGATCTTCTACCGGTAACCAAAACCTGTCTGCCGGTAACCAACCAAAATAGCTAGTGTTGACATCAATGACAAAACATCAATGCAACACATAATCAATTCATCCATATTGCCAACAATCTCCCCCTTTGGAATTAGATGTGAAAAACATCTAAGTACCAAGAAATGCCAAACAAGTCTCCCCCTGTGGAAGACAACCAACAATCTCCTGTATATAGCTCTAAATATCAATAACTCTCCCCTTGTGAATAATATCTCTGTAAATTTCTGAATTTATTTTTCACATCACCATCTCTCCCCCTTTGACATCAATGCCAAAAATCTAACAAAAATATCAAAGCAAGAATATAAACCTCTGAATCTCAAAACTGACTACTCCCCCTGAGTACTAGCACCATTCATTAGTGTTGAAATGAATAATATCTCTGATAATGCATGCTGGACTGATAAAAAATTGCATCAATCAAGTCTCCACTGGAGGGGCAGAAACCCCTAACTTGTCTCTCAAATAATCAAATGATTCCTTAGATGGCAGTTTAGTGAGTATATCTGCAATCTGCTCTTTAGTGTTCACATAAACCAATTTGACTTCATTTTCTTCTACCTTGTCCTTTAGAAAGTTATACTTTATTGATATATGCTTAGTCTTAGAGTGAAATACCGGATCCTTAGACATGTCAATAGCTGCAGAGTTATTGCAATAGATAGCTATCAATTCACTACGATTTACCTTGATATCCTTCAACATTTGCTTCATCCACAACAATTAGTTGTTGCTGCAATATATTCAACTTCTGCAGTAGATAAAGAAATGCATGACTAGTTTTTGCTGATCCATGAAACCATTTTCTTTCCAAGAAAGAAAGCTCCACCAAAAGTGCTCTTCATGTCATCAGTATCTCCTACCCAATCTGAATTAGTATATGCACATAAAGTGAAATCATCATCTCTAGAATACCATAAGCCATATTTTGTTGTTCCTTGAAGGTACCAGAATATCCTCTTTACTGCACATTCATGATTTTCTTTATGATTACTTTGATATCTTGAAACAATACTTACTGCATTCATAATGTTCGGTCTAGTCCAAGTTAGATATAACAAGCCACCAATCATAGACTTATACCTTGTCGGATTTGCTGGTGTAGATGTATCTTTGATAGATAATTTCTCACTTGTCACCATAGGATTACTTACCAGTTTGGAATTATTCATACCAAACTTCTTCAACAGTTCTCTCAGATACTTAGTTTGATAGATAAAAATGCCATTGTCATTTTGAGTAATCTGCAAACCTAAGAAAAATCTCATCTCCCCAATCATGGACATTTCAAATTCATTCTTCATATTATTAGAGAATTCCATGCATAATTTATCTTCTCCTCCAAAAATGATATCATCAACAAATACTTCAATAATCAGAATATCATCATCAATGATCTTATAATACAAATTACTATCAGCACTACCTTTAGTAAAACCAAGCTTCAAAAGATATTTATCCAACCTTGCATACGAAGCTCTAGGAGCTTGTTTCAATCAATATAAAGCTTTCCTCAATCTGCAAACCATATCTTTATCATCTGTTAGTGAAAATCCATCAGGTTGTTCAATATATGCTTCTTCCTCAAGTTCACCATTCAAAAATGCACATTTAACATCCATTTGATAGACCTTATAGTTCTTATAAGCTGCATAGGCAAGAAATAGTCTAACAACTTCAATTCTGGCTACAAGTGCAAATGTCTCACCATACTCAATTCCTTCCATTTGAGAATATCCTTTACAAACCAATCTAGCCTTGTTTCTTACAACTTGACCATACTCATTCAATTTATTCCTAAAAACTCATTTAGTTCCAATAACATTCTTATTTTTTAGGTCGGGGAACTAAAGTACAAGTCTCATTCTTCTCTATCTGATCTAATTCATCTTCCATAGATTTTAACCAATGTTTATCTTTACAAGCTTCAATAATAGATGTTGGTTCAATTTGAGAAATAAGAGATACCTCTTAATTTGCCAGTCTTCTTCTTGTCATAACTCCCTTGTTCCTATCTCCAATGATTTGATCTTCAGAATGATTTAATCTTACATACCTTGGTGTCTTCTGATCTTCATGTTCATTGCTCTGATCATCGATCATAGTTGAATTATCTGATTGTACTGGTATAACTGTCTCAGTTTCCTGTACCGGTTGAGGCATTGTCAGTTCAGTTATGATCATTTCCACTACCGATTCCCGGTCATATGATATAGATTTATTTTTGTATTGCTCATCCACTTTCACATTAGCACTCTCCACAATTTTCTTCAATCTTTTGATATAACATCTATATGCTTTGCTTTGAATTGAATAACCAAGAAATATTCCTTCATCACATCTAGGATCAAACTTCTCAATTGAATCATCCCTTTTGATATAGAATTTACTTCCAAAAATTCTGAAATATTTAACATTAGGTGTATGCCCAAACCATAACTCATAAGGGGTCTTACTGGTTTCACCTTTCATGTGAACTCTATTGAATGTGTAGACTACTGTACTCACTTCTTCTCTCCAGTAGATGTGAGGTAATTTGGCTTCCATCATCATAGATCTCATTGCATCCAAAATGGTTATGTTCTTTCTTTCCACTACTCCATTATGTTGAGGAGTCCTAGGTGGAGATAACTGTCTCCTAATTCCATTTGTCTCACAATAACTGTTAAATTCTTGAGAAGTGAACTCACCACCTTGATCTGATCTTAGACATTTGGTTTTCAAACCAATTTCTGTTTCAACCTTTTCTTTAAAGGTCTTGAATTTCTCAAAGGCTTTAGACTTCTCCCTAGGAAAAGTCACCCACATCATTCTAGAATAGTCATCAATAATCAACATGAAATACCTGTCACCTTGAAAGCTTCTAGTCCTTGTTGGACCACATAAGTCAATATGAATAAAATCAAGCACATCATTAGATTTATCATGTATGCTCTTAAAAGAAGTTCTAACTTGCTTTCCCAATTGACATTCCTTACATACCGGATTATGAGGCTTCATAATCTTAGGTATATCTCTAACCGCCTTTATTGAATTGATCTTAACAATACAATCAAAATTAACATGACACAACCTTTTATACCATAACCAACTCTCATCAATATGAGCAATCAAACATTTCTTATTACTAGTATTCAAGTGAAAGATATTACCTCTAGTTCGAGTACCGGTTTCAATCTCCAAACCAGTTTTGTTAATGATTTTGCATTTTCTATCTTTAAACTGAAGTTGGAAACCCTTGTCCACTAATTGAACAACACTCAAAAGATTACGCTTTAAACCTTCTACATAATAGACATTATCAGTATTGTACTTTCCATCCAGAGAAATAATACCTCTACCTTTGATCATACATGCTTTGTCATCTCCAAATATGACTTGACTACCATTGTATTCTTACAGGGACAAAAAATTTATTTTATCTCCAGTCATATGATGTGAGCATCCACTATCAATTACCCATTCAACCTTATCTTCAACTTTTGCTGTCAAGGCCTTTTGTTCATTTATGATATCCGGTTCCGGTTCATCTTCCTTTAAAGCATAAAACACCCATTTCTTTCCATTACCGGATCCACTAGCAGAGTCTGTTGCTGGTTCATCCTCAGAGTCATCACTTGCTCCTTCCTCATCTGCTATGTAGCATTATTTACTTTTCTTAAATCTATATCTATTCTGATTAGGCTTAAATTATTGCTTAACTCTCTCTTCAAATCTTGCATTCCTTTCAAGACATCTAGATGCAAAATGACCAATCTTATTACATGCAAAACATTTAAAAGGTGCTTTTCCTTCATACTTACTTTCTATCGGTCCTTTAGGTACTCTTCTAGCAAATAAGGATTCAATTTGCTCAAATTCTTCATCTTCTTTCCTCATATCTTCCAATTCTTTTGCATATAAGGCTTTCCAATCACTTTTTCCGGTAGATGATGATGATGCATGAAAAGCAGGTTCAGACTTTATAGCTCTAGAAGATCCAAATTCTTCAACCTCAAAAGCATATAATTTCCCAATCATAATGTCTTTGTTAACTGAAGTGTTTGCCATTGTTCTAAGCTCATTAATTGCAGTTGCCTTCATCTTGTAAGCCGATGGAAGGGCTCTCAAGATTTTGGAAAATATTTCATCTTCACTCAGAGATCCTCCACAACATTGAATTCCCATAACAATCTCATTTACTCTTTCCATAAACACAATAATTCTTTCATTATCTTCCATCTTCAAGTTTTTATACCTTACCCAGTAACCATCAAGTTTAGCAATTTTGACAGTATGATCACCTTCATTTAGAGTTTGAAATTTATCCCACATAACCTTTGCCAATGATTTATCAGTCAATCTCATGATTTATTGATCAGTAAGTGCACACAAGAGGGCATCTCTAGCTCTACAATCATTTTCAATATTCTTGTCCAGGTTTGCAGGAGCAGGATTGCCAAATGCCAGATCATAAGGTGTATATCCTTTCTTAGTGATCTCCCAAATATCCTTGCCAAGACATGAGTCTCCATTCAAATTTTCCATATCCCATAATTTGTTCCATCAAGCTTAGGAATTTCTCTTCTGAAAATAGTTGTCAGTGGATTAGAAGTATTAGCTGTCATAGGATCTACCTCAAGCGGTTAAGCTTCTGAAAAAGAGGACCAAATCTCTGATACCAATTGTTAGGATAATCGGTGAACAAATGAGAGGGGGGGGGGGTGAATCAATTGTTAACAAATTATATCAATTAAACCACTTTATAACCTTTAACCGGATCACATAAACATTAAGTACCAAAATAGCAGAAACAGATACCGATTAGCAATTAAACTTAAGAATGAAACAAATAATTAACACAATGCAACCATACCACATAACACCATGATTTGTACGTGGAAAACCCGAAAAGGGAAAAACCACGGTGGGAAGCCTACCCACAGTCAAATGATACTTCTGCAGAAAGTATGTGATAAAATGAGGGGCCTCCACATGTAGGAAGGCACATTGCCTAGAGCGTACTGCTCATTACAAAAGAGTCTCACTGACTACAGAGAGGTTATAACCACCTCAAGATAAATGGACAACAGTCTAGAATAATGAATTGCCAGAGATAGCATCTACCATACTTGATTACAATCCCGATTAAGCTCAATACTAGAGGCCTTTGACCTCTTCCTTAATCCCAATTTAATCACCTATGATCAACCAAATCTCCTTCGCATATGATATTACATTCCACAACCACAAACATGATCTACAATGAGATCTTACACCAATTTATACCAACCCTAAGGCCTAAACCAATTAGGTTGGCCACCTAAAATACATTTCAATAATATCATTACATACATCCATATTACAATGATATGCCATGTCATCTTAAGACCAAAACAACAATAACCAATCCATAAATCATCTTGGTAACATGTAGAGAACACGTTAACATGATACTGGTCCATAACCTAGATAGGCACTGGACCTAATCTGGGTCCACCACACCAAAGCAATGTCTTCAATCAGTTGAGGCATGATCAAAGAACATCTTCAACATCTTGAAATCCATCTAGAAGCTGCAACAACACCACTTATGCATCTTGTCTATATTTCTTCATGAAAGCTCTACCGGTTAAACCTTAAACCCATGCCGGTAAGGGTTTACAAGAGTGTGTGATAGCATCCCATTACTAAATCAATACCAACTGACCAAAACATGCTCCAAATGCATGTAACACATAAAGTCAGTCATACTTCATTGATCCAAACATGCTGGAAGTGTCCAACAAATAGTCTCTTCTGTCGGTAACACTAGATCTTCTACCAGTAACCAAAACCTGTATGCCGGTAACCAACCAAAATAACTAGTGTTGACATCAATGACGAAACATCAATGCAAAACATAATCAATTCATCCATATTGCCAACAGATTATTGGTTCTTGTGCATACTGATGTGTGTGGTCCTTCTAGAATCAGATTATTGGTTCTTGTGCATACTGATGTGTGTGGTCCTTCTAGAATTAGATTATTGGTTCTTGTGCATACTGATGTGTGTGGTCCTTCTAGAATCAGACATCTCTTAATCAATTCATCCATATTGCCAACATATTATTGGTTCTTGTGCATACTGATGTGTGTAGTCCCTCTAGAATCAGACATCTCTTAACTAGAATCAGAAGTTTGCAAGGACAAAGATATCTCTTAACTAGGTGCATATCAAAGGTGATACCGATAATACTCCTTCTGAATTATGGTTTGGTTATGCTCCTAGTGTTGAATATTTCATAATTTTTGGAAGTAAATGTTATATCAAGAAGGATGAAGATTTAGGAAAGTTTGATGCTAGATGTAATGAAGGAATATTTCTTAGTTATTCTACCAAAAGCAAGGCCTTCGAGTGTTATAATAAAAGACTGAGAAAAATAGCTGAGAGTGAAAATGTCAAGGTTGATGAAAGCAATGAGAGATCATTTAGATATTGCAGACATGATTTTGGATATTGTTGTTGCTATGGTATGTTGTTGTCATTGATGTCAACATAGTCATGTGTTCTAATACTACAGAGAGTTGGTTTGGTTGTTTCAGTTAGTATGTTACAGATATGCTTATGCGGATTTGTGATTTTAGTAATGAAATATCTCTAGTTGATTCAGTTTTGGTTTCTTGATGATATCTGATGATTTGGTCAAGTTATGGATTTCGATATGAGGATTGGTTTTTCTAAGTTCAGTGTTGCGGTGTTCTGGTATTCGATCTGTTGTGCTCCGGAATGATTAGATCTTGTGTTGTGGATTTGGGAGAGTGTTTGGGATGTTCACATGTATCTTCGATTCAGATGGTTCATAGTTTTGTGCTCCACAAGTTATCTTTCTAGTTGCAATTGATGTTGTTGAGTGTTCTTAAGTATTAGCGTGTTGATCAATGAAGAGTTGTGAAGCAATCGTCAGTTAGGAGGGACCTCAAAGAGATCAATCCGGACTGGTCAGCAAGAGTAAAAACAATAGAAACACAAAGATATGATGGAGGAAATGTACAACAGATTGTTTGATTTCATGAAAACTGATTACAACCAACCGATAACAACTGGGTTATAGAAACTAGCTCACAAGCCTGCTAAAACATACTCAAAGTACAGAATAGGTCACAACCGAGACCTTCAATCTTAAGATCTATCTTCTACGCTCAGTATAACTACTTGATTGTTACATTCTAATGCTCAATTACAATGATTTATATGATCCAAGTGGATCTAGTCGGGCCCAAAAAGGGATCAAAACCCGAAGAACAAGACCTAACGTGTAAAACCAACAAGGTCAACCTCCGCCAAGAGATTCCTCCAAAAAATCCAAAGGATGAAGTGTAGGTCATGCGAAAAGGTCATCCACATGCCAAGGAACATCAAAATCAATTCTTAGGGCTCCACGAGCTATGGAAGGGATATGGTAGATCACAAATGCAAATAGGTCCAAGCAACCGGTAACAGGAAACTATCATGGAAATCGATAGTGATAACTTGCCGGAAAAAGATCCAAATGCTCTGTGGTTTAGGAATAAGGAGGATGATCAAGTATTCGAGTAGAATCCAACTCCATAGGAACCAATGAGCCAAATCTGGGACACACAGAAACAAATGTTGAAACTGCAAACAAAAAGCAAAACAAAAAGGAAAATATTTTTTTGGTTGATGCAAGATTGCTATAAACCAGGGATGCTCCTGCATCAGACATCCGAGGTTATTAAAAAAGTGAGTCTCTCACTTTGTTGGGGTTAGAGGAAAAGCAAGGTGGTCTACCTCTTCCTTAGAAATCCAAGATGAATCTTTAACTATTTTGTCCTTCCACTTCACAAGATACTCCTTATACTAACTACTTCGGGTACTACGCCCAATCTTACTGTCCAAAATGTCTTCAATCTGATCAGATTCCTTTCGAGGCAACTATTTCTCCAAGTCTACAATACTATCCTCACTGAATTTTGGTTCATGATACTCATGAAGATCTGCAATCTTAAACACGGGTGAAATACTCAAACTATCTAGTAACTCCACTTCATATGCATTCCCAGAACTAAACTTCCTCAAAATCCTGCAAGGTCCAAACTTTTTCATCTGCAATTTGTTATAAGTTCCAACCGAGAATCTTTATTTTCTCAGATATACTGTCACTTCATCACCAACTTCAAATTCCTTATGTCTCCTCTTCACATCTTCCTTCTCCTTATACGTGTTGTTCATGTCCTCCAAATGTTGTTTAACCTGAATATGCAAGGTTATCATGTGATCTGCATTAAAGTTTTATGCTTCTGAACTTCTCTAGTCTTCACTGCTAATATCTCTTAATTATGATATACCTCTAGGATGAGCCCTAGTAACAATATCAAAAGGTGTTCTTCCGGTACTCCTATTTACTGAATTATTGTAGGCAAACTCTGCTTGTGCAAGGATCAAATCCCAACTTCCATTTTTAGCTCCAATTAAACATCTCAACAAATTTCCCAAGCTCTAGTTAACTACTTTTGTCTGTTCATCAGTTTTTGGATGAAAAGTAGAATTGAACTTCAAATTTGTCTTCATCTTCTTCCAAAGTGTTCTCCAAAATAGCCAACAAACTTAGTGTCTCTGTCTGAAACTACGCTCTTAGGTAACCCATGCAATCTTACTACTTCCTTGAAAAATAGGTCTGCTACATGTAATGCATCTGATATCGTCTTACAAGGTATGAAATGAGCCATCTTTGAGAATCTATCTACTACCACAAATATAGAATCATTCCCTCTAGGTGTTTTAGGCAATTCAAGTATGAAATCCATGCTTATATCCTCCCAAGGTCTTACTGGTACTGTCAAAGGTTTATACAATCCCAAATTCTAACTACTAGCCTTTGCAACTTGACAAACTCTAAAAATTTGCACATATTTCTTAACATCCTTATGAATCTGGGGCCAAAAGTACTGCTCACTCAATAGTGCTATTGTTTTGTCAATACCAAAATGTCTGGTTAATCCTCCACTATGCTTCTCCTTTATCAGATTCTCCCTCATAGAACTCTTAGATATGCATAACTAAACTCTTGTGAATAACATCCCATCCCGAATGAAGTGATCCAACCACTTGCTCCTAACTACAATAACCAGTTCTCTACATGCTCTCCAAGGTTTTGCAAAATCCGGTTCACCATCATACAAAGTCTTCAATTCCTCAAATCCTAATATTGTCACTCTCATCTCCATCAACAAATTCCTTCTCCTACTCAATGTATCAACAACTTTCTTAAATTTACCACTTCTATGCTTCAACGCAAAGGTGTAACTCTGCAAAAATTTTACCCATCTCATATTTCTCTAATTCAACTTACTTTGACTGTTCAAATACTACAAAGATTGATGATCCGTATACAACACAAACTCCTTAGGCAATGTCTTAATTTCTTCAAGGCTTGAACTATGGCATAAAACACTTGATCATAAATTGAATATCTCCTCCGAGCATCATTCAATTTCTCACTGAAATAAGCTATTGCTCTCCCTTCCCGACTCAAGACTACTCCTATTGTTGTTCCACTTGCATCAGAATCCACTTGAAATACTTTATTGAAATCCGATAAAGCTAACATGGGTTGCTTAGTCAATTTCTGCTTTAGCAGTTCAAAACTTATGTTTGCTCCAGTGGTCCACTTGAATTCCTTCTAATCTCCCCTCATGGTCTCATCCATAGGCTTACAAACTGAATTGAAATTTCTGATGAAATTTCAGTAGAAACTATCCAATCCATGAAATTATCTTACCTCTCCAATTCTTTCTGGTGTAGGCCATTCAAAAATTGTTTTTACTTTCTCAGGGCCCATCTTCAAACCATCCTCAAATATCATAAATCCCAAATAAGCTAACTCATCCTTCATGAAAGTACACTTCTTAATATTTATTAGCAACTTTTCTTCTCTCAACCTTTGAAAAACTTGTCTCAAATGCAACAAATGCTCCTCTTTTGTCTTACTGAAAATCAGAATGTCATCCAAATATACAATAACAAACTTACCCAAGAATTTCTTCAATACTTCATTCATCAGCCTCATGAAAGTAAACGGTGCATTAGTTAACCCAGAAGGCATCACCAATCATTCATACAATCCTTCATTTGTCTTGAATGCTATCTTACACTCATCTCCTTCTTTGGTCCTGATTTGATGATATCCACTCTTCAAATCTATCTTTATAAAGTATTTGGCTCCACTCAAACAGTCCATTATGTCATCCATCCTAGGCAAAAGAAAATGGTATTTCACTGTGATCTTGTTTATTGCTTTGGAATTGGTACACATTCTCCACTCTCCATTCTTCTTAGGTGCTAATACTGTTGGTACCGCACAAGGGCTCAAACTTTCCCTAATCAAACCTTTCTTCAACATCTCGTGCACTTGTCTATTTAGTTCTTCATTCTCTATCGATGTCATCCGGTGTGCAGCTTTGTTAGGAAAACTTGCTCCAGAAACTAGGTCCATGCAATTACTGATACTTCTCACAGGTGGCAATTCATTAGGTACATTATCTGAAATGATGTCTTCATATTTTGTTAGCAAATCTTTTATCTCTTCCGGTTGTTCCTCTTCATGCTCTGAATTCTCAGTCTTCCTAAAAATTGTGGCAAAACACACATTCTTATGTCTCAATCCATCCAGGAATTTCCGTCCATCTACCAAACAAATTCTAGCATTCGTACAGAATTCATTATTCAAAGGTTCCTCCAAGGGCAACAAGGTTTGCTTCACCCCATTGACCACAATAGTGTATGTATTCTTCCTCCCATCATGTACCGCTTGTCTATCAAATTGCCAAGGTCTAACCAACAAAAGATGACAAATATCCATAGGCATAATATCACACAAGACCATCATGATAATTCCCAAATTTAAATTTCACCAAACATTGCTCACTTACTAACAACTTATATTCATCTTGAATCCATGCTATCTGATAAGGTGTAGGGTGTTTCAATCTCTCCAAATTAGACTTATTCACCATCTCTTCTAAAATAAGGTTATGTGAACTACCACTATCAAGAACAACTTTACAACACTTATCAGATACCTTACATTTGGTCTTGAACAAATTCTTCCTCTGCAAGGGCTCTTCATCTCTCCCGGTATGAAACAAAGCTCTCCTCATCATCAATAGTTCTCCATCTTCTGTTTTATTATCTGATTCGGTGGGGTTTTCCTCCACCACTGCTGCTCTTCTGGTATTCTTTGTCTTCTTACACTTGAAAGCACGATGTGATTCTCCTCCACACTTATTGCAAGTTCCCCTAAATGTTCTCTTGTCTTGTCTTTCAAAATTCCCATTCTAGTAGCCATCTGGTTCTCTCCTCTGATAGAAATTTCTATCATCTTTCTAGTATGAATTACCTTCTTTGTTCACTTCCTTGTCCTTGTTCTAATTTGTACAGGTTCCATATTCCTCCAATAAACCTTCGACCTTTGCCTCTTTGCCTTTGCTCATGTCTTTTGTTTAGCTTCTCTTCTGCCTTTAGGGCATACTAGTAAGCCTCTTCAACACTTTGTAATTTGAACAAACTAAGTTCATCTTGTATAGACACCTGCAATCCATTTAAATATCTTGCAACTTGTTCAACTTCATCATCAACATGTTCGAATCTTATATTCAACTTGTAAAATGCTTCGGTGTACTCCTTCACACTAGATTCCTTCTGTCTCAAATTATGCAACTTCCAAAATAAATTTTGACTTCAACTTAGCAATCATCTGACCCCATGTCTTGATCTTCTCTTTACCTCTTCTCTGTCTATCAACCTGCAAGTACTCCCACAAAAGAGATGCATGACTTTTCAACTAGGTACAGGCAAATTTCACCTTCCTTTCTTATGCAATATTTTCAAAATCAAAATATTTCTCCATCTCTGAGATCCAATCCATCAATTCATTTGAATCCAACTTTCCATCATATTTCGGTGGGGTAAAATGAGGTTTAGTATTCACCCTACTCAAAACCCTCAAAAACCTTTTCTCATCCGGATCAACCATCAGTGGGTTTACTTGTTCTCTCGAGGATTCTTCTCCTTCATCTTCACTTACATATTCAATGTTTCAGCCTCTTCTCTCGGTTGTCTCCACGACTTCCAACTGAGCTTCTATCCCTCACAACATTTCCATCATAGCAGGATCTGCATTTCCATGCACTCCACCATTCCTAGTTCCTCTTTGTGCCATCTTTTATGCTAGTCCTCTGCAGCTATAGGTCGGATCCACAATCTGCTACCCTACAAGAAAATTTCTTAGGACAATGCAATCTCTAGAATGAAAACTCACTCTGATACCACTTGAAGCAGTCACCGGTTAGAAGGGACCTCAAAGAGATCAATCTGGACCGGTAAGCAAGATTAAACACAACAGAAACACAAATATATGATGGAGGCAATGGAAAACATATTATTTTATTTCATGAAAACTGATTACAACCAACCAGTAACAATCGGGTTATAGAAACCAGCTCACAGGCCTGCTAAAACATGCTCAAAGTACAAAATAGGTCACAACTGAGACCTTAAATCTTAAGATCTATCTTCTATGCTTAGTATAACTACTTGATTATTACATTCTAATGCTCAATTACAATGATTTATATGATCCAAGGGGATCTGGTCAGCCCAAAAAGGGATCAAAACCCTAAGAACAAGACCTAATGTGTAAAACAACAAGGTCGGCCTCCGCCAAGGGATTCCTCCAGAAAATCCAAAGGGTGAATTGTAGATAATGGGAAAGGTCGACCACAAGGCAAGAAACATTGGAATCAATTCTCAGGGTTCCCCAAGCTACGGAAGGGATCTGGTAGATCACAAATGCAAATCGGTCCAGGCAACCAGTAACAGGAAATTGTCAACCGGTAACAGGAAACTATCATAGAAACTGATAGCGATAACTTGCCGAAAAAAGATCCAAATGCTCTGCGGTTTGGGAATAAGGAAGGTGATTAAGTCTTCAAGTAGAATCCAACTCCATAGGATCTAGTGAGCCAAATCTAGGACACACAAAAAGAAATGTTGAAACTGCAAACAAAAAGAAAAACAGAAAGGAAAATGTTTTTTGGGTTGATGCAAGATTTCTATGAACCGGGGATGCTCCTGCATCATTTTGATTAAGTGGTGTTGGTGCAACTATTGTAGATGGTTCTAACGTGTTTTCTTGTGTTTCCTAATTGTGTCCTATTTGTTTTGCTGGTCCGCATTGATCATTGTGCATGTTATTAAGGATCTTAGGAGTCTGGTGATGTTCTTTGTGTTATGCGACATTTTTGGTGGTGTAGCGTGTTGCGGATGATCTTGGTGAGATTTTTGGTGGTGTTGTGTGTTTGTGGATTTGATTTGGGTCCATGATATGTCATCATGGCATTGTATTGGTCTGGTGGTTGATCTATGTATCATGTGATGTAATCTTGTAATTAGGTCTTAAGGGTTGAGCCGACCTTGTAGTCAAGGTTGATGATTTTTATAAATAGGTGTCATATTCATGTAATTTGGATATCATTGTTGTGTCTGCATTATAAGAGTATGGTGCATATGCGAACAAGGGAATTCATCTTTTGGTGTGAAGTGTAGAGCAAAGAGTTTTGCATGGTAGACAAATATGCTTAGCCGGAATCGTCATCAGGCATTTGGAGATGCTAATCTTTTATTTCATGTTGTAGACACATAAAATTGGCTAAATTAATATTTAATTAATTATGTATTTATCACATGGTTAATTTAATTAATCATATTAGCCTACCATTACCTTTAAATTAATTAAATTATATTTAATTAATATCCCCTTTTTGCTTCTTCCAAATATTTATTAATTTCAATAAATCAAACTCACCTTTATGGAATATTCAATTTTTATCCCTAATCTTAATTAGCTAAATTAATTCATAATTAATTAAGCTAACTTAGTGATTCCTACAAACCTATTATCTAATCCCCTCATTATCCTAATTAATCCATTTTGTTTCTTCCTAGGTTGCTCACACATGTGTGAGCACATATCCCCCTTCTCCCAAGGTGGGCCACATTGACTTTCTATCCCACCCCCCTTTGTGACACTTGTCACAAGGCTAAGCTTACAAATTTGGGACCACATTTATCCTCACCCTCTCCCCTTTGTGACATTTTTCACAAGGCTAAGCTTTTCAACCTAGGACCACATTCCCTTTCAATCTAAGCCTTTGATCCCCCTTTTAATCTTGACCATCCATTTCTAGGCTCCCAACACTATAAATTGAAGCCTGTATCCATCAATCAAGGATCAACTTTTTACCATATCATTATGCTGCCCTTTTAGTTGAGATAGACTTTTTTATGCATCCTCATGCTGGCTTTTTATCCACTTCTTATCATAGCACAATCATGATACCCATTTTTATCTATCATATTTACATCCCTCATTTATGTTGTTATGTTAGTTGAGAGCAATCCACACTTAACTCCACTCAATCTCCCAATCTTTATTTGAAAACCTCAAAGCAATGCGGTTCGTGGAAATGAGGAGGACAAGGAAGACCGAAATGGCATAGGGAGCATCATGAGTGAAGTCTTTCTTTATGTTCATGTTTCTCATTTATACTTTTTCATACTTCTTTGATATCATTTTTTAAATGATTTTATTTGTAATGGTTTCTAATCTTACTAATGTGACTTTAACCTTTAACCGTTTTATGACGTTATGAACTCGACGTGAATCACAACCCTCAGCAAGATTATCTATACCACTTGAGTTGATTTCAGTTCATAATTGGCCGCTATGTCTCTCATTATGATGCTTATTTCTGCCTTGCATAGAATTTTCTGTCATTATGTGTTGAAGTTTATTAACGTATGAACTTGTTGTTAGGATGAATATCAGTGTTGTATGAGATTTTTGTGCCATTGATGTCCAAAAATCGGCTTTCATCACATTGTTTTTTGACATCATTGCCCCATTGGTTGGTGTTCACACGCTGTCCGAAGCTCCCACAACGCACAGGCAGGGAGGCTAAAAGAGTCTGTTTTTACGCCTGCCTAATTGGATTTGCTTGAATATTTCAAAGCAACAAATCTATTTATTCTGCAAAGTATTCCACAATGGGACATCTCTGCATGGAGGAGACTAAGCCTTTACTCCTGTCAATAGCACGCACTTGAACATTATTAGTTACATTTGCTTGAAGGATTTTGTATATTTTTAAGCATTTCCTCCAGGAGACACGGGCAAAGTTTGGGTGATGATTCCTCTCCATAAGAAGACATTTCCATTTAGCCTTATCAACAAATCCATTTTAGACATAGGTTTTCTGCAAAAAGGTTATTTAAAAAAAAAAATGGAAACATCTTTCAAAGCCCACGTGGAGGGGGCTAAAGGAGTATTTCTTTTACCTTGTTTTTATATTTTAGAATAGCTTTTATAATTGTTTGTAAAAATAGTTTTTGATTAGTTTCTTTTATTTAGTTAGGCTTTAATTTATTTTTTTAATTAGTTAGTTTTTATTTTTATTTTTAATTAGTTTTTAAACTTTAGTTTGTTAATTAGTTTTAAAATTTCAGTTTGCTAGTTAGTTTTGTTTTTTTATTTAGATTTTTTTAAAAATTTGTTTGTTAATTAAGTCTAATTTTGGTCAGTGTGATTAGATTAATTTGTTAGATTAATATTTGACAACTTGTTACTTTGTTCGGTAGTATCAATCTATTTTTTATTTTAGAGACTAATATTGGGTCTTACGTCTTGTGCAAGACATTAAGGAGCATCTTTCTAACAAATTTTTTCATAGGGTTTGATGACTTATAATTTGCAATATTTTTTTGTAAAATCTCTAATGGTGCAAATTGATCAACCCTAGGATAGGAAATTTTTGCTTTGTGTGAGCACGTGGTCTAAAACGAACAATCACACTTTGCTATCTTGGTTTAAATCTTATTTTTCTACAATCTCAGTTAACAAGAACACTTCCTTTTTGCTATCTTGGCTAAAAAGAACACCATGATTGTTGGAGAAACATCTCCAAGTAGCAAATAGATCACATTGCGATGATGGGTTAAAAAGAACAAGTGTCTTTTGTGTTTGTCACGCTTGTGTAATTTGTAGAGTGATCTCAATTCTAACACACACTATCCTCTCCCTTGGCTCTCGTGGTCTTAGGTGCAAGATAAAAGTGTTAGTAACACTCAAAATTTTCTATTTTTAAGAGAGACCTGCCAAGGGACACATCACCCTTGGGACGACCTTGAGTGGTAAATCCTTTGAGTCATTATAGAAATTAGGTGAGAGCTAAAGTTGTAGCCTTAGGTGTATTTGTTCCTACAGTGTAACTTGCCGAAAGGGCATATGGGCCCCACCGTGAGTTAGTAGGCTCTTAAGTGAGTCACTGCAGAATGAACTTACATCTAAAGACATTGAACATTACTAGACGTGCCTCTTATTTTAGAAGCCCACCCGTTCTATTGATTGAGGATATTTGTGAAAAGTTCAGTGCAAGAGCATAGAAGGTTTTTCTCCTAAGATACTCACCATACATATTTCCTTGAGTGGAACATGTCTTTTTGAGAAGCTACTTGTGGCTTGATGAAAATGGTGACTACCCCATCATAGGGACCACCTATCTGTTATGCTCATGCAAGACTTAGTATATCACATCCTTACCTACCACGGTGGGATACATAAGGTATGTAGTACCAAAGTCGAAGAAATATCAAGCTATGGGCTGAAAATATCGCAATTGGCCATTACCTTAGAGATAAAAAGTGTTTGAGTTGTATTCGTCTTGTTTCATACCAGTGGAAATTTGGGCCGACTTTAGGCCTATGAACATACACACATTATCAGGGTCAAAAAGTTCATAATTGGGTTGATTTAGACCCACACCTTTTTTGTTATTTTTGAAAAAGGCAAGAATATGTGCTTGTGTGCTTGACGTGTTTTCTTGTCAAAAGAATCAAACATTTGAAACAAGTTACACCCCAACAACGATCTCAAAAAACAAAACAACATTCTTGAAAGAGCCATCAATGCTTTGTGTTTGGAAATCTCTCAAATACGTCAAGAAGTCAATTTATCAAAAAACCAAAAAGAAGCAAACTGAAAAGAAAACCCAAAAGAAAATAAGTTTCTTGTACAAAAACCATAAGTTGTTGTTGAATCATCACACTTTCCTCCATCGATATCACGATTTTAGTCATGGTTTTACCGACGACTTTGAATTAGAATCACTTGCATCACAATATTTCTTTCAAAGAAGGGCTCTATCATATAGTCACAATCACAGTCAACGCATTCCTCGATCATACATTCCACAACCTGCAATCACTTATTAGAGATTCCTAGGTTCACATAATCCTCCTACATTTTCTTTCATCTTTCTCACTTCAAAATCATTTCCAAAATCAATCATCAAATTCATGATCACCTAGTATAAATTCCAAGGTTTATACTCAATTAAAAATGTCACCATTTCCAAACATCAAAAATCCATTCAACTCTCAACACAAAGAGGTCTTGTCCTTAGTTCTTTCGGATATTGCTTATCATACCAACAAAATTACTTTCTAGTGTGTCTCTACATCTAGGATCAATCATCCTAAGGGACATTACTAAGCATCATAGATAGGTTAAAACTAGTTCATGAGTGCATCCTCTCATTACTAGGTAGCTTGTGTTTGTAACAACACAAACCTTTCTACACCTCATCTCACAACTGTTAAAACATCAAACAAGCAATCTCAAAAAGGACTTTGTTGATAATCCACCTTTAAGTGTAGGAGATCAAACATCCACAAACATTTCAACTCATCATCATTGTCATAAAATCTTGGAACTATAAGAAGGGATCACCCATCCACTTTTTCATTCATCTCATTCTCAAAACATACTTTAACATGGTTGAAACTAGAACTCAGTATCAGAGACGCAAAAAAGTGAAATGCACCCAGAATCGGAAGAGGATGAAGAACTCAACAACCCCTTTCATCATGACGAATTTTTAGGGGAAGAAGGCCTAGATTATCCCACACAAGATGAAATTGAGCGAGAAACACATAACCCACGATTTAACAAAATCTTTGATGAGATTCTTAGAGAGAATGTTGATGCTCATTTCCTAAGACTTGCTCAAGAGGGTGCACAACTCCCTTTAAATTTTGACTTATCACAAATTCGAGAAACACCATAATAAGCCCAAAACAGTCACCACAATGAGAGAAGACATCAAAATACCCACAATTACGATGACACCTATCACCAAAGGAACCATCCACCTCCTCCCATGGAAATGGATATGTTGAGACAACAAATACAAGACCTTGCACAACAAGTCAATTCGGGAAGGTCACAAAAATAATACACTCTCGAAGATATTTGTCTCTATCCATTTGATAGGAACATGATCATGCATCCTTTCCCACGCAATTTCAAAACACCAAAATTTGATAAATACAAAGGGAAAGGAGATCCAAGGGACCATTTGAGAGAATTTTACTCTGCATGCTTAGAGGTGGCATATGACGAAACATATTTCATGTGCCTTTTCCCTCAAAGTTTAGGTGGATCAACCATGCAATGGTTTTCATGCTTTCTTGGAGGAATAAGGACATTTGAGGACCTCATACAAAAATTTATCACTCATCATTCACATAACATAGAACGTGATGTTTCCATGGCTGATTTATGCAACACCAAACAAAAGAATGGAGATTTATTCTCAACATTCTTACAAAGATGGAGACACTTGTCTAGCAGACATTCCTTCCACATTCCTAAGGAACAATTGGTTGAAATATTCATTTCAAACTTAAATGAGGAAATAGAATTTTACTTAGAAGTCAAATGTTCAAACTCTTTCAAGGTCGTGATAGCCCAAGGACTTAAAATCGAGAAAGCCCTTATCAAGAAGGGACTTGTCAAAATTTACAAGGACAACAAGGATGGTCCACGACCAGTCTACAATAGTGATAAACCCAAATTTTTTTCTAAAAACAAAAATATTGTTAACGATGGTGTGGTAGACGCAAGAATTTTAAAAATCGCCCAACCCATAGTCAAAATTGCGGGACATAATCATAAAAGCTACAATATCAATCAAGGTCATCCCCCAAACAATCAACCTTCTAGCACACAACAAGAGGCACCTAAAAATAGGTACTCTAGCTACAAACCTAATCGAACATATACACCCTTGGGAGAACCTCTTGAAGTGGTATTACAACAACTTCTATCTTCCAATCTTATCGCGTTGCCTAGAACATCAGATTATGAGCCTCAGGTTAAACCTCCATGGTGGAGGGATAGTGAGTATTGTGAATTTCACAAAGGAAGGGTCATAAGACAAATAATTGCCATCGACTAAAGGACATTGTTCAAGGCCTCATTGATCAAGGTGATATAGAAGTCAATGGTCATAATGCAAAAAATTCCAACACGGATCACACCATGTTCAAGAATCCACTCCCATCATATGAGAAAGGAGGTCCATCCCATCAAGGTAAGAACCAAGATAACATGACAGACTATACACATGCAACATATACCTATACTGACAATAATCTTTATGATGCCAATGAACAAGTTGCTACCATTACCATTAAAGGAAAATATCCCACATGCAATGTTGTTACCCACCGTAGCAAACTTGTCTTACCAGGAGCACCATCAAAAGTAGCATACATGCCCAAACATTATAGTCTTGTTGATCAACTAGATAAAACTCCTACACTTATTTCCATACTAGAGTTGTTGCGCTTATCACCCTCACACAAAACTATCTTGGACCAATCTCTCCAAGAAGCGTCAGTTCCATCCAACCTAAACACAGAGGAATTTCAACCCACGGTTGGAAGTCTCCAATCATTACCATGTCTCACTTTCACTGAGAGTGATGATTTATCCTTTCAACAACCACATAATGCCTCTATACAGATTGAGGGATTCATATATCAACATAGAATCAAGCGAGTATTGATTGACAATGGATCTGGTCTTAACATTTGCACCTTGCAAATAATAACATTGGGATATTCCGAAAGAGTAGTAGACTCCAGAAAGAAGATCACCATCAAAGCCTATGATGATGTTGAACGTTCCTCAAAAGGGAGCATCACTTTACTAGTAAGGGTGGGACCTGTGGTGAAGGATGTGGTTTTCTAGGTCCTAGACCTCCCTCTTCCATACAATCTCCTATTAGGTAGACCATGGATTCATGCCATGCAAGCAGTACCATCCACTTACCATCAACGCATCAAATTTCCACATAATGGATTAGAGATTACTATCGTTGGTGATGCCAACCCTTTCACCTTTTGTAATAATAAAAAACATCAACCTGATATCACAATACCTAACAATAGAGAAGCCACCGCCTCATCATCCTACATCCACCTAGAAAATCTCAAAGTACACCGATCCCTATACCCAAATAGGAGAAGTTGAAAATGAAAGTAAAAGATGAAGGCCCAGGAGAATATAAAATTAGCCAACTTTTTTGTATTAGCCAACTACCCCTCTCACCTAGGACTCATGTCAAACCACAAATGTTACTCAAGACCACTGTTGCGGCCCATACTGGTACACTTGATGGATTCATCCCAGGCATATCACAAGAACAAGAAACTATTAATGAAGAATTGGCAGGATGGCTCTACAGAGACCCTTTTGATACAACTAGACAACAGGTCAGGATCCCTATAGAAAGGTATGGTAAAGGTTGTTAGTCCCAACTAGTGCTAAGAGGGGAGGGGTGAATCAACACTTGATCAAATTTTCACTTAATCACTGAAGTAAAATATGCAAGCATGAAAAGTTGACAATGACACCAAGAAGTTATCTCATGGAAACCCAAATGGGAGCAAACCACGGTGTGAGTGGGAACTCACAAAATTTGTACTCTTTTGAAGTACGCTCGATGAGGAGCCATCCCTATTAGGAGATTACAAGCCATCCCTATTAAGAGATTACAAAGACATTGTTAGGTGCCACCCAGTTAAGGGATTTTGTTCAAGGCCGGTTAGTGCCTTTACCCTGTTAAAGGTATCTTGGTTAAAGGACTTAAGAACATCAATTAAGATGTCACTCGGTTAAGGGATTTTACAAAAAGGGACCTATTAAAGTCCACCCAGTTAAGGGATTTATGTTGCAGTGGCTAGAAAGCAATAGATGGATGATTTGTTGTATTAGCTATAGATATCTTGATTAGATCTCAATATGCATCACACTCAATCCACACCCATTGTCTCTTCTCTGCACAACACCATTTTTCTTCTTACACCTTCGGCTCTTCTCTTAGTCGTTCGCCTGTCCCTTGACACTGCACTCTGTCGATCCTTTGACCTTCAGAAATCTACTTTGTTTGTTCTCTGTCCTTTGGCTCTGCACTCTGCCGATCTACCTCTAACTCACTCTACTGTACTAAAACCTTTTAGCACTTCTTTTCTCTCTGCTCTTCACTTTGGATCGCCTTCAACAAGATCTTCTTGTTGCAAATTTCATGATCAAAATATCTGAATGAACTCAAGAACACTTTATACATTCTTTGCCGACACTTTCAGGTGTTCCCTCAATCAAAGCAATCATTGATTTTGAAAGATTTCAAATTAAAAAATCTCCCACTCTTTCTCTGCGTGCCTTACAACAATTCCGCCAAGTGTTCAACAAATTCTGCCACTGCATCTCCCAAAGATAGTAACTTCTGGGTCGTGTTCAGTCAATTAAGTGCAAACCAAAAAATCTGTCAGTAATCATGTTTGAATGCATGATAACTGAATTTGACCTTACCAACAAGTGATTTGGCATAGACACAAGCTCACCAACTCATCTTTTACCACCACAACTAAATAACCGATCACCGCTCCAAAAATTATGGTGATCACCTATCTTCCTTCTGTCATACCGGTGTACCGGTATGCCATTGCACTTCTATATTACCGCTTCATCCTTTGATTTCTGGTTTATTGTGCTAGCATCAATTCTCTTCACCTGTTTGCCAATGTGATTCCAGTTTGCATACAACTTCAAGTTTTCTTGCTTGAGTCACCTTTTGTGACTTCATCATCATCAGAGTGACCGATCTTCTTGAATGACAGACTGGTTGTCTTATTCTATCTTTCCTTGAGCTGATTGAACCTTTGATCATTCGTTACCAATGTTGTTTCCATGTGTTTGCAATTCATCACTTTTTCTTACTGAAAGAACACCACTTTACCTATACCACTTTACCCGTTAGTGTCTTCATCGGTAAGTGTTGGACATAAATGACAAATCTTAGCACATATACCGGTTCTCTGTGCTAACTGGTTTGTAAGTCATCACTTTTTCTTACTGAAAGAACACCACTTTACCTATACCACTTCACTGGTTAGTGTCTTCACCGGTAAGTGTTGGACATCAATGACAAATCTTAGCACATATACCGGTTCTCTAGGTTAACCAGTTTTGTCAATGCCAACAATCCAACAAAGGTTTTAACCTAATGCAAAAGATGGGATATGATGGCCATAGTGCATTGGGATCCCACAAACAAGGTGTACAAGAACCATTACAACCACGAGATACAATTGGACTCAGATTCAACCCAGGTTCAAGAGGGTCTCCTAAGCTCAGAATTTCTGGCAAACAAAAGAAGATCACTTCTAAGATAACCCCTTCTAGAAGCAGGAGAATGTCTATTGCAAATCCCCTTACAAAATCTAAAAATCTAAGTCACACTAGCACCTCTCACTCATCAAATGCACGGACATTGAACATGCAAAGGGATGCACAAAGGTCAATCACTTCCAGATTGCCACTTATGTCCATTTTACATAGTCAAGTAGCACCAACAACCCTGTTAGATACAACACTTATTGCAGTTGTCACTAAAACTTTCACACATAGAGGCATCCTTATAATATATAGTGATAGAGTTCTACCAAGTGATTCCGAGATGGATTCACATGAATAGAAATGGGGTTATTTGGCTTCACAGGAATTTGAAGAGGATTCTCCCAGTACTCTTGTACACAAAAGTATTAAAGGCGATGCATGGATTAAGACCTTTTGGTTTTCAGATGATGAGGATACTTCTACTAGAGATAGGTCACCTTGCAAGAGCGATTACAAAGAGGATAGTACTGACGATGACCTTGATACCTCCATTTTAACCATAACTAATGAATCATATGAGCTTAACCTAATCGATGAGGCCATGCCAATCATCCACCATGAACTCATTGATTGGAACCAACAAGATCCCCTGTGCCTTGACACTTTACAAAATGATGAGGTGATAGTTAACTTTCTCAAACTATAGGATAACATACTAAGTGGGGATCACAAGGCTGGATTTTCTATTGAACTCAACAATGCAACTTACTTTGGAGTGAATGCCAAACCTTTTAGCTGCAAAAATATAACAATAAAAGATGGATCTTCTAGTGAAAACCACATTGTGGCACTTCTAGATCCCAAAAAAGTAAAAACAAAGAGTGCATCCAAAGGTGAAAACCTCTCTAAGGGGCTTGAGGATGAAAGGTTTGACACTCTCCCCTTCAACACAAATCAAGAACGATCATCTATTCTTGTGGAGGAAACAAAGGAATTAAATCTGGGAACATCAGAAAGTCTCCAAATCATACACTTAGCTTCTTCATTGACTCCAGAAGAAGATCCTAATTTTGCAGAGTTCTTCAAAAAGCAACAAATAAATTTTGCATGGTCCTATGCAGACAAGCCCGGACTAGATCCAGATCTAGTAATGCATCACTTGACAGTTGCAGAAGGAGCCAAACCAGTAAAATAAAAGCTAAGGAAGATACATCCTCAAATCACACTCTTAGTAAAAGAGGAACTCAAGAAGCTATATTAGACGTTGGTTTCATCAGACCTATTAACTATGCAGAATGGATATCCAACATCGTACCAGTAGGAAAACTAACTAGGGGCATCCAAATCTATACGAATTTCAGAGATCTAAACAAAGAATGTCCTAAGGATGAATTTCCTCTACCCAACATTGATATGATCATGGACCTAACAACAGGACATGAAATGTTATCTCATGGATGGGTTTTTGGTATACAGCTAGATCAAGATCGTCGCAGAGGATCAACACAAAATAGCTTTTACATGCCCATGGGGTACATACTATTGGAATGTGATGCCATTTGGTCTCAAGAATGCGAGAGCTACATATCAATGAGCAATGACTACTGTCTTCCATGACATGATGCATACACTGATGGAAGACTATGTGGATGATTTACTTACTAAATCATTAACAAGAGAGAGTCACCTCATTGTGCTAGATAAAATTTTCACCAGATTGGAACAATATAACGTTCGCCTAAATCCAAAGAAATGTGTCTTTAGAGTGACCTCTAGGAAGCTCTTAGGATACATAGTATTGAACAAGGGAATTGAGGTTGATCCTGCAAAAGTCAAAGCAATTATGGAGATACCATCTCCTAAGAACATAAGCTTGTTAAGAACATTGCAAGGGAGGCTACAGTCGATCCGTCAGTTCATTGCACAATTGGCTGATAAATGTCATCTTTTCACGCATCTGCTACATAAGAATGTTCATTTCAAATGGGAAGAGAATTGCCAACAAGCGTTCCAACAACTAAAGGACTACTTGATGACACCACCGTTGCTAACACCACCATCTCTAGATAGGTCATTATTGTTATACATATTAGCTACAACCACGACCTTAGGGGTATTACTAGCACAACATAATGCAGAAGGAAAAGAATGTGTAGTGTACTACATCTCTAGGACACTAGTAGGGTATGAGCTCAATTATACCCCTATTGAAAGATCTTGTCTTGCAGTGATTTTAGCAGCAACCAAACTAAGACATTACATGCTGACACACAAGATACAACTCATTGCCAAGATAGATCCACTCAAGTACCTACTTATTAAAGAAGCACTAACAAGCCGCTTAGGAAAATGGGTTATGATCCTTATTGAGTTTGATATTGAGTATGTAAATTGAAAGGAAATCAAAGGGCAAGTCATTGTAGATCAATTGGCTGAAGCACCACTCATAGGAGAACATCCACTCATCTCAAATTTTCTAGATGAGGAAATATTCACAATCATGCCAGCACAACATTGGAAGCTATATTTTGATGGGTCATACACTAGGCATGGTTTCAGAGCTGGTATTCTTTTTATCACAGCTCAAGGTGATAGCATCCCAATGTCTTATAGGCTAGTCACATTCCCATGCACAAACATTATAGAAAAATATGAGGCCTTAATCACAAGACTCCGAATGGTAGTACAATGGAACTTGAAGGAGCTACAAGTATATGGCGATTCACAGTTGGTCATCCGACAAGTTAATGATGAATACCAAACTAAGGACAATAAGATCATGCCTTACAAGAAAATGGTTGACACTTTCAAGGAATTATTCATAGCTATCACCTTTAATCATATTCCTCGAGAACAAAGTAGAGTTGCAGATGCAATGGCTACCATATCCTTTCTCCTTGATCTTCCACAAAACTCAACACACTATGAGTTCCTAGTAGAACAACTTTGGATTCCTACTTATGATATCCTAGAATTTGAGATGGTATGTTACCTCGTCAGTCTTGATTCCCTATGGTGTGGTGAGTTTTACGCTTACCTATGCAACCAAATCCATCCACCAAACCAATCAAACAACCAACGAAAAACCTCCTTATGCCAATTCGCCCTATACACCATCATGTGAAACCCTATACCGATGAGGTCTTGATGGTACTCTCCTCCAATGTTTAGAGAAAAGTGAGGCGACCACAACTTTAGAAGAAGTACATGAAGGTATTTGTGGGGCTCATTCAAATGGCCCTTCATTAGCTAAAAAGATCATGCAGGCAGGATACTATTGGCCCTCTATGGAAAAAGACTCCTATTACTTTGTCAAAAAGTGCAAGAAGTGCCAAGTACACAAAGATTTAATACATTCACTAGTGCAGGAACTACAACCCATCACAACACCATGGCCCTTTTGTCAATGAGGACTAGACCTTGTGGGTGAAATCCATCCATCTTCATCTAGTGGTCACAAATTCATCATTACCACCACTAAATACTTCACCAAGTGGATCTAAGACATTACACTTACCCAATTAACTGACAAACAAATCACTTCATTCATTCTCAATTACATCATCTGTCGGTATGGTGTACCCATGTCCATCATCACAGATAACAGGCTTCCCTTTAAAAATCGGGATGTTTGTGAACTCTGCAACAAATTTCATATCCAATACCGTTTCTCCACCCCATATTACCCACAAGTAAATGTTCAAGAAGAAGCCTCAAACAAGAACATATTGAGGATCCTAAAGAAGATAGTTAATGATGCCAGTCGAGATTTTCATATTCGTCTGAATCCAGCACTATGGGCATATCAAACTAGCATTTTAACCCCTACAGGTGCAACCCCATACTCACTTGTATATATAGCAGAGGCTATCTTTCCTATTGAGGTAGAATTACCATCCCTACGAGTTTCCTTGCACAATTTCATTAATGATGAAGAGTATCGAGTCTCACATCTTTAGGACTTGTAACTGCTTGAAGTGTTAGGCTGCCTACAATCACCTAAAAGCATATCAACAATGCATGAGCAGAAGATACAGTCATAGGGTCAAACCATGCATATTTGAAGTAGGATATCTTGTTCTCAGATAGAATCCTCGCAATCAACCAAATAGAGAACACTGGGGCAAATTCAAATACAATTGGCTGGGTCCATATGTCATCACTGCAGTCTTTGGTTCTGGGGCATATCAGTTAGCAACTTCAGAAGGAGAACCAATGGCAGATCCGATCAATAATATGCATCTCAAAAAGTTTCATACATAAGCTGTGCAGAAAATCAATCTCGTCAAATATCAGAAAATACCAAAAACATTTAGAAACTATCCTAAAAAAAGTCCTAAAAAAATGAAAAAATCAACCAAAATAGTAAAGAAAAATCATTCATCCAAATGGTGAAAACCACTTCGGTGGCACCTTGGATAAGTATGGTGGTGAAAACTTGGAAAACAGGCACCATTCGTAAAGGCTACGGCTCCATTGTCATTCAGACTTGTTGTGATCACATCCGTTGCATCCGCTCATACATCATATCTATCATGGCTTGTTATTGATCTGTAATCAGGGTTATTGCCTCATGTGTCCCACATTACTCTTTCACACCAACACATAACTAGGGGCAATATTCTTAACCTAATGATGGGAGTGGATTCTCCATGCTTGTGATTCACTGAGTTACTCAACCAAAAAATATCGTGAAATAAACCAAAAACATTTGAAAAAAAAAGTCCTAAAATAATCCCAAAAACATCTGTAAAATCTCAAAATACAACCAAAAACATTTGTAAAAACTCAACAAAATATCAAAAACATTGAGAAAACTTGTACATAACTAGAAAATCCAAAAAATATCACAAAAACCAATCAAAAAATTTGCAATAAATAGATTCTTGTTCAAACAAATATTCAATCAGATGCGAAAACAAACTGAGCCTGCAAATCAAATACTCAAACAAGACAAACTATAAATTAATCCACAAACGATCAAATGCCTAGGCTAAACATCAAATGATTGTCTTAACAAGAATACATCCTTCCTTACAACAAGACATGATGACACATATTTTGGTAAGAAGATTCTTTGGTTGTTTGACTTTTGATAGTGCTTTTGTCTTTTACTGATTTACATCATGTTCCTATGTCACTCAAGAATATCCACAAGTGATTAGAGTGGCTGGGGTGGTTCATGGTATCTTTTCTTTGTTTTCTGTCTGTGGATTGTTCGAATGAAGTTCTGGGGAAAATACCAATGGTGTCTATGTGGGAAGTTCACTAAGCTATGAGATCCTATGCAAAAATGCAAAGTCATGGATCACTATGGCTTATTGACTACAGTGTATACCTCGACCATCAGTATGTGCACCAGAATGGAGGGGAATATTCCTTGTCTGTAATAAGTGTAACTCTCAACCTTGGTTTCCAATATCTCGGTCAAGATTAGAACATATCCTACCATTTCATTTCATCCATCCATCAATCCATATCACTGCATATCTTTCATACATAGCTAATCCCCCCACCCTACCTATCTAGGTCATCATCACCACATAACCTACATCATTATCCATCTCCTTGATCAAGCTATGTAGACCTCTTTCATCTAGGTCATCTTGTACACAACCACAAGTTGTTGTGTCTTCCTTTTAAACCCAACTATCAATTGGTCAACCAATCAAACAATCCAAATAGACAAGTACATCAATTGTCTAAGTCTCAACAGGTAATTTGACTCAGATACATTGACTTCATTGGATAATTACATCAATTGTCTAAGTCTCAAATGGTCACTTTGACTCAATTGCTCAGACTTTATCATGTCTGAGCAACCAACTGACATCAAGTGTCATGCTTTGACTAAAAACTGGGACAATTCAGCCAATTGCTCTGGATTGCACCAACCTTATATTGATCAATTGCACAACATCAATCAAAGGCATCACAATATTACATTTGCATAGTATTTCCTACATGAGCTAAGGGTACACACTGGCTTATCATTCTCCTTTTTCTCTCACCATTCACTTTCATCCTATCGCCGCCTCCTTCCACCTTGCGATGATGACCTTTAATCCACTATTGTGAATTGAAATATTCTCATCAGTCTAAGCTTTTTCCCATCCATCTAAGCTTACCTAGACTCCCACATAATCCAAGCACCTATCCACAATGTGTTAACCAAATCCAAGCAGAGATTCTCTTGACTAGAGTCTCTCCTGGTCATCTTAATCTATGTCCTATCATCAATCTATCTTATCATCAGTGCCCATCGGGATGAATCCTTCCCATGACTGGCAGCTTATCCAAATCCATGTTCTACCCTTAACAAGAGATTTTTGTTTACCACATGAGTCATTTTCTTGAATGATCTTTTTGCTTTGATTTTATTTTGTGTCCTAGGACTCTACCTCTTCATGACTGCCTTGATCATTTTATATCTTGGTATGTCTGGGTTGGTGTACATTGGGGCATAGTTTTTGTGCTATGGTGTGTTTGTGGTTTCTCTTGTACGATCCATCAAGTCTCACATTTACACCATCATGGGTGTTTGTGAACTTGTGTACATTGAGATAACCTAATGTCTATAAGTCTATTCCAAGACATTGGATATTCATTACATTCTAATTCCTATAATTAGTAATGTCGATAATCCTTTGCAAAATCAAACCTAGGATTTCTCTCTATATAATGCATAATAAATATCCCATCCTTTTCATCACCTTCCATTTAACCCATCATATCCTCTTTCATTCCATATCCCCATTTCACCTCGAGGCTTCAATTTATTCAACTTTTGTATCCCTCCCTTTTTCCTTTCATTCTTTATTCTAATCTATTTCAAGAGCACACCTGTGTTCTTAACCCGCATGTACTCTCAAGGGGGCATACCATGACTTCCTCGTCATCCTTCCTCAACTCACCAGTGACTAGGGCATCATGCTACTAGTCACTATCCTTTTCTATCTACTAGATTTTATTCTTCTTTGACATAACATCACTTCATGATGCTATGTCAAAGAGGGGCAAATGTAGACACATAAAATTAAATAAATTAATATTTAATTAATTATGTCTTTATCGCATGGTTAATTTAGTTAATCATATTAGCCTACCATTACCTTTAAATTAATTAAATTATATTTAATTAATATCCCCTTTCTACTTCTTCCAAATATTGATTTATTTCAATAAATCAAACTCACCTTTATGGAATATTCAATTTTTGTCCCTAATCCTAATTAGCTAAATTAATTCATAATTAATTAGGCTAACTTTGTGATTCCTACAAACCTATTATCTAATCCCCTCATTATCCTAATTAATCCATTTTGTTTCTTCCTAGGTTGCTCACAAATGTGTGAGCATGTATCCCCCTTCTCCCAAGGTGGGACCACACTTGTGGGACCACATTTTCTTTTCATCCCACTCGCCCTTGTGACACTTGTCACAAGGCTAAGATTACAAATTTGGGACCACATTTATCCTCACCCTCTCCCCTTTGTGACATTTTTCACAAGGCTAAGCCTTTCAACCTAGGACCACATTCCCTTTCAATCTAAACCCTTGATCCCCCTTTTAATCTTGATAGTCCATTTCTAGGCTCCCAACTCTATAAATTGAAGCCTCTATCCATCAATCAAGGATCAATTTTTTATCATATCATTATGCTTCCCTTTTAGTTGAAATCAACTTTTTATCATATCATTATGCTGCCTTTTTAGTTGAAATCAACTTTTATCATATCATTATGTTGCCCTTTAAGTTGAGATTGACTTTTTTATGCATCCTCATGTTGGCTTTTTATCCACTTCTTATCATAGCACAATCATAATGCCCATTTTTATCTATCATATTTCCATCCCTCATTTATTTTGTTATGTTAGTTGAGAGCAATCCACACTTAACTCCTCTCAATCTCCCAATCTTCATTTGACATCCTCAAAGCAATGCGGTTCGTGGAGATGAGGATGACAAGGAAGACTGAAATGGCATAGGGAGCGTCATGAGTAAAGTCTTTCTTTATGTTCATGTTTCTCATTTATGTTTTTTCATACTTCTTTGATATCGTTCTAAAAATGGTTTTATTTGTAATGGTTTCTAATCTTACTAATCTAACTTTAACCATTTTATGGCGCTATACATGTAATCTAGATTGTTGTCTGATCTTTGTAAGGTAGTGAGCCTTCCCTAAAGGTTGTAGCCTTTCTGGGTTTCTTATTTTGAGTAGTGAGCTCTAAGCATTATGCCTAATGTATGTGAATTTCCCATTGTAATATTTACACATACTTTTGCAAAGTATCATCTTATTGTGGGTAGGTTCCCACCGTTGTTTTTCTCTCAACTGGGTTTTCCACGTCAAAATATCGGTGTTATTTTTGTTGTTGTTATTGTTCTTATCTTTGTTCTTACTGCAATTGATTTGATATGAATTGTTCTTAATTTGTTTAATCCAGTGAAAACTGATTCACCCCCAGCCCCCTCTCAGTTTTCCTTCGGTGTTGTTGCCAACAATTGGTATCAGAGCTAGATCCTCCGGAAGGAGCTTGACCGCTTGAGGAGATCTGGGATGGCAACCTATGTTTTCAAGAAAGAGAGTTCAAAATTTGATGGAAGCAATTATACTGTATGGAAGGACCGGATGGAGTGTCATTTGAAGTGTCTTGGAGATGATTTTTGGAAGATTACAAAGAATACCTACAATGTTCCTCAGACTGTTCTGGTTACTAGAAATGAGATCAAGGATGTTGAACATAACATAAGAGCTAAAGAAGCATTTCTAAGTTCCCTGGCCGATTTAGAGATGACTAATGTGAAGGGATTGAAGACTGCACATGAGATATAGGAAAAGTTAGAGACCTTGTATAAAGGAGGTAAACATGTCAAAGTTGCTAAATTACAGAGTTTGAAAGGAATGTATAAGATGTTGAAGATGGGAGATGAGAACATATCATCCTTTATGGGTAAAGTGAATGAACTTGTCATGAATATCAGATGTGCTGGTGGAACTCTTGAAGAAGATGAGATTGTTGATAAAGTGCTTATATCCTTGCCTCTTGCTTATAAATCTAAAATTGATGCTATTGATGATATCCGGACTGTGATTACTGTGACAAGAGACATGCTGGTTGGTAAACATGTTACTTTTGAGTTGAGTGAATTTGGAGAATCACGTGGTAAATCTGAGACCGCATTTAAACCCTCTATATCCGAGAAGTAGCCGTGTGATCTGGGAGAAAGTTCATCTATGGTTTCTAGATATGAAAGAGAAATGAGAGAGATGGAAGAACAAGAAAGTGATTTGAAGAGCTTGAAGTACTTATTGCTCAGAGATTGCCTAAGGGAGCTGGTAGGTATGATGGGAAGTTACCTTTGAAATGTTTCTCTTGTAATAAGATAGGATAGTTGTCTTCTAGGTGTTCTAAAAGAATTTCAAAGTATGATAAGCATGATAAATTTGATACACATGATAGATATGAGAAGCATGACAAGTATGATAAGCCCTATAAGCCTAACTAGGAGTACAATTATCAGAAGAGATGTTATTATGTTTATGATGAAGGTGTGACGGATGAAGAGTCTGATAATGGAAGTTCAGAAGATGAATTTGTATTTATTGCTATCAAGGAAGATAATTTGGTACCAGTGAATTCTACAAGATGCATTGTTGAGGAGAAATCTTTGGTTGCTAAGATTGAAGAGAAAGATGAATGGGTAATTGACAGTGGTTGTTCACATCATATGATAGGTGATAAAAGTAAATTTGTGAATATGGAGAAGTATGATGGTGGTATAGTAAGATTTGGAGATGATAAAGCTTGTATAATTTGTGGTAGAGGTTTTATTTCTCTTGATGGTAAGCATAATATTGATGATTTCTTATATGTTGAAGGTTTGGACCATAATCTTTTGAGTGTTGGACAAATGGTTAATAAGGGATATGATTTGCAATTCAAAAATGGTAAATGCAAGATTATGAATGCCTCTAGTATAGAGATTGCATCATGAACTATGACTAAAGGTAATATTTTTCATTTGAATCTTGGTGAGAAAAGTTGCTTGATTAGTCAGATTGATGAAAGCTGGTTGTGGCATAGAAGGATGTGTCATGTTAATTTTGACTACATGATCAAGATATGTTCTACTCAAGCTGTTAGAGATTTGCCTAAGATTGTGAAACCTTCTAATCCGCTATGTAGAGAATGTCAGTTGAGAAAGAAAACAAGAATTTCATTCAAGACTAAGTTGTATAAATCTAATGGATTATTAGATCTTGTTCATACTTATTTGTGTGGTCCTATAAGAGTGAGAAGTGTGCAGGGTGACAAATATTTCATGTTTTTAATTGATGACTATTCTAGAGTTATGTGGGTTACTTTTCTAAGGGAGAAATTAGAAGCACTTGAGAAATTCAAGATATTCAAAGATAAGGTGGAGACAAAGAAAGGATTGAATGTGAAATGTCTGAGATCTGACCGAGGAGGAGAACTCACATCCAGTGAGTTTGATTCATTTTATGAAATGCATGGAATTGGAAGACAATTATCTACTCCTAAAACCACTCAGCAGAATGGAGTTGTTGAAAGGAAGAACAAAACTATTTTGGATGCTGCTAGGACTATGTTGATTAAGGATATGTTCTGAAGACATTTTCAAGAGAAGTTGTTAGGACTGTTGTATACACATTCAACCAAGTGCATATAAAAGGTGATTTTGATAAGACTTCTTATGAGTTATGGTTTGGTCATGTTCCTCTAGTTAGATATTTTAGAATTTTTGGAAGCAAATGTTATATCAAAAGAGATGAGGATATAGGAAAGTTTGATGCAAGATGTGTTAAAGGAAACTTCTTGGGTTATTATACTAAGAGAAGGGCCTACCAGTTTTATAATAAGAGGTTGAAAAAGATAGTGGAAAGTGAAAATGTGAAGGTTGATGAATGTCATGGAAAGAAAATTAGAGCATGTGGATATGCTTTTGATGATTAGGATGTTATTTTAAAGCAAGTGCATACTGAAAACCTAAAGCAAAATGATCTTGTAGAGACAGTCAATCTGGATATTGCTGCTGCTAGTGAAGAAATTCAAGAACCTGTGAATCAGACTAATCAGAAGACTCCGAGGTATATGAAATTAAATCATTCAGAAAATCAGATTATTGGTGATAAAAATAAAGGTATGATAACTAGGAGAAGGATTGTTGCTTGAAGAGATATGTTTGACTTAAAATATTGAACCTAAAGATGTTGTTGAAGCTTGTAAAGATGAGAATTGGATAAAATCTATATAAGAAGAGTTGAATTAGATTGAGAAGAACAATACATGTGAACTTATTCTGAGACCAAAAGACAAGAATGTGATTGGTACAAAATGGGTATTCCAAAATAAATTGAATGAATTCGGTGAAGTTGTTAGAAACAAAGCATGATTGGTATGTAAAGGATTCTCACAGATGGAAGGAATTGAATATGAGGAGAATTTTTCTCCGGTAGCTATAATGAAGTTGCTAGATAATTTCTTGCATATGTTGCTTATAATAATTTCAAGGTATATCAGATGGATGTGAAGTCAGCCTTTTTGAATGGTGATTTGGAAGAGGAAGTCAACATTGAGCAACCAAAAGGGTTTTCATTATCATATGAAGGAGATATGGTATGCAGATTGAAGAAAGCATTGTATGGACTTAAACAAGACCCCAGAGCTTGGTATGCTAGATTGGATAGGTATTTGATGAAGTTGGGATTCTGTAAAGGTACTGTTGATAGTAATTTATAGTTTAAGGTTGATAATGATAAAATTTTGATTGTTGAACTTTTTGTTGATGACATTATTTTTGGAGGAGATGATAATTTGAATATGAGGTTTGTTGATAATATGCAAAAGGAGTTTGAAATGTCTATGATAGGTGAGATGAAATTCTTCTTAGGATTGTAGATTACACAGACTAATAAAGACATTTTCATTACTCAATCTAAGTATGTGAAGGAATTGTTGAAGAAGTTTGGGTTAGATGATTCCCAACTTGCTGGAACTCCTATGGTGACTGGATGCAAGTTGTCTAAGCATGATGAATCTCTAAAATTTCTATCAGACATTGTATGGATCCATGGTTGGTTGATTGCTATACTTGACTCTGACTAGACCAGATATTATGCATGTTGTTTCTCTTTGTGCAATATTTCAAGTTGATCCTATAGAAAGTCATGTTACTGTTGTGAAGAGGATTTTCAGATACTTGAAGGGGACAGTTGACTATGGTTTGTGGTATCCAAATAATGATGATTTCATGTTATGTTCTTATACTGATGTTGATTGGTTAGGTGATTTTGATGACCAGAAGAACACTATCTATGGAGCATTCTTTTTGGGGAAGTAGTTGGTTTCTTGGGAAAGTAATAAGCAAGATGTTATTTCTCTATCTATAGCAAAAGATGAATACATTGTTATTGCTAGCAACTGTACTTAGGCAGTTTGGATGAAGTAGATGTTGAAGGACATTAGAGTTATTCATGATGAGCCTACTATTATATATTGTGATAATTCAAGTGCTATTAAAATTTCCAAGAATCTGGTACTACATTCTAAAACAAAGCATATATCAATCAAGTATCATTTCTTTAGGGATAAAGTCAGTGAGGAAGAAGTCAAATTGGACTGTGTATCTACAAAGGATCAGATTGTAGATATTTTTACTAACCCTTTGCTTGCAGATACATTTGTATATCTGAGAGATAAGTTAGGGTTCTCTTCCCCTCCCGTTGAGAACTAGATTCATTGAGATACATCAATCCAACAGACTTCATAGTCTTATCTTCTTATCTGGATTGATGAGCAATTGCTGCTACTCACTCATAGTAGTCAGTGTGTTGTTTAGATGTTCAGATTTGTGAGTTTATCCTAAGGGGGATAGATTGTCCTTCTTAGAGGGAGAGAGTAATGATTTGTATTTATCTTTGGCATTGTTGTCAAAGGGGGAGAGAAGCATGTGAAAAACTACCTTATCTTGGAAGCTTTGTGTGCATGATCTCAGGGGGAGATTGTTGGTGTTGATCTCTTTCTTTGCAGTGGTTTTTTTTCATATTCATATATTGCCATCAATGCCAAAGGGGGATTTTATTGGATATTTATGCTGCTAGGATATGTTGTTGTCATTGACGTCAACATATTCCTGTGTTCCGGTATTGTAGAGAGTTGGTTTGGTTGTTTCAATTGATATGTTGCAGATGTGCTTGTGCGGATTTGTGATTTCAGTAATGAAGTATCTCTATTTTATTTAGTGTTGGTTTTATGATGATATGTGGTGATTTGATCTAGTTATGGATTTCGGTATGAGAATTGGTTTTTCTGTGTTCAGTGTTGAACTATTCTATTATTTGATCCGTTGTGCTCCAGAATGATTAGATCTTGTGTTGTGGATTAGGGAGAGTGTTTTGGATATTCATATGTGTCTTCGATTCAAATGCTTCATGATTTAGTGCTTCACAATTTATCTTTCTAGTCCCAGTTGTTGTTGTTGAGTGTTCTTGAGTATTAGCTTGTTGATCGATGAAGATTTTATTAAGTGGTGTCGGTGCAGCTATTGTGTATGGTTCTAATATGCTTGTTGATGTTTCCTAATCATGTCCTATTTATTTTGCTAGTTTGCATTGATCATTGTGTGCGTTATTGAGGATCTTATGGGTCTGGTGATGTTCTTTGTGTTATGCGACATTTTCGGTGTACCATGTTGTGGATGATCGTGGCAAGATTTCTGGTGGTGTTGAGTGTTCATGGATTTGATTTGGATCTATGCTATGTCATCATGGTATTGTATTGATCTAGTGGTTGTTCTATGTATCATATGATGTAATTTTGTAATTAGGTCTTAAGGGTTGAGCCGACCTTGTAGTCAAAGTTGATGATTTGTATAAATAGGTATCATATTCATGTAATTTGGATATCAATGTTGTATCTACATTTTGAGAATATCATGCATGTGCGATCAAGAGAATTCATCTTTCGGTATGAAGTGTAGAGTAGAGAGTATTGCAGGGCAAAAAAATGTTCTTAACTGGAACTATCATCAGGCATTTGGAGATGTTGATCTTTTAGTTCATGTAATCCAGATTATTGTCTGATATTTGTAAGGTAGTGAGCCTTCCCTAAAGGTTGTAGCCTTTCTGGGCTTCTTATTTTGAGAAGTGAGCTCTAGGTAGTGTGCCTGAATGCATGTGCATTCCCCATTATAATATTTATACATACTACTATAGAGTGTCATCTTATTGTGGGTAGGTTCCCACTGTGGTTTTTCCCTTAACTAGGTTTTCCGTGTCAAAATATTGGTGTTATATGTGTTGATATTATTGTGCTTATCTATTTTCTTGCTGCAATTGATCTGATATGAAGTTGTGCTTAATTTGTTTAATCCGATGAGAACTGGTTCACCCCCCCCAGTTTTCCTTCACTGTTGTTGCCAACATATGATTCAGATGATTAGAGTGACAATACAAACAATGTGAAGCAACCTCAAACATAGAATCAAGTTGAGATCATTCCAATGAATCCGGTGCCTCAAGGTGAAGGAACTAGTGCAATTGATGAAGAAAGAACACAAGAGTCTGAAATTCAACAGAATCTTAAGACTTTTAGGTATGTAAGGTTGAATCATTCTAAAAATCAAATCATAGGAGATAAAAATAAAGGTGTTCAAACAAGAAGAAGAATTGTTGAAGATCAAGTTGAGTATTGTTTGATTTCAAAGACTGAACCTAAGGATGTAAATGATGCATGTAAAGATGAACATTGGGTAAGAGAAATGGAAGAAGAATTAATGCAAATTGAAAAGAACATGGAATCATGTTCCCAGACCTAAGGACAAAAATGTAATATGAACCAAATGGGTCTTCCGGAACAAATTGAATGAGCAAGGTGAAGTTGTTAGAAACAAAGCAAGACTTGTTTGTAAAGGATATTCACAAATGGAAGTAATTGATTTTGAAGAAACTTTTGCTCCTATGGCAAGAATTGAAGCTGTAAGATTATTTCTTACTTTTCTTTCTTACAAAGATTTCAAAGTATCAAATGGATTTCAAGTCAACATTCCTAAATGGTGAATTGGAAGAAGAGGTGTACATTCAACAACCAAATGGATTTCAATTGACTGATCAAGGAGATATGGTGTGCCGACTGAAGAAAGCTTTGTATGGACTGAAGTAATCCCTAAGAGCATAGTGTGACATATTGGACAAGTATCTGTTGAAGCTAGGATTTCACAAAGGTACTACTGATAGTAATATGTACTTCAAGATTGATCATGATAACATTCTGATTGTTGAATTTTTTTGTTGATGATATTATTTTTGGAGGGAATGATAGTTTGTGCAAAAAGTTTGCTAATAAAATGCAGAATGAATTTGAAATGTCTATGATTGGAGAGATGAAATTGTTTTTGGGATTACAAATCACTCAATCAAAAAAAGGAATCTTTATATCCCAGTCCAAGTATGTAAAAGAGTTGTTGAAGAAGTTTGGTTTGGAAGCTTCAAAACCAGTAGGTAGTCCTATGGTGACCAAATGTAAGTTGACTAAAGCTAATGATTCCCCTAAGGAAAATCAGACTAGATACAGATCTATGATTGGTGGACTACTCTATTTGACTTAGACCAGACTTGATATCATGAATGCAATTTGTCTTGTTGCTAGATTTCAAGCTAATCCTAGGGAATCTCATGTTGTAGCTGTCAAAAGAATTTTCAGATATTTGATAGGAATAGTTGATTTTGCTCTATGGTATCCTAAAGATGCTGATTTTTAATTGATTGCTTTTACTAATGTTGATTGGGTAGGAGATGTGGATGATAGAAAGAATACTAGTGGAGGTACATTTTTCTTGGGAAAAAGATTGGTTTAATGGTTGAGCAAAAAATAGAATTATATTTCTCTATCTAATGTAGAGGAAGAATATATTGTTGCAACAAACAATTGTACTCAAGTGATATGGATGAAGCGGATGTTGAAAGATATCAGAGTAGTGTATGATGATCCTATTGCTATCTATTGTGATAATTCAAGTGCAATTAAAATTTCTAAGAATCTGATGTTGCATTCAAAGACTAAACATGTATCCATCAAGTTTCACTTTTTGAGAGAAAAGGTTAATGAGAAGGAAGTCAGATTGGAGTATGTGTCAACTAAGGAATAGATTGCAGACATCTTCACAAAGCCTTTTCCTAAGGATACTTTTGAGTATCTCAAAGGAAAGTTAGGGGTGATTGCCCCGCCTTATCAGAATTAAGATGTACTTGGTATGCATCAGTCTCATGCATTTTATAGTCATATTTTGTGATCCAAATTGATGGTTGGTGGTAGCTACTCAGGGGGGGTAGTTAGTTTTGTGAGTCAAGTATTCAAATTTAGTTTTGTGAATTAATTTTTTGAGTTTGATTGCAAATATGTGTCATTTCCATTGATGTCAAAGGGGGAGAGAGTCATAAGAGATTTGGAAGAGAGAGTCATTTATTCTTTCTTTGTCATTGATTATTTTTCATATCATATGTTTCCATCAATGCCAAAGGGGGAGATTGTTGGAAGAATGTTTCAAATATGTGCTTGAGAGATGTGTTGTTATTGATGTCAACATATTTCTTTGTTTGTGATAGTGATGCAGTGATGTTCAAGTGATTTAGTTTTTTTAGTATATTGAAGATCAAAATCTTTAGATTAAAGGGTTTGTATATGGTTGTTTATAGTTGATTTAGTTCAACTTTCAAAGGTTTGCATGAAGATTTGATTGAGTGATGGGTATATGTGTTGTGGTTGGTTTTTTAGTTGTTCAATGATGATAATGCTTAGTATTTTGATCTGCAGTGCTCTGCATTGTAATATCTTGGTTTGTGGATTTGGAAGCATCTTTGGAATGTTGGTCTATGTCCTCTATTCAAGTGGTTCATGGTTTGGAGGTCCGCAAATGATTTTTCAAGGTTTACAGTTATTGGAGTTAGTGTTCTCAAGGTCTGATATGAAGTTGCTGGTGATTCTAGTCATTTGTGTTTGTGTGGATGTTGCTATGGTAATTCATCATGCTTGTGGATGTTTCTGGATTGTGTGCCCTTTGTGTTGGTGGTCCATATTGATCATTGAGCTCGAAATTGATGATTTTCTTTTGTATGTTGGTGTTCTTCATGTTCTTGGATGACCAAATGATTGTAGCATGTTATGGATGATCAAGGCATAATTTTTGGAGGTGTAGTGTGTTCGAGGCAATTGATTTAGGTTTGTGCTATGTCTTGACCAACATTGCTTGGTCCGCATGCAATATTGTGTTGAGTATGATTATATTTTTGTAATTAGGTGGTGAGTGTTGATATGACCTTGATGATTTCTACAAGGTTGATGTTATGTATAAATATATGTAATAATCTTGTATTCATGTTGTGTTGTGGATGAGATGTGAGTTGAACGTATACATATTTTGAAGGCAGAGAAGAAGTGTGAAGAAGAAAGTTGTTTTATGCTTTAATGGAACTGAACCAAGCATTAAGGGGATGTTATTTCACACTTCATTGTTTCTTGATGTAATCCATGATTGTATGTACAGGCAATGAGCCTTCTTATTTTGAGCAGTGAGCTTTAGGCAGTGTTATGGAATGCATGAGCATTCCCCATTGTAATACTTCTAGCACAGTATACCTATTTTATGGGTTCATCTCCATCATGGTTTTTCCCTTAACCGGGTTTCCACATCAAAAATCTTGGTGTTATGTGTATTTATGATGTGTTGTTGATTTATGCTCTCATGTTTAATTTCACCAAAAGAGGAGGTAAACAATACTTTTGTAACTTTATCAAAAATATTTTGTATAACCCTTTCTCACTTTTAAATTATTTAAACCCCTCTAAAATCCTCTTAATAATACCTAGGGCTCAGTACGAGGCTATTTTTGTGCTGGGGCAAAAAAATAGGTAATAGGAAGGAAATTAAGAATACACACCTTCTCAATTGCTAGGAGAGGAGATTCTTGATGGATTGCACACTTTCAATGCTAAGGAGAGATCATTTAAAAGATATATTATTTCAAGAAAGGAAGATATCCTAATCAAGGATACATGCCTCTAAGAAAGGATAAGATCCTCATGAAGGACAAACAATTCTATGTAAGAAAGGAAAATCATTAAAAATGATACAACTCAACAAAGGGAAAATGGATCCTAATGAAGGAATTGTATGATAACTCTTCTTGCCCCCTAGTGAAGAGAGAATAATAATTAGATGATTATGTTGCTACCCAAGTATCATTACACATGAGTTTGTACCACCATGAATGAAAATGAGCCCCCCAAAAGTAAGTTATGAGTGCCACACGGTGAGCAACAACATAAATAGAAAATAAGTATTATTTAGAAGGGACAAGACAAAGGTGTCACTCATTCATTTGAATGATACTAGATAAAATAAGTTGTTGAGTTTTACATTCCAAAGCTTGACATTCATTAGTGGAATGGCCATGCATTTGATGATACGTACAAAAATAAGAGTTTTTATGATTTTATTTACATTTTTTGTTTTGTTTTGTCCAAGAGTAATTGAGTTGTCTTTAAGAAGATCGAACAAAATACTCTCTTGTTTAGATGAAATGTTAGGAGAAGAAGGCATATATGTATTAGACAATGGAGTAGGGGTTTTCAAAAAAATGAGGATGTTGAAAACCTAAACCCTCTTTAGAAAAATGTGTTGTATATTTCTCATGAGCCTCAATACTTTGTTTCACAAATCTTAAATAATGTCCATTATATCCATGTTTAGAAAGGATTCTAAAACTAACTGCATAATATTTTTTACAAATCAATTTTAGGATCTTTAGTGGGTGTTGAAATGTCAAGAGGAGAGGTTTCACTCTTATTTTCAATAGGATTTAATTCTAAAAATCCCCAATCATCATCAAGACATGTGTTAGAAAGAGAAGAGGTAGCTTGGATAAATAAAACATGAGGCTCCTTTGAGGCTTCATATTTGTATTGGAGAACCTCATATTCTCCAACAAAGGAGGGTGTAAAGTCTAATGGACCCCAATTTTTATCTGTGAAATCATTTTCGATAGGAGACTATGTTGTAGAAGGAATCATAGTGTTAAAGAAAGATATGCATCCTACTTATTCTTGAACACCATTACAAGGATTAGGATTAGCTTAAGTGATTGTGTAAAGTTAATTATCATGTTTGAATTTTATTGTATAGTAAAGGGTAGAAGATGTTGGAATCAAAGAACATTGAGAGGGGGGGGTGAATTAGTGTTCTATCAGAATGTTCAGATTTAACCTTATTATAACATGCATTCACCAACCGGTAAACCAATACATATATAATTGAAAGAAGTAAAGCAATCAATGAAACAATCACACAAATGAACACCATAACACTGAAAGTTTATACATGGAAAACCTCAAAGAGGAAAAACCACAGTGGGATTAGTGATCCACAATATCAATCCACTGGTCATATGAATAGATATTACATAATATGGGGGCCTCCACATGCAGGAAGGCTTACTGCCTAGAGCACATTGCTCAACACAAATAAGTCTCATTGACTATAGTCACTTTGAATAAAGAAACATAAAACTAAACTCATTTAATGCATCTGCTATGCTAGATCAAGTTTCGGTTCAAGCTCTGACTGTTCCATTTTTGAAACCCTAAACCCTTACCGGAATAACCTTCGCTCTATGAGCGCATCCAAAATCATCTATAGATCATTACAGAGTATTGATCTCTTACACAAATGACCTCATATACATGATCTCCGCATTACTGATCTAATCTAACAACATCATCATCATCATGTATCCAAAAGATCTAATAACTGACCTATATACCCTTACAGTCCTTCATGACTCATCTCGGCTTACATAGATAATACAAAATGATTATACATGTCAGCTCATTATATATATACATAAATAACAAAGTGAATTTTTGATTGCTAGATCCACCAATGATTTCGGCCTCCTATACTGATACCTTGTTTGTTGGTTATTATCCTTGCCTGATCTGCAAATCATGTCGATCGTCAATACTAGTACCCATAGAATCCTTCCTATCGGTGAAGATACCTGTCGATGCCGGTGAAGTGTCTATTGGTGAAGTACCAAACCAAAGAATGAAGCCAGAACATGTTGCCATCAATGACAACATATGAAACCAACCAAATGAGTGTCAATTTCCAACAATCTCCCCCTTTGGAATTGATGTCAACACTCATGTGAAAAATGATAATGGTTTACATCTATCGGATTCACCCTGAGACTGCTCCCCCTGAGTTGAATATGTCATATGTGATCATGATTTTTAGAAATACTCCATATCTCTTGATGTCAAGGATTTATTTTTCACCTATACTCCTCCCCCTTTGACATCAATGCCAAAAAGAACCAAAAACTAGGATAAAGAATGAAATTATGTACAAAGAATGTGTCCCAAAACACCTTACCGGAGCTAAATATACTTGAAAATTTCTAGATAGGCTTTCTCTGAAAGCTCTAGATAAGTGTCCCAGCCAGATTTGAATGTGTCAGATATTGATATAAGTCCATTAAGAATATGAGCATGAGACTCTTTCTCCTTAAGCTCTGTCGGTGTGGGCTTCTGAATCATATCTATGCATTCCTTTTTATGTACACTCAAGGAGTCCAACTGGGGACTCAACAATATTTTGAGCCCTTTAGCTCTCCTAATGATTTTGTCTCTATCCCTTTCAAGAGCTGAATTTGAGCTTCTAACAACAAAATCTACCCATCAATAGATTTAGTCAAAGAATTGGAACCATCAAAAGAATTCACTATGCCTGCAATTTTATCCTGACAATCTCTAATGCCTTTATCTATATCTATAGTTAGTAATCCGGTGTTATAGCATACTCTGTATATATTTGTACATCACTTTAAAGAATTATCAATTATTTTTAGTTTATATCAGTAATCTCTTTCTTTTCCGATTCGATCAATTGATCAAAAGTGGCTTTCTTAGCTTGAGTGAATCTTTCCAATGCCTGTCAGTTAGATATTTGCTGCAATGATTGAAAATCCTTAGAGATGTGCTCAGTAATTATTTTGAGCTTGTCAGATGGGCTTGCTCCTTTGTCAAATTGGCACTTTGGGACAAGTTTGTGCAAAATTGGAATTGATTGATCAATTATTCCCTTGTCCATTGACCCTTCCTTCATCAACTTTTGACCCGCAATCATCATGAGCTCAATAGAACTCAACTTAGTTATTGTGTGGGGGAAAAAGCGAGACTAGGTTATCATGCCCTAATCCTACCTTTTGTCACACATTATGGAATACGAAAGAGCCTAGAGGTATCACACAATTGGCTACTTCTTTTTGTGAAAGAGAGAGCCACGGGCTACCTATTAGGGTTTCTATTCCTTTGTTGTAATTGAAAGATAAGATTATGCAAGTTCAATTCCTAACCCTAAAATGCAAGTATGAGCTAACAACAAGATTACAGAATTGAACTTAAACAATGGAAAGCTGTAAATACAAGGATGAAATAAGAATGCAGATGTGTACCCGGAGTCAAAATCGGACTGAAAATGTTCGCGACGGGGGCGCAGGCGCCACTGTCCTGATTCTGTCCTGAAAATTGCACCGGAAACTACTGTTTTGCAATCTGGAACACTGTCGGAAACTATCGGAAATGCTGTCTGTCCGGAGGACCAGGGCGCCCAGCACCTCTATCCCAGGGACCAAGGTGCCCAGCGCCCCTGTCTTGGCAGGACCAGGGCGCCCAACGCCCCTGTCCTAGTCTTTTGCTCTACAATTTGATGCAGAGTGCTCTCTCGACCTGTTCTCTCCGGATCTGTATCCTGCGGCGTCGTCCGAGTCCCGAAACCTGCACTGATATCTGAAAAAGGGTGTATGGGTGGCTATATAGGGTTTTGCCTTAGTCAAACCCCCACTTCGGTGATTTCCACCTCCACGAATAGCCAAGTTGTTTTGTAAAATGTATTGTGTGTGCAGACCTAGTGTGTGTGCAAGGTCCTAAAATGCAAGAAAGCAAACTAGAGCAACCTAGAAAGTAAACCCTAATTGCTTGTAAATGATAATGTAAATGCTCTAAATCAAGATGCAAAGTGATCTAAAGCATGAATGAAGGATATATTGAAGCTTATGCAAAGACATGAAAACAACATGAAATCATACCCAACCCTCAAGGGAGGGGTACAAGCCAATCTTCAGTCGGTAATCTCCTATTGTTCTTCAATGTCTTCCAAGCCCTAAATGGATGAATGGATTTGATAAATGCTTGATAGAGGGATGTTGAAAGTTGTTGAAGTCTTCAAAGATCTACTCTTTCACTGCATATGAGGTTCCTAAAAACAAAATTCAGATCCTTTCAAATGAAGAAAGAGAGCTCTTATGTATGAAACCCTAGGTCGCAATTTCGTCTTTTGGCCGACCTAGAGATTGAATATCCCGCCAATTTCTTGGGGTTAAGCTTTATTTTATGATTGGATCGCGCTCCTAAAATTTTGGGAAAAATGTCCAGGACCGTGTGCACTCTGGGCGCCACGGTCCCGACAACTTTTCACCAAATTTTCAGGGCCGTCAGATATGATGATTTTAGAGAGAATCCCGAAGTTACGGGTGATTTCGAGATGTTTTGACCCCCGAAATCAAGCCCCCAAGTTCAAAATAGGACTTAATTAGGGTTTTTGATTAGATGATGTATTGGAGGAATAACATGAAAAGGGGCACACTTTAACGAAAGGGCCCGACTTTATGATGTGAAGGATGATGAAATAGGACCTTAGACCTAATTAATTTAATTAATTAAGTGCTAAAGGAGCAATGCAATGCAAAATGTAAAATGCACTAAGGCGGGTGCTAAACTAGGTGTGAAATTGTACCACCCTAGCAAGTGCGTACAATTTACGACGCTACATTTAGCCCCCACTTTAGCGGTCATATGAGTACTATGTGCATATGCAAGCTAAAGTACAGAAAGTAAACATCATTTGAAAAAGGATATATCCATAAGTTGTCGGACGAAGTCCCCAGCGGTATCTGCAGTACACAGTTAGGAACCGCACCCTACAAAACACACGTTAGATCACAAAATCACCTAATGCTTACTAAAGAAAGTGATGAAATTTGTGAGTAGCTATATGCCCCCCCCTATTTCGACTTGCTTATTAGGGAGGTGAAACAGGGTAGCATGTTTACTTGTGACAAGTTGTATAAGAGAGTATTGATGAGGGAAGTTCACTAAATAGGCTTCATCAGAGCACTTTTTGGAACATCCCGAGAGTAGGGGAATGAAAATACAATTCCTACGCAACAAACGGTTTGAAATTCGCATCTCCCAAACTCAAGTTATGATGAAATGAGTGATAGAGGAAAATTAGGGTTTGGAAGGTAAAGATAAAGAAATGAAAGTATATACCTTGAAAGTGACATTTGCATTTGTCACTTTGTTGTTTTCTGAATATTGTTCATTGCAACGGAGCCCACATAGCCATCATCATGCCTTCACGACGATCGGAGCGTCCCACGAGGATTGAGATCTTGCACCAGGCCATGATTGACGATGAGCCACTAGACGAGGTGAGTTGACTGAACATTTGACTTTTGATTTTCTGCATTTTGACTTTTTTGTGATCATTTGCAGGCCCTGAAGGCTGACCCGGGCCCCACACAGGGCGCCATGGTCCCTGTGGGGCGCCCTGGTCCCCCCAGGGCGCCATGGTCCCTGACAGGGCACCATGGTCCCCTCAGGGCACCATGGTCCCTGACAGGGCACCATGCCCTGTCAGGGCGCCATGGTCCCTGACAGGGTGCCATGGTCCCAATCAGGGCTTGGCGAGGGGTTTCGGGGTTAGCATACGATGTTCGACAGTTTGCATGAGCAATTTTGATGATCGAGTACTGATTACGGTTATGTTTTTGTGTTGCAGGGTCTCCCCTACATGAGAGAGCATACAGCGGGACATATTCTTCGCAGTTTGCGAGATCAGATTCCGCGGCTGACTCAGGCACAGAGAGACACATTATCGATCATGGGATTATGGTATGTGATCCTCATGCTAGCCATTCGGTTCCATCCTGTGATGCTGATGGCATTGATGGAGTGATGGGATCCTGACACATGCACATTTCATCTTCCAGTAGGGGAGCTGACGGTTACACTCGAGGATGTGTACCGTATACTTCGTCTTCCTATCAGAGGAGTGACTGTTACATACAGGACCGATCGGTCAGCGGAGGATCATCAGAGAGAGCAGGTATATTGCATAGGGAGAGTCATGCCGAGCGAGACGAGAGGTCGCATCATGGTCAGCTGGCTCTTACATCCTACAGGGGAGGTACCCCTTCTGAGACGCCTTATGATCGCCATCATAGCACTAGCCGTCTGCCCTAATGGGAGAGGTACGCACATGGTGCATCAGAGTGATGGAGAGACACAGGAGAGTGTATGCTTGGGGTCAGAGTATGCTTGCACATCTCTATCACAACCTTGAGGAGTATGTATTTGGACAGGGTTGCAGTTTGATGACATGCACACTTCTACAGGTATGGATTTTAGAGCACTTCACATGCACCAGGCCTGTTGGCTTTCCACTGAGTATGGCTAGCGAGCTACCTAGGGTGTTTGCTTATCCACTTACCAGTGAGTGGAGATTTGGAGATATGTTATATTGGAGAGTGATTTTTTGATAGACTGACAGCCGAGGTGACAGTGTGGAGACCCTACCTGCGGATGCACAGATGGGATGGGATGGAGAGATAGTTAGCATGCCTACAGAGGAACCGCCTACTAAGAGGATGATATCCACACATCATAGTCCCTTTCTACTTTGACCAAGTATGGAGGCAGTTCGGGCTAGAGCAGTGTGTTCCAGCCGATGTGCCCATCTATACTCGACACTCACGGGTCCTTTCCAGACCTAGAGCAGTAGCGAGACCGATGATAGATGACATCGAGACTACAGATATAGAGGGATCTAATCAGGATGTAGTCACTGATTATTCTACAGAGCCTGGAGCACAGCGCAGGTATGTCTCATGGTTTTTGAGATCATATCCAGGTCCTATCTTTCCACTGGATCACCCGACAGGCAATCCAGGCCCATGGAGACATGGAGACCGAGATGAGGACTAGGGATCCAGGTCAGAGGAGCTAGAGGAGGGAGAGGGTCATGAGGAGGCGGGAGATTCTGATCCACCTACAAGCGATCAACCCAACGCCGAGGAGGAGGAGGACACAGATAGAGATGAGGATGAGGAGGAGAGAGCTGATGATGAGGAGAACGAGGATGCAGATGAGGATGAGGATGCAGATGAGGATAGAGATGATGAGGAGGAGTCAGATGTAGCTCCTCACCATTCAGGGGATGATACCATAGCTCTGGATCCTCCTCTTATTCCCCAACAGGGGGAACATGAGGCGATACGGAGACCTATTCCTAGTACCGTCTAGCCTACACCCATCGTGCACAGATTAGTCGAGCGAGGGGAGCCTAGTAGATCCCAGTCACAGATGCTACCGTATCATGATCCCTACTAGCGTGAGGGAGACCCAGGTATAGTAGGTTTATATTGATTATTAATGTTTTGATGATATAGAATGGTACTAATACAAAAATCTATTCTACTGCCACAGCTGATGTGCAGGAGTGACGTTCCCTGATTCGGCAGGCAGTGACAGACATTTCCACGATAGCACAGATCCCCAGTTCCTCACAGATTTCCTATAGGCCTCAGGGGAATGCGGGTCGGCATGAGGACTTGTTTTCCCCATTCCGAGTACAGGTAGACATATGGAGGGAGAGAGAGAGAGTCCTATCAGAGGACCTTCAGCGGGCGCGGCGAGATCAGGCCGAGGCTACCACCTATCGTGCGATCCTTATGGATAGGGATCGTAGGAGTTCCTCTCGGAGTCACTCACGGTCTATATCACGCTACACACCCATGGGTCCACCTTCATGGCCAGATCAGGAGGGAGCGTCCAGTTGACACTCTCTAGCCACTAGTCCTAGGGATAGGAGATGATTTTATGATGTAGGAGAGGTCACATTTTGGATGTATGGTGACCTATATTTGTATATGATCCACATATATATATGTATATATACATGCTTCTCTTTTGTCTCAAATGTGTTATCTTTAATGCTTAAAACAATGTATATTTTGCTTTGATTAAATCTAATACATTTGGTAAATGTACATGTATGTTCAGAATTTAATTTCCATGTGATTGATTTCTCAATGCACCATGATTAAATTGATACATGTGTGACTTAATTAAATATTTAATCAAGTACTACATTGATGATAGGGAAGAAATATGCATTAAGTCTAAGAATCATATGACTAACGTGATTTAATTTTGAACTTAAACACAACATGATATGATTCTACTTAACACATAAAGACACTGTATAATATGCTAGCATAATGGAAATGTAAATCTTTTACAACTTACATAAATGAATTCAAGACAAACTATGAAGTAAGGAAACACGCTTGTCAAGAACAAAGCAATATAGATTAAACAAAACATCATTTAATTCTACTTGCTCTAACAAAGATATGTTAACACATTATCCAATTTTGAAGAAGTGAGAAAGGAAATAGATAAATGATAAGGAATGAGGAATTAAGCATAGTATCTACGCAAGTGCATAGCGTTTATAGGGTCTTTAAGAGGCGTACCGTCTACATCCGCTATTTTGTAAGCACCTGATCCATAATCTTCAATAACGATATACGGTCCAAGCCAGTTAGGACTGAATTTTCCCTTTTCTTCAGGTAAGGCATTCACATTGCGCTGATTCTCATAGAGCACTAAGTCACCCACTGAGAAGGAACGTTGAATAACCTTATCATTATAGTTTCATTGTAGAGTTTTGTGATACGCTTGAATATGCTCAAGAGCATTTATACGCTGTTCATCAAGCATCTCAAGATGTTGAAGTCTTTGTTCTCTATAGGAGTCATCATCTATTATACCTCTGAGAGAAACTCTAAGTGACGGAATCTCTAATTCTAAAGGCATAATAACATCAGCACCATAAACAAGATTATAAGGAGTAGTTCCCATGGCAATTCGTACACTCGTTTGGTAGGCCCAAAGAGCATAGATTAGCTGAGTACTCCAATCCTTACCATGCTTAATCATGGTTTTGCAAAGAATTTGTTCGATTATTTTATTGGATGATTCGGCTTGACCATTTGATTGAGGATAGTATGGTGTAGAAAATCGATGTTTGATATGATATTTCTCGAGGAATTGCTTCACGTCTTTATTCTTAAATGATGTCCCATTATCAGAGATTATAGTGGAAGGTATCTCAAATCGAGAAATAATGTTTTCTAGAAGAAATCGACAAATCACTTCAGCTGTAGTGGAGCGAAGAGGAACAGCTTCTACCCACTTTGTAAAGTAATCTGTTGCGGTTATAATGAAAACATGTCCTTGAGATGAAGGAGGAGAGATTTTACCGATGAGATCCAACCCCCATGCAGAGAAAGGCCAAGAAGCTACCTGAGAACGGAGTTCTTGGGCAGGAGCATGAATCAAATTATTGTGTTGTTGACATTGATGACATTTCTTAACGAATGAAAAAGAATCCTGCTGCATAGTTTGCCAATAATATCCCATTCGAAGTAATCTTTGAACCAAGGATTTACCTCCAAAATGCCCCCCACAGGCACTGAATGCGCCTCTTCAAGAGCAACGGGGATTTTCGATTTGTTAAGACAGCGAAGGAGAAGACCGTTATAACCCCTTCGATAAAGAACATTAGAGAGAATGATATACCTAGCAGCCAACTTGCGAACTCTAGCCCTGGTATTCCTATTGGCGGAATCAGGAAAGGTACCATCAGTCAAGTATCTTACGATATGCGAGTACCATTCATCTGAGTCTATGAAGTCACAACATGTCACCAGGCTGGAATCATCTACAATAGCTGGAGAAGTAAGGTTGTGAATAACAAATTTAAGATCAACCACGGGGTCCTCTAAAGATACAAGAGAAGCCACACATGCCATTGCGTCCGCATGTCGATTATCTTTTCGAGGGACAGGTTCCATGGTATAAGAATCAAATTTTTGTAATAAAGAGATGGCAAGGTCTTTATATTGTGATAATTTGTCTTGTTTTTCTTGATATATTCCTGTTACTTGTCTTATAATCAATTGCGAATCTCCATAGATATGTATGTGTTTTATGTTCAGAGCTAAGGTTGCTTTTATTCCCGCTACAAGAGCCTCATACTCGGCAATGTTATTGGTACACAGGAAATTTAGACGATAGGATAAGGGAATGGGTTTCTTTGTAGGAGAAATCAGAACAACACCTGCCCCCGATCCTGTATGACACTTAGAGCCATCGAAGTATAACTCCCAAGTTTCATCTTTCTCTATAGAAAGAATGAAGGCGTCAGGAAAAGACTCAGGGTTAGGGAAGGAGAAAGGTGAAGGGGCCTCAGCTAGGTGATCGGTCAACGCTTGCCCTTTAATTGCTCTTTGTGAAACAAATTTAAGGTCAAATTCAGTTAACATCATAACCCACTTAGCTAGGCGTCCTGATAAATCAATTTTAGAGAAAAGATGCTTCAACGGATCAAACTTTACCATGACATGGACTTCTGAATTTAACAGATAATGTCTCAATTTCTGAGTCGCAAACACCAAGGCCAAGCATTGTCTTTCCATTGCAGAATATCGGGTCTCATAATCGAGTAAGGTACGACTTATATAATAAACCGGACACTCCTTACCATCTTTATCATGTTGTGCCAATAATGCTGCAAGAGCATGAGAGGACGCAGCCGTATAAAGAAGGAAGGCTTTAGAAGGTTTGGCCGGTCGAAGGATAGGAGGATTAGCCAAATACATTTTTAAATCTTCAAATGCTTGCTGACAATCCTCATTCCATTGAAAAGTGATATTCTTTTTGAGAAGCTGAGTGAAAGGAAAAGTACGATCCGCAAGTTGAGATACAAACCTACGAATAGCTTGAATTTTTCCTTGTAAGCTTTTAAGTTGAGACACATTTCTAGGAGGTGGCATGTTGACAATAGCATCTATTTTCTTAGTATCCACCTAAATCCCATGATGCGAAACTATGAATCCTAATAGTTTTCCACTATCCACACCAAAAACACATTTTCGGGGATTCAAGCGCATGTGATATTTATGAATCCTTTCAAAGATTTGACGAAGGATCTTAATATGATCCATGCGAAGAAAGGATTTGGCTAAAATGTCATCAACATAGTCTTCTAGAATCTTATGCATGTAATCATGAAAGATAAGGGTCATCACTCGTTGATAAGTTGCACTGGCATTTTTAAGTCCAAAAGGCATCATTATCCAACAAAACGTACCCCAAGGAGTGGTGAAAGCGGTTTTGAATTGATCTTGAGGGTTAATAAAAATTTGATTGTATCCTGAAAAACCATCCATGAAGGATAACAAGGCAGGTCCTGTCATAGAATCAACTATCATGTCAATGTTCGGAAGAGGGAAATCATCTTTTAAAGAAGCCTTATTTAAATCCTGGAAATCAGTACACATTCTTATCTTATTATCTGGTTTAGCCATAGCGACAATATTTGAAATCCATGGGGAATAATCAATAGGGCGGATAAATCCAGCCTCCAATAACTTTTCAATCTTAGCCTTAACAAGTAAAGCCACCTTAGGATTCATTTTTCGAATCTTTTGTTTCACAGGCTTAGCATCAGGGACTAAGACAATATTATGAGTAACAATCTTAGGATCTATACTAGGCATGTCAGAGTATGTCCAAGCAAAGATCTCGGGGAATTCATGCAATAAATCTTCATATTGTTTTTGTTCCTCTTCATCCAAACATTTCCCAATTTTAATAACTTTTTCTTCATTGGAAGGATCCATCTTAACATTAGTGGTGTCACTTATGAGAAGATTACTTTGTTGAGGAGTATCCTTTAGCTGAGGGAATTCTTTCACAATCTCATCGTTATCCATCTCTTTTCCAAAATAGGCTTTAGTGTTCAAACAATAAGGGAGTCCCCTATTGTGATGATAATGAGGAAGAGTATCATATGCTCCTAAAAATTCAGCTAAAGCATCATCGGTAGGGAAAACATCAAAAGCACAAGCACACGAAGGATCCTCATCAATGTACTCGGGGTGTTGCATTGATAGAGAGGTAGAAATAGCATTAACACTAATACAGGGTCTTCTAGAAGCTTTAGTGCGCTTACAGGGATTATAGCCAAGTCCAAAGGCATGGTTGTGAAGATTATTCTCTAGAGGAACCTTTATTCCTTGTTCGTGAGTGCCACAACCATTTCCATGATACCCATGCTTAGCAAAAATGCGAAAACCATGACCATAACGATCAGCCGTTTCAGACAGAGAAGGCGGTTTTTCATAAGACAAAGAATCAAACTCTTCAGAATTAGAGGTGTGGGGAGAAGAAGTTTGAGAAGCGGCCACAAAGTTATTACTCATAGGTTCAGGTAGTGTTGATTGATTTTTAGCTTCTTCCTTCTTTTCAACTTTAAGCTCTCTAGAAGGAACCTTATATTCACCTACAAAGGTAGGATTAAAATCAAGGGATCCCCAATCGTCGTCTGCGAGAACCTTCTCAGGATCAAAATCCTTCTTATGTGTAGTTTCAAGCCGAGAAGAGTCTTCTTCAGGAGCTCCAGACTCATCCAAAGAATTTTGATCATCAGAGAGTGAGGATTCACCGATAGGTATCTTGTTTAAGGAGTCACCACTAGACGAGGGCGGCTTAGAGGCACCCCCTTTGGAAGTAGATGTTTGCAAACAAGCTTGAAAATTGGTATCACCTATCAAGGTATATGTCTTATTGTTGTAGATAAACTTAACTTGTCTGTGCAATGTAGAGGGGACAACTTGCATACTGTGAATCCAAGGTCTTCCTAATAACAAGTTGTATGTTAGATTTCCCGACATAACATGGATAGGAGTAGGCAAAGTAACAGGCCCCACTGTGATGGGTAAGGTGATAGTACCTAATGAAGTTTTAGCCACATTATCAAAGCCTCGAATAGGATGAGAGTCCGGCTCAATTAGAGATGTATCCACATTCATCTTATGCAAAAGATTAATGCTACACACATTAAGACCAGAGCCATTATCTACCAGTGTTCGTCTTATAGCAGTGTCTTTCATGATAACCACAATCATCAAGGGATCATATTGATGTTGGATTTCACTAGTAGGCAACTCGTCTTGGGTAAACACAATTTGAGCTTTAGGATTCATCACAGAGTTAACCAAAGATGCTATATTACTAGATGTATTCGGTGGAGGAACATTCAAATCTTTCAAGGCATCTTGTAACATTCCATGATGAGCGGAAGAAGTTTGAATCAAATCCCAAAGGGATATCTTAGTAGGGGTAGCTTTAAGTTGTTCTATGAGATCATATTCCTTACTAAGAACTTGTGAAATATGCGGAGCTTGCGGAAGAATTGGTTGAGGATTCGGAAGAGAAACTGGAATAACAGGAGGAGGACTAGGCTGCCTATTATTTCTGGTATGATAAGTATGGGCAACCGCATGATAACTCTCTCTAGTTATTTGCTTGGCATAACTATAAGGACTTATAGGTTTTCTTCCTTGCACAGTGATGATTGGTTTATTCGGAGTACGAAAGGAATCATGATCATACCCTCCTTGGACAGTAAGGAGATGTGATTTAGGACCTTGAAAGGTGGGAGAAGGATAAGCACCTTGGACTTCAAAGAGAGGCTTTTTATGCTCATTCAAGTTTATCATGTTAACCAATTTAGAAGTCTTGTTCTTGTTTAAAGATTTCGATAAAGCCACAAAGTCATCAAGAGCATCATCCAACAAAGCATGATCATATCTATTAAAAGGTTTATCTTTTGATTCAAAAGGACACATCTCCTCATAGAGGGGATTGTTGAAAACAACCATGTTACTAGATTTAGTGGAAGAGTTGATAGGAATGTACCCTTGAGAGGACTCATTCAACTTATCTTTTTCATCACAACGAAATGGCATAGTAACAAGGTTTATGAGTTTTTGGTAAAACGAAGGTTTGGCATCTTTAGGGTTCAAAAACTCATCTAAAGCTTCATCTAATTCATCTTGACTATACTCATAATAATCATCATAAGCATGAACATTTTGCAAATAAAAGTCGGACATTTTGAAATAAAAATTGCATGAAATTTAAACACACAATGCAAAGAAACACACTCTTTTTTTTTCTTTTTTTTATTTTTTTATAATAAAAATGAAATGAAAACACACTAGATCTAGATCTAGCTCTAACAAATGTAATGCAAGAAGAAACAATGATAGATTCACGTCGGGTTCACCAAAATGTGTGGGGGAAAAAGCGAGACTAGGTTATCATGCCCTAATCCTACCTTTTGTCACACATTACGGAATACGAAAGAGCCTAGAGGTATCACACAATTGGCTACTTCTTTTTGTGAAAGAGAGAGCCACGAGCTACCTATTAGGGTTTCTATTCCTTTGTTGTAATTGAAAGATAAGATTATGCAAGTTCAATTCCTAACCCTGAAATGCAAGTATGAGCTAACAACAAGATTACAGAATTGAACTTAAACAATGGAAAGCTGTAAATACAAGGATGAAATAAGAATGCAGATGTGTACCCAGAGTCAAAATCAGACTGAAAATGTTTAGGACAGGGGCACGGGCACCGCTGTCCTGAAAACTGCACCGGAAACTGCTATTTTGCAATCTGGAACACTGTCGGAAACTATCGGAAATGTTGTCTGTTCGGAGGACTAGGGCACCCAGCGCCTCTGTCCCAGGGACCAGGGCGCCCAGCGCCCCTGTCCTGGCAGGACCAGTGCACCCAGTGCCCCTATCCCAGTCTTTTGCTCTGCAATTTGATGCAGAGTGCTATCTCGACCTATTCTCCCCGGATCTGTATCCTGCGGCGTCGTCTAAGTCCCGAAACCTGCACTGATATCTGAAAAAGGGTGTATGGGCGGCTATATAGGGTTTTTCCTTAGTCAAACCCCCGCTTCGGTGATTTCCACCTCCATGAATAGCCAAGTTGTTTTGTAAAATGTATTGTGTGTGCAGACCTAGTGTGTGTGCAAGGTCCTAAAATGCAAGAAAGCAAACTAGAGCAACCTAGAAAGTAAACCCTAATTGCTTGTAAATGATAATGTAAATGCTCTAAATCAAGATGCAAAGTGATCTAAAGCATGAATGAAGGATATATTGAAGCTTATGCAAAGACATGAAAACAACATGAAATCATACCCAACCCTCAAGGGAGGGGTACAAGCCAATCTTCAGTCGGTAATCTCCTATTGTTCTTCAATGTCTTCCAAGCCCTAAATGGATGAATGGATTTGATAAATGCTTGATAGAGGGATGTTGAAAGTTGTTGAAGTCTTCAAAGATCTGCTCTTTCGCTGCATATGAGGTTCCTGAAAACAAAATTCGGATCCTTTCAAATGAAGAAAGAGAGCTCTTATGTATGAAACCCTAGGTCGCAATTTCGTCTTTTGGCCGACCTAGAGATTGAATATCCCACCAATTTCTTGGGGTTAAGCTTTATTTTATGATTGGATCGCGCTCCTAAAATTTTGGGAAAAATGTCCAGGACCGTGTGCACTCCGGGCGCCACGGTCCCGACAACTTTTCACCAAATTTTCAGGGCTGTCAGATATGATGATTTTAGAGAGAATCCTGAAGTTACAGGTGATTTCAAGATGTTTTGACCCCCGAAATCAAGCCCCCAAGTTCGAAATAGGACTTAATTAGGGTTTTTGATTAGATGATGTATTGGAGGAATAACATGAAAAGGGGCACACTTTAACGAAAGGGCCCGACTTTATGATGTGAAGGATGATGAAATAGGACCTTAGACCTAATTAATTTAATTAATTAAGTGCTAAAGGAGCAATGCAATGCAAAATGTAAAATTCACTAAGGCGGGTGCTAAACTAGGTGTGAAATTGTACCACCCTAGCAAGTGCGTACAATTTACGACGCTACAGTTATGCTCTTCTGCTCTACCTGGGAGGTGTCAATTGACAACAAAGATGTGATGGCTACTGGTTCCCTATTGGATTCCTCCCCCTTTCTCTCTGATGGTTTAATATCTTTAATAACATCCTCTTTTGCACTGGTGGTTTTGCCACTTGGTGTAGTATCTGTTACTGTCGGTTCCTCATTAACTATATCCATAAAATATACATTCTATGTATCTATCGGTATATGTACATTATCTACTTTTGTCGGTATCTCCTCTTTTTCCTGTACATTTGATTCTATCGAGGGCTCTACATCCAATTCCTTAGCATCTTTCAAAATTGTGGGTGAGGCACCCACTACACCTTTACCTTTCCCTTCAATCGGGATGTCAGTAGTGTCAGTCTTAGGATTAGCTTTCGGTGAAGAGAAGAAACCAGGGTTGTCAAAAAAGAATTGTACCCATGCCTTATGAGTTTCACTGATTATTTCATTAACCCTACCTGCCATAAGGCTAATTATCTTGTACTTGCTATAGAAAATTGTTCTGTTTGCAAGTTCAAGGGTCATATCCAATTCATTTGGAGTAATTGAACCACAAGTAGTTAATAACTCTTGAATTTTTATGTGTTGGTCATCCTCTATAGTAGATAATCTCCTAGCATCTAGATTATTATATAGTTGTGTCAGTATTTGCTTTTTAATTTCTAACAAAGCCTTCTTAAATATATCTAGGTGTAACAAGATTTCTTCCTCAATTTCTTTCTGCTCATCATCATCTAAGTGTTCATAATAGTATTGTATATTTTTTAAAATTCTATCCTTGGTGATTTTATCTATCAGTTCTGCACAAGTCTTAGGAGGGATTATAGATACATTATCGGTTACAATAGCAATGTCTATGTCTTCCTTCTTCTTTCTCCTGCCAGTACCGAATGGTGCAGAAGGTGTAGGAGATGTTTCCTTTGGAGCTCTTTTCTTTGGAGGTTTGCTAGCCGGTACCTTGATTGTGACCTTTCTTACTAGTTGCTTCCTCACCTCCTCCTTAGGCTCCTCATCTTTCTTTCTCAATACCCTCTTGAATGCTAGAGGAGTGTCATCTTCAGTTCTAGAGTCTGATGGAATAGGCTCAATGAAGATTTCAGGCTCTTTCCTCTTCCTTCCTTTTGTCGGAACAACTTCCATTAAGGCCTTGATGTCTTGGGATAGTTTTTCAACAAATTTGCTGGCCTTACCTTATTGTTTCTCCATCTTCTTCGGATTGAATTCAATTTGAACCTCTTTCTTCTTTTTCTTTGCAGTACCAAAAGGCTTTTCAGCCTCATCAATTGGAGCATCAATTAACATTTTAGCATAAGCATCTAGAATCATAGAACCAACCTCATACCCCATCTCCTCTATCCATATCTTCCAAGGTTTAACTTCTTCCATTAAGATTTCATCCTTTTTTACCATAAAGAAGATCTCGGTTGAGTATATGTCAACAATGTGTTTGGGAACCCTCTCTCTAGATTTCATTGCTTTCTAAAATGCCTTGAAATAACCCCAAACCTTATCATCTCCCAGGCTTCCCAAGATAGCAATGGATTGCTTCTATTGTCTTCCTACAAGGATATCAAATGCCCACTATCTCTTTCCAAAATTGGGAGTTTCATTAAGGAAAAATAGCATTAAGATGACAATGAGACTCCCATACCAGAATACCCCCTTTTTCTCTCCTTTAATCTTTCCAAGGTTAATGACCAACTCATCTTTCATCCATTCACAGAGATCTATTTTCTCATTTTTCTTCATAATTTTATGTGTGGCATATATGCAAGAGCTAGAAACAGAATTGAGACGGTTGGATTGACTTACCTTATACCCAATGATCACGCTGCCAAATCTGATGTCTCAGTCAGTGATGGTGCTAACCCTCATCGATCGTCGGTTCGAAGTTACGCTAGTGAGTTTGTTAACTTGATCATTTGAAATCTTTTTCTTTGGATGATGACTAATTTGTGGCAAACCGGTGATGGCCTTAATGGCCTCCTTTGTGATCTTATATGGCCTATCCAACCAAATTAACTCTCCATGAACTCTACTCAGTATATATCAGATGATCTCATCTTCGAATTCAGGGATATCGAGGATGTCAATAAACCCTAGATCCTCAATGTGCTTATAGTCGGGTTTGATCTTACCCGAGTCACTCATCAACTCATTCATGTACATATTCTTGATGTCACTGGTACCCAGATCCTCAATGTGGCAATGGATATATTCTCTAATGTCTTCCACATAAAAAAATCCTTCTGGAACACGTGAAAATGCACCAACCGAATCATCCAAGGTGGCAATATGTGAACATGGCTTGAAAATTGGCTTGGAACGATCCTTAACCTTGACAACAATTCGATTTGCAATGAAAGTAGGTGCAGAGGATGATCCAACTTCCACGATGAGAGATGATTGCGATAAATACTTGAGAAATGGTTGCCAGTGAATAAGCCTAGAGAATTCTTTCAAGTGTTGGTGGAATTGCTAATGAAGATTTATGATTTCTCTGAATCGCCTTAGAGTCACTCTGTATCACTCTTAATCACTCTGAATGAAAGGTGATAAAAAATAAAGTGGATTCAACCTTTTAACCTTCGAGAAACCCTAATTCATCATTGAGATGAATAACTTCTGATGGAACATACCGGATCTCGGTTGGACATCTCCATGCTGGATAAACCTCTTCCAATGTCTGGAACTTCTTCCAGATCTCCTTCCCGGGGCTTATGCAATATTTACATGAAATTTGCCTACCCCTGAGGCATCTGCCTCAGTTACCAAATGAGCTTCTTGTTAGTGCAAGATCAATCTTCTATGTCAGTTGAGTAACTAGAGCAGTCCCATTTGTTGATTGATCATCTAACTTCCTAACCCATTTATTGGTATGATCTTGCCAGATTTCATTGATCTTTTCTTTCCCTTTATCATTTGGTCCATCATTGCTAACTGGTGGATTTTTACTTCTACAAAACTTAGCTATGTGTCCAATCTTGTTGCATTGTAATATTGTTCTTTTGAATTGTTTTTCTATAACCGGGATAATTGCTTGACCTGCATTGATTATCCATATGTCCAAATTTTCCACATGCATAACATTTAATATTCATTCTGCAATGTTTTGTCTTATGGCCATACTTATTACATTTGGAACATTGATCGGGAGTAGATTTATAGTTCTAATTTGCTCTATTTCTACATTGCCTAGCCATATGACCAAATTTATTACAAACAAAGGATCTACCATTGAATTTGTAAGCATTGAGCTACCTTACCGGTGTCCTCTAGTTTTGGTTGTTCTAATCTTCATTTGCAATTTCAGAGCTTTAACCTTGTTCAAATACAAGTCCTCTGGAATCTTTGTTCTATCTTTGGCTTTCTAATAGTTCATTAAGTTGTGTTGTACTAACCTTGAATTTATCCTTGTAATCATTTGCAATACTCAGATCATCTCTTAGGATTATCATCCATCTTTCAAGTTCTTGTTCATTGCTTTGGGATTGTACTAATTATGTTCTCAACACATCATTTTCGTGATCCAACTGGATGCATTCTTTAGATCTATCTTTCAGGGATCTCCCAATGTTTTTTTCATTCATCTTTTGGTCTTCAATCTCCTTTGACATCCTCATAGTTAGGGCTTGCATTTCATTCTTCATGACAATATTCTCTTTACTCAGCTTCTGACATTTTTCTTTAAGGGCATCTTTCTCTTCATCATCCTGATTTTGTAGAAGTTCCTTCGTCCTAGCTTGAATAGATGACAACCTCTCCTATAGGATAAGAATGAATTCCTTTACAGAATTTAATTCATCTTGTAACTTCAAGTTCTTCATCCTTTTAGTATCATAATCTTCAAGTGCTACGTCAAGTTGCTTCTCCATACTCATTTCATGGATTTTGGATTCAGGATCTCCCTCAAGCTGTTAGGCTTCCTTTGAGGCACAAGGCTCTGATACCAATTGTTGGAATCCAAGAACACTGAGAGGGGGGGGGGTGAATCATTGTTCTGTCAGAATGTTCAGATTTAACCTTATTATAACATGCATTCACCAACCGGTAAACCAATACATATATAATTGAAAGAAGTAAAGTAATCAATGAACCAATCACACAAATGAATACCATAACACAAAGAGTTTATATGTGGAAAACCTCAAAGAGGAAAAACCATGATAGGATTTGTGACCCACAATATAAATCCACTTGCCATATGAATAGATATTACATAATATGGGGGCCTGCACATGCAGGAAGGCTTACCGCCTAGAGCACACTGCTCAACACAAAGAAGTCTCACTGACTATAGTCACTTTGAATAAAGAAACATAAAACTGAACTCATTTAAAGCATCTGCTATGCTAGATCAATTTTTGGTTCAAGCTCTGATTGTTTCAGTTTTGAAACCCTAAACCCTTACTGGAATAACCTTGGCTTTGTGAGCACATCCAAAATCATCTACAAATCATTATAGAGTATTGATCTCTTACACAAATGACCTCATATACATGATCTTCACATTACTAATCTAATATAACATCATCATCATCATGTATCAAAATGATCTAATAGCTAACCTATATACCCTTACAGTCCTTCATGACTCATGTTGGCTTGCATAGATAATACAAAATGATTATACATGTAAGCTCATTACATATATACATAAATAACAAAGTGAATTTCCGATTGTCGGATCCACCAATGGTGTCAAACTCCTATACCGGTACCCTGTTTGTCGATTATTATCCTTTCCTGATCTACAAATCATGTCAGTCTTCAATACCAGTACCCATAGAATCCTTCCTATCGGTACCAATGAAGTATCTGTCAGTGAAGTACCAAACCAAAGAATGAAGCCAAAACATGTTGCCATCAATGACAACATATGAAACCAATCAAATGAGTGTCAATTGCCAACATAAGAGACTTCTTGCATAACATAAATCAACAATCTACCTTGATGAAGATTGTATGTGAGGGTATCAAGAATGGCATGGATAGGCATGGGTAAATTCAAGGGTCCTACCATAATAGGTAATGTGATCACACCTAACAATTGCCTACCAACATTATCAAAGCCATGAAGAGAGAGATAATCCAATTGATGGGGGAGGTATCCAATTTGATCTTATGTAATAGGTTCATGATAAAAACATTAAGACTTGATCCATTGCCGATTAAGGTACACTTTATCATATATTCATTAATGTGAGTTATGATCATGAAAGGATAATGTTGACTCTAAACTTATTAAAAAGGCAACTCATCTTGTGAGAACACAATATATGTCTTTGGTTCATCCATTCAATCAAATTGTCATGACCCTCTACTTGACATATTATAACCTCATACTAAGAAAATCAAATTATTTGATGGTAATGATTAATTAAAAAAATATATATATATATACTGATTTAAATTAATAAATACATGAATAGACATATAACATGAATTAAATATTAAGTGATAATATAATAACTATCTAATTAAAACACATTTTTAAATAATCTTAGTTTTTAATTTCACTAAGAGGCGATCTACAATGGAAGCTAAAATATTTGTAACAAAGAACCAATTTAGGAAAAATTGACATGCATTCTCCAATCAAAAAATCTTAAGTGGTGGCATGTAGTGGTATTTATTATACTAAGAGGGTACTTCAGTTGTATAAGGGTTCTAAGAACTCATGTACATAATAACTTAAAAATAGTAAAATACTAATGTTTGCCATAATTTTCAAATGCATGTGCAACGTTATGGGTTCACAGGGTAGTGGTGCTATTTTTACTAGACAACTGTCAAAAGAGTGGAGGTATTAAAAAAGGCTTGGCATGAAACATGAGATAAATATTCAAAGTAGTCGAAGATGAGGATGACAGGAATGCTTCTAAATATCCCTCCACACATAAATACGCAACATACCCTAAATGAAATTTAGGGAAAAAGAAATCCATTTCCCATCAAAATAAATTACTTTGTATTATTACTTTTTATGTTTTCCTTTTATTATGCAGGTAGAGGAGTGCACTAGGGTTTTACAATGACAATAGAGCATATGAAGAATGAGGCAAAGATCCTTCCACCAGCTAAGGTCATGGTTTTGGATTGGTCGAGGTGAACAATAGTAATACTTTGATAAGAATAGGACTGGTCTATTAAGAGAAAGTATGGCAACTTGATGATGATCAATGCCATGTTTATGCTACTAAAGCTCTCTCTACCATTCCCTTTGAACCTTACCGTTTTTGGTACTTAGTTTCAATTCCTTAGTAATGACCCTATTTTGTTAAAATTATTTTTCTTCTTTGTTTATTTTGGGCTTTTGTTGTGCGGCCACGAAGAGCTTCTTTAGTAGTCACAGTGTGGTTTTACTTGCTTCTTCTATGCTAATTGATCTAGGTGCCCAAACTAAGTGAAGAATCAGTTTTTTAAAACATGTTAAAAATTGTTTTTGTTTGTTTAATTGGTGTACTAGAAGTTGAAAGCTATGGTAAGATCAACACTAAATATAGGTATTGGAATCAATGATTTCTCCTAAGATTCAACCACAATCTAGTGGAAGTGAGTTTTCTAACCTTGTGTTGTTACAAGGGTGTCAATTTTTCATTCTTTATTTACTTATATGCTTTTATCTAGAAAAACCACCACCACCATGAAGGTGGAGAGAATGTTAAGTGTCCAACAAATCTTGCTACAATGGAGTTGGGAAATTCCTAACAAGGCATATTATAGAGAAAATAATAGGCATATCCTATAGCGCCCAAAGGTAGAGATGCCCATCTTGAGCCTGTTAGACTGTCGTTCACGTGTCTCGACCATATTTCCCCTTCACCCCCATTTATTTAGTAAAAAATTTATCTTTTATTTTGTTTGGCTTCTTACATTTTTCTTTCCATAGTCATAGATCTAGTGTGGTACTCTAGCTTTGATTCTATTCCAAGGAGGTAAAGCAACCATACTTATGTCTCTGTATACTAGTTTTTCTTTTTCGTTTAAATATTTCCCAAAAGAAATCTAGAAAGATAAATTGTATTAGTAATAATACAATGAACAAGATAAATTCTTTTTCTACATGTCTCTTACAGTTTTCTCTATACATTACTCTTACAGAAAGACATTGCCAACAAGAGCTCTATATATTATTTTTTCTTACATTGTAGGAAGACACCACCAACAAGAGTTGAACGAGAGGCTAAATTTTATTTTTCCAACACAACTTCTCACAAAGAGATTGAAAAGATAAAAGGCTATAAATATGTTTCTCCAAGGATTTTAACCATACCTTTATTGAATAGTATATCCATACTATTGGACAAAAAATAGATTCAACTTTAAAAAATATAGTATTAGGACTATTGTTTAACCATTATCTATTGACAGTTGTTTGAATGACCTTCAACATAAACATGAGAAAGGATAAAAGAACACCCCAATTTCTTTGTCAAAAACATGAAAATCCCTTCGTTCCTAAAAACAACTAGGTGGCAGAATATGCCAAGTGACCTCCATAATGCATAGCACTTCAAATGGGAAATTGAAATGTGAGGGTCAAAATAGAAGAATGATGTAATCTATAACTTTCTTGTTGAAATTATATCACATTAGATGAAATATTTTTTGCATAAGGTCATATCTGAGACACTAATTGTTTGCCATTCAATGCAAGGAACAAAATTTTAAGGGGGTACAATCACCACTAATGCAGATTATTGCTTAGGTAGCTTGAACATAGATGCATGATTTCATTCTTAACATAGACATGTATATTGCATATTTATTATAATTTGGTATAAAATATAAGTGTTAATTTTTTCCCTATAGTAGTTATTCTTTAGATTTGATTGTGTGATTTTTTTCTTTAATGTTTTAGACATCATTTCATAATCCATGTCAAAAATAAGAAAACATATACCAGAAAAAGAAAAATGATAAAAATAGTAAACAAATGACTTCTATCAATTATGAAAAATGTAACCAAACTATTTTTTCCTATACTGTAAGGGGTTGGGTGTAATTGGGTAACGTTTCATGTAAACAACTAGCATGTTGTTCATTTTTTCTGCAATGTGAGAGGTTGGAGGTAAATTGGGTTGGTCTTTATTAAATAGTGATAATATCCAATATTTTAAAGATGGGAATTAAAAGAAATATTCACATTAAATATACAAGTTGAACAATGTATTATTTTACCATTCAATTTTATTTTGACCAAAATCAAAATACAAGATGAACATTTTTTCACTTCATCTATGAATAAATGTTTTTAATAATAATAATAGCATAACAAGGATGTTGGCCCTTTACACTAATATCCCAAAGACATATTTAACAACTAACAACACATTTACTAATAGCACACTTACAACATATCAAAAAACAACTTAAGATTCTTAGCAAAATAAGTATGATGATACAAAGTCTTAACATTATTTAACAAAAAACCTAAAAAGATAAAACTAGCCATCCAGTGGCTAGTTGAGAACATTTCTTGAGTATTTAATGAGGAACTAAAAAATATCCTTATAGTTCCCTTCTTTTTCAGCATCCTTTCCTGACAATTCCTTTTACATCAGGTAGAGAGAGGTGGTTGAGTTGTGCATCACACATAAGCTAGACTCGGAAATTCTAATCATCTTATTCTCCACATCTAGCACTTTCTTCTTTGAGGCCTCCAAATCCACTATAGTAGTCTTGTAGTCAACACAGGTGCTCATAGTCCCCCCTTGGTGAGTATCTTCATCCTCTGGTATGGCCTCCTGAGTTAGATTTACTAGTTCAATTTTTGTATTGTCAATGTGTGTTGAATTGTCATTGGTGGCCTTAGTCAAACTCTCTTCCTTCCTCATGTCACCCTAAGAATCATCATCATTCTCGGTATCATCACCATCATCAACAACATCATCTTCCTCCAATTCTTCTTCATAATCCACCAGTTTCTTTTCTTCCTTTTTGCAAACTATGTGCCCAAACAACCTATTGGAGCATCTATAATTGGCACTCCCACATTTACTATCTTCTTCAACTACACCCACCTTTGCATCACTAACAACCTTCTAGATGGTTATCTTGGGTTTTTTTTCCAATGGCAAAGGTTTCTTGACTTTCCTTTTTTTTTTTGTAGTGGAGGTGGTTACACATTACTCTAGGACACAAAGGCCTTTAGAAACCATGTCATGGGTTGGGGTAGCAAGGGAACCAGGGAAAAAAGGGATTTTAATGACAATTGGGATACATAGGTGCTTCTTCTTTCTAGAGCTAGGAGAATCAAGGATAGTAGTAGTCATGCGAGAATTAGAGCAAGGGGCTTCTGTAACTACAAATTACTTTGGAGGGAATAGGGCTAGATGAAAATTGTAAAGGCAGGAAATAATGCCTTGATGGAAAGGGATGGGCTTTTGACCTTGTGTTTTGACCATATCAACGACGTCTTTAACTTGATTTTCAAGAGAATTTAACAAAAAAATATGGAAAGGAAAGAAAATCATGATTACAAAAATGGTTAACTAGTGGTAGGTTAATAGCAATAAACTTTAAACCTGCCCTCTAAAGTAAAAAAAAATCACGATCATGAGGAAAACTTGGTCCCATGCCTTGGACAGGTTGGCTCTAGAAAATTCATGATGAAGCTTCATAGGCTCCTCATTTTCTATGACACCTCATTGATTTCAAACAAGACTCTCCCCACCCTAACACTGCTATTATCCCATGACTTGGCAAACAGAATATACAGGTTCTTATCAAATCCATTGATGCATTCTACAAATTACTCAACCCCTCCCTCAGTACAGATTTGTCATAGTGTGGCATTCATTTTTAACTCAATATGAGTGATAGGTTCAATTTTCACTCTATCCTGACCCATGGTCTGAATAGCTGCAGTTAATATAGTATTATAGAGCACAATAGCTAGAGACTTGACCCTTTTTTTCACAAACCATGTAAAAATAGCCACTAAATAATGTGTTAAGGCTTTGAATTTAATAATCATGGTTAAATGCTTGCCAATGAGGACATAATAATTATTTGGCATTTGCATTAAACATTGTGCAGGCCAACCCTCTCTTGTAGTACTTCAGGAAAGATTATGTAGGGTTTCCCATGCATAAAATTTAACAAAGTATAAAAAAATTATTAAAAACATTTTTCTCATGCTTTGTTGGGTCATATCACTAATAGGATTTTTGACCCAAAACAATGGATGATTAACTAGGCACTACACCCAAACTCAGAGACATAAATTCTTTATTAGGCAGTTATCAGACTCCATCATTGTGGTTCATCTATCTTATCAACCTGAGGATGTTTGAATTGAAATGGGATATAATGGTATGTGCACTAAGAGCTTCTAGGAGACATTTCCATCTTAATTTGAACATATGAAATGTTGAGTGAATCTCTATAAATGAATAACTTAGACCTACATCCTGATATAAATAAATTCTGCTAATGTTTCATTCTTAGCCATAAAAGTTTCCTAACTAGACAAAAACAAGTACTCACTCTTCTTTTGTTGTAGGAATAGTCACAAAATTATAGTTCAATGGCTACAAGAGCAGATAGAGACCAACTTAATAAAACAAAATTAAGATAACTTGAAAAATAAAAGTGTAGAAAGTAAACAAGAAAAATCCTCACCAAGTGGGCCCCCTTGGACGAGTCTTATGAACTAAGAGCTACATAATTTGATCACTGATTCCTCATAACCATAGCATATGTTGCTCAAATAAAATATTGCTTTTTATTCTCAGAATTATTTTAACAATACAATATACATGACACATTAATCAACCTTATATTAAGAAATTTGAGGAAGATTTTATAACAACTGAGTCCGAACAATCTACCATAATAGTCACTCCACTCTTAGTATATAGGAGGGAGACTTTTATTAAAACATAAAATCTAAGAAGTTTGAATCAAAATAAGATTTTTTTCTAAGCTTGCATATATGACATATTTTCCTAGACTTGCTCCATCATCTAACATAACAATTAATGGAAAGGTAACTACTCTCTTGAGTGGTCTTCAAAGCCTTAAAAAAACTCGAACAACTGGTATCTGTGTAGCAATAGCTTTGAATGTTTCTTGCCTTGTTGTCCCAAACTCCTTCAAAGTTCTTCCATGCCCTTGCTAATGATCTTCAATTTTGTTTTAGCAACATAGGATTCCTTCCATCTGACTGCATCGCCAAAGTTAGCATACCAAATATCTAACACATTCATGATTATTACAACACAACACATATATTATCATCTAAAGATAAAGTTATATTTATATTCCATCCATAGAACTTGTTATGTCATTATCGCAAAGGTCTTAGGATATAGATGGTATGTTCAAAATATTAACTCAAAAAGACACCACTACATGACATATATCCCTAAAGGCACCAAAACAAAAGTCTTAGAACATCATGAAATGTCTGTAATAAAAAGAAATAAAATAGGACTCATCATCCCCCCAACTTAAGACTCTACTAGTCTCCCAGCAGATGGTTTCTGATTCTCTTGCCAAGTTAACAATCTAAAGTCTCCTACAACACCCTAGTCTTGGAAATATGACTCCAATAAAACCCTTGGTATTTCCTGAGATTTTCCCATCTGGTATTTTCTTGATCAACATCATAATATTGGAGTTCTTTTGAGTGTGTAACAGGCCACCACAACATTGGTGGTTGAAAAATTAAAGGTATCCATCTCTCTTGTTGTGAATTTCCCATATGTATATAGGTAGTTTCTCTCCTGAGTGAAACATGGTAATTCCTTAGTGAATGCAGGTCTACCCTATTTAAATATTTAGGTAGCCAATTCCACCTACGAGCAAGGTATCCAAACATTATTCTAGCTGAAGTTTTTGCCATTTTCTCATATTCTCTATAAGATTCTTCTCTCAATGCCATTATCTTTTACCTCTGATTGGGTTCAAAGGTTAGCTAATTCTAGTGGTAATAAATTATATTTGGATCTCCTACTTCAGCCCGAATAGTTAATGGAATGGTTTGTTCCATTTCTAAATATTCTTGTTCTTGCTCACCTCTATTGTTCTCATTTTGGAATATAGGACATAAATACCCTAAGATGATTTTCCTTTATTGACAATAATAGGTTCCACTGCGGAGTACAAGGAATATCATAATTATGAAGATAGAATTCACATAATAGGTTTTTCTGTTGAGAGGTAGATGTACTATAAGCATTCATAAAATCTTCAAGAGTTGTGAGGGATGAACTCAAACCAGACAATTCTCTAGAGAACTTGTAAGAGAGATGTAACTCTTTCAGATGCAGAGCATATATCCTAGGAGGCAGTCTACATTCAATGATTTGTGGTACCAATATAGCCACATTATCTATTCTATTCTTCAACCAATTAATTTTTGCATCTTTTTCCTTTATTTTCCCTTGTAACTGTTCTTTCTCTATTTTCCATTATTTATCCTTATTTTTTAATAATTTCCATAATTTTGATGCAACTACAACACAAGAAAATAGAGGTTGGTTATTTTTACTTACCATAATCTTTCTTCTTCTCTCCTCTTGATTAACCTACTCTACTGCTTCTGCCAAATTTTCCAGTCCCAAGGCGGTATACTCTTGCTCAGCAGATGGTTCCTTATCAGGTGATAGTTGCTGACTATGTATGTTTTTATTATTAAGGTCAACCCAAATTTCACTAGAATGAACTGACACCTTTTCTTATACATCTCCCTCTAACAATGATTCTTCTTCATCCTAGTCTTCTTCGGTATGGGAAGAGGAAGATGGAGGAGGTGTCTGCAGAATAGGGGAATTCCTTTCCTTTCAAGAGCTTGTTCCTCCTCTTCTTCTTTCATGTCAGAACTTTGAATAACAATATTTTTACCTTCAACACTCCTACTTCTAAATTTAGTTTTCAACCTATGACTTCTCCTTGGAGTGTGCTTAACAACCCTCTTCTTCTTTCTAGTGGATTTTCTTGTTGTTCCAACAACTTCTTTTGATTTCTTCTTTGTTGTAGGAGATTCAAGCATCTTGATTTTCTATTTCTTTGGTATAGGATTTCTTGGCATTATTGTCATTGATGTCAACAAGTATTGCAATCAGCATAACACACAAGCTATAGTGTAGAAAGACATATCAGGATAACTCAGATTAGGAAATTGCTATCGACATAAGTCAGGCCGATGTCTGGTCATATGTAGAATATCGAGATAGAAATATCAATCATAGATTTAATGCTACACATTGGGATAACTAACAAATGTGACATAACGAATTTGTGTTATGCCGACAGAGAAAACTACTTCAACATTGTTGTGTCAGAATAGCTATGCCGACTAGGAGATCAAGGGTGTGTTTCGAAATGGCTGCATCGATGATTGCATAGGTTGAGTCATTGGAATAAGGTTATATTGACGGGTTAGAGTTCAAATGTTAATTCGATAGTGTTATCTATTCTAATGGGTATATGCTTCAGAATAGTTATGTCGATAAAGGAGTGTGATTGTGTCTCATCGGTATAACTTATTCAGATGATTTAACACATTTTCCTTATGCCGATAGACCAAGCTTTGTCAATAGAGGAAAAAGAAGAGTTGACCCTTTGGTAAGATCATCGGTATAACCTATGTTGATGGGGTTTGTCATTGTGGAGTTGTGATTTTGGAATACCTATGTCGATATTGAGAAGATAACAATATGTCTTCCATATAACTTGTTATGCCGATTTAGCATGTTCTGCCTATGTCGATAGTGTTGACTATTTTGATGATGGTCATTTTGCATGATGATTTGCGATTGGGTTAACTTATGTCGATAAGGTGTGTCAACATGGAGATTTCACTTCAGGATAGCCTATGGTGATAAGAGAAATTGAAGGTTAATTCTTCATCAGAGTAACTTATGTCAACGAAATGAACCAAAGGCATCACATGGTCGTCGGGATAAGTTTTGAATGCAGAGTAGAGGCAAGATGTCAACTCAATAGTTAAAACTATTCTGATAGCAAGTGAGCAACACAACTTCAGGATAACTATGGTGATGAGCATGAAGAAAGAGAAATAAAAAAAAGACAGATTAGAGCGGGATGAGTGTTTATTATCAACCTGATATGGGCTACATGTCTGCATAACACTAAGGTTATTCATAGCATGAAGTTAGACTGGTCTGGGTAGCTCGATAGTCCACAAGGATGTTGATTAGGACTGACATAGTGACTTGGATGATTATAATGAGGACATGTGGCTCCCAGAGGTCATAGAATAAATCAGTTTTGCACAAGTTGGTGACGGTGGACTTTAGTCTGGCAGTTAATCCAATGAATGCAGAGGTCGACAAAGGATAAAGATATGGTTGTTGAGGAAATGACAACTAGGATTTTCATTTATGAGAGTAAGTGTTGCATGCAAAGATCGTTCCAGAATGTTGAGTTAAGTGGATGAATATAGTATGAGAAAGGTAGAAAATCAGAAAGCACAAATTAAGGCAGATTAAGCTCTAGATCTTGATAAGAATTTTTTTAAATTCTTTTTTGGAGGGAAATTTTTTGGCAAAAAAATTTTCAGTAAAAAGAATTTTAGATGAAAAAATTGAGAGTGGTTGTGTGTGTGTTGTTCAAGAAAAACTGGAATGCATTGTTGCAAGAAAAAAATAGAAGCAAAAAAACAAAGTGTAAGAAATATAGTGTGTATTTCACACTGTGTGGAGCAGAATAATTAAAGAGAAAGAGCATAGCAGATAATAGAGTGTTGATTGCAGAAAACATATTGTGGGTTACAAAATTTCATTTATAATAAGGTTCTTAATCATTATTGTATATTTTCAATGTATTTTTTTTGAGTGGGTGCTCAGAGAAGGGGTTGGTACTCCTTGAGTTGGTGCTTAGAATTATCAAGGGTTAGTTCTCCTTGGGTTGGTGCCCTAAATATTGTAATCAAATTTCATTGTGAGGATGGATTGGAGTAGTAGACTCCAACAACTATTCTCACCGAGGTTTTTTCCACACTGGGTTTTCCTCGTATATCTTGTGTCATGTGATTTGATTTGTGGGTGTGTTTCTATTTTGTTTGTATCTCTTTTAGAAAATCTTTCTCCATCTTGGGTAGATCTTGTCTTTTGAACACAATGGCTATAAATGAATCCACCTCTAAAGCACCTACGTTTGATGGAACTAACTATGCCTTCTAGAGCAAAAGAATGGAAACTTACTTATCATCTTTAGGTTTTGATGTTTGGGTGTCAGTGAAGAATGGTTATACTATCCCTTAGGCTCCTCCTACCAACCTTGATGCTAAAGGGGAATATGAGAACAATGCCAAAGCTAAGAATGTCATCTTAAGTTGGCTGTCTGATACAAAGTTTGATAAAGTCATGCACTGCACATCAGCAAAGGAAACATGGGATAAGCTACAAAGTATATATGAAGGCAGAGATACCAAAGTGAAAGAAGCCAAACTGCAAAATCTAAGAGCTCAGTTTGAATACCTAAAAATGAAGGATGAGGAGAAGATAGCTGACTATCTGCAAAGAGTGGATGAGATTGTAAGTGCTATGAGAGAACCTGGAGAGGAAGTCAAAAATGAAGTTACTGTCAATAAAGTTATAAGATCGTTAACCACAAGGTATGACACAAAGGTCTCTGCTATTGAAGAGGCTAAAGACTTTAAATACATTCTCAATGGATGACTTGTTTGGCTCCCTATTAGTTTATGAGATGGGAAGAATTAGTGGTGAATCATCAAAGAGAGAGGTTGTATTCAACATAACCTAGAAAGGAAAAGAAGTGTTTTCTCATGAAGAAGAAGAAGACTCTGATGTTGTTGTAGCAAAATTTGTAAGGAATCTCAAAAAGGGTTCAAGAAAATACAAAGGTAAGCTCTCTTTCAAATGCTTCAATTGTGGTAAAATAGGACACTTTTCTTCTAAATGTTCATACGAAGAAAAAGGAGAGGATGAGAAGCACAATATGCAAAATTTTGGCAAAGAAAAGATGAATAAATCCTACAAACCAAGGAGAAGAAATTTTAGAAGGAAGAACAGTCTTTACACATTTGAGGATGATGCCATAGATGAAGAAAGTGTCTTTGATGACTGCTGCAGTGAGGATGAAAGAGAAGTAAATCTCTTCATGGTGCACAAAGTGTTGGGTGATGAAAAAGAGGAAATAGAAGCTGAGGTAGATCTTGAAGGTGAACTAGTGAGTGCACTCAAAGAACTCAGAAATGTGAGGAAAGAATACAAAAAGGTTAAGTATGTTGCTACTGAAGAACAAGACAGGTTGAACAAATGCCTTAAGGAGTCTGAGAAAAACATTTCAGATCTGAGGAAACAATTGGATGAAGTTAAGAGAATTTATGAGGTAACTAAATCATCTTTAGAAAACAAGGAGTATCAAAATATGGAGGAAGAAATAATGAATCTCATAAAGGAACTTGAAAAGTGCAAATATGAACTCAAAGTGAGAATTAAGTATGAAGGTAGCACTGATGCATTGGATAAAATGTTGAGCAAACAAAAGCACTCTAAAGATATAGAAGGTCTTGGATTTGATGATGGTCAAAGTTCTTCAAGTATTGACTCATCAAACAAAGAAATACAATTTATTTCTTCATGTGAGAATAGTAAAGGATAAACCTTCACTGCCAGCAAGCCTACTGAGAAAAGTGTAAGGAAACTCAGGTGCGGAAACAACTTCCTACACTAATCTCTAGAGGAAAGTATTGTGCAAATTCTTTTAAATCCTTACAATTTCAGATTCGTTAACTACTTTAACAAAGATATTGCAGCCATATACCATGCATACAGAAAATAGAGAATGACATAATGATTTACCCTAGGGAAAACCTTTCGGTAAAAAACCCCAACACTCCAAAACCTGCACAATGTATTATCTTCAACACAACGGTTCCAACACACTTGCAATGCAAGTTCTTTCAAGAGACAATCGACACTTAAAGACAAATCCCGTAGTATGATATCATACCAACAATACACTCTTTTCATATCATAGTCTGTAACCCTAAAAAATGCTTATGCACTTTCCTTTTTAGGGCAACTTCCAAAGATATCCATATTAGGGTTTTACCATTCTCCAAGAAAATAGGAACCCTAAAAATTTTTTCGAGGCGATGCCCTGGACCCCACGATTGAGGAAGAGTGTATAGTACTCAAATTTATCAGTTGCCACATGTCTTGCATCTCTTCACCCATCATTGAAATCTCCTAGAAATAGCTCTTACGTGTCATAGGAATCCGTCATAACCATTTCAGCCATGATCTCCTTACACACAATTCAAGATGCTGACACATCAAGTGGAGTGACACATCAACATGCCAACTAGACATGTACACTCACACTTAATTACATTATTTGCAAGAAATACATTTTACAAAACAAATAATAAGAATAGGAATTATCCAAGGTTGAGACACCTTATTCCTAACATTCTCCCACTTGTCGAACACCTTGTAAGAGAAATAGGAACATAACAGGAACTAACCACTATAGGCCAAAAGGCCCATAGACTCCGAACACCATCTAAACTTCGCAGTGCCCACAAAAGCACTCTAAAGATACAAAAGGTCTTAGATTTGATGATGGTCAAAGTTCTTCAAGTATTGACTCATCAAACAAAGAAATACAATTTATTTCTTCATGTGAGAAAAGTAAAGGATAAACCTTCACTGTCAGCAAGCCTACTGAGAAAAGGACATATGTTGCTACTATAATGAATAAACACGTCGATCCAAAAGGAAAAGCCAAGATAGATGATGGAGGCTTCACAAAGTTCAAAGACACAAAGAAGAATACCATCTTTAGAAAACAAGGAGTATCAAAATATGGAGGAAGAAATAATGAATCTCATAAAGGAACTTGAAAAGTGCAAAGATGAACTCAAAGTGAGAATTAAGTATGAAGGTAGCACTGATGCATTGGATAAAATGTTGAGCAAACAAAAGCACTGTAAAGATACAGAAGGTCTTGGATTTGATGATGGTTAAAGTTCTTCAAGTATTGACTCATCAAACAAAGAAATACAATTTATTTCTTCATGTGAGAATAGTAAAGGATAAACCTTCACTGTCAGCAAGCCTACTGAGAAAAGGATATATGTTGCTATTACAATGAATAAACATGTCGATCCAAAAGGAAAAGCCAAGATAGATGATGGAGGCTTCACAAAGTTCAAAGACACAAAGAAGAATTCAAGAAGACCAAGTTATGTTGCTTCATGGAGACTGATGAGAAACACATTGAACAATAATTGGTATGTACCCCCGGTTTCATGGCTACTGCTATAAATGTTATACTTATGGTCATAGAATTGCTGATTGTAAACTCATGCATAGGTCTCCTCCTAGTTATGAAAGTAGGAATCCTTTTGATTCTCTTAGAAATGTTGATATCATGTGTTATCATTGAAATGATGTTGTTCATAAAAGTTATGAGTGTGGGAGAAAAGTGTCTCAACCCTATAGAAATTTCCCAAGTTATTCCTTCAATAGGAATGTTAGATGTCACCATTGTCAAAACGTAGGCCATATAGCCAAGAATTGCAAACTTAGAGCAGAAAATCAAAGGAATAAAATGTCACCTTTGGAACCAAAGACAAAATCAGATCATCATGTGACAATAGAGAAGAAGAAAGAATTAAAATAAGTTTGGATTGAAAAGGAGAAAAACAAGGCAGAGTCAAGTTTGATTGCTCAAACTTCCCTACATGCAGAGAGGAAGAACTTGTGGGTAGTAGACAGTGGCTACTCCAATCACATGACTAGAGATAAAAAAAAATTCACTAAACTTGAAGATTGGAATGGTGGTTCAGTGAGGTTTGGAGACAACTCATCAATCAAGATAAAAGGCAAGGGAACTCTCAGTATAGATGGAAAATTAAAACCTCATGATGTATACTATGTAGAAGGACTAAAACACAATTTGCTGAGTGTAAGTCAAATGTGTGACAAAGGATACAAGTTCACTTTTGACTCAAAAGGATGTGAAATCAGAAAGGAAAGTAATGGACAACTTGTTGCTGAAGGAAAAAGGACTGATGGGAATTTATATAACTTGAAGGAATGTTATAAGTCCCATTGTATGATGGGAGAATTGGATGAGAGCTGGTTATGGCACAAAATATTGGGTCACATAAACTTTGATAATTTGGTTAAGGTCAGCAAGAGAGGGTATGTGAGACACATACCACATATCATCAAGCCAACAAGTACTTTTTGTGATGAATGTCAAAGAGGAAATAAAACTAAGGTGAGCTTTAAGACTAAAGAATATTCAACCACAAGGCCACTAGAGCTTGTACATACCGATTTATGTGGTCCTACCAGGACAAGAGCATTAAATGGAGAAAAGTATTTCATGCTGCTCATAGATGTTTTTTCAAGAATGACATGGGTCACCTTCTTTCAAGATAAGTCACAAGCTTTTGAAAGTTTCAAAATTTTTAGAAAAAATGGTTGAAAAAGAAAGTGGATACAAGCTGAAACATCTTAAATCATACTGTGGAGGAGAATCCACTTCAAATGAATTTAAAGACTACTATGAAAGACATGGAATAAGAAGACAATATTCAACACCTAGGACACCACAACAAAATGGTGTTGTGGAAAGGAAAAACAGGTCAGTTAAAGAAATGGTTAGAACAATGTTAAATGAATCAAATCTGCCTGACATGTATTGGAAGGAGGTAGTCCACACTGTAGTATATACACTAAATGGGGTGCAACTAAGGGTAAATAGAAAAATGACTCCATACGAACTTTGGTATGATAGAAAACCCTCAGTCAAGTACTTCAAGGTGTTTGATAGCAAATGTTTCTTCAAAAGAGATGTGGATGGATTAGGTAGCTTTGAATCAAGAGTTGATGAAGGTATCTTCTTGGGTTACTCTACTCATAGCAAGGCCTACAAGTGTTTCAACAAAATACTAAAGAGAGTTGTTGAAAGCATAAATACCAAAATTGATGAGGATACGCACAAAGGGAGGCAAAATATAGTAAATCAGATTGAAACACCTTATGTGGAAGAAGATACACAATCTAAAAGTGAACAAGAAGATGAGGCACCAAGCAAGGCTCCAAATAACTATGTTCAGAAAAATCACCCTGAGGATCAGATTATAGGCAACAAGAATGATGGTGTGCAAACAAGAAGGAGAGCAAGGAATGATGAACAAGTAAATTTCTTCCTTATGACAAAGATGGAACCCAAAACATATGATGAGGCCAACAAAAGTGACAAGTGGATGAAGGATATGGAAGAAGAGTTACAACAAATTGAGAAGATCAAGACTTGGGATTTGGTTCCCAGGCCAACAGACAAGAATCCTATTGGTACCAAATGGGTCTACAAGAACAAGATGAATGAAGAAGGCAAGGTAATAAGGAACAAGGCAAGGCTTTTATGCAAGGGTTATGCTCAGGTAGAGGGCATAGATTTTGAAGAGACATTTGCATCAGTTGAAAGACTTGAAGCTATAAGGATGTTCTTAGCATTCTCGCCCTATAAAGGATACAAAGTATATCAAATGGATGTCAAATCTGCATTCTTGAATGACAATCTTGAAGAAGAGGTGTACATAGATCAACCTGAAGGATTTCAACTACGTGAAGATGAGAACTTTGTATGTAGATTGAGAAAAGCTTTGTATGGTCTAAAGCAAGCACCTAGAGTATGGTATTCTAGGTTGGATAAGTATGTACATCAACAAGGATTTAAAAAGGGGAGTGTAGATATTAATTTATATATTAAGGTGGATGGTGATCACATGATTATTGTTGTTGTATATGTAGATGACATCATCTTTGGAGGCAATAGGGATATCCTATGTAAAGAGTTTGCTGATCAAATGTAGTCTAAATTTGAGATGTCCATGCTTGGAGAGTTATCATATTTTCTTGGTTTGCAGATTTCTCAGTTACATAAAGGAATATTCATCTCCCAAACCAAGTATGTACAAGATGTGTTAAATAAATTTCAAATGGAGGAAAACAAGCCCGTTAGTACCCATGGTGATAGGATGCAAGCTTAGCAAGGACAATGAGTCACCGAATATGGATAAGACTTTGTATAGATCAATGATTGGTAATTTGTTGCACTTGACAGCTTCAAGGCCTGATATTGCGCAAGCAGTGTGTATGGTAGGTAGATTCTAAGCTGCTCCAAATCAATCACATGTAAATGTTGTTAGAAGAATCTTCAAGTATCTGCAAGGAACACTTAATTATGGCTTCTGATATCCAAAGAAAGGAGATTTCACTTTACAAGCCTTTACTGATGTTGATTGGGCAAGTTGTGTAGATGTGTAAAGCGGAAAAATTGAACCCTAGTCGTTCTCCCCTCCCCAACTCCGAGGAGAGAGAAGGGAGGTCACTAGGGTTGATGGTTTTCACTTAGGAGGGACTTTACATTCAAAAGAGGGGTTGAAACCCACAAGATCCAATCCCACACAATGCAGGATTGGATTCTAAATGAGTTTCAAGGGTTAAGACATCAAGGATACCCTCTTTTGTAAAGAAACGAAGATAGAATGATTGAACTAAGAATGCATGTAAAGTAGGAAAGATTCGTTTATAAATAGAGATAGGGATATGGGATGAAGCTGCAGACCTGGAATTAGTAGTAAAATATCGAGACCATGTTGTTCTGCAAATTTGAGCGAAAGTTGACGGGACGATGGTGCCCGGCGTGCACACGGTCCTCCGAAGAATCCGCGAAACGAAAGTGGATCTGTTCGTCTCTGCACAAGGATTCCAGATCTTCAATTACAGCCGCGTACCTGCAACCTACACACAGAAAAGAGAGGACAATTGGGGGGTTAGGGATGAGGGGTTTGCCTTTAGGTCAAACCCCGGGTTTGGAATTAACCAAGAAATGAGAATGCTGTAAATGTAAATGTTTGTAATGTAAACAAGTACTGATACCTTGTTGTAAGAATGTTTGTATTCTTACATGCGAAGGTGTAACGTATGTAGTATGTTGTATGTTGTATGTTGTATGTGATCTCCTCTTCAATGGTTGAATCCTTGTCTTGAATGCAACACCTAGCCTTGAATGGAGACTTAGAATGCTCAATTGCTTGAAGGAATGCTTGAATGCTTGAATGTTTGCATGTTTGAATATTGCTTCCGCGTCTTGCTCTTGCTTCCTTCCCCTTTCTCTTTCTAGGAGAGGAAAAGTAGTTTATATACTTGTCAATTAGGGTTGATAGACTGATTTTTCTGACCTTGGGCCGACCAAGAAACATTATTTTCCAATTTGCAAACTTAAAGACCCGATGCCCAAAAGGAGACCGGGCCCAAAATAGGGCCAGGGACTAGGGCGCTAGGTGCCATGGTCCTGGGGGACCAGGGTGCTAGGCGCCATGGTCCTGAAGGACCAGGGCACTAGGTGCCATGGTCCCACCTCCCGGGACAGCAGGGTGCAAGGAGGGATCATGCCAAGGTGCAGAAAAATGCAGTTTTCGGTGTCACAAGCAGGTTTCGGGGTCTCCATTCAGGTTCAACGTTGCACCGCCATCGTGAAGACCCAAATGCAGTCGAAATTGCAAGTGTCACAATTTTAGGACGCTACATTTAGCCCCCACTTTAGTGGGAGTATAAGCGTACACTTATACTTTCGGTAAAGTACAAGGAAACAACATTGAAAAACTTTCACCACGTCAAGGAGGCAAGATACACCAAGCCCCCAGTGGACTAAGGATCTTACGAATTCGATTGACAAAGTAAAAGGGAAGATCATGAGGGGAAACCATGACTATCAGTAGTAAGGCTCCCTCACTATGAGTCATGTAAGAAAAATACCAAAAATTTTCAAGGCAAAGCTAAGTTCGCCAAGAAACTTTCAAGTATCTTGAAGAGATATGGACGGGGTGTATGCCCCCCTACATTAAAGCGATTGCACACGCCTCATCGGGGGTGATTGCTTTAAGGTAGTGATACATATAAGGAATGAGAAGGGAAAGGAGCACGTTATCACAAGGATTTAGCCCCCAAGTGTGAGATAAGCCCAAGGATGATAATTCATGTATATCATATGTATGTATGCATAATTGTTCTTCATTCCCCAATCAAGGAAGGTCACCTAGAAGAAGGGAACACATGTGTCTTTTGAGTCAACATGAGAGAGACCAAAAGAGATCTCAATGCTTTGCATTGTCCTCAAGTAGACAACACTAAGGACAACAAATAGAAGAATGAGAATAACACATAGAAGAAGTAACAAAATATCAAGAGAGGAGGAGAGAATCTGCTATGCTAATGAGCTAGTCTAGCATGTCATCTACCCCCCGATCTTGCTGATCAGTATTTCGGGAAGGTAGGAAACACGCTAGAGGAGGAACATCCAACACAGCAGATGGAGCTATCACAAGATCCAAACAATGGCTATGTTCATGTTCTGAGCCACGTTGTTCTTGTCTAGGAGCTAGGATAAGTGCTTTAGAAAATTCGTTAGATAAATGGTTATCAACATCAACATATTCATATTCACTATCAGAATGAACAAGAGTAACATTTTCATCATGAATAACATTTTCATCTATATCATCATCAAGATTTATAAAAATAGGATCTTTAGCTCGCACAGGATCAAGACCATCATGCATCTTATGTTTAGGAGATTTCGGCTCAATCTTCGAATGAGGAGAAAATGGAATAATACTGGCTGAAGGTGTTTTTAGGGATTGCAAAGTTTGAGAAGCAGTTGCCTGAGCTCTAAGATGATGCTTTCGTTGGCGTTCACGTGCAGAACGATTTCATCTAGTCTTAGTAGGAAGTTGAGAAGATTGAGGAGGAGGAATGTTCTCATCCTTATCACTTGGGTGTTTAGGTTGTGGTCTCTTAGGTTGAATAATAAGAGAAGAGGAAGGTCTCTTCTCTCCATAAGAGGAAGGAGGAGGAACTGCTCCATACAAAGGAGGAATATTTGGTTTAGGAAGGAGACCGAGCCCATCATGATGAGGAGGTATAGGTCTACTTTTAGGAAGTTTATTAGATATAGGCATAGTCACATTCATAGGAATGGGTTGGGAATCTTCTTGAGGAAAGACATTAGTTTTATCTTTCAAAGGAAGAACTTCCTTCTCAAGAACGATAGGAATGTCAAGTTTGGGTGTTCTAGGTTCACTTAGAGATAGGATCATATATTTTTTCCACCTTTGATAAGATTTGAAAAGATGATCACTTCACGGAGGAAGAGATTGGAATTGTTTAGGCCAAAAGTAATCAATAGGAACGCTAGAAGTTCTTTCAGCTGGTTTAAAGAGACTATGATTGATAGTAACAACTTCACCATTATGGGGAAATTTCAAGCACTTGTGAATAGGAGAAGCAATAGCTTTCATGGAAGATAGCCAAGGATAGCCTAGCTTCACACGAAATTGTTCGGATGATGGAATAATAGCAAAGTCCACATCAAGGGATTTGTTATGGACCTCAATAGGTAATGTAATAGAACCAATTGCAGGAGAAGAAAATGCATCAAATAATTTCACAACCACATTTGTTTCGTCATAGATCACTTGATTCAATTGCAAAGTAAAAAGAAATTCTTCAGTAATGACATTAATCATACAAGAAGGATCAATAAGCACTCCATGGCAAGGTTTATTCTTGACTTTTGCAACTATATATAAAGGACCATCAGGTGCCCTGATAGTTTCACTGGAATCAAATGTGATGGAAGGTTCTTTAGGGATTTTCTGCTGTTCCACAAACTTAATCACATTCGGAGTCATAGACACAAGATCATCAGGTGAGACAAAGGAATCAGTAGTATCAATCACATTAGAGGTATGAGAAGGCAATGGATCAGTAAAAATCTTAAGATTTTGGTTAGGAGGAGCTACAGATGTGTTGCCTTTATCATTCACACCAGAAATAGAGATAGTATTATTATCAATCAAATCTTGAATTTTACCCTTTAAAGCAAAACATTTTTCAGTATCATGCCCAGGATGACGATGAAATTGACAAAAAGATTTGTTATCAAAATAGGGTGAATTAATTTTTGCAGGATCTATTTGCCTTATAGGAGGGAGAGTAAGCACATTTTGTTCCAATAACTTATTCATAATACTATGCAATGATTCATTCAAAGGAGTAAACTTTTTTTCTTTCTTGAAAAACTTAGAAATAGGAGGCACACCTGATGCTGCATTCACATTGTTGTTGATGATGTTTTCATTGAATTTAATGGACTCTCTGTTCGGTTTAAACTTCCCAAATGGTTGTTGACTACTATCACCCTTATCACTCGGAGACATAGGATTTGCTTGTTCCATTTGACTCACAGTCAGTTGATAATTGTGAAGAGTTGCGCACAACTGTTGGAAAGAAGTAAACTCAGAAAACAGAAGTTTTTCTCTAATATCTTTTTATAGATTAGAAATAAAGATTCTTTGAATATCATTGTCAGGCACTGGAAAGGAAATTTGAGCATACAAATGCTTATATCTACCAATGAAATCAGTCACTTTTTCTTTAACACCTTGTTTACAATGCATTAAATCAATCAAAGTAACTTTAGGACTTATATTGTTTTAAAATTGTTGAATAAAAGCATTTGCAAGTTGTTCGAAAGAAGAAATAGAATAAGAAGGCAATGAGCAATACCATTGTAGGGCTTTATCTCTTAATGTTCTAGTAAACAATTTTGCAAGCAACCTTTGGTCATAAGCAAAATCGGTACATATTGTTTGAAAGGTCTTAACATGTGTTAGAGGATCACCCTTACCATTATAAAGCTCCAAATGTGGAATTTCAACATGTTTAGGGGCGATAGCTCGAACAATGCCAAGAGAAAGTGGGCTCGCAACATCAAATGTGGGCACACTAAACTTAGATTGATTCATAGAGGTAATTTGTTGTTGTAAAGAAGAGACAGTTTGTGCAAGATTGTTAATGGTCGCTTCAGTCGAAGAGTTCATATTAGATGTGTTAGATTGTGATGGAGGTATTATGTTATTGAAAGAAGGTAGAGAGTAAGGTGGCGGGACACTATGATAGTTAGTCATAGGAGATGATTGGAAAGGAGGAACACTACAAGGAGGAATGGAATGATTAAACAAATTGCCTCCTTGCGTCATGTTCATTTGTGGAGATATAATAGGAACACTCATTGAAGGAATGAATGAAGAAGTTGGATTGATTGAAGAGGAAGGATTGCCCCCATGACTGGTGATCATAGGGGGAATGTCTTGTATTGAAGTAGTCATTATGTTTGATGTAAAAGTAGGTATACTAGCAATAAGAGTCGTCAAAGGAATAGAATGATTGACTTGAGTAGGAGGTTGTGTATAACCTAAGGTTTTGGCACAACTTTTCATAGGCATCACATTCGACTCCACAATGTGTGCAATACCACGCAAAATATCAATTCCATTCTTATCACTTTGAACCATACATTTTAGACCCTCAATTAATGAAAGAGCTTCGCTATCGGGGTATTCTTGAGACATCCATTGTCGAAAATCATCAAATTGGTTATCCAATTTCGAAAGTTGTTCTATAGAAACCTCATGGAGAGCTTCTTCATCATTAAGAGGATTAGAGGAATTACCCATGTCCTCGTTAAAAAGGCCATTCAAATTAGGTTCCATCTCCTCAGTAATTAAACCTTGGAAGGACTTAATTCTAAGGCTTCGTCTAACGGGAATAGTGTAAGTAGGGCTTATTGTTGTAAAACTCATGCACTAAAGAGAGAGAGAAGATTTTGAATTTTATAGGTAGCAATTTTCAATAAAATCAGCCAATCTCCTAGATTTAAGTTGTTAAATTCAATCAGGACAATCTCCCGAAATTTCGGAAAAAATGTCAGGGACCATGGCGAACGGAGTGCACACGGTCCTCGCAACTTTTTTTGAAATTTTCAGGGATGAAAGTTATGATGATTTTAAAGCTAATTTGAAAAAATTGAGTGATTTTACGATCTGTAGATAGGCCAAATTAAAGTTGCAATCTCAAAATTGAACCCTACCAAGATTGTTGAAAAACTGCAAAATTTGAATTTTGAAAAAGAGGGGGAAACTGAAATTTTGAATTTTATGATTTTAGAGGGAATACTGAAAGCAATGCAGGCTTTGAAATTTAAAAGTTGACTCAGTTTCATGCAAAATTTAGATTTGAAAGCGGAAATCGGAGTTATCGCAATTAGACACTTAATTTCAAAAGTCACAAATTGTAAAAATTTGAATAAAGCACTGAAATTTCGAATGAATGCCAATGCACTTTTCAGATTTAGGACTGTAAGAAACACAATTTTGACACAAATTTCAATTTCAACAATTTTTGAATGATTATAAGCCTCAATCCAAGCAATCGCTAGACCAACTTTGACTGTAATTTTGAAAGTGTTAGAATTGATAAGATCAGCAAAAATTTTGGATTTTAGCAGAAAAATACAGTAAGATCTAGCTCCCGAAATTTTGGAAAAAATGTTGGGGACGATGGTGCTCGGGGTGCACACGGTCCTCGCAACTTTTTTCCAAATTTTCAGCGATGAGAGATATTGTGATTTTGTTGCGGAATCCAAAGTTACAGCCGATTTGGAGGTGTTTTGATCAGTGAAATTATCAGTCAAAGGTTGAATCAAGAGGGTTTTAAAAATTAGGGTTTTGACACTTAACCACTTAATTTTCAAAATTAGAGCACAAATATGAATTGACAGTTTGCAATAGAAGGGTAGATCTGAAACAAGCATTAACAATTAAACATTTCACAAGCTTAATTACTAAAAAGAAAATTTTAGGGTTTTTATGCAATCAACCTCTAAATTTTGCAAAAGATCAAACATGGAAATGTAATTAAGGAAGCAAATTTTTCAGATCTAACCATGAATAATCAGAATGAGGATGTTCACGTTGGGTTCACCAAAATGTAAAGCGGAAAAATCGAACCCTAGTCGTTCTCCCCTCCCCAACTTCGAGGAGAGAGAAGGGAGTTCACTAGGGTTGATGGTTTTCACTTAGGAGGGACTTTACATTCAAAGGAGGGGTTGAAACCCACAAGATCCAATCCCACACAATGCAGGATTGGATTCTAAATGAGTTTCAAGGGTTAAGACATCAAGGATACCCTCTTTTGTAAAGAAATGTAGATAGAATGATTGAACTAGGAATGCATGTAAAGTAGGAAAGATTTGTTTATAAACAGAGATAGGGATATGGGATGAAGCTGCGGACCTGGAATTAGCAGTAAAATATCAAGACGGTACTGTTCTGCAAATTTGAGCGAAAGTTGATGGGACGATGGCGCCCGGCGTGCACACGGTCCTTCGAAGAATCCGCGAAACGAAAGTGGATCTGTTCGTCTCTGCACAAGGATTCCAGATCTTCAATTACAGCCGCGTACCTGCAACCTACACACAGAAAAGAGAGGACGATTGGGGGGTTAGGGATGAGGGGTTTGCCTTTAGGTCAAACCCTGGTTTTGGAATTAACCAAGAAATGAGAATGCTGTAAATGTAAATGTTTGTAATGTAAACAAGTACTGATACCTTGTTGTAAGAATGTTTGTATTCTTACATGCAAAGGTGTAATGTATGTAGTATGTTGTATGTTGTATGTTGTATGTTGTATGTGATCTCCTCTTCAATGGTTGAATCCTTGTCTTGAATGCAACACCTAGCCTTGAATGGAGACTTAGAATGCTCAATTGCTTGAAGGAATGCTTGAATGCTTGAATGTTTGCATGTTTGAATATTGCTTCCGTGTATTGCTCTTGCTTCCTTCCCCTTTCTCTTTCTAGGAGAGGAAAAGTAGTTTATATACTTGTCAATTAGGGTTGATAGACTGATTTTTTCAACCTTGGGCCGACCAAGAAACATTATTTTCCAATTTGCAAACTTAAAGACCCGATGCCCAAAAGGAGACCGGGCCCAAAATAGGGCCAGGGACCAGGGCGCTGGGGACCATGGTCCTGGGGCACCAGGGCGCTAGGCGCCATGGTCCTGAGGGACCAGGGTACTGGGCGCCATGGTCCCACCTCCCGGGACAGCAGGGTGCAAGGAGGGATCATGCCAAGGTGCAGAAAAATGCAGTTTTCAGTGTCACAAGCAGGTTTCGGGGTCTCCAATCAGGTTCAACATTGCGCCGCCATCGTGAAGACCCAAATGCAGTCGAAATTGCAAGTGTCGCAATTTTAGGATGCTACAAGATGACAAAAAGAGCACCAGTGGTGGAGCTTTCTTCCTAGGTGAAATATTGGTCTCATGTCACAACAAGAAGAAAGATTCTATCTCTCTATCCACGACTGAAGCAGAGTATATAGTTGTTGCCACATGTTGTTCATAAGTTCTCTAGATGAAGCAAACACTAAAGGACATCCAGGGAGAGTATGTAGATCCAATCTCCATCAAATGTGATAATTCAAGTGCAATCAACATATCCAAAAGCCATGTTATGCACTCAAGGACAAAACACATAGAAATTAAGTATCATTTTCTCAGGGAGAAGGTTGCGGAGAAGGAGGTAAAGGTTGAATATGTTCCCACAAGTGAGTAGGCTCCTGAAATTTTCACAAAGCCTCTTCCAAAGGATACATTTGAGTATCTAAGATTCAAGTTGTGTTTTGTCTCACCTTCCTTCAGCACTTAAGCATATTTTTGGGGTTTGTGGTTTAGGGGGAGCATATTGTTTTACTACTTTTCATCCTTGAACCTCATGTTTTTCTCAAGGGGAGTACTAAAAGTAATGGTTCATCTAGTGGAATCTACAAAGAATATCATTTGACAGGCATTGTCCAGGTTGAACATCTATAGGTTAAACGAATACAAGAGGAGAAGAAATGTATAGGATTAATGGCAGAAGGAGAAGATGTGTACAATTTTAATGGTTGGAGGTGTCCAGGTCCCTTTTCCATTATTGTCAAAGGGGGAAAAAGAGAAGCACAAGTGTGTTGACATCAATGCCAAAGGGGGATATTGTTGGCATTATCATCATTGATGTCAACAAGGGTTGAACAAGTGTTGCAGTCAGCATAACATGCAAGTTATAGTGTAGAAAGATAGATCAGGACAACTCATATTAACTATGTCGATGCCATGTTATGTGGAGGAAATTTCTATTGAAATAAGTCAGGCCAATGTTTAGTCATGTGCAGAATATCAGGATAGCAATACCGATCACAGAGTTTGTGCTACACATCGAGATAACTAACAAAGGCGACATAATGAGGTTGTGTTATGTCAACAGAGAAAAATACTCTAACATCATTGTGTCAGAATAGCTATGTTTACCAGGAGATCAAGGGTGTGTTTCAGAATAGCTACAATGATGATTGCACAGGTTGAGTCATTGGAATAAAGTTGTATTGACAGGTTAGAGTTCAAATGTTAATTTGATAGTGTCATTGATTCTGATGGGTATGTGATTCGGGATAGCTATGCCGATAAAGGGAGTTTGATTGTGTCTCATCGGTATAACTTATTTGGTAGGTTTAACATATTTTCCCTATGTCAATAGAACAAGCTATGCTGATAGAGGAAAAAAAGAGTTGACCCTTTGGTAAGATCATCAGTATAACCTATGCCGATAGGTTTTGTCATTGTGGAGTTGTGAGTTTGGAATACCTATGCTGATATTGAGAAGATAACAGTATGTCTTTGGTATAACTTGCTATGTCGATTTAGCATGTTTTGCCTATGCCGATAGTGTTGACTATTCCGATGATGGTCATTTTGCATGATGATTTGTGATCAGGGTAACTTATGTCGATAAGGTGTGTCAACGTGGAGATTGCACTTCGGTATATATCCCATGGCGATAAGAGAAATAGAAAGTGAATTCTTCATAAGAGTAACTTATGCTGACGAAAGGAACCAAAGGCATCACATGATCGTCAAGATAAGTTTTGAAAGCGGAGTAGAGGCAAGATGTCAACCCGATAGCTAAAACTATTCTGATAGCAAGTGAGCAATGCGACTTCGGGATAACTATGATGATGAGCATGAAGAAAGAGAAATTAAAAAAAGAAAGAATAGATTAGGATAAGTGTTTATTGTAAATCTGATACGTACTACATGTTTGCATAACATGAAGGTTATTCACAACATAAAGTTTGACTAGTTTGGGTAGCTCGATAGTCCACAAGGATGTTGATTAGAACTGACAGGGTAACTTGGATGATGATAATGAGGACATGTGGCTTCTAGAGGTCATAGAACAAATCAGATTTGCACAAGTCGGTGATGGTGGACTTCATTCTAGTAGTTGGTCAATCCAATCAATGCAAAGGTCGACAGAGGAAAAAGATATGATTGCTGAGGAAATGACAACTAGGAGTTTCATTTATGAGAGTAAGTGTTGCATGCAAAGATCATTCTAGAATGTTGAGTTAACTAGATGAATATAGAAAGATAGTATAAGAAAGGAAAAAAATCAGAAAGCACAAATTAAGGCAAATTAACCTCTAGATCTTGATAAGAATTTTTTGGAGGGAAAAATTTTGGTAGGAAAATTCTAAGGAGTAAAAAGAATTTTAGATGAAAAAATTGAGAGTGGTTGTGTGTGTGTTGAAGAAAAACTAGAATTCATTGTTGGAGAAAAAAAATAGAAGCAAGAAAACAAAGTGTAAGAAACATAGTGTGTATTTCACACCATGTGGAGCAGAATAATTAAAGATAGAGAAAAGAGAAGAAAACAGAGTGTTGATTGTAGAAAACAGATTGTGGGTTACAAAATTTCATTTATAACAAGGTTCTTAATCTTTATTGTATATTTTTAGTGTATTTTTTCTGAGTGGGTGCTTAGAGAAGGGGATGGTGTTCCTTGAGTTGGTGCTCTAAATCAGTAGGGGTTGGTGCTCAAAATTATCAGGGGTTGGTGCTCCTTGGGTTGGCGCCCTAAATATTGTAATCATATTTTATTGTGAGTTTGGATTGGAGTAGTAGACTCCAACAACTATTCTCACTGTGTTTTTTTCCCACACTGGGTTTTCCTCATATATCTTGTGTCTTGTGGTTTGATTTGTGGGTGTGTTTCTATTTTATTTGTATCTTTAGTTTCTGCAAATTTTTGGTTTAAAAAGTTTTTGAATATCACTGATTCACCCCCCTCTCAGTGATCACCTGTGTTCTTCAGGCTTTGTCTGAATAGGCCTTGCAATTATCACTTTCATTTTCTCCTTCAGCATGACCCCCTGAATTTATTTCCTCTTTTTACCATTTTCTTATAATGCTATTGCTACAGGGGTTTCTTCAGTAATCTAACTGGAGTCTTTTTATTCCCGCAAAGGGCTTCCACTAGAAGTACTATCAGGCATTACTCTGGAGGACTAGGCACATGTTGTTCCCATAACCCTAGGTTCTTGATTTATTGGTCGATCCCTAGTTATACTTAAAAAGTTGTCCCATGTCAGGTTGGGATTTATTTCTTCTAGGGTTTGTTCTATTAGCAACTGAATAAAACAATGGTGGGATACAAATTAAAGATTACCTTTTTGTACTTGTGTTTCCATCTTATTCAGCATGTTATAAAGAAAATTCAGAATAGTCATCAACCATCCATGTCTTAGATGGCTTAGAATATTAAAATGGATAGACTACAATTATGATTGGCATCCTTCATAGGTTAAATACATAATAGTGTATGCTAACCTATGAGTCCAAACTAGTGGTAAAGACAACTCTCGTGTCCCCTGATGAGAAACTTGCAATGGAGGGTCAACATGTTCTTTAAATTGAGCCCTAGCATCCTTACTTTGTGGATACGTTTCCCCCGTCATAGGCAACCCTGTAATCTATGAAAGTATCTACTTGATAACAACCACTCTTAACCCTTTGACCACTACTTGGTCATCTTTCAAGGTCTGAGCAAATTCGAGAGGAACTTTCTCATCAAAGGCGTGCATCTTCAAAAAGTAGTTTAGCCACCCATAATTCCTATACAGAGGTTCACAATCACCATACTGTAGAATAAGAATGTGGTACACTGGTTCATGATGAATTGGAGTACCTCCCATCCTTGAAAAACTTTCTCACTTGCAACGCAAATTCACAATTCTTCACAAAGCTCTTCTTGTTCCTCTACAATCTCTCTAATATTGAGCTATTTTTCATGCTTTGTTATGAGAGACATCTGATCTTTTGAATAGGCTTATGTTCTAATTTTTTACAATTCAAAGTACAACATGAAAAACAAGGAACCAAATATGGTAATAACAAAAATCTGATCACACACAACCCTATTGAGGTTTTAAGCTCCTTGGTTTGATGTTTAGACCTTGATTTGAAAACCAACCCTAGGTAACATGTGGAAAAATTTTAAGTGACAAATAATTTGAATTCATACTACCCCCAACTGAAGATTGACGCAGGTGTCCACACATGCAGGAGAGGTAATGAATGCAATCATAAATATACCATTTCTGAAAAGACAATATTGTTGCAGTTGTTAATATTATGAAGTAAAATATTACTTACGTGATATTGGAAAGATATCTTGGCACATTGTGATGATGTTTGGCATGTACAGAATAAAGATGTGGAAAAGATGCATGATTGCAAAATGATGGTGGAAGTGATTGTTAGTAGCAATCAAGAAGGAAGACTGAGAGGGGGGGATGAATCAGTCTTCATCAGAATACCAAACTTAATCACAAAGCACATATCAAATAAACTACAGTAATAAAATAGATAAGCAAATACACAACACCAAGATTTTCATGTGGAAAACCTGATTAAGGGAATAACCACAGTGGGAACCTACCCATAGTAAGATGATACTCTGCAATAGTATGTGTAAATATTCCAAAGGGGAATGCACATGCATTCAGGCACACTGCCTAGAGCTCACTACTCAAATATAATGGTCCAAAAGGCTACAACCCTCAGGGAAGTCTCACTAACTTACAACAAGATTCATACTACAATCCGAAAGAAATGAATTGAAAGAATAGCATCTCCAAATGCCTGATTACAGTTTCAGTTAAGCACATATGTCTACCCCACAACACCAATCTCACCTCAAACTCAACACCGAAGGGTAAATCACTTGTTCGTACATAAACCTCTTTCTGATAATGCAGACATAATATCGACACCCAAATTACATGAATATATCACCTATATATACAAGTCATCAACCTTGACAACAAGGTTAGCTAAACCCTCAACCCTTAATTATAAAATTACATCACCCGATACAAAGACCAACCACCAGACCAATATAATAATTTACATAGCATATAAATATGGACCTAAATCAAAACCTTAAATGCTCAACTTCACCGAAAATCACGCAAACATCAACCGCAACATGCTACACCACCAGGAAAACTGCATAACATGAAAATCATCACCGGTTGATAGAAACCACCAATAATTCACACAATGATCAATACAGATTGCCAAAACAAATAGGACGTGACTAGGAAACACTAGCAAGTACTTTAGAATAATCAGGAACAACTGTACCAACACCACTTATCAAATCTTCATCGATTAACATTTGAAAGCTCAAGAACACAACCAATCAACAACTGCCATAAAGAAAGATAACTTGCGGGGCACTAAATCATGAACTATCTGAAATGAAGATACACAAGACCATCTCAAGCAATATCCCAAAGTATTAGCACAAACTCTGATCACACTAGAATATACCAAAGGATATACCAAACTCTATAAAACAATGATCAACAAAACAACACTACAAACCAGATCATAAGATCTCCCCAAAATGTAATCACTAGAATAAATCATAGGAATATGTTGACATCAATGACAATAACATATCCTAGTAGCAGCAATGACCAACCATATCCAACAGTGATAGTGTAAGACAAAAGAAATGAGTGAAGTGGAAGTGACATGGAATGAAAACAAAGAAAGGAATTCCATGTGCAAATGGAATGTTTATTATGATAGGCTAGAAGCAGTTAAACTGGTGGTGGGTCTAGAAAACCGCCAGACATTTCTATAAGAAAAATGGAAGATTTGAATTCTTTAAATTGTTGTATGAATTCCACTTCGGATTGTGTCTTGTGGTAAAGGCGTAGGCAATGTCCATTGACTAGAAGTTGGAATTTGGCATTATCTATGATAGCCAACTTGATTGCACCATTCGAAAAAACTTCTACAATCTCATAGATCCCAAGCCATATGGTCTACAATTTGACCAAATTATCTTTATATCTTGAGTCATATAATAGAGCCCAATCTCCTACATGAAATATTTTAGTTTTTATATACATGTCATGCCACTTTTTACGTTGTTGCTGAAGTAGAGAAGTATGCTTAAGGGCTGATTATATCATTTCATATAATGAATTAAGCTATAGTAGTTTTTCCTTTTGTGCTATTAATAATTCCAGGCCTAGGTCCAAGGCAATTCTAAGTGTTTTGTGATCAAATTCCATAGGCATGACTATTTTTTTGCCATAGTAGTTCAAAAGGGGTGAAACCTATAGTAGTTTTCCAAGAAGTTCGATAGGCTCAAACTGATTCTTGTAAATGATTTTCCCAAATTTTTCTATGAGTTGCAACTATTTTTGTTAGAATGGCTTCAATTTCTATATTTACCTTAGCTTTCCCATTGGCCTAGGGATGGTAAGGTGTAGACTTTTTATAATGAATATTATACTCTTCTACGAAGGTTGCTATCAAATTGGATTTAAACTGTACACCTTGGTTTGTAACAAGTTCCCTAGGCACCCCATATTTGGTGAAGATTTCTTCATATAAGAACTCTACAACTTTGTTATCTCTAGCATGTTTCATGGCTTTTACTTCCACCCATTTTGTCAGAGAATTTGTGTACACCAATATGTATGATTTACCATTAGAAGGTGGTTCAATTGGACCTATAAAATCTATTCCCCATTTATCAAAAGGTCTAACAATAACTTGTGGATGTAAAGAAATTTCATCAGAATTAGTTGGTTGTCCCATCCTTTGACATCTATTACATTTCTTGGTGTACTTCATGACATCCTTATGAAGAGTAGGCCAATAATATCATGTATTAAGAATTTTCATAGTTCTCCTTTTGGCAACAAAATGCCCTCCACAGGGTTCATCATGACAAGCATGTAGGCTGTCATAAGTTCCATCTTCTCTGATGAATCTTCTCATGACATTATCTGACCCTATCTAAAAGAAACACTCTAAGACCCAAGTTAATGGTAAACTCTTTTCTATTAGGATGCACTCTTCTTTTGGTGAAAAATATGATGGCACTTTTCATGTGACCAAGTAATTGGCTATATCAGCATACCATGGTGTTTGGAAATTAATTGCAAATATATGTTCATTGGGAAAGGAATCATGAATAGTTATGCAACTTGATGGGTTAGCCTAGATAAGAAATTTGCTACTACATTTTCTTTACCAAGCTTGTCTATGATAGTGATGTCAAATTCTTGCATGAGTAATAACCATCTAGCAAGTATGTCTGATATAACTAGTTTATTCATGATGTACCTAATTGTTGTATGGTCAGTATAGACAAATACTTGATATCTAGTAATATAATACCTGAATTTATTGAGGGCATAAATGACAAATAACATTTATTTTTCTGTAACAGTATAATTCAATTATGCACCTTGGAGATTTTTACTAATGTAATAGACTACATTTTCAACATTGCCATATTTTTGTGCCAAAACTGCTCCAACTACATGATTAGACGCATCAGTGTAGATATAGAATGGAAGGGTCCATTTGGGTCCTTAAAGGACTAGTACTTGAGTGAGAATAGTCTTCAGGTCCTAAAACACCCTATCACATGTTGGAGTCCGTTAGAAGTCTACATCCTTCAGTAACAAGCCATATAAGGGACCTACTATTGTGCTGAAATTTTTGACAAAACTTCTATAATAACCCGCATGGCTTAGAAAATTGTGTACATCCTTATGCTTAGTAGGGGTTGGAAGATTTTGGATTACCTCAATTTTAGTAGGATCAACTTGAATTCCTTGAGCTGAAATACAATGTCCTAAGACCACCCCTTCTTGCATCATGAGGAAACATTTCTCATAGGTTAATGAGAGATTATGATCTTGACACTTCTGTAGAACCTTGGCCAAGTTATCAAGTGCTTCTTGATAGTGACCTCCATAGGTGGTGAAATCATCCATGTAGATCTTTACACAATTGCTAGAAATATCTGAAAAGATGCTCAAGACTTCTCTTTGAAAATTTTTTGGAGCATTACACAAACTAAATGGTAGAACAAATTATGCATAGGTTCCTCATGGGTAGGTAAATGTAGTTTTTTCTTGATCTTTTGGTTATATTTGAATTTGATTGTAGCCACTAAAACTATCAAGAAAGGAAAAATACTTCTTACCTGGTAGAGAGTCCAGAACTAGATCAATGAAGGGTAGTGGAAAGTGATCCTTCTTTGTTGCCTTATTTAGTTCCCTATAATCCACACAAACCCTCCATTTGCCTCCTTTATTTGGCACAATTACCAAAGGAGACACCCATTAACTATTTGAAATTGGATAAATAAAACCTGCATCTAACAACTTTTGCAACTCTGTCTTGACAATTTCCATAAGTGCAAGATTTACCCTCCTTTGTGGTTTTCTGATTAGCTTAGTATTCTCCTTAATGTAGATCCTATGTGTACACAATTTTTTATCCATCACTTTAATATCAATATAGCCCCAAGAAAAAGCGTTTATGTTTTTTTGTAACAATTCTTCTAAGGATTTGTGTTCTTCCAAAGAAAGGTTGCCATTAATGATGAGGTTCTTTCCTGGGGACACCTCCATCCACCTAGTTATTTCTTTAATGGATGCCTCGTTAATGCTTGGAAGCTTAATCTCATGGGGTTATAATGTTTGCAATGATGAAGATATGGCCAAGTTAGATGGAGGTAATAATGCCTATAGTAGACATGCATAGTTACTGAGACTACTATCAATTTGAGCTTCTAAATCACATTCATTGTTCAACACTTGAGTTACTATTTGATATTTATCTTGTAGTTGTATGAGAGGAATTCTATAAAGCATATTTACCTTGACTACAAAATTGACTTCCTCTTCCTTTTCTTCTCCTAGGTTTGCCCAAATTACCTTATTTGATTCTTCATGTAGTTGAGCTAGAGGATAGAGAGTAAATATCTTAGTACTATTTCCATTGGAGATGGTCATATCACATGATCTACATCCTATATAGGCATCTATTGTGGCCAACCATGGCCTCCCCAAGATTATTGGATATCCTCCTAAGGTAGCTTTGGGAGATAGGATGATGAAATCTGCTAAGTATTCCCAAGACTCAAGAGTCACAACAACATATTCCATTATCCCATTTGGCTTGATAGTTGAGCTATCTTCTAGTTGAAGGAAAGTAGGTGTAGGCCTTATATTGGTAACATTGAGGTGTTGTATGATGTCTTTAGTCATCACACTGATGGCAACTCCTAAATCAATGAGGGAATTCTGAACTGTTATTCCATTTATAATCACTATAACTATTGGTCTCAATACTTAGGCATGATCACTTTGCCCAACATTATATCAGCCAACCTACACATCACATGAACTATTATGGGATCTTTCTTTTTTATATGTGGTTTCTTAAGACATGCATCCCTGATAGCTTTACTATATATGGGAACATCTTTGATTTCTTGGAATAGAGGTATTTTGACACAAATTCTTGAGTTGATCCAAGAAATCCAAGGATGTCTCAAATACCAATTCTGTTTGGACTAGTCTTTGAGGAAATGGTGGTTCTAGATTTTTAGTTGGACTGTGACTAGGGATGCCTGAGTTATGTTGTTGATTAGGATCACTAAGTGAGGTAGGGTTGGCATCAACCTAGCCTTCTTCTTCACTCGATAGTTCTATTATAACTGGATTAATAGGGGATGGCAAGGTTGTCCTTGATTGAAGGTATACATCACTTATATTGACTACATATGTAGGATATTGGTTGAAGTTTGTAGAATAGATTGGCTACTGCTATTGTTGTTGTGGATTATTATTGGGATTAGGAGCAGGCTAAGTAGGCAGTTGAGTAGGTATTGGTGGATTAGCATTTGTGGGAGCAGGAGGCATAATCGCTAGTTGATTAATTGATTGATTAGGTTGGAGGTAACCAAGTGGCTAGTAGGCCATTGATATCCTCTCCACTATTGTGTTTGTTGTTAATTTTTAGGTTGTGGTTTATAATTCCCTAGTGGTGGTTGCCATTGGGTTTGAGAATTAGGCCATGATTCATAATTCCATGGTTGTGTGCCATAGCTACCAAAGTTTTGAGGATTTTGGGATTACCATTGATTGTGAGGTGCATAAGAATATGGGCCATTAAAAGATAAGGGATCTTGAGGCATACCTTGTCTTGGAACCCATGTCTGCCTTTGTGCTACATAGAAAAATTGGCCTTCATCATCCTCCAATGGGCGAAACTCTGGTTGAAAAGATTTTCTTTCTATGCCCGCCACCTTCTTTCATCTACAATCCTTCTTCCTCTCTCTGCAATGATGATATAATTCAACCAACATTGCCTTTACTTACTCATGCTTCTTCCTTTCCTGAAGAGTCTCTATCTGTGTAGCCACATTATTGATAATATCTTGTCTGAAATCCTTGAGTAAGTTACTCAACTCCATCTTTGAGACTCCTGAGATAGATTTGTTTGATATATGCTTGTAACCTCTAGTCCTTTTTAATTCAGCTCTGGAGTAATTTTGATAGAGTGTCTAAATATCATTCCAAGTTGCTTGAGTGATGTTACCACCACCCATGAGATCCAAAGCATCTATACATTCTTCATTAGTTCCTCTTAGAAAAACCAATTTTTGAGAGTCTGGACTTAACTAGTTATGCTTATATTTCTTCAAGTAGAAAAGGAATCTCTCAATATAATCCTCCAAAGCCTCATCCTCTTTCTATTGCATGCAGAATATATAATCTCCCCTCATATCACTTCCTCTACAATACTCCTTGTATTTTGTAAGGAACTTTCCTTCATAGTATCTCAATCAACTACAGAGTCTTCACCTAAGGACATCAACCAACAAAGAGTAGAATCCATCAAATTAGAGGGAAATAGCTTAAGTTTGTGTGCATCAGTGGTATAATCATAAATTTTGCATAGAAAATAAAACTCAAAAAGAAAAGTATATTGATCTTTTGTAACAAGGCCATAAAAATGTGGAAGAGAAGCAGGGGGAATGTTCTTTAGATTAGCATTTTCTCTTTGTGGTGGAATAGGGAATTTAAAGGTAAAGTAAATAGGTAGGGGTGGATTAACACCACCACCAAGGCCTACCATATTTCCCTGATAAACTACAAGTGAAGCAAAAGGATTTTCTTCTAGAGGTGGTTCTGGTGGAGGAAGGAGATTTTCTAGGACATCATTATTCAGATCAGCAAAATGTTGTGCAAAGGGATTAATTTCTTGCTCAATATCTTGGTCCACATCTAAATACTCCTCAGGCTAATCTTTATTTGGAAGGAATCTCCCAAGAGTATATCTTCTTCTATGCATACAGGTATATTTTAATTATCATTGAACCTACATAAGTGAAAATGGCACTTATATAACTGAATCTATCTTTGAAAAGGGAAATTCTACTCTGACAATAGTTAACAAATAAAACCCTATACTCCTATAAACCCTTAGTTTGACAACATCCCCGACAATTGTGCCAAAAATTTTGGCCCAAACCAATGGATGATTAACTATCCACTACACCCAAACTCAGAGACATTAATTCTTTACTGACATATCATGCACTGAGAGCTTCTAAGAGACATTTCCATCCTAATTTGAACATATGAAATGTTGAGTAAATCTCTATAAATGAATAAATTAGGCCTACATCCTAATATAAATAAATTCTACTAGTGTTTCACTCTTAACCATAAAAAATTCCTAACTAAATAGAAACAAGTACTCGTTCTGCCTTGGCTGTAGGAACAGTCACAAAATTACAGTTTAGTGGCTGCAAGAGCAGATAGTGACCAGCTTACTAAAATAGAATTAAGATAGCTTGAAAAATAAAAGTGCAAAAAGTAAACAAGCAGAATCCTCACAAAGTGGGAACCCTTGGATGATTCTTCTGAACTAAGAGCTACAAAATTTGATCACTAAGTCCTCATAACCATAGCCACAGCATATGTTGCTCAAATAAAAAACTACTTTTTATTCTCATAATTGTTTTAACAGTATAATAGACATGACACAATAATCAACCTTCTATTAAGAAGTTCAAGGAAGATTATATAACAAATAACTCCTAAAAATATACCATAATAGTCACTCCACTCCTAGTATATAGGAGGAGGAATTTTATTGAAATATAAAATCTAAGAAGTTTCAATCAGAATAGGACTTTGTTTTGAGCTTGCATACATGACATCTTTTCCTAGATTTTCTCCATCATCTAACATAATAATTAATTGAAAGGTAACTGCTCTCTTGAATGGTCTTCAAAGCCTTTAAACAACTCGAATAGTTGGTATCCATGTTGCAACAACTTTGACTTTTTCTTGTCTTGTTGTCCCAGACTCCTTCAAAGTTTTATTTCAGCAACATAGGATTCCTTCCATTTGGTTGCATCACCAAAGTTAGCATACTAAAGACCTAACACATTCATGATTATTACAACACAACACATATATTATCATCTAAAGATAGGGTTATATTTATATTGCATCCATAAAACTTGTTATGTCATTACCACAAAGGTCTTAGGATATAGATGATATGTTCAACATATTTACTCAAAAAGACACAACTACATGAAATATATCCCTAAAGGCATCAAAATAAAATTCTTAGAACATCATGAAATGTCTATAATAAAAAGGTATACAATAGAAATCATTGAGGGCTACACAAAAAATGATGACATCAAATCATCACTAAATGGCACTTGAAATTGTCCATGCAAGCATACCATGCATAGAGGGGACACGCCATCATCCCAAACATGTGATCCATCCCATTGGATTAGTCACCACCTTTTTATATACCTATTCTTGTAATTCCATGAGAAAGATATCCATGGAAGCTCAAAGGCCTTCACCCCCTTAATGATGTAATAGGGAATATCGATCTCATGTCTATTCAGTAAAATATTCAAATCCTTAGCCCACAAAAAAAATTTGAAGTTATGTTTGTTTCCTCCCAAACTCTACTCCAAAAGTATTTAGCAAAGAAGGGTCCAAACAAGATAATCCCACTAGTTATTAAACATACTTTGTGTAGGTTGAAATATCCTCCAAAAAGAGTCTTTGTAAATTTATAGGTAGGCAATCCCTCTTTCTCCAGCATCTAAGATTCCCAAATCCTTGATCCAGAGTGTCCATATAATTTTTCATTGTGTTTCCTTTAATGTACATGTGCCTTATCTCAAAGTATCCAATCCCAAGAGGAATTTACAAATATTAGTAATTATATCTTCAATAGTCCAGCCCACTTGTTAAGGCCTTTGATAGTGTCTACAATTATCTTGGAATCCCCTTTGATTTCAAGGATCCTAATCCCAATTGAGAGAGCAATATTTAACCTCCAATGAAGAGCAATACCCTCAACCTGATTATTAGTGCCCTCATTGAGTACATTTGAATATGTCACCACAAGAGCTCCAATGTTGGACCGTATGACTCCACCAATAACAATCATTCCCTGGTTAGCCCTTGCTACCCAATCAAAGTTGAGTTTTGTGCCATCTAGACAATGGGGGTGCCACCTAGTGTTTAGCCTTTTCATCCTTTCTGAGTTGTCAGATTTGGTATAGGAAGTGGGGAGAATCCAATTCATTCTCATCTTATCATTAAAAAGGCATTTTAGGGTAGGAAGAGCATGCCCAACTAGAAACTGATAATTTATCCATCAAAAGTTTGTTATATCTTAGAAACACCTCATCCGTAGGTTTATCCATATCCCTAAAGATCCTATTATTCCTTTCCATCCAAAGACTCCAACATAGGTGTGGTGCAATTTTCCTTCAGAGCTCTTTGATAAGTGAGTGCTATGAAGGGCTATCCCAATCAAGGGTGATGGGTGGGATAGGTTTATGCATAAACTAATATATTTCCAACTTTTACAAAACTTGACTCCAAAGGGTATGAGAAAATCGATAGGTATCAGGATGAGGTTATCCCAAGTTAGGATTTTGTTATGCATCACTATCCACTATAAAAAAAATGTTGAGAAGGAGTTGGTGGTTCTAAAATTTCCACTAAAGTCCCATAGAACTACCTTCCTTTAACAATAAATTCTAAGTTAATCTAACTAAGAAGTTACTTTTTGGGTTTTTGGGCCAGATAAACTCATCATCTCTTAGGAATAATGGGATTATAATTTTTTGGATGAGCTATTATAACAAAGAAGCCTTATGTAATAAGTGTGGTTGATCTTGATAGCATTGTGTTATATCTCTCCATGAGATGTGAGGTGATATGTAGTCTGAAACAATAGGTCCAAAGAAGGCTTGATCCCTTTCCCTAATGTCTTTGAAGTTGGGGTGTATAGTGAAGGGCATATACCCTAGCCATTTGTCCTCCCAGTTTTGTATGAGAAGCCCATTTCCAATTTGCCACCTTAGGCCCATAGAAATTAAACCCCTTGTTTTGAGGATATTATTCCAAATTTTGGAGCCACTTGGATATCTAGAGGTGGAGAGAAATCTACAAAAAAAATTTGAGTTAAGGTACTTAGCACTCATAATACTACTCCAATCAGTTTTATGTAATGAAAGGTTCAACTTTTTTGAGGAGGTTAATTCTCCTTATTATATCCAGTCCCCCAAACTACTTAGGGAACAAAACCATATCCTAGTTAACTAATGCCATTCTTTTCTTTTTCCTTAGTCCTAGTCCATGAGAATTTTCTATGAATTCTTTCAAGTTTGTCAACTATAGTAGCTAGAATTTTGAAGAGGAAAATGAAGTACACCGGAATGCCCTATAGTAAGGTAGCTAAAAGATGTAATTTCCCAACACTTCTTAATTATTATTTTTTCCAACCAACTAGCTTTCTTTGGAGCCCTTTCAGTATAGAGTTCTAGAAATAATGGGTTACCTCTTTTATAGTGAGGGGTAGGCCTAAGTAAACCCCCAGGTGGACAACACTTTGACAACCCATTTTTTTTCTCTATAACCCATCCCCTATGTTGAAGAAATAAATGTTTCTCCTCTTATAGGTTATGTGTTTCCTTGAGGCCTTAGCATATTGATTCAAAAATGTTTTCCATCTTCTAGCTTCAACTACTGAAGTTGTACCAAACAAGATGACATCACCAATAGATTGTTGCGAGACAGAGGGTGGGGTAGTGATCGTACCCGAGCTTCAGTTCAATGTCCTCAAAAGTGAAGAGTATGCTTGTGCATTTCGACAAGAACACCAAAAAAACCTAATCCAACCTCGCATAAGATAGAAAAAGTATGGTTGAGCAATTGGCATGATATCTTTGCAATCATTCCAAGTAAGGTTCATAATCCACAAGAACATCCTATGGTGTTCATCAGGGGAGGTAGAGTGAAAGATCTATCAGGTGTGAAATTCGGGGAGCCAAATAAATGAGATGTTTGGATTTAATCATTTCTATAACACCTATGTTGCCTCCCTATGAATCCCACCTTAACACCTTAAAGATTGTTGTTTTCTACCATATTCAAAAAATTCATGCCCAAAACTTCAGCCAACATTATGAAAAGGTAGTGGGAGAGAGGGTCCCCTTTCCTTAAACCTTTTTTAGCACCAAAGAATCCCCTTGGGTTCCATTGACAAGGACAAATAATTTGACTATGGTTACATGTTCCTTAATCAGACATATCAAACTATCTTGCAAGCCCATCTTTCTTTGGACTTTGAATAGAAAATCACATTTCACTCTATCATAAGCCTTGAAAATGTTAAGCTTTAGAACCATAAGCCTTGGAAATATAAGTGTTTCATACTACTTATCAATTTTATTTTAACCAAAATCAAAATTAGAAATTCTTAGACTATTTAAACTCTTTTTCAGAATAGATAATCATAAAATCAAACTATATATATAGTACTTCTATCCATATAATTCAATTAATAATAAGCATGCATGTATATTTTCTAAAAACAAAATTTGAATATTCTTCAAAATATTTTAGTTCATTGTATCACTTAATGCCAAGTATAAAGAAAATTTTCACTTAATCTCATCATAAATATTATAAATGATATTTTCAAAATGCTCTTTAATGTGACTAGCAAAACTTTGACCAAAAAATAAATCTTCTATAAAATAAAGTGGAACTATAGTAGAGAGATTCCCAACAATGTTTTAAGGATATTCTAAGCTAGTATTTAAGCCCTAAAGTTGATATTTTGTAGGACTATGCAAGAAATTCATTTTCTAATTAATAACAAATGAAACAAACTTGTTCATGCAACTCAAATAATATGTTTTTTTAACCTTTTTCTCTTAATATTAATTTTTATAATTATTATAGAGAATTGGAAGGTTTACAAGAAGAGAGTGATGAATTTTTTAAATAAATACAAAAATGATAAATTTAGAATAATTATTAGTGTTAAGTCACATTAGGTTGTAATATAATTTTAATGAGAAATTTTAGACATTAAATCTAATTTAATTTTCTTTACATTTCATTTTTTAAATTTATAGATATGAATTTGAATGACATTAAATATAACCAATATTTAATAAATTTGGTGTATGACAATATTTTAGAATTTTATTTGTTTATATATATTTGATTAGAGTAATAAGGACAAATAATAATAAATGAAGTTAAAGGTTAAAAGAGTGCAAAACAATACTTAAGAATAATAATAAAGTCAAGATGAGACATAAGAGAACTATCATCATAAATGGTATCATTTCCTATAAAACAAGGCAACTCACATAAATCATTATTAGTACACTCCTCACAAAAAGTATCATCTATGGAACTTGTATTTTATTTAACATGTAAAGATGCTTCAATAGTACCATCAAAATCATCATGCAAGAGCTCCTCATGAAGAGGAGTTATACAAATGTTTGGGAGAAGAAAAATAAATAAACAAAAGGTATAAAAAAGTTCGTATTTAAGCCTTAAAGTTGATAATTCATAGGATCAAGCAAGAAATTATATTATAATGATAGTAATAGTAAAAATAATAATTTATAATATGATGGCAATAATAAGAGAATAAAAAGTATTATATTATAACATAAAATATTAATATAATGGTATAATTTAATAATATTATATTTAATACAATTATTAAATATAAATTATATTATAATATTTGTAATAGTATATGTTTATATTGAAATTGGAAATTAAAATATTGCAAAACCTAGAAGATTCAACCACTAACCTAGTTCTACAATGCATCCAACATAAAACCAATTAAGATCCTAGCAACATGCAAACATGAAAATGGAATAGAAATCTTATACCATAAGCATGATCCAAGGGCTTGTCTTCATTGTTTTCCTATCTCCATTGATCTTGTCTGATGTATTATGGTTGCTCTCAAATTTGTATTGTGCACAAGAGCTCAATAGAGAACAAATTCTGGTTGTGTATGCAATTTGGCAAAGTGTAGGTACTTACGCTTGAATTTTGTATGTAAGGAGGGAGAAAGAAGTCTCTTTTATAGAGAGAACCCTATAAATGGAGAGCTAGGATTAAGAGATGGAGGGATAAATGGTTGGCTCAGATTAGAGGGTAGGTATAGAAAATGGGAAAATATTAGAGAGGTGGTTAAAGGTAAATTAAGAGATGAATGACAAGTGTCATAGAGAGAAAAAACTAATGAATTAATTAAATAAATGAAGATTTATTTAATTAGTTGAAGAAGTGGGGTCAATTAAATAAATAAATATTTATTTATTTGAATGGGGAAAGGCTAGGAGAGGATTAGTGATTTAATTATATATATAAATATTTATTTAATTAATAGAAGTCAGGATATGATAATTAAATAAACAAAATATTTATTTAACTAGGCTAGAACAATTTTAGTTGTCTACAATATATAATTATAATAATACTTTATAATACAATTATAAAAATTAATTACGTAAATAGAATGCACCAGTAACTATGATTATAAATGGAAGTGTTCTTAACTCCCTCCTAATCCTTAGCTTAAGCCTAACCCTAACCCTAAATCTATCTCTTACACTAATCCTAACTATTTAACCCAAACCTAAACCATAACATTAATGTTATCTCTAACCTTAACCATAACGCTATTACAAACCCTAATTTGTTCTCTAAACCTAACCCTAATTCTACCTCTAATCCTAACCCTATCCCTAATCTCAACCCTAACCCTAACCCTAACCCTAACCCTAACCCTAACCCTAACCCTAACCCTAACCATGTTACTATATCTTTAAAATTTTCCAAATCAACATTCACATGATCCTAACCTTGAGTCGGCATGACTCGTGTGCATTCCAAGTGTTTACAAATTGTGTTCATAGGCATCATCTTGAGTCAAAGATGAAAGCCAACTTATTGCAAGATGAGGTTAGCATTAAATTCTTGTGATCAAAATGAGTCAAAAAGGATTCTCTCTAGTCCTAGGAGTAAAGCAACATATTGACCAAGAGTGAGAAGGTGAATGTATCTTTAAAAAATTGATTCAATTCATCAAACCAATTTACAGGACCCATTTCAGTAGTATTCCAAACAATCTAACCATGTTTTCAAGATGACCTAATTCACAAAATCTGATATTATAAAGCTTATATTTTTTGGAACTTCATCTGAAAAACAATTAAATCTGAGTTTGATCACTCAGGAACTGCTTAAACATCACACACTAAGCTTACATTTTTAGGCTTAAAAGTGTTAAACACTCAAAGTTGATTGATATTTTTTAGACTTAATATGTTGCTTAATGTATATGATCACACTAAGAATTCACTTCTAGACTTAAAAGTATTAAACACTCAAAGTTTACTAACACTCTCTAGACTTATTATGTTGCTTGGTGTATGTGGTTTAAGTTTGGCCGATAACTCATGAGGTATTTATTTTTCTGAGTTCTTCTTACAGTGGTTTTTCTGCTTATCCCAACAAAATTTTCACTGCAAAAGGATTAGTCGTTCAAAAGTTATCAAGGTTTTCTCTACTACAATATATTGTGGTTCTTGGTCAGAAGTGGTGAAGGCATGGTCAGATCATCTCTCTCTTCACATATTAGTGGAAATGAAAATAGGGAGTTGAATTCTCTTTCATCCTAATGATGGATCAGGGAGTGTGATCTGAAACGTTGATGATTAAAAACTTGCACACAATCAAATCCAAAAGCTATTCTCTTAAGAAGTTGAGTCAAAAATTAATCAATTTATCATTATCAAATAAGGTTGATCAAGGAGAGATACAATTCCAATATGAGCTTGGTAAATACTCTTGGTCGCATCCTCTTATACTCATGCCAGGACAACAAGGCATAGAATAATGTCTCATGAACACAACAGTTGCAAAATGTGTACAAAATGGAATTTGGTTTTCATGGAACAATAGATAGTGTTAGTGCAATTTGTAATCTCCAAAATGCATCTTTATCCTTGCTTTACGGAGCTTTTCTTATCACATGCTTTGTTCTTGTGATTTGAAATTTTCTTTGCTCAGTTTTATTGTAAGCTAACAAAGGATTTGTTTTTTCCTAAAAATCCCTTCCTTTTCTTCTTGTTTATGCTTTCACAAGGTTTTATATATATTGTAATTCATTCATTTGTAAATTAATCAATCAATTAATGAACATATTTTCATTATTATTGCTCTCAATTTTCTCTTCTTTTTTACTGCAAGTTGTGTTCTTATTTTTCAGCTAGACCCTCTTGCGTAGGTTTAGACAAAATTTTACATGGTATCGGAGCGCATAGATGTTGTAAAGAAGAAGCATAACAATCCTTTGTAGTTTTTGAAGATTAGAGCTATTTTAGAATAGAATTTTTCATTGTCTTGGGGGTTGTCTATTAATTTCTTTTATGTATTCATGAACTGAAATAAAGTTCCAAAAGGGGGTAATCTAAGTCTAAAATGGGAATTAAATATCATCCATTTGTCATCACATTGGAAGAAGGAAATTACAAGTCCTAGCATGATGGAATCCTAAAGCATTATCAATGGATTCATCTCTTGCCACATTTGTTTGGGTTTATTCATGAACCAAGTACTTGTTGGCAGAAATCTGCTTGGGAAAGTAGAAATGATCATGTCTTAGGATTAATTGGTTTAAGTGTTGGGGACCACACATCATGGGCTCTATCACACATTGATTTCCCTTGCACTCTTTGGACCACTTTATGTGAAATGTATGGAGATCCCACTGAACCTCCATTCCCAAATGATCCAACTATAGATATTCTTCTCTCCCTTGATAATGATGATGATCCTATGTATGATGATGACATTGAAGAGGATTATTGGAAGAGTCTTGATTTTATTAATTACATAGAGACATCTCTTGATTCTCCTCTTTCTACACCTCCAGTATTGGTAGCTATTCAGTCACCTCCACCTACCAATTTGACAAAGATTTTGGGTTCTTCAAATGCTACCTTAGATTCTGTTCAGCAGGTTCATTCTTGTCCTCTTGATGAGCGATATATCATCCTATCAGACATTTATTATTTGTTTTTTGAATCTCTCCTTGATCATGATGACAATATTGAGGACACATGCCATCTCTCCAATGTCATCTCACATCGAGATACATATTGTTTTTGTTTGGATTCTCTTGTTCTCTCTCAACAGATTCATGTTGCTACCTTGACACATCTTGATTCACATTCGAATAAATATCACACTTCAATGGTCACTGTTCTTGAATCTTGTATGACAGAGTCATAGTTCAACATCAAATTGGAGAAACATGAGTATTTTTGAGAAACATTCATTTTGATTCCTTCATACACTTCACCTAAGTGAGAATTTAGCAGTTTGACAACTTGAGGTTTCTATCTTCCAAAAGGAAGAGGCATCATTTGTTGCACAGGAACCTATTACAGCATTCACCATACTACATGTTGTATTTACATTATTTCTCTTCTTCGTGCAGGCACAAATGGGCTCTATCTTTTCATTTTCACTTTTTGTGAGACCTTTTTGGGTGAAAGATATTGCAACATAGAAGCTGCTATGCAGAGTTGGTGTTTATTTTGAGGGGGGGTTTTTGACATAGTCAAGGCAGGGAGATCCAATGAAGGACAACCCAACCTTGCAACTTAACATATAAACCATGTAAAACTTACTGGTAACCGGTAACAAGATGCCAGAAATAGTAGAAAGAACAACCAGTAACATAACATAACACATAACTGATAAACAATTTGAATAAATCTTATTACAATCTAAAGAATTAAACATGCCACATGTTGGATCGCAGTCCAGGATACAAATAATGCATACAACACAATTACAAGACCCGCAGATCATCCACATATCATATTGGCTTCCAAGAACAATCTGTCGGTTCTACCCTAATCTGGACTTTAGCCTTCCGACCTTAGTCCAACCGGATCAGAACCTCATCAGATCTACATCTTCGCTCAATCTCATAACTCTATCTTCTATCTTCTAACTTTTATGTCCTCTCAAATGATTCACCAGCTTCCATTTATACCATCTACAAATAATTACAAATCAATTAAGTCGGCCCAAAGACCAACTGGTTCATGAAATGTGCAACAGTAACATGTCGGCTCATTGACTAAGAACAAACACAAAAACAAAAAATGATGCACAAACCTCTGGTAATACCGGCCAAAGCCCAAAGAAACATCTCTAATGATTCACAAGTCATGGAGGTCAACCGCAACCCAATCCAACTTCACTCAACACCCTGCCAGACTAACCAGTAAGAACATATCAACCGGGCCAATACCAGAATCGATAACTCACCGGGAATAAAACCAAATGCTATGAAACTCGAACACGAAAAAGACCACAAACACAAGGTAATAAACCCAAAAACATAATGCGAAACACTCAAACCAAAAGAAATGCCACGCTCTCAAATAATTCCATTAAAAACTACCTAACTAGTAAGACCTACACTGATGCTCCTGCATCAGACTCTTGGGTTAATTGAAAAGTGAGTCCCATCACTTGATCTGGTTCGGCGATCTGTCAGTAGGTACTTGCAACTACCTCAGGGGGTTTGATGATATGACTACAACTTCTTGTTTCCTCTCCACGGAGATCTACCAGTCCAAATTGTGGTCTGCCTCAATTGGTGATCTGTTCAAGTCTCCACCCACTAATTGCCTCAAGCTCAAGATCTAGGATCGACATTCTACCAAAAAACCTTTCTCTGCCTCACATTTGGTGATCTGAACAAGTCCACAAGTTGCCTCAACTTCCTCTCCAACCAACTGGTGCATAACCGGGTCTTCTTCCAACAACAAGTACACAAACCATCTCTGATAACATTTGACGCAGTCAAGGTAGGGAGATCTAATGAAGGACAACCCAACCTTTTAGCTTAACACTCAAATCATGCAAAACTTACTGGTAACCGGTAACAAGATGCCAGAAATAGTAGAAAGAACAACTGGTAAGATAACATAACATATAACCGGTAAACAATTTGAATAAATCTTATTACAATATGAAGAATTAAACATGCCATATGCTAGATCACAGTCCAGGATTCAAATAACACATACAACATAATTACAAGACCTGCAGATCATCCACATATCATATCTACTTCCGAGAACAGTCTGTTGGTTCTACCCTAATATGGACTTTAGCCTTCCAGCCTCAGTCCAACCGGATCAGAACCTTGTCGGATCTACATGTTTGCTCGATCTCATAACTTTGTCTTCTATCTTATAATTTTTTTGTCCTCTCAAATGATTCACCAGCTTCCATTTATACCACCTGCAAACGATTACAACTCAATCAAGTCATCCCAAAGACCAACTGGTTCATGAAACATGCAATGGTAACATGTCGGCTCAATCACTAAGAACAAACACAAAAACAAAAAATAATGCATGGACCTCTGGCAATACTGGCCAAGGCCCAAAGCAACATCTCCAATGATCCACAAGTCATAGAGATCAACTGCAACCCAATCCAACTTTTCTCAACACATTGCCAGACTAACCGGTAAGAACATATCAATCGAGCCAATACCGGAATCGATAACTCACCAGGAACAAAGCCAAATGCTATGAAACTCAAACATGATAAAGACCATGAACACAAGGGAATAAACCCAAAACCACAATTCTAAACACTCAAACAAGAAGAAATTCCATGCTCTCAAACAATTCTACTGAAAACTACCCAACCGGTAAGAGCTAGACTGGTGCTCCTGCATCAGTTTTGTTCCCACTGGGTTTTCCCTCTTTCCTCTTTTCTATTTCCTTAAGCTTTATTCTCCTTTGTTAGACTTAAGGGGGGGTGTTAGCACAATCCACAATCTCCAAAACACAACTTTATCCTTTCTTTATGGAGATTTGTTTATCACATGCTTTGTTCTCGTGATTTGAAATCTACTTTGCTTAGTTTTTTTGTAAGCTAACAAAGGATTTGTTGTTTCATAAAAAGCCCTTTCTTTTCCTCTATTTTATTCTTTCATAGAGGTTTTATATATTGTAATTCATTTATTTGTAAGTTAATCAATCAATTAATGATCAAGTTTTCATTCTTATTGCTCTTAATTTTCTCTTCTCTTTTACTGCAAGTTGTGTTCTTATTTTTTAGCTAGATCCTCTTGTGCAGGTTTAGATAAAATTTTACATAGAGCACATGAAACGTTTGATAGAGAGATTCAAATAAAGGTCATTTCATGAATGAAAATATTGTGGGGTCTGCACAAACTTAATTTCATTAGTTTCTTCTCCGCCTATAGTAAAATAAATCTTTGGAATAGCAAATTGATATTCATCAAAGCATTGTAGAATATAGAATTTTATTTGATGATGTAGTTGTTACTACCCTGGAAAATGTGTATGCAGTGTGTGGAAACTAAGAAAATACATTGATATATGATTTTAGCAGCAAATCGTAAAGAGACATCCCCTCACAAAATTCAATGATCACAGGATTTGCATGAAATGAATATTTTGAAGCATCTTTAAAAACTTTCAAACAAATCGGGTAAAGACACATTTACAGAGTATTCCCAGATTGAAATAGTTATGCATGATTGCAGAATGTGTCTTGGAATGGTTTTGAAAGGAGATTCTCAAAATCATTCTAATTAATTTGTGAATATTGTTTTGTCAAGACATAATATTAGAAGGATTTGTTTATTTTGGGGTTGTGCGTAACACACTTTTACCAAGGGTGATGTTTAAAAGACATGAGTTATGAAAGTTTGCGAGAAGTTTTGTGAAAGTGTTTGAATCATAAATACCTCATTGAGAATTTTGTTGATCAAGGAGAATATACTATCATATTCTAAGTAAGGATCTATTCAAAGTGAAAAAGTGTGATAAGGTTCAAATTGTGAAAAAATTGAGGTGCAATAAACTATTGCATTCTATGTTGAATTTTCAAAATCAACTGAGAACTACACTATCAATCATCATAGTCATTATTATAAGTATAACTATAAGGAATACAAGTATACACCGATGATTGACACCACTCTTCCTGAAGTCCTTGACATAATGCTTGGCCACATCAATTTGCAGAGTTTTTGGGATTCAATAACATATGAGAACTAGTCAACTCTAGCCCATAAAATCTTTCATAGTGTATTAGCTCATGTAGTTGGGCTTCCAGTAGTAGTTTAGTACCCTTATTTGGTATTGGAGTGCTTAAATGGGTATAACCCATAAGCTAGAGAAATTAGAACAATTGATGGCCGATTGATAGCTAAGATTGATAAAATCTCTTTGGAATCATCCTTAGGCTACCATACAGAGAGCAATTTAACTATATTGACAAACAAAAAACCTTAAAATACTTCAGTTAAAATAGAATTTCTTAAACAACATGGCTAAAAATTGGTTGGTAACCTCGAGAGGAGGAAAGTCTCAGCTCCCTAAGGTGCTTCATCATTTCCTCGTTATCAAAGAAGTTTCCAATTTGATAGTACTACTTCATTGGTTAATGGGAAGTGTAGATTCAACAGGTTTTCAAATATGGATGTACCTTTTCATCATAGTTATATCAGATATGAGGCAATTTATTGATTAGGGCAACCTCATCAATGCTTGTTTGCATGATCAGTTGATGCAATTTGAGGCAATCAATGCTTTGACATGTCATCTTATCTTTTGTATGCAATTGCAAATTTAAGGCCTTGGCTAGGACTTAGCACTAGAGGGGTGCTTAATCAAACAACATAAATATATGATTATTACAAGAAATTACAATTGAAAGAGAGCTACACACACTTTAGAAGAATCAATGATGCCTATACAATGTTGATAGTGAGACAACTCTGGGGTAATGCAACACTGAGGATATCAATAGAAGTAGTTACATTGATTAAAAGTCTGAGAGTTTCTCCATTCAGTTTTTGAAATTCACTTATTTGTGAGTTGGAGGGTTTGATGACTATCCTTTCAAGTTACCAAGATACATCAATGGCAAGCTCATCCTAATCAAGATTTGTAGAAAACTAAGTGTAGTCAATAAGAAGTGCAAATATAAAACAAAGAATGGTATCCCATTGCCCATGGGGCTCAGTTATTATAGTTGCATATATGCTTTAGATGCAAAGAATTTTGAAAGGGAATTAGTTAAGATCATTTTGTATGGTTATAAGCTAAGGTTTCCTTCTGATAGTAAAGGATGCGTGAGGGATAATCTCCATCTAGGTCCTAGATATCTTTATTTCCCAAATTTTGAAGTCTTTTGAGAAGACTATGAAGATGATTATGAAGTCAAAAAGAGGGATTGGATGAGGCTAACCCTAAAACAAATGAAGGAGTTCAAAATGGATTCGATCATTGATGGGATAGAGGATGATGATTCAGACCTGATAGATCCTCTCTACTTTAAAAAGATTAAAGTTCAACCTCTCCTGACCATCAATTGGGCATATCCTAAAGTAAGAGAAATCAGTGAAAGGACCTATTTTGTAATCAAAAGGTCAGAAGATTGGGCCAAAAACAAGATAGCTGAAATGACAATAATGAAGCCACCAAGCAATAAAGAAACCACAAGAAGAAAGAGTGGTCACCAAGAAGGAACTACCTCTTCAATGTCATCTCAAGCACCAGCTACAAGTAATGTTTCTCAACAAGTTGGTCAAGGATATGGAGGCAATGGAGATCCTCCAAGGATAAGTAAAATCCAAAGTACATGCAGTGATGATCCAAAGGAAAAAAAAAAGAAGAAATCTAAGTCTAAGGAAAAGCTAATGGGTCTTGCACACGAAGACAAGATAAGAGACCCGATAGAGGTTCAAGATGATTTTGGAGTCAATAAAGAAATACCCACCATGTCCCCTTCCATCCCTATTGACTCTCTTCCATGTGAATTACAAGATCCAATATTGTATACGCCACCCCCACCATTGATAGAAACAATGATTCCTTCAAAAGAGGTTTTGGAACAAAATGTCTTTAGCCCATTTGTACCACAACATCCTCAATATAATGACATACTAAATTCGTCACAACCTCCTCCTCCTTCATGGGTAGAACATAGTTTAGTGAAGAAAAGATATATGGTAGAGTCGGTAATCCCTAAGTTTAGTACAATTTCCAGTGTTTTCCAAAGACCTAAAAAACAAAAGAAGATTAAGGTAGCTTTGAAGTTGAAGATAGATTTGGCTAAAGGGAATTTGTGTTTAGAAATAGAAAAACCTACTTTAGAGAAAAGTATGAACAAGGATACGCTAGCTTATTTTTCTAAGACCAAGATTGATATGGGTCCTTCTGCCCATGAGGGTAATACACATAATTTCAATGTAGTTGCAGCAAAGTTAGTGAAAAAGATTGAGAAGGAGAAGCATTCCAAAGATCAACTAAAGAAACAAGTGTGTAACCTTTGTTCTTATTTAAAATACATTTTGGATCCACCACCTTACCACTAAATATTAAATCTTGAATGAGATATTGTAAGAGGGGTTATATAAAGCCTAAATAAGTATCAACCTTATGGAAGAGTGATTGAAAAGTGGGTTGAAAAGGTAAAAGAGAATGTATTTGACTTTTTCATAAGGGCAAAGGCAATCTATGATGAAGCAAGAGTTAGAAAAGAAGTTTTTGATAAAGAGTTGAATAATGTCAAGAAATAAGAAGGGGTTTGGAAAGGGATCCTTAGAGAATTCAAAGAGATGACAAAGATAGATGCTAATATCCTAGTGGTAAAAAAGAAATTTCCCAAGTATGGGAGAAAATTATTCAAAATATTGGCTCGAAAACATTGACTGGAACTTGATAGTTATCAACCAAGTTTCAATAGAATAGAAGAAACCCATGGTAACTTGTTATCAAATACAAGATAAAGCCCAAAATGACCTCTTCTTTATCTACCCTAATGTTTCACTGATGGATGAGATTCAGATGATGCAAAATAGTTTTCAGGAGATGATACATAAGGATCTCTTTAGTAGAGAAGCTTTTAATTAAGACATACTGGAAAGGCTTAGTGACATATTTGTGGCTTTGAAAGCTTTTTCTACCCACTTGCAAGATTTACAACTCGAGTTGGGAGGTATTCACAAGAGTCTATGGATATGAAGAATGGAAGTGACCAATGTTAACATCTCAAAGAACACATTAGTTGCTCCTGCTATCAAGCTTTTTTTAATCTTCAAAGATAAGTCTCTTCCTTGACAAGGTGAAACTTTAACATCAACCACTACATTAGGGACACAACTAGTAAATGTAGAATGATAATGAAATATTTGCAATATTTATTGTATAGTTTTTGGGCTACATAGTCACAAGTCATAATTTTGCTTCTTGTAATTATTGTAATATGACTTGTTCATTTTCTTAATTAAAGTTATCTTTTTGGCTCTTTCATTATAAAATTTACGTAAACCCTAACTTATTTCCAAGATGCTAGTTATTATAAGTGTGGACTTAGGTGGTTATCCTAAGTAACTACTTTAGGAAGTTATCCTAAGCAGTTATATTAAGTGAATATCCTAGGTAGTTAGTTATTCTAAGTGTTTGCAAAAGGTTGTTAGGTAGTTAACCTAAATGGTTATCTCATATATATATATATATATATGCTTTAGTATGATCTAAAAAGGGTTCCACTTTTTCAAAAAGACTTTGTACACAACAGTTGGATAGTATTATTCAAGCAAAGCAAATAGAGAGAAATTTTTTTATGTGTATTCAATATTGTTCCTACATGTTATTGTTAGTGATTCATATGTTTCATCAATAGTAACTCTTGTTTTCTTAAAATTTCATGTATGAATGAGATTAATATAATAGGATTTGGTATCTTAACTTGAATATGTTAAACTTCAAAAGTTATCTTATATCTCTTATTTTTCATTCTTGTCTTTCTTAAGAAATTTCAAGTTCAAAGCCCCAAAATTACCAAATACCCTTATCATATGAGGGAGTTTCCCCTCTCAAACATAAAGGGAAGATCTAAATTCTATAATAATCTCTCCAATTGTTGTAAATATTTGTTGTTGCTCATAGGGAAAACAAGGTCATTTCAAAGAAGCATTTGCAGTGACAAATATATTTACTAAAAGATTTTTGGTGACTCTATTGGGGATAAAAAAATAACTTTTTGGACATAGTGGTCCTTTCACATGAGAATATATTTCCTTTCTTGCAATAAAAGTTCTCAACTAGGTCTAAGTTGAACAAGAAGACATAGTCTCGTAGCTCAATACTTTGGCTTGGATAAATAGAAGGAATGTTGTAGAGTACATGAGAATGAATTTTGTTTTGTATGAAGAAGAAGAGAAATCCCAAAATCCTGAGATAGTTCTCGAAAGTGTAGTCGAAATACTTCCATGTGTGATTGTAGCAAGAAATTTGTCTCTTCAACAAAACTAGCCCCAAAGACAAAGATAAAATGTTCAACATCTTCAAGATTAGCGTGTTTAATGCAACTAGCTAGCACACTGGCCAAAAAAAAGATACACTAGAGGAGATAAAAGTTAGGGTATCATTGATCCTAATTTTCAAGAGTTCCAAAAGATCAATTTTTCAATTCATGTCATTCTCTTCCTCAAAAAGAAAAGCTAAGTATTCAAGCAAAGCTAGTTCTCCTAAGAAATCGACTCCCCAATCTCCATCTTTTCAAGCACTAGTTCTACACGGAACTATACTTTCTATTGTTATTAATTTTATAGTACCACAAGCAATGACTCAACCTCCACCAGTTCTTTGGGGTGCCAGCATAGGTCCATTAGCATTGGAAAATCAAATGCATGACTTACTAGCCGAGTCTAAAAATATTTTGCCAAAATTTGCAGATGATAGAAAATTCTCTATAGATGATCATATCAATGCTTTATTTATCACATGTGGAGTCCTTGCGATCATGTTCAAGGATGTGCCTGTTCAACGTTTCATTGAGACTTTAACTTATGCACATGTTTAATGGTTCTTCCAATTACCAACAAATTCAATAAACCGATGGGTAGTTGTAGTGTCCTAAATTATACTCCCTTACAATGTAGTCAACATTTTGGGCCCTCACCTTAGTGTTCTTCCCCCAATACTTAATTAAGATCTGATTATTCTTACATCATGCAAATATGGCCTTATTTTCACTTTATGCACTGCATGGCCCCTTTGTTTCAGCCCTAAAATGGGGTAGGACCAAGGCATGGCACCTTGGTCCTCATTGGGACTAGGGTGCCATGCCTCGGTCCTCTCTATTTGGGCCCCATTTTGAACCCCTTGAGCATTGTCAAATTTGAGTGGGAAACTTAGCCCTGTGTCGACCTATGTTGAAAAATTAGCATGTTTTTCAACAAGAAATTATATAAGGAGGCTTTCCCCTTTCATTTTGATATACAAATACAATGATACAAGGAGGAGATAAGGATACAAGGGCGGAATTATAATTGTCAAGCATTCAAGTATTGAAGTATTCATCATCAAGCATTTCTAGAGGTCTTCAAGGCTACATTCTTCATTTATCAATTGTGGAGCAACATTATATCATTCATATGCAAAAATGTGTGTGTGATTATGGTTTTGTCATGTTCATGCCATTTCATACAACATATGTAATTATATTCAAGAAGCAAAGCATCATTATCAGTCATTGCAGATTTGGAGTATATCTTTCCATTATTTATTTTGGTATTTGTAATATTTCAATCAAGGTTAATTCCTAAACCGAGGTTTGACTTAGGCAAAACCCTATTCCCAACCTATTTCCCTTTCTTTCTATGTGCAAGAAATAGATACAGAGCTGCAATCTTCGGAATCGACATCATTTACAGAGACGAATCAATCCCCCTTTGGTGTGCAAAAAGTGTGGAGTACTAGAAAAAATTTCGCCACGGTCCTCACATTTTAGGAGTTCTTTTGGGGATCAAATCCGAAACTTCTTATATTTCTCAGATCCAGGTGTGTGCCTCAATCCAAAGACTATAGCTTTCTATTTTTATGTTTTTACCTTCATTTTCAGCACTTTACCCTAATTTCAGCAATTCAAATCACAAAAGAGGGCAAATAAATTCACACCTTGAATCCAATCAATATTTTTAGTCATTATCCTTTCTATTTTGTGACTAAATCTATTGGATTAAACCCCTCTTTTGAATGTAATAGGTCCCTAAGAAAAAAATAATGGTTTTCATTCTTCTTATGGTGAAAACCCTAATTTTTCACCCATTACACTTTGGTGAACCGGACACCTTACACCTTTAATTCTGATTTATGTTTTCAGATCTAAGTGTTTGTACAATTTAAAATTCAAATTTATAGTACAAGTTTAATTTCCAATTGAATTTGAAAAATATAGAAGTTAATTTCACAAAAACCCTAATTTTTAATTCTAAAATTGAGCTTGTGGATTGTTTAAACTGGATCAATTGTTTCAAATCTAATTTAGAAACATTTCAAAATTCAAATTCAAATTCATAAATCTCATTTTAATCAAATTATAAAAATTTAGAGGTTTAATTCATAAAAACCCTAATTTATTTTGGTTAATTTGATATGTGAATTGCTTCAATTTTTCACATTAATTTTTATATCTATTTTTAAAACTTAATAATGGCACTTAATAGATCTGACTTATTTTCTATTTCACATATGATTGCCTTGTTTTTCACTAATATTTATCAAATTCATGTGTTGGATAATGGCTTCTTTCATTTCACATTGCTTCTTTTCATTCATAGCACTTTGACATATTGTGTTTTTAGAGTTTCAAAATTCCTTCCTTTCAATCAATTTGATCTCAAAGATTACATTTATAGTGCATGTTGTTTTATGGCAATGTTTTTAGGAAAGTGCATGTCATATATAGATCACCGCAAATCTTTTGTAGATCTCAATCCTAGAGATTATAATGGAAAACCTAATACTTGTACCTCTCCTAGGGTATCTAATGTGAATGAAGAAAGAGCTAATACTCCTATCAATGATCTCTCTAATAGAGAGAAAGAATTGAAGAGAAACATGAAACCATATTGTTCTCATACACATACCCTAGCACAAGGGGGACAAGATCAAAATATTGGTGTTTCCATTTCTCAAGATCCTCCTTATTCTCCTAGAGCCTATCTTAATCATCAAAGCATTTGTAGAGAATATGATGTTATTCATTTCATTCATGATCTCTCTCCCCACATAACATTGATTAAAGATAAAGCCTTATATGATAAGGATCTTCCTTCTCAATCTACCAAAGAGGATATGCATTATGAAAGAAAGGAAAATCCTCCTCTACAAGATATTCCTTCTTCGTCTACTAATCCCTTTGTTCCTTCTAAACATTCTTACACTACAAACTTAAAATAAATTTATTACAATGCTCCTTTTCCTTATCAATTAAAGGATTCTTGTAGGAGTGTCTTTAACATAATATCAAAACAAGGTTTTAGAGGACAAGGACTTGAAAACTTTGAACATGGAATTAGAATCCTTATAAACCCTCCTACACAAATTACCATAGAAGGCCTAGGAAATGATAATAAATATCCTATGGATGACCTCCTTAGTATTAAATAATTCAAAGACCATCTTGCAAGACAACAAGTCATTCATTTATCTAAAAGTGCTTCTTATTCAAAAACTCCTTTTTGGTTCATTTCATCAAACTCATGATCATCATTCTAATGGTTGTCCTAATTTTCAGAGTGCAATGAAATGACTTGTTGATAGTGACAAAGTTAATATCACTGATGGCAATCCTTCTTCCAACAATAACAACCCTTGTTATAAATCTCAAAAGAATAAGCCTACACCTATTGATGCTCAAGAATAATTAGCATCTATAATTTTTTGGAAATTTAAGTCTGAAAATAATGTTGTTTTTTCCTTTGTGAATTATAGCACTAAGCATAAATAAGGTAGTGAATATTGTGTTTTTCATCATGGTGGTTCTCATTCTCTTGGAAAGTGTAAAGCATTTAAGGAATTTGTTCAAGAATAATACGATCTTGCTCTCTTTCTAGGTTAAAATATAGTGCCTTAGCACTCCTTTCACCCTCATGTTTCTCCTCACCCTATGACAAAAGTAGTTAACTTAATTGGGGACTCTTTGTCATTAGTGGTGGTTCTTTTTAAATTTCAAACATCTTGGGGTAGCAACATGACTCTCTCTATCTCATTCTCTCTTATATCTGGGGTTTCACTATTTCACTTATTGATTGCATTCCTCATAACTTGATGTCCTTTCTTACATAGAGTTATCCTTCATGAAAATGCATGTGTGTTCCTTGGTTAGAATTTATTCTTTATTTGAAATGGTACGTCAATTATGAATAATCTCTGCTTAGAGAATGGGCAATCCTTCTTCCTAATGCTTCCTTGTCCTCTTACTTGGGGGGAAAGGATGACACACACACACACACTCTCTCTCTCTCTCATGTATCACTATTCCCTTTAGGGATTGCATTTTTCATGTGTTGATATCCTTTCTTGCATGAAATGGTATGTCTCTTATGACTAATCTCTTCTTAGGGGAATTTGTGATCTTTATTTCCTCCTCTCTCTCTCTCTGAAGATTACCTCTTCTTTAGAGTTGCATTTTACATATAATAATGTCTTTTCTTACATTGGATATTTATTCATGTAAGTTCATTATGCATTTTCTTATGTTTAATCTCTCCTTAGAGGTTGTGTAATTCTTCTCATTGTCCTTGCACTTGGGGGGAAATCTCTCTCCTTTATAAGGATCTACTTTTCCTTTGTTGAGTGGGGTTTTCTTATAAATTTATGTCATTCCTTGTGATAAGTTGTTGTTTTCTCAAGGATTCTCTGTTATGTAAGAGGTTTATGTCCTTGGCTACAACCTCTTCTTCACTTGCCAATGTATATCTATTATAACCCTACCCCTCACATTGGGTCAAAAGTGTGCTATCCTTCACCAAGAATCTCTTTCACTTAGAAATAGGAGGAAGGTATACATTCTTGTTCTCCTTCTTTTTTTTGGTATAAGATGTTATATGTGTTCAAAGAAACTCCTCTTGGAGGTTGATGTCTTTCGATCAGAGATCTCTTCTCCTTCAAGGATCCTCTTTACACTTGTTGCAAGATATCTCTTTTTCGACTATCTTATCCTTTCTTATAAGAGTATTTCCTCTTTAACTTATATTTATGACATTGTTTCCTAAAGGATATCTCCTTGGTGTTGAAGGTGGGTATCCTTGTTTCTAGATTCCTTAAGACATCAACATAGGGCTATGTTGATATCTTAAGGGGGGCACCCATATCGCTTGCTTTGTAACATATTATACCATATCTTTGCATGTCTTAAATGGGGTGTTCATCCTTGAAACCAGAGGAAACAAACTCTTAGAGTGAGATGCTTCACACCCAAAACCAGATGCATCATTGATATATGCCTTAAGTGAGGTTATTCATCACCGAAACCAGAGTTAAAAAACTCTTACATGGGATGTCCTCAAAACTAGGCATGTATCTATTTCAATCAGGATTACACATTCTTGGAACCACAGGAAACTCTTAGAGCGATATGTTCTCAAAGCTAGAAATTTACCCCTTGGAATTTACATAGTCGCCACTTTGCATTTGCATTTGCACTTACATTACATGTCTTAAACAAGTTGTTGTGCACTCTAAACTAGAGGAAACAAACTCTTATATGTGGTGCTATATACTTGAAACTAGACATCACTTGCACACACGCATGATGATGATTGGAACTAGCTAAAAATAGCTAGACTATTCCTATTCTCCTACCCAACATGGCTCACATAGAAAAAAACATCTAGGGGCAAGTATCCATGTCCTTTCTCATCATTCCTCTCATGGATCATCTAGAAAAACACATCTAGCGTGTATCCATGATATTAGTGGTTGAGACATTTTGATATCGATTTCTCTTTGGCTAGTTGACTTGAGGTCTTGTTTTTGGTTCTTAGCTTTTGTGTCTTGTGTGTCTTTTGTCTTTTTGTCTTTTTTAATTCTTTTTTCCTTTTTTTGTCTTTTTTTTTTGTGTGCCCATGCATAAATTTGAGTGAATTAAGATAGTAAGAATGGGAGCTTGGTTCCTTGAAATTAGTGATGTCTTATACTCATTGTGATTTTGCTCCCCTTCTTCATCTCTCTCTTTCATCTACTTTACCATGAGTATTTGTGTAAGCTCATTCTCCCACTAAAGTGTGGGCTAAATGTAGCATCCTAAATTGTACTCCCTTACAATTTAGTCCATATTTTGGGCCCTCACCTTAGTGTTCATCCCCCAGTGCTTAATTAAGACTTGATTATGCTTACAATATGCAAATATGGCCTTATTTTCACTTTATGCACCACATGGCCCCTTTGTTCTGGCCCTAAAATAGGGTAGGACCAGGGTGTGGCGCCTTGGTTCTCCCTATTTGGGCCCCATTGTGAACCCCTTGAGCATTGTCAAATTTGAGCGGTAAATTTAGCCCCGTGTCGGCCTATGTCAGAAAATTAGCATATTTTTCAATGGGAAAGTATATAAGGAGGATTTCCCCTCTCATTTTGATATACAAATATAATTATACAAGGGTGAAATTATAATCATCAAGCATTCAAGTATTCATAGGTCTTCAAGGTTGCATTATTCATTTATCAATTGTGGAGAAACATTACATCATTTATATGCAAACACATGTGTGTGATTAGGGTTTTGTCTATTGGAATCCAAGAACACTGAGAGGGGGGATGAATCCATGTTCTATCAGTAATGTTAGTTTTGAACTTATTCCTTATTAACCGGTTAACAGTAAATAAAATTAGAATGCATTCACAAAATAACACAATGAAAGGAAACACCATAACACAAAGAGTTATACGTGGAAAAACTTGCAAAGGGAAAAACCACGGTGGGGTTGATACCCACAATATCTATATACTTGATCAAGTTATACAAAAATTACATAAGAGGGTCTACACATGCAGAAAGGCCAACCGCCTACAACTCACTGCTCAAACACAAAATATAGGAAGTCTCGCTGACTTACATAATATTACAAAGTGTTTACAACTTAAAATGAAATTATAAGTAGCATTTGACCATGATGGATAAGTTCCGATGAATGATCTAATATCCTCCTCTGTATACCAGTTCTCTAATACTCTATTTTGGTATCGGTTAAGTTGTGCACATGAAACTGCACACAGTCGCTTCCAATCTCAGACCAAAATGCATACCAAAACTCACTGAAATATTTGCAATCAAAAGCTCACATACATATAACATATATGATATATTGCTAAGGTGATATCCTTAAATATCCTTCTAACTTAACCATGTCGGCTTCAACAAGAAATATAAACAAGTTGACTACCGGAACATAATGAAAATCAAACATACATCCAATGACCATGTCGGGCATCACATGTTACCACCAAAATCCACGAAGACGTAATCAGGACCAAAAGATTTCCTTAGCCGGGTCCTATCCATTACATGGTTCCATATACACGTTACCGAGATCTGGACATGTTATCGAGATCAGGACTTAGCTGGGATGAAGTGAGTGTCGGTGTCAGTGTAAAGCAATGTGAATACCAATACCGATTAAGTGTGATGAGTGTCGATTAACCAAACAATGAAACCATTTACCCTAAGATGATGAGTTGCCATCAATGACAACCCATAATGCAATGAACCTTACCGGATGAATGTCAATTCCCAACAATCTCCCCCTTTGGCATTGATGGTAACACTCATGTGAAAAATGATACCATCCGTGACAATGACACTAAATCTGAATCTGTTGATTAGTACATGTGTCTTCTATATACATTTGATGCTCCCCCTAAGAAATATATACATTTTTCACTTATTCCTCCCACAAAGAATTTTGTACAATTATAAACATGAGTCGGTTCTATAAAAAATTTAAAATATATGCATACATATTCTTAAAATATGAAAAGTAAGTATCCCAACCTTTCTTAAGAGATTCAAGAATGGAGATGAATCCATTCAAGATGTTGCCATGATATTATATTTCTTTGGAAATAGTGGGATCCTCCTTCTGCAAGTTAGCAATACACTTTGTTTTATGAAATAGTAGATTATCAATCCAGGGAACAATTAGATCCCGGAGCTCATTTTCTTTCCTTATTATCTTGTCCCTATCCTTCTCCAATTCAAAAATTTGATCCATAACCGTCAAAATTGGACCATCAAAAGAATTTGTCAAATTGTCTACCGGGTTGTAGGAGTTAGAAATTTGAATTAAGTTTTTCCTAGAGTTAGACAGTTGCTTGTCTATGGAGCCGGTTAGCTTATCAAAATCTAGACAAGTCTTATAAACATTACCTCCTTCAGCCAAGGTTGCATCAATCGACTACAAACAAGTTTGAAGTTTCTCCTTACCATTATCAATCATTTGCAAAAATATTAACTTCCGGGCCACAATAAAACTTTCTTTAGCTTTAGTTAGTGAAATCTCTAGTAAAGAATCATAATGCTTAGGGATAAAATCAATGATTTCCTCTAATTTACCCAAAGAGCTTGTTGGCATTGCATGAATATTGCATTGATGAACTATTGTGTTGTCATTGATGTCAATTGTAACCAGTAATAGAGTTGTAATGCAACCGGTAGTTGAGCAGTGAAGGAAACCGATATTACTATTGTAGCAATGAGATCAACCGGTAACCCTAACCTGTTGATATGTCAAACCCTAACCGATAGAGCTTGGTGAATTAGTTGTGTTGATCTATGATCGAATGGTGATCAGAGATGATTATGCCACATATGCATGATGCACGTGATGAGTTTCAAAGTGGTTTTGGTGTGTACAAATAACTATTTTATCTTGGGAATGAGCAAGTGCATTGCATGAAGTGGAACCCGCATGATGAGTTACAAGATCCAATGTGCGTTGATCCAGGAGCGGTCGAGGTTGTCTTGAATAATGTGCAATTGATTTCTATGTAATCTAACGGTCTTGTTTGAACCAAATTATTTGTAATCTTTGTGAGATCTTAGGTCTTGTGGTGTGTTACGAACCTATTGTTTTGCTTATAAGGTTGATGATTTGTTTTATATTGGTGTTAGCAATTTTGGTTAAGTGTCAGTGTGATTGATTGTCGAACCAGAAGGAGTATATGCAAAATCTGTGACGGTAGATAGGAGCATAAAAAGGATATGATCAAGCAGAGTAGTGCTATTACCAGATCAGCAAAAACCATGTTGTTCTCTAACAATTAAAATAGTTAAATTCCTTAACCGGGTAAGATTTAACAGGCTTGGTGCTTTCTAAATCCTCTAACCAATTGATCCATTAGCTTGGATTTTAAATCCTCTATCGAGGTTACTCCTAACAAGGTATTGCCTTTAATAGGGTATTGTAGTCAATCCCTCAACCGGATCTATTCCTAACATGACATTTTTGTAAGGCTTCTAACAAGGCTTGGCTCCTAACAGGGTGAACTTAAGAAGAGTTTAGAATACTTGTGGGTATTCATCCCCACTGTGGTTTTTCCCATTTGGGTTTCCACGTCAAAAATCATTGTGTTAAGTGGTGAATGGTTTTTGTGGTTATGTTTTGATATGACTAATCTGTTTAACTGGTAAAGCCACTTAGATGTGTTATGATGACCAGAAGTGATCTAAAATGTACTATTACTAATGTTAGTAAATTGGTTTTATGTTTTGGTTAAATGGTTTGAGAGTTTCAGATCTATTACACTGTTATATTGGTATTCCAGTCAAACAGTAAACTTGACAGTGCAGTTGCAATTTATAGTACAGTGTTTAAACCAGTTAGTTTAGTGATTGATTTATGAGTTGGATTTGAGTTTGGTGAAAGTTTAGTTTGTTTTCTATCTACTGATTCACCCCCCCCCCCCTCTCAAAAGTTTTCTAGATCCTTATTGATTCATCATATCAACAATTGGTATCAGAGCATTTCAAGTCCTCTTGTGTCTAAGCCTAACAGCTTGAGGTAAAGATCTAGAAGAACATGATGAAGAAAGAAGGTTCAAAGTTTAATAGGGAAAACTATAGAATATGGAGTGATAGGATGAAGATCTATATCAAAAGCTTAGGAAGTCAATATTGGGAACATGTTACCAAATATAGCTTGCCTAGTGGGATTCTATCTGATGATCAAAAGAAGAAGCAACAGGAGAATAATCAAGCATTGGAGGCCATTATCAATTCCTTGTCTGATTCAGAGTATGTTGATTTCCATGGTTTGGAGATTGCTTTTGAAGTGTGGAAGAAGCTTGAGGATATTTATAGTGGTGATGAGCATGTGAATATTGCTAAAGAGGAGAGTCTGAGAGGTAAATTTGATGACATGTGGATGGCTGAAGGTGAGAATATTCAACAGTATGGTCAGAGAATCAAGGAGATAGTCGGTGAGATCAAAAGTGTTGGTGGTAAAGTGGATGATACCATAGTGGTTAGCAAGGTGTTGAGAACCCTTCTACAAGTCTACGCTATCTAAGTTACAGCCATTCAGGAACTCAAGTCTATTGATAAAACTAAGGTAACTCTTGACTCCATCATTGGTAAACTAACTGCATTTGAATTAAATGGTTATGATGGAAGTATTCAAAAATAGGAATCTGCATTTAGAGCTTCAGTTTCTAACCCAATGATAAGAAAAAGTAGAGAAGCTAGTCACAATCATGAGTCTAGATCCAGTAGAGAAGTTGATGATGAAGACAGTCTGATTGAGCTTGAAGCATTGTTGGCCAAGCGATTACCCAAAGGTACCAGTAAGTACGAAGGTAAATTACCTTTGAAATTTTTTGCATGTAACTAGATTGGACATATTGTAGCTAACTCTCCAAATGGAGACAATGAGCAGAAACATGAGAAGTATAAGAAGTACAAAGGCAAAGGTAAAAGAGATTGCCTCATTGCAGTTGATGGAGGAATCATAGATGAGGAATCTAAGGGAGATGCAAATGAGGACATTGTGTTTGTTGCCATTAAAGAGGAGACATCAAATCAGAAGGCATTAATCTCTCACATGGATAGATGATTGGATTATAGATAGTGGTTGTTCACACCACATGACCGGTGACTGGAGTAAGTTTCTTACTTTGAAGGAATGTGATGGAGGTGTTGTGAGATTTGGAAATGACTCACCCTACATGGTAAAAGGAAAGGGAACCATTTCTCTTAATGGAAAGAGCAGTGCAGATGATGTCTATTGGGTTGAAGGATTGAAACATAATCTTTTGAGTGTTTCTCAGCTCAATGACAGAGGTTATCCACTAGAATTCAAGAATGGGATGTGCAAAATCTATGGAAGAAAAGGTGAACTGATTGCAACTAGCAAGAAGAAAAAAAGTAACTTATTTCACCTAAATTCTAAAGTCAATAGTTTTTTAATTGCTAAAGTAGATGACAATTGTCTTTGGCATCGGAGATTCTATCATGTAAATTTTGATAATATTGTAAAAGTAAGTAAGACCAAATCGGTAAGAGGTTTTCTTTAGTTGGACAAACCGGTGAATGATCTGTGTAAGGAATGTCAGTTAGGGAAGATGACACCCTCAACTTTTAAGAGCAAATATTTCTCAGTAGAACATTTGCTAGATTTGGTTCATACAAACCTCTATGGACCAATAAGGACTGGGAGTATTCAAGGTGATCGGTATTTTATGATCTTCGTTGATGATTTCTCAAGAATGATGTGGGTCACATTCTTGAAGGACAAAATGGAAGCCTTTAGCAAGTTTAAGGCATTCAGAGCCTTAGCTGAAAAAGAAAGTGGTAAGAAGATAAAGTGCTTAAGAATTGATCAAGGTGGTGAATTTACATCAAAGAAATTCACTAGATACTGTGAAGACAATGGAATTAAGAGGCATCTTTATGCACCCAGGAGACCACATCAGAATGGTATTCTAGAGAGGAACAATCGGTTAGTTGTTGAAGCTGCTAGAACTATGCTACTATAAGGAGGTGTAGCTAAGACTTTCTGGAGAGAAGCTGTCAGCACAACTGTTTACACTATGAACCAGATATTGGTTAAAAGAGGTAAGGATAAAACTCCTTATGAATACTGGTATGGTAGATCACCTAATGTTAGTTACTTTAATATTTTTCATAGTAAATGTTTTATCAAGAGAGGTGACTATGTTGGTAAGTTTGATGCTAAGAGTGATGAAGGCATATTTCTTGGTTACTCCACCAGGAGAAAAGCCTACAAATGTTACAACCGGACAAAAAAAATCATTGAAAGTGTTGATGTCTGAGTGGATGAGTGTCCTGAAGATACAGGAGAAACCAGTGAGGAGAAGAAGGAAGATGAACCTTACATTCTGATTTTGGAGCCAAAATCAGTGAAGCCAGAAGTTGGTGAAATAAATACTACAACACCAGTTCAACCAGAACAGGTAGATTCTAGAGAATATGAAGATAGTGAGGAAGAAGAACCTGAAGATCATGATCATATTATTCCAAGGTATGTAAGACTCAATCATAATCCTAATCAGATTATTGGAGATAAAGATGTTGGTGTGTTAACCAGAAGAAGAATTAGAGATAATTCTTGTATGATCTCCACTATTGAGCCTAGAACAACAAAGGAAGCCTTTGGAGATCATCACTGGATCAAAGCTATGGAAAAAGAGGTTGACCAGATTGAGAAGAACAATACATGGACCCTAGTACCCAGACCGGTGAACAAAAATGCAATTGGTACTAAATGGGTATTCAAGAATAAACTAAATGAAGATGGAGTAGTAGTCAGAAACAAAGCCAGACTGGTATGCAAAGGCTATGCACATGAAGAAGGAGAAGACTATGGCGAGACATTTGCACCAATTGCTAGATTGGAAGGTGTTAGCACTCTACTTACATTTGCAGCATATAGAGGATTCAAAGTATATCAAATGGATGTGAAGACAACATTTCTAAATGGAATACTGGAAGAGGAAGTCTACATTGAATAGCCAAATGGTTATGATTTGACTGATGCAAAGGATATGGTGTGCAAACTACACAAGGCACTGTATGGTTTTAAGAAAGCACCAAGGGCATGGTATGAAAGACTACATTCACACTTGGTGAAGATAGGTTTTCAGAGAACCAGTGAAGACAACAATATATGTCTCAAGACTGAAGGATATAAGATACTGGTTAGTGAGGTGTTTGTGGATGATATTATTTTTGGAGGCAATGATGACATGAGTGATGACTTTGCAAATGAGATGAAAAGTGAATTTGAGATGTCTTTGGTAGGAGAGATAAAATTCTTCATAGGTTTGCAAATTCAACAGATGAAGAGTGGTATTTTTATCACACACTCCAAATATGTGAAAGAGGTATTGAAGACATTTGGAATGGGAGACTATAAACCAGTTGGGACACCAATAGTTACAAGTTGTAAACTGTCTAAGGAGGATGATGTTGCATCTGTGGATAAAAAAGGAGTGCAGGTCTATGATAGGGAAACTGCATTATGTTGTTCACAATAGATCGGATATTGCTCATGTAGTTGGATTAGTTGCTAGATTTCAGAAGAACCCAAAGGAGACACACATGGTAGCAACTAAAAGGATACTCAAATATCTGAAAGGTACTATTGATTATGGATTATGGTATCCATATGCAAATAACTTTGATTTGAAAGTTTATACAGATGCAGATTGGGTAGGAAATGTTGATGATGGGAAGAGTATAACCGAAGGTGCACTCTTTCTTGGAGGAAGTCTTGTATCTTGGAGCAGCAAGAAGAAAAGTTGTATATCACAGTCAACTGTTGAAGCTGAATATGTTGCAGTGTATATGAATTGTACCTAGGCAATCAGGATAAAACACATTCTGGAAGGATTCAAGATGAAAATATTAGAACCTGTAAGTATTTTCTGTGATAACATCAGTGCAATAAACATCTCAAAGAACCCGATGTTGCATGCTAGAACCAAGCATATAGAGCTGAAATATCATTTCTTGAGAGAGAAAGTGTAGAGTAAATATGTGTTAGTGGAGCATGTATCTACTAAGGAACAACTAGCAGATATCTTTACTAAACCTTTGCCTAAGGCTACTTTTGAGTATCTTAGAGGTCAACTAGGGGTTGTGCTCCTACATGAGGTCAATTAAGCTGATGTGGAAGACATCAGTCCCAGAGCTTATAGAAGATCTTGAAGAAGGATTGGTGTAGAGTGGAGCTACTCCATAGGGGTAGCAACTAGTTGTAGAACAATGAAGTATGACACTGTATGTTTTTACTTTCACTTTGGTATTGTTGTCAAAGGGGGAGAAGAACTGTATGATTGATAGGGAGAAGAACTATAGCCAGTTACCAGCTGAAGATATGGTGGCTCAATTGAAGGAGAGTAGATGGAAAAATGTAAACCAGGATTCCTATACCTATGTATGTGCATTACTCTCAATCATCACAATCAAAGGGTATTGATATTTGTATTACCATCAATACCAAAGGGGGAGATTGTTGGCATTGCATGAAGATTGCATTGATGAAATATTGTGTTGTCATTGATGTCAATTGTAACCCGTAATAGAGTTGTAATGCAATCGGTAGTTGAGCAGTGAAGGAAACCGGTATTACTATTGTAGCAGTGAGATCAACTGGTAACCCTAACCTGTTGATATGCCGAACCCTAACCGATGGAGCTTGGTGAATCATTTGTGTTGATCTATGATCAAATGGTGATCAGAGATGATTGTACCACGTATGCATGATGCATGTGATGAGTTTCAAAGTGGTTTTGCACGTACAGATAACTGTTTTATCTTGGGAATGAGTGAGTACATTGCATGAAGTGGAAACCGCATGATTAGTTACATGATCCAATGTGTGGTGATCTAGGAGTGGTTGAGGTTGTCTTGAACAATGTGCAATTGATTGCTATGTAATCTAACGGTCATGTTTGAACCGATTTATTTGTAATCTCTATGAGATCTTAGGTCTTGTGATGTGTTACTGACCTATTATTTTGCTTATAAGGTCGATGAGTTATTTTGTAGTAGTGTTGGCAATTTTGGTTAAGTGTCACTGTGATTGATTGTCGAACCAGAAGGAGTATCTGCAGAATGTGTGAAGGCAGATAGGAGCATAAAAAGGATATGATCAAGCAGAGTAGTGATATTACCAGATCAGCAAAAACCCTGTTGTTCTCTAACAATTACAATTGTTAAATCCCTTAACTGGGTAATCTTTAACAAGCTTGGTGCTTTCTAAATCCTCTAACCATGTGATCCATTAGCTTGGATTTGAAATCCTCTATCGAGGGTACTCCTAACAGGGTATTGTAGTCAATCCCTTAAATGGGTGATCCTTAACTGGATCTGTTCCTAACATGACAATTTTGTAAAGCTTCTAACAAGGCTTGGCTCCTAACAAGGCAAACTTCAGAATAGTTTAGAATACTTGTGGGTATTCATCCCCACCATGGTTTTTCCCATTTGGGTTTCCATGTCAAAAATCATTGTGTCAAGTGGTGAATGGTTTTTGTGGTTATGTTTTGATATGATTAATCTGTTTAATTGGTAAAGCCACTTAGATGTGTTATGATGACCGGAAGTGATCTGAAATGTGCTATTACTAATGTTAGTAAAGTGGTTTGATGTTTTGGTTAAATGGTTTGAGAGTTTCAAATCTGTTACACTATTATATTGGTATTCCAGTCAACTGGTAAACTTGACAGTGCAGTTGTAGTTTTTTGTATAGTGTTTAAACCGATTAGTTCAGTGATTGATTTATGAGTTGGGTTTGAGTTTGGTAAAAGTTTAGTTTGTTTTCTATCTACTGATTCACCCCCCCTCTCAGTAGTTATCTAGATCCTTATTGATTCATCATATCATCAAATCTTGCACCATCTGGAGCTTGAATTTTTTGGACTAACTGGTTCAAAACCTCAAAATTGTGCTCAATTAGTTTTATGTCCTTTGACTCTACCTAAGCCAATTCATATGTAGCATGTGCCTAAAGAGTTTTTGTTCCCAAAATCTTCTTTGTTGATGACATCATATAGTATAGTTTGTCAAAGCTTATGAAAAGTAGTGGTAAATTCTCTTTAGCTATGGAAGAAGTGTCAATTGCCAAGCCGAAGGAGAGATCCACCACAGTTTCCTTACCCTTATCAGTCAGAGAGATAACCTTTGTATCCTTTAGGTCTTGTGCACTGGTGGCTTTGCCACTTGGTGCCTCACCCAAAACCTCAGAATCCTCTGCACCTATATCCTTATTTACATCTACCTTTGTATCCTCTGTTATCTGTACATTATCTGTCGAGATATCCTCTCTTTCAAAATGGGACTCAATAATCAATACAGTGGTATCTGGTTTGGTTCTTGTCGATTACTTAGTATTTACAATTGGTTTAATTGTCAGTTTCATATCCTTAGGTAATTGAATGTTCTGTGATTGTACATAACTAGAACTTAACTCATAGCCAAGAGCCAAAAGAACTCTCACCCATATATCTGTTACTACTTATCAAATTGCCATTAGTTTTTATATTCAAAGTCATACTATATATTCTAGACGGTTAGCGTTACTAAATCATGCAGTCAGTACACACAGACAAGTCAGTATGAATAGTCTAGTCGGTTACAGAAGAAAGTAGTCACAGAACGCAATATTCATCGAGCTGTTTACCGAGTATCTTTTTATGGCTACCGAGCAGTAAAGTTAACACATCGAGTTGATATTCACTGAGTGAAACGTGTTACCAGATACATTGAACCTAGACATGCACATGAAAATGTGTTACAAGATCGAGGCACATCTAACCATTATTACATTGGAAATTGCACTAGAAGATTGTGTATGATTGCAAGGTCAATCTAACCAATGAAATATTTTGTTTAGTTATTCATTCAAGGAATCTTGTTTGTAAGATCGAAGCAATGAATTAGATCACCACTTTAAGAGATCTATTTATACAACATGGGAAGAGAGAAAAAGAGAGGATGTATGTGTGTGCATATATGTATGAAGGAAGACTGTTATAGAGACACAGAGAGGTCACCGAGAAGGTTATCAGAGAACAGTCAAAGAATAGAGTAAACAGAAGGGTTTACCGAGTTACAATATAGGTTACCGAGGTATGCTATAAGCAAAGTAATCTTATTCTGAGCACATAGAATCTGCTATAACATTTCAGATGTAAAGTTACAGATATTTGTAATGATTTTATTGTAATATTGTGAAGTTGAAAGAGAAACCTTTAACAGGGTAAAAGACTCTAACCAAGTCTATAAATTGTGAATCCTCTAACCAGGTGTAGCATTCAGATTAATGTTGTAAAATCCTTTAGCAAGGTAGATCTAACAGATCTTGTTACTCCTAACAGGGTAAGCTATCAGAAATAGCTAAATGTAGCTCTAACCAAGCAATCTTTATTATTGCAGTAGTGAAGTTGTGGGTGCCATCCCCACCACAATTTTTCTCTCTGACCAAGAGTTTCTGTGTAACCAAAATATATGTATTATGGAGTGAATCATGTATGATTGTTATCTATTTGTTTTAACTTTATTTTATGTTACTGCATTATTCTGTTTATGCATAACAGTAAGGTTATTATTAAAGAAAAGTTTTGGAGTACTGATTCACCCCTCCCCTCTCAGTACATTAGCTTTCCATATTGGGCCTAACAATTGGTATCAGAGCTTGAATCTTGGAAAAGGGTTTAACTACTTGAAGAGAAATATCTTATCAATGGAACGCTATAAACAATCTTGGAGGATTGTATATCTACAAGAAGAGCTGGATCATGCAAATCAAGTGATTGCAGAAATACAAAGGCAAATGCAAAAATCTCTAAAAGTAAGAAGAAGATTATCTGATGACTTGCAGGATTCTCAAGAGTTAGTGGAACAAATCGAGACATCATCTGAGAACAGTATATCTGAAGAGACTGAAGAAATGATTGGAATGTTGAAAGAAAAGAACAAAGCATTGGATGATCAACTAAAAGCAATGAAAAGAGAACATGAACATTTTAGTACACAAATGACTGAAAATCTAGATGCATTAAGGATAGCTGAGGATAAAGCAAGAGATCTACAAAGAGAGAAACAACAACTTGAAGTCTTAGTATCTGATAAGAATGATGAAATCATAAGGCTAACTAGTATTCAACAAAATATGACAGATCAACTAGGTTATGCACATCATGAAGCAATTCTAAAGAATGATGAAAATCAAGCATTGAAACTTGAAGTATCAAGGTTGACTGGTGAACTTGAAACAGAGAAAAAATCCAAAGAAACATTAAAGAAGAGTTATGAAGCATCAAAGATGTTGGATGAGAAACTACATACAAGAAGACCCAACAAAGATGCAGGACTCAGTTACAAAGGAAAAGAATCAACCGAGAAAGGAATTCATACTACCGAGAGAGGAGAATCATCAAAGCAAGCTGGAAATAGGAATAATATCAAAAGGAAGAAGCCTATTTGCTACTACTATGGAAATCAAGGTCATACTGCCAACATATGCTAGATTAGAAAAGGTAAGCAACCGAATATCACTAAGTCCAATGGATATTGTTACAATTGCAATAAATATGGTCACACATCTAATCAATGTAGGACAAAGTCTGTTAATAACTATCAAAAGGCAAAATTCAAAGGGTTTTGTAGAAACTGCAATAGATATGGACATAATACTGAGAAGTGCTAGTCTAAGCAAAAGAACTACATGTGGTATCCACACCAAGCAAACACTAGAGGTTACTGAACTCACACAGATCCTTACCCACAATATGCATCAGTACTATGGGATTACAATACAAGGATATGGTGTGAATGTTGTGGAAGATATGGACACATTAGTGCCAACTATTTTATAAGGTTTGGAATGAACAACCAAAGATCATGGAGAAATCCTAGTATGGCATGTTTTCATTGTCACAAAGTTGGACATTTAGCTGGAGATTGCAGAGATCAACCTAGAAGAGACACTGAAGAGATAAAAGAAAAATTCAAGATGATTTGGAAAAAGAAGGAAATCATGTCAGATGAAGAAAGCAGCTTACCTACTGAGTTAGGTGTACCTATTCCAAATTAATCAGAAAAGGTATGAAGGGACTGCATTCTCTAAAGGTTAAATCATAACAGTTCCTATTCTATTATGTACAAAATTCAAAATCTGCATAGTTAAGATGCAATTAGTCAGTTTGAAATTCTATCAAAGTACTTTACAGGAAACTTGTCAAGTCGGTGTATACAGGAAGCCTGTCAAGTCAGTTAATGAAGGAAATTTGGTTACTCGGTTAAAAACGAAAAAAGGAGTAAATCGGTAAAAGGTGAATCTAGTGCATTTAATGTTTTGACCTAACTTGCACAGAGCCCGATAAGGTATTTTTTAGTACTTAAAAGTATTTTCGTGGTCATTTTCATTCACCAAGTTTTCAAGAGAGCAGAGCAAAGAAAATCAAGGCGATCAAACTTCATTCAAAGCAAATTTCAAGGTATTTACATCAAATCTATTCACACTGTTAAGCTAGTTTCTGATCTAGTCAAATTGCTATTATCTACCAAGTGTGAAGCATCAATCGTTTGTAAACCCTAAGGTTAGTTTGCAAAGTTTTACCTAAAACTTACAATGGCACCTAAGATCCAAGATCCCGTAGTTGTCAAAAATGTGGAGAAGCCCTCGCTGAAATATTCTTTGACTCCCAAAGTTGCCTCTGAACTGGATGACAAAACTGCATTTTCACTCATCCCGGATCGAGTCTTGTTAGTTGAAGATGTTAGATTCTTCACCAAATACCATGTTGAGGAACTCGGTCATGTTGAGATTAGTGACACATATGATGAACTTTTTATTGATGGCAAAATGGATAGCAAATTTGAGCATATCAAAATTAAGGGATTAACTGAAGCCCTAGCCTATCCCCGTGTGTTCAAACCCTGTGTGGGTTAAGTTTGTCTTGAGCAGAGTACATGATGATTTTATGTGGCTAGAGGAGCAACCATTCAAAATCACTAAGGAAATCATTCATGTGATCACCGGGCATCCTATCTATGATCATGCACAAGCACAGAAAATGATATCACAGAAGGAGCTAATTAGTCTAACTAGAGTAGAATCTAATTACCAAGGACTGAAACTGAACAATGTCACTAATGTAGAACTCAAGTTTGCAATTAGAGTAATTGGTTACTGTTTCTTCCAATCTACAAGGGAAAATAGTGTACCATGTGCCGCAGTTGACTTGGCCTACAAAATAGTGAAGAAGGGAATGAAAGTAGATTTATGTAAAGTGCTACTGAAGAACTTGTTTGAGAACCTAAACACAATAAGGAAGCCGAAGAAGAACAACTTTGCAAATACACTGAAGTTTGGTTCACTTCTTGTATGCATGTTTTTCTACTTTGAGAAGTTCTTTCCCTCAGTCGGTAGAGTAGTTTGGGAGCTACACCAACCTATCACCCATCAAATCAATGATTTTATCAAGAAACTGGGAGATAACTTTAATGATATCATGGATGACTATTTCAGCAAATTTCAAGAGAAGATGCACAACAGGTATAGGATTCCACCATAGTTGGTAGAAAAATATAAGGAGGATATATGTTTTGAGGCAGACACCGATTATTGTTATATGAATGTTGTTGAACCAAGGACTCAATCTTTGCCACCAATGGGTTATGAGATTGACTATGATATAACACAATAGAAAATTGATGCCTATCTATCATTGCCAAGGCATGCTACCAAACTAAGATATGGAACATATGAAGAGGTGAAGGAAAAAGTAAAAATGAGCATTGTAGTACCTAAGGCTACAAGAAAAGCTACAAAAATGATAAAGGTTTTATCTGAGAAATTCGGAGAAGAATCCTCCTCTACACCTGTCAAAGGCACTCTTGCCATTACCGAAGAGGAATCAGAAGCTCAAGAGGCAGCAATAACATGAAGTACCAAGTTGCCTAAGGGTAAAGTTTTGAAAAGAAAGAAACAAGACATTTCAAAGGCCCTACCGACTCCACCAACAAAGAGACCCAACACTAGACCATTAGCTACATCACCAAGTAAGAAACAAAAGAGTGTTACTGTACCCAAGGTAACCAAGACCTATAAGAAATATACTCAGAGACTCATTTTGGCAAAAGAGTCTAGTGATATAGAATCTGATGATGCAAACAAATTTTAGATTGTAAAAAGCAAAAAGGTAAATATTCATAGTGTTGAAATTTTTTGTGCCAATCTGAAAGAATATGGTGGATTTGTAGGATTTAGATATGTTAAGTATGAGACTAGGAATAATGATGAGAAGTGACAAATTGAAGAAGCTGTCATCTGCACACTTCTAAAGTTTCGGCTAGCTCCATTAGAACTAGTAAAGTCACTTTTGAGTGAATTATACTTACATATTGATAACAGATGGAAATATGCAATGGACTCAGAGAGACAAATAAGAGAAAGAAGTCTATTCCATCTATTCCCTGATATGTCTGTAGCAGAAATTAAGGAGCATTTGACATCATACAATTCTAAATTTCTTATCAAATAGAGAGCCTTAAAATTGATGAATGGGCTATACATTGATGTGGAAAATGAGACAAAAGCCAAGTAGCAGGAAATCTTCAAACTAAAGGATGTTGGTGAACAATCTCAAGTTGAAATTATTGATGTCACCGAGCAAGATCCTGATGTCACCGAGCAAGGTCCAGCCCCGGCTGACACTATTCAAATTGATGAAGATGTCATGGATGAAGAAGCACCAGAGAAAGAAATGATTGAAGGCACTACCTATGCAAAACTTGTATCTAGTGAATCTATTTTAGAACAAGTTCAACCTTATCTGCCAGTGAAGCCACCTATCTCAACCAAAGCTCCTAAGGACACTGATCAAGGCATCGAAGGTCACAAGTCTGAATCAGTAGAAGATACAACCAAAGATCAGACGTCTCAAGCACTGTCAAGCACTGTAAATGTTATAGCTGAGACCCCCAGCACAGAGACACCCAAGGACACTACAATGGCTACAGGAACAGACCAAAGTGTTGCATCTACTGAGCAACCTACCGAGGGTTAGCAAGCCTCACAAGCACTTGTCTTAGTGCACTCGACCAAAGGAAAAGAGAAGAAGGTGAGAAAGCATAGTTTCAAAATTGATTTGACTAAACCGATAGTGTTGCCAAATGTCGATATCTCAAAATTAAAAGGGCAAGCACTTATTGATTTTGGTGAGCTATGCAAAGCAAAAGCCGAATAGGAAAAACAATTGGCTATTCAAAAGAAGAATAAAGTACTACAGAAGGTGAAGACACTACTAACAAAAATGCTACCTTCAACAACAATGTCAACTGATGCAGCCATCCACATTCAATTGGATGAACTCCTTACTCAAATAGAAACATCTGGAGTTGATGCATCTGAGTACTTAAGCAAGCTAAAAGATAAAGAGCTTACAACAAAGATGATTGAAGAGGTACAAAAAGCTCTAGCTATAGGAAAAGTAAAGCTTGTCAAATTCATTGCTGAGTTGTCCCCTCAACTCAAGCATATTCTTTATTTATTTCAGAAACTTTGTACATTTTCCTTATTCATTAAAGATATCAAGAATAAAATTGATGCAATTGAGAAAGAGATCACCGATCTCTCAACCAAGTTGACCACCAAGCCTAATTCAGTTCAGAATTTTTATACCAAGCTTCAACAGCTCATGGCTCAATAGTTAGAACTCAGGAATGAAGAGCATAAAATCAAGATGGATATAATGACCCTTCAGACATTATTCCTTCCTCATCTCTCATTAGTACAGGAATAGATCAACAGAGCTACAGGCCTATCAACTACACAAGAGGGAAGCACTCTTGATGGCTTAATATCACTATTAGCTGATATTCAAGCACAAAATTCATTAATGGAAGTGTAAAGGATTCACTCTCAGCCACCCTCACTGATGCCCGGAACAAGTATAAATCTATTTTTGATCAGTTACCGCCCCCGGATGGAAATTAAGTTTTTTATGTTTGTCAAAAAAGGGGGAGTAATACCAGACAAAGGGGGAGTAATGCTATATTTGGAGAGTGATACAGTTTTTGTAACATAGTTTTGAGTATTGTATACAAGGGGAGTATACTGAGCAGAATATATAGAGCAATCAGAGCACACAAGCACAAAACAAAATTTCATTGACTATTGTATATATTGTCAAGTGTAGTCATTTTGCAAAGTATATAGATTTTTGAGTTATGACTTTGAAAGTAGTTTTTGTCAAACATCTCAACTAATGTCAAAAGGGGAGATTGTTACTACTTATCAAATTGCCATTAGTTTTTATATTCAAAGTCATACTATATATTCTAGTCGGTTAGCATTATCGAATCATGCAGTTGGTACACACAGAGAAGTCGGTATGAACAGTCTAGTCGGTTACAGAAGAAAGTAGTCACAGAACAAAGTATTCACTGAGCTATTTACCAAGTATCTTTTTATGGCTACCAAGCAGTAAAGTTAACACACCGAGTTGATATTCACTGAGTGAAACATGTTACCAGATACATTGAACCTAGACATGCACATGAAAATGTGTTACAAGATTGAGGCACATCTAACCGTTATTACATTGGAAATTGCACTAGAAGATTGTGTATGATTGCAAGGTCAATCTAACCAATGAAATATTTTGTTTAGTTATTCATTCGAGGAATCTTGTTTGTAAGATCGAAGCAATGAATTAGATCACCACTTTAAGAGATCTATTTATACAACATGGGAAGAGAGAAAAAGAGAGGATGTATGTGTGTGCATATATGTATGAAGGAATACTGTTATAGAGACACAGAGAGGTCACCGAGAAGGTTATCAGAGAACAGTCGAAGAACAGAGTAAACAAAAGGGTTTACCGAGTTACAATATGGGTTACCGAGGTATGCTATAAGCAAAGTAATCTTATTTTGAGCACATAGAATCTGCTATAACATTTCAGATGTAAAGTTGCAGATATTTGTAATGATTTTATTGTAATATTGTGAAGTTGAAAGAGAAACCTTTAACAGGGTAAAAGAATCTAACCAAGTCTATAAATTGTAAATCCTCTAACCAGGTGCAGCATTCAGATTAATGTTGTAAAATCCTTTAGCAAGGTAGATCTAACAGATCTTGTTACTCCTAACAGGGTAAGCTATCAGAAATAGCTAAATGTAGCTCTAACCGAGCAATCTTTATTATTGCAGTAGTGAAGTTGTGGGTGCCATCCCCGCCGTAGTTTTTCTCTTTAACCAAGAGTTTCTGCGTAACCAAAATATATGTGTTATGGAGTGAATCATGTATGATTGTTATCTGTTTGTTTTAACTTTATTTTATGTTACTACATTATTCTGTTTATGCATAGCAGTAAGGTTATTATTAAAGAAAATTTTTGGAGTACTGATTCACCCCTCCCCTCTCAGTACATTAGCTTTCCATATTGGGCCTAACAATATCAATTGTCTCCTTTCTTATTTCTTCAAGTCTGTCCAACATGAGACTATTAACTCTGAATTTGGGATTGAATTCTAATGATCCAGTTTTATTGATTAAATCATATATTTCTGGAGGAGTTATAGAAGGACAAAGGCTGACCAATTCGATCTCCTTAATCCATCTATCCAGAGATTGAGTGTGTAGCTTTCTAAACTCTAATCTATCAAATAACTCCTTATGCAAAACCTTCTCTAATTCTATCAATGCCCTACTAAATGAATCAAGATATAAAAGAATGGCATCTTCTATTTGCTTCTTGTCCTCCTCACCAAAATTGTCAAAGAATTAAGAAATGTTATCTAAATTACCATCATTTATAATATGTTCAATCAAATCTTGTGCATTCTTCTTTTTCTTACCAGTTCTCCATTTAGATTCTGATTTCGCTTGCTCATCTGATTTGGATTTTCTCTTATGTACAATGGTGATATTTAGCCTCCAAGGAGTCTCCTTGATAGATGCAACCTTTGCCTCTTCTTTCTTCTCCCTTACCACTCTAGCACAAATGTCTTTCCCCTTGGGAACCTCCTTGATCTCAGTATCTAATTTTGTTTTAGAAGAAACAGTCATATATTGTCAGGTCACCTTAGGTTTCTTCTTGGGTGGCTCTACAGTGTTTGACTGGCAAGCTCAGCTTTCGATTGTTTGGATGATTCTGATGTAACCAGGACCACATTGGGTGTGGCCTGAGCTTCTTTCTGAGCTTCCCTTCCCTCTTTACTCTTCTGTTTTAACTCTTTCTTCCTCTGCTCTTCCAAAATTTTAACATGTTGCTCAACCTTAGATCTGTCAGCACCTTCACTTATCAATGACTCTGCTGCTAGTCGGGTCATCTTCTTTTGGATTATCAGAGCTACCTCTTCTTGATGAACTTTAAGTCCTTTCTCCTTAGTAGTTCCAAATTTTTCTTCTTTTTCATCTACCGGTTCCTGCAAAAGGTGTTGTGCATAGGCAACCAAAGTAGCTTCCTCAACCTCATAACCCATAGGCATTATCCATATAGTCATGGGTTGTACAACTTCCATCATACATTCATATTTATCTACCATAAAGAAAATTGTATCCTTATATTTCTCAACTATAGATTTAGGAATTCGGAACCTATTCTTCATTTCCTCCTGAAATGTTTTGAAAAATGCCCATAGATTGGATTTCTTATCCTTATCACCTTGTCTATCCAAAATTTGAGCAATTTGGGTTGCTACCGAGTGGTCAAAATCCCACTGAGTCTTTCCAAAACTGGGAACAGTGCCCAAAAAGTAAAATACTAAACAAATGATGAAGGAGCCATACCGGAAAGTATTCTTTTTGTCTTGCTTGATCTTTTGTAGGTTATTCATGAGTTCTTTTAGCATTACATTGCAAAGATCATAATGGACATCCTCCTTTACCATCTGATAAGCAACCAAAATGTTGTTGTTGGCTATAGAGTTTAACCGGTTTGACTGATAAACCTTATAATAAATAACTATTGCTGCAAATTTAACACATACGTCCCTGACATCATCTACCCTCATAGAACATCCATAAATAGTTGTGCTAGTAAGTTTATTCATTTCAGTGCAAGACAACTTACATCTAGTACCGAGAACGCCTCCAAATTTGTGAAGACATGTGACATTCTTGATAACTTCCTCAATATTCTTGTACAACTGGTCCAACCAAATGAATTCTCCATGAATGCAGCTCAAAATATAGCATACCCATTCTACCTCATCAAAAGTTGGGAAATCCAAAAACTACATGAAACCCTTCCTCTGCAAATGTGAAAATTTTAGTTTCAGCTGGTTGTCAGAAATTAGGTTTTCAGTGAAAACGCAGGACAACTCATAATCTCCTAGAGCTCACTGCTCAAACACAAAATATAGGAAGTCTCACTAACTTACATAATATTACAAAGTGTTTACAACTGAAAATGAACTTTTAAATAGCATTTGACCATGCTAGATAAGTTCCGGTGAATGCTCTGTATCCTCCTATGTATATCCGATCTCTGATACTCTGTTCTGCTATCAGTTAAGTTGTACACATGAAACTGCACACACTTGCTTCCAATCGCATACCAAAATGCATACCAAAACTCACTGAAATATTTGCAATCAAAATCTCACATACATCTAACATATATGATCTATCACTAAGGTGATCTTCTTAAATATCCTTCTAACTTAACCATGTCGGCTTCAATAAAAAAATATAAACAAGTCGACTGTTGGAACATAATGAAAATCAAATATAAAACCAATGACCATGTCAGCCATCACACATTACCACCAAAATCCATGAAGACATAATTGGGACCAAAAGATTTCCTTAGTCGGGTCATATCCATTATCGAGTTCCATATACACGTTACCTGGATCTAAACATGTTGCCAGGATGAAGTGAGTGTCGGTGTTGGTGTAAAGCAATGTGAATAACAATACCAGTTAAGTGCAATGAGTGTCGGTTAACCAAACAATGAAACCATTTACCCTAAGATGATGAGTTGCCATCAATGACAACCCATAATGCCATGAACCTTACCAGATGAGTGTCAATTGCCAACATTGTCATGTTCATGCCATTTCATACAATATATGTGATTACATTCAAGAAGCAAAGCATCATTGTCATTCATTGCAAAACTGAGGTATATCTTTCCTTTATATATTTTAATATTTGCAATATTTCAATCAAGGTTAATTCCTAAACTAGGGTTTGACTTAGGCAAACCCCTATTCCCAACATATATCCCTTTCTTTCTGTGTGTACGAAACAAGTACAGAGTTGTGATCTTTAGAATCAACATCATTTACAAAGAAAAATCAATCCTTCTTTGATGTGTGAAAAGTGCAGAGAACCAAGGTGAGTTTCACAATGGTCCTGACATTTTAGGAGCTCTTTCAAGGATCAAATTTGAATCTACTTATATTTCTCAGATCCATAAGCGTGCCTCAATCTGATGTCTGTAGCTTACTATTTTTATGTTTTTACCTTCATTTTCAGCACTTCACCCTAATTTCAGCAATTCAACTCTCAAAAGAGGGCAAAAAAATTCACACCTTGAATCTATTCAATATTTTTAGTCCTTATCCTTGTTGGTTTGTGACTAAATCTATTGGATTCAACCCCTCTTTTCAATGTAGTAGGTCTCTAAGAAAAAAATAGTGGTTTTAAATCTTCTTCTGGTGGAAACCCTAATTTTTCACCCATTACAGTAGTACTTATACAAAAAATTGAATATAGATTCAAGACCATGGAAGTTGAGCATTTGCTTCTTTCTCAGTTGACTCTAATGAATAGAGAGATGCATAAGCCCATGCATGAATTTGTATCTCATTTCAATAAAATTATTAATAGAATTGTAGTTGATAAGAGACCCATATGAGATAACCAAAATTGCTTCTTCTTCAATGCACAACCTTGTGACATCATTTCTAGCTAAGAAGAGGAACAATAGCCACTCTTGCAGCAACACAAACATTGGCAATTGAATTTGAGGATGATCTATTGAGTGTAGGAAAATGGAGTAAGCAATCACAGAAGGAGAAGGGACAACAAACAAATCTAGGTACTATAGATCCAATGCTACAAAGGTTAGAAAATAATTTACTTCAGTTGAAACAACATAAAATTCTTCATCATTGTATTAGGACATCCCAAAGAGAAATTATGTCCCTTATCAAAATAATAGGAAAATCAGGCTTCCTCCCCTTGTGCAAAGACTAACTATTGAAAATCCATCTTCTTCCAATTGTCAAGTTGTCATGTGTGAATTTAATTTGGCTACAAATCATGATGGATCCTCTTTCCTTGAAATGGCTAGATTTATCCAAAAGAATCAAACAAGTAGAAATATTGGAGAATATATCTCCTAAAGACATGATAGATCAATTTGGTCAACCTTTAGTGAATTTTTTAGAATATGAATTTGATGAAGATTAAGGATTATAGTAGGACTAAAATAATCACTCTTAAAATGTTTTCACTAGGAACCAATGACAAAAGCCAAAATAAGTGGGAAGGTTGGTGTGGAATCATCCTCTAAAAAGATAGAAGACATCCCTAAGTGTATTCTCACTAGAAAACATGTACAAGGAGATTTTCCTCTATCAAAATAAGTAGAATAAGAAAAGGTTCCTCTTGTTACAATAACTCCTCCATCTGAAGATTCATTCAAATTCATTGATCATTATAGAAAAACCAAAGTGTAGATTTCTCAATTGGAGTACCTAAAAGTGAATTCTCATCAACTGGAGAAGTTAGTTCAATGTGTCAAAAAGAATTTGGGGTGTCTAGTTCCACTATGCACCAAGAGTCAGATGATATTTTAGAAGGTGATGGCTTAGATAAATCAATATCCAATGATATCCCCTTTATTGTATCCTCTTTCTCAAATAAACTAGATCTATTCTAGACGTGTCCTTGTATATAGCTAGTTGTAAGTTAAGCAATTGCATATCGACTCTAGAGAATCTGATAAAGTTATGCCTTTGAAAGTATCATATACACTAGGACTCTCATTACACATGCCTTTAGGAAAAGTGTTATCTATGAAATAAAAATAAGCACCACTTGTTGGCCAAATCAAAGATGCATAAGTCACTTTAGTTACCTATTCTCAAAAGAAGATAAAGCTTAGCATTCTAGTGGCAAATATCCCAGTTAGCTATGGAATTCTATTGAGCCAAGGTTTTTGTAAAGACTTGCATGGTGAAATCTAGTCAGATTAGTCTCATGAGTTGATACTAATTGGAAATAAAAAGATTCATCTTGATCCTGGACCAAAGGCCAAGTATATTATTTTAAAGTTAGATTATCCAAGAGCTAGAATATTGCATGTTGAAATTGGTCTATGGACATATATGATGACTTCAAAACAAGAAGATTTTGGAGTTGTTGCATATGGTTTATAATTTTTGCTTTAGGATATGTTGTTGTCATTGATTTCAACATATTCTTGTGATTTATTTCGGTGAGTATGGAAAGATCTTCTGATCCGGTCTTGTAGTATGGTTATGTTGATCACCGTTTTACAGAATCCGGTATTTCCTCCAGTATATTTCGGTGTGATCAGATCTTGTGTTGAGGTTTTGGGATAGTGTTTGGGATGATCTTGTGTATCTTCATTTCAGATGGTTTGTGATTTGGTGCTCCGCAAGTTATCAATATTTGTGACAGTTGTTGATTGGTTGTGTTCTTGGGCTACTAGATGTTGATCAATGAAGATTTGATAAGTGGTGTTGGTGCAGCTATTGGTGATGATTCTAACATACTTTTTTGTGTTTCCTAGTTGTTTCCTATTTGTCTTGGTGATCCGCATTGATCATTGTGCAATTTTTTAGTGGTTTGTGTCAACCGGTGATAATTTTTTGTGTTATGTGGTATTTCTGGTGGTGTAGCGTGTTGCGGTTGATCTTGGCGTGATTTCCGATGGATGAGATCATTTGGAAATTTGAATTAGGTCCATGCTATGTAATGTAAATCATTATATTGGTCTGGTGATTGATCTTTGTATCGTGTAATGTAATTTTGGTAATTGTGAGTTGAGGGTTGAGGGTTGAGGGTTTAGCCGACCTTGTTATCAAGGTTGATGAATTGTATATATGGGTGAGTTATTCACTTAGTTTTGGTGCTGGTATTGTGTCTGCATTATCAGAGAGAGGTGAATGTGTGAACAAGATATTTATCATTTAGTGAAGTGTAGAGGTGAGATTGGTGTTGTAGAGCAAATAATTGTGCTTAACTAGAACTGTCATCAGGTATTTGTAGATGTTATCATTGCAGTTCATTTCTTCTGGATTGTAGTCCAAATCATATTGTAAGTCAGTGAGACTTCCCTGAGGTTTGTAGCCTTCTGGGAAAATATCTTTTGAGCAGTGATCTCTAGGCAGTGTGCCTAAATGCATGTGCATTCCCCATTGTAATATTTTCACATACTACTGCAGATTATCATCTTACTGTGGGTAGGTTCCCACCATGGTTTTTCCCTTAATCGGGTTTTCCACATCAAAAATCTTGGTGTTGTGTGTTGTGTTGTTAATTTTCTTATCTATTCATTGTTGTAGTTTATCAGTTATTATTTTGGAGTTTAATTTTGTTAATCCGATGAAGACTGATTCACCCCCCCCCCCTCTCAATTTTGGTATCAGAGCAAGATCCTCCAATAGAAGCCTAATCGCTTGAGAAGATCTAGGATGGTAGCTCAAGGTATTATTTTCAAGAAGGATAGTCTGAGGTTTGATGGAAGTAACTATACTATATGGAAGAGTCGGATGGAGGTGTACTTGAAATGTCTTGGAGAGGATTACTGGAAGATTACTAAGAATGTCTATGTTGTTCCTTAGAATGGACCATCCACTCTTATTGAGGTTAAGGAAGTAGAATATAATATCAGAGTGAAGGAATAATTGCTTAGTACCCTAACTAATTCTAAAATGATAAATGTAATGGGACTTCAGACCACACATGAGATCTGGGAGAAGCTTGAGATCTTGTATGAAGGTGGCAGTCAAGTGAAACTTGCTAAGTTGTAGAGTTTGAAAGGAAAGTATGAGACATTGAAGATGGGAGATGATGAGAACATGCATTCATACATGGAAAAGGTGAATGAACTTGTCCTTAGTATCAGGTGTGTCGGTGGAAAGATTGAGAAAGATGAGACTGTTGCTAAGGTATTGAGATCTTTGCTTCCTTCTTATAAACATAAGGTTGTCGTGATTGATGAGATCTGGAGTGTGACTGCAGTAACAAGAGATATGTTGGTTGGAAAACTTGTTGCATTTGAACTGAGTGAATTTGGAGAATCACATGGAAAGCCTAAGACAACATCTAGAGCATCAACATTTGTATCCAGTAAACAAAAATATGATCTTGATGAGTGCAGGATATCTAGATATGAAAGAGAAAGAAGAGAAATAGCAGATAAAGAAATAGAAAGAAAGAGTTCTTGATGAGCTTGAAGCATTGATTTCTCAGAGATTGCCTAAAGGTGCCAGTAAGTATGATGGAAATTTGCCCTTGAAATGTTTTTCTTGTAATAAGATAGGACATTTTGCTTCTATATGTCTGGAGAGATTGGCTAAGTATGATAGACATGATAAGTTTGATAAGCATGATAAGAATAATAGATATGAGAAGCATGAGAATTATGAGAAGTATGATAAGCCTTATAAGTCTGACCAGAAGTTTAGGAACCAGAAGAACTATTATTTTCTTGCATATGAAGGTGTTACAAATGATGAATTAGAAGGCGATGGAGTTGTGTTTATTGCCATTAAAGAAGATAGACCTATACCTATTGATTTCACTAGTTGTTTCATTGAGGAGAAATCTTTAGCTGCTAAGGTAGAAGAAAAGGGTGAATGGGTGATTGATAGTGGTTGTTCACATCATATAACCAGTGATAAAAGCAAATTTGTAAGCATGGAAAGGTATGATGGTGGAATAGTTAGATTTGGAGATGACAAATCCTGTGTAATCCTTGGGAGAGGTTCTATTTCTTTTGATGGTAAGCATAACATTGATGATGTCTTGTATGTTGAAGGTTTGAAGCATAATCTTTTGAGTGTTGGACAAATGGTTAATAAGTGTTATGATCTACAATTCAAGGATGGTGAATGCAAGATCTTGAATGCCTCCAATATAGAGATTTCATCTAGAACTAAGACTGAAGGTAATATTTTTCATTTGAGTGTTGGTGAGAAAAGTTGTTTGATTTTTAAGATAGATGAGAGTTGGTTGTGGCATAAAAGAATGTATCATGTAAACTTTGATTCATTGATTAAGATCAGTTCTCCACAAGTTGTTAGAGATCTTCCTAAGATCGTTAAACCTATTAATCTAGTATGTAAGGAATGTTAGTTGGGTAAGCAAACAAGGATTTCTTTCAAGAATAAATGGTATACATCTTATGGATTACTAGATCTTGTGCATATCGACCTGTGTGGACCTACAAATGTTAAAAGTGTGCAGGGTGATAGATACTTTATGTTGCTAATTGATGATTATTCCAGGATGATGTGGGTTGTTTTTTTGAAGGAAAAATCAGAAGTATTTGAGAAATTTAAGATATTCAAAGCTAAAGATGAAACTGAGTCCGGATTGAAGCTGAAGTGTCTGAGATCTAATAGAGGTAGAGAATTTTGTTCCGGTGAGTTCAATTCATTATGTGAGATGCATGGAATTAGAAGATGGATATCTGCTCCTAGAGCCCCACAACAAAATGGAGTTGTTGAGAGGACGAATCATATTGTTTTGGATGCTGCAAGAACTATGTTAATTGAAGGAAATGTTCTGAAGGTCTACTAGAGAGAAGCTATTAGCACTGCAATCTATACAATCCACAGAGTTCATATCAAAGGTGATACCGATAAGACCCCTTATGAGATATGGTTTGGTCATGTTCCTCTGTGAAATATTTCAAAGTTTTTGGTAGCAAATGTTATATAAAGAGAGATGAGGATATTGGGACATTTGATGCTAGAAGTGATGAAGGTATCTTTTTGGGATATTCTACAAAGAGAAAATCCTACCAATGCTATAATAAGAGACTAAGAAGATAGTTGAGAGTGAAAATGTGAAGGTGGAATAGAACCTTGGGAAGGAGATCTGAGCTTATGATGATGGAAAATATGTTGTCTTAGCTCCTATTCATCCTAAAGAGCCTAAGAAGAATGATTTGGTAGAGACTGTTAATCCGGATGTTGTTGCTGCTGGTGATAATGTGCAGGAACTTGAGGATCATAACAAACAAAAGACTCCAAGGTATGTTAAATTGAATCATTCTAAGAATTAGATTATTGGTGATAAGAATAAGGATGTGATGACTAGAAGAAGGTTAGCTACAGAAAAAGTGTTTGATTTCTAAAATTAAACCTAAAGATGTTGCTAAATCCTGTAAAGATGATAACTGGATAAGAGCCATGGAAGAAGAGTTAGATCATATTGAAAATAATAACACTTGGGAACTTGTGCCTAGACCTAAGGATTAAAATGTTATTGGTACTAAATGGGTTTTTAGGAACAAATTGAATGAAGTCGGTGAAGTGGTCAGAAGTAAAGCTAGACTGGTCTACAAAGGATATTCACAACAAAGAAGGAATTGATTAAGAAGAAACTTTTTCTCTGGTTGGTAGAATTGAAGTTGTTAGACTATTACTTGCTTATGCTGCTTATAAAGATTTCAAGGTATATCAGATGGATGTCAAATCTTCATTTTTGAATGGTGATCTAGAGGAAGAAGTTTACATTGAGCAACCTGATGGATTTTGACTATTGGATGATGGAGACATGGTATGTAAGTTGAAGAAAGCTCTTTATGGATTGAAACAAGCTCCTAGAGCTTGGTATGCTAGATTAGACAAATACTTGTTGAATTTGGGATTTACTAAAGTTGTTGTTGACAGTAATATGTACTTTAAGATTGAAAATGATAACATTATGATTGTTGAAGTCTTTGTTGATGACATTATCTTTTTTGGGGATGATGAAATGAGTATGAAGTTTGTCGGTGATATGTAGAAAGAATTTGAGATGTCTATGATTTGTGAGATGAATTTTTTCTTAGGTTTGCAGATCGCATAGATAGGAAAAGGTATCTTTATATCTCAAACTAAGTATGTGAAGGATCTGTGCAAGAAGTTTGGACTAGATGATCCTAAAATGGTTGGAACTCCTATGGTGACTGGTTGTAAATTATCCAAAAATGATGAATCTCTGAAAGCTAATCAGAGTTTGTATAGATCTATGGTTGGTGGATTGTTATATCTTACTCAAACTAGACCTGACATTATGCATGTTGTGTGAATGGCTGCTAGATATCAAGTTGATCCGAAGGAGAGTCGTGTCATTATTGTTAAGAGGATATTCAGATATCTAAAGGGAACTATAGATTATGGTTTATGGTATCTAAAGAATGATGATTTCATGTTGTGTGCTTATACTGATGTAGATTAGGTTGGTGATGTTGACGACCGAAAGAGTACAATTGGTGGAGCATTCTTTTTGGGAAAGAAGTTGGTTTCTTGGGCAAGTAAGAAACAAGATTATGTATCCTTCTCTACTACTAGTTTGGATGAAGCAAATGTTGAAAGATATCAGAGTTATTCATGATGAGCCTACTGACATTTATTGTGACAATTTCAATGCTATAAACATGTCAAAGAATCTAGTGCAACATTCAAAGACTAAGCATAGATCAATCAAATATAATTAATTGAGAGAGAAAGTCAGTGAAAAGAAGGTGAAGCTGGAATATGTATCTATAAAGGAACAAATTGCTGATATTTTTACTAAGCCTTTGTCTGTAGATACATTTATTTACTTGAGAGACAAGTTAGGGGTATCCACCCCTCTTGATGAGAACTAGATTCATTGAGTTGCATCAATCCGATGAATTTCAAAGCCTTACTCTTTTATCCAGATTGGTGTGTTGGTGTTGCTCCTTTGCTAGAGTAGTTTGTTGGTTTGGTTGTGTATCCTTGAGGGAGAGAGATTCATGTTTCTGTTTTGGGAGAGTTTGGTTTTCTATTTTCAAGATCTTTGGCATTTTTGTCAAAGGGGGAGAGAGATCATGTGAAAAACTGCATTATCTTTCTTGATCTTAGGGGGAGTTTGTTGGTGATATCTTATTTCCTTGCATTGATTGTTTTCACATTCAATATGACATCAATGCCAAAGGAGGAGATTATTGGAGTTGTTGGATATGGTTGATCATTGTTTCTTCTAGGATATGTTGTTGTCATTGATGTCAAAATATTCCTGTGGTTTATTTCGGTGAGTTTGGGAAGATCTTCTGATCTGGTCTTGTAGTTTGGTTATGTTGATCACTGTTTTGCAGAATCCGGTATTTCCTCCGGTATATTATGGTGTGATCGGATCTTGTACTGATGTTTTGGGATATTTTTTGGGATGATCTTTTTGTGTGGGGGAAAAAGAAAGACTAGGTTATCATGCCCTAATCCTACCTCTTGTCACACACTATGAAATACGAAAGAGCCTAGAGGTATCGCACAATTGGCTACTTCATTTTGTGAAAGAAAGAGCCATGGGCTACCTATTAGGGTTTCTATTCCTTTGTTGTAATTGAAAGGTAAGATTATGCAAGTCCGATTCCTAACCCTAAAATGTAAGTATGAACTAACAACAAGATTGTAGAATTGAACTTAGATAATGGAAAGCTGTAAACACAAGGATAAAACAAGAATGCAAATGTGTACCCAGAGTCAAAATCAGACTAAAAATGTTCAGGATGGGGGCGCGGGCGCCACTGTCCTGATTCTGCACCTGAAACTGCACTGGAAACTGTCAAAAATGCTATTTGTCCGGAGGACCAGGGCGCCCAGCGCCTCTGTCCTAGGGACCAGGGCACCCAGCGCCTCTGTCCCAGGGACCAGGGCGCCCAGCGCCCCTGTCCTGGTAGGACCAGGGCGCCCAGTGCCCCTGTCCCAGTCTTTTGCTCTGCAATTTGATGCAAAGTGCGGTCTCGACTTGTTCTCTCCGGATCTGTATCCTGCGGCGTCGTCCGAGTCCCGAAACCTGCACTTATATTTGAAAAAGGGTGTATGGGCGGCTATATAGGGTTTTGCCTTAGTCAAACCCCCGCTTCGGTGATTTCCACCTCCACGAATAGCCAAGTTGTTTTGTAAAATGTATTGTGTGTGCAGACCTAGTGTGTGTGCAAGGTCTTAAAATGCAAGAAAGCAAACTAGAGCAACCTAGAAAGTAAACCCTAACTGCTTGTAACTGATAATGTAAATGCTCTAAATCAAGATGCAAAGTGATCTAAAGCATGAATAAATGAGATATTGAAGCTTTATGTAAAGACATGAAAACAACATGAAATCATACCCAACCCTCAAGGGAGAGGTACAAGCCAATCTTCAGTCGGTAATCTCCTATTGTTCTTCAATGTCTTCCAAGCCCTAAATGGATGAATGGAATTGATAAATGCTTGATAGAGGGATGTTGTAAGGTGTTGAAGTCTTCAAAGATCTGCTCTTTCGCTGCATATGAGGTTCCTGGAAACAAAAATCCGATCCCTTCAAATGAAGAAAGAGAGCTCTTATGTATGAAACCCTAGGTCGCAATTTCATCTTTTGGCTGACCTAGAGTTTGAATATCCCGCCAATTTCTTGGGGTTAAGCTTTATTTTATGATTGGATCACGCTCCTAAAATTTTGGGAAAAATGTCCGGGACCGTGTGCACTCCGGGTGCCACGGTCCCGACAAATTTTCACCAAATTTTTAGGGCCGTCAGATATGATGTTTTTAGAGAGAATCCCGAAGTTACAGGTGATTTCGAGATGTTTTGACCCCCGAAATCAAGCCCCCAAGCTCAGAATAGGGCCTAATTAGGGTTTTTGATTAAGTGATGTATTGGAGGAATAAAATGAAAGGGGCACACTTTAATGAAAGGGCCCGACTTTATGATGTGGAAAATGATGAAATAGAACCTTTAGACCTAATTAATTTGATTAATTAAGTGCTAAAGGGGAAATGAAATGCAAAATGCAACTGCGCCAAGGCGGGTGCTAAACTAGGTGTTAAATTGTACCGCTTTAGCAAGTGCGTACAATTTATGATGTTACATTTAGCACCCACTTTAGCCGTCATATGAGTACTACGTACATATGCAAGCTAAAGTACAGAAAAGTAAACATCATTTGAAAAAAGGATATATCCATAAGTTGTCGGACGAAGCCCCCAGCGGTATCTGCAGTACACAGTTAGGAACCGCACCCTACAAAACACATGTTAGATCACAAAAATCACCTAATGCTTACTAAGGAAAGTGATGAAATTTGTGAGTAGCTGTATGCCCCCCCTGTTTCGACTTGCTTATTAGGGAGGTGAAACAAGGTAGCATGTTTACTTACGACAAATTGTGTAAGAGAGTATTGATGAGGGATTTTCACTGAAAAGGCTTCATCAGAGCACTTTTTGGAACATCCCGAGAGTAGGGGAATGAAAATATGATTCCTATGCAACAAATGGTTCAAAAATCGCGTCTCCCAAACTCAAGTTATGATGAAATGAGTGAAAGAGGAAAATTAGGGTTTTGAAAGTAAAGGTAAAGGAATGAACGTATATACCTTGAAAGAGACATTTGCATTTGTCACTTTGTTGATTCTGAGTACTGTTCATTGCAGTGGAGCCCACATAGCCATCATCATGCCTTCATGATGATCAGAGCATCCCACGAGGATTGAGATCATGCGACAGGCCGTGATTGACGATGAGCCACTAGATGAGGTGAGTTGACTGAACATTTGACTTTTGATTTTTTCGCATTTTGACTTTTTTGTGATCGTTTGCGGGCCCTGAAGGCTGACCCGGGCCCCACCCAAGGCGCCATGGTCCCCCCAGGGCTCCATGGTCCCTGTGGGGCACCCTGGTCCCCCCAAGGCGCCATGGTCCCTGACAGGGCGCCATGGTCCCAATCAGGGCTTGGCATACGATGTTCGACAGTTTGCATGAGCGATTTTGATGATCGAGTACTGATTACGGTTATGTTTTTGTGTTGCAGGGCCTTCCATACATGAGAGAGCATACAGTGGGACATATTTTGTGCAGTTTGCGAGATCAGATTTCGCGGCTTACTCAGGCAGAGAGAGACACATTGTCGATAGTAGGATTATGGTATGTGATCCTCATGCCAGCCATTCAGTTCCATCCTGCAATGCTGATGGCATTGATGGAGCGATGGGATCCTGACACATGCACATTTCATCTTCCAGTAGGGGAGCTGACAGTTACACTTGAGGATGTGTACCGTATACTTCATCTTCCTATTAGAGGAGCGACTATTACATACATGACTGATCGGTCAACGGAGGATCATCAGAGGGAGCAGGTATATTGCATAGGGAGAGTCATGCCAAGCGAGACGAGAGGTCACATCATGGTCAGCTGGCTCTTACATCCTACAGGGGAGGTACCCCTTCTGAGACGCCTTATGATCGCCATCATAGCACTAGCCGTCTACCCTAATGGGCGAGGTACGCACATGCATGGGGGTCTCACATGGTGCATCAGAGCAATGGAGAGACACAGGAGAGTGTATGCTTGGGGTCAGAGTATGCTTGCACATCTCTATCACGACCTTGAGGAGTATGTATTTGGACAGGGTTACAGTTTGATGACATGCACACTTCTACAGGTATGGATTTTAGAGCACTTCACATGCACCAGGCCTGTTGGCTTTCCGCTAAGTACGGCTAGCGAGCGACCTAGGGTGTTTGCTTATCCACTTACCAGCGAGCGGAGATTTGGAGATCTGTTATATTGGAGAGTGATTTTTGATAGACTGACAGCCGAGGTGACAGTGTGGAGACCTTACCTGCGGATGCACAGATGGGATGGGATGGAGAGACAGTTAGCATGCTTACAGAGGAACCGCCTACTGCAGGGACGATATTCACACATCATAGTCCCTTTCTACTTTGACCGAGTACGGAGGCAGTTCGGGCTAGAGCAGTGTGTTCCAGCCGATGTGCCTATCTATACTCGACACTCACGGGTCCTTCCCAGACCTAGAGCAGTAGCGAGACCGATGATAGATGACATCGAGACTACAGATATAGAGGGATCTGATCAGGATGTAGTCACTGATTATTCTGCAGAGCCTGGAGCACAGCGCAGGTATGTCTCATGGTTTATGAGATCATATCCAGGTCCTATCTTTCCACCAGATCACCCGACAGGCCATCCAGGCCCATGGAGACATGGAGACCGAGATGAGGACCAGGGATCCAGGTCAGAGGAGCCAGAGGAGGGAGAGGGTCATGAGGAGGTGGGAGATCCTGATCCACCTACAAGCGATCAACAAAGCGCCGAGGAGGAGGACACAGATGGAGATGAGGACGAGAAGGAGAGAACTGATGATGAGGAGAACGAGGATGCAGATGAGGATGAGGATGCAGATGAGGATAGAGATGATGAGGAGGAGTCAGATGCAGCTCCTCACCATTCAGGGGATGATACCATAGCTCTGGATCCTCCTCTTATTCCCCAATAGGGGGAACATGAGGCAATACGGAGACCTGTTCCTAGTACCATCCAACCTACACCCATCGTGCATAGATTAGTCGAGCGAGGGGAGCCTAGTAGATCCCAATCACAGATGCTACCGTATCATGATCCCTACTGGCGCGAGGGAGACCCAGGTATGGTAGGTTTAAATTGATTATTAATGTTTTGATGATATAGAATGGTTCTAATACAAAAAAATCTATTCTACTACCACAGCTAATGTGCAGGAGTGGCGTTCCCTGATTCAGCAGGCAGTGACAGACATTTCCACGATAGCACATATCCCTAGTTCCTCATAGATTGCCTATAGGCCTCAGGGGAACACGGGTCGGCATGAGGAATTGTTTTCCCCATTCTGAGTTCAGGTAGACATATGGAGGGAGAGAGAGAGAGTCCTATCAGAGGACCTTCAGTGAGCGTGGTGAGATCTAGCAGTAGCTCAGGCCGAGGCTACCACCTATCGTGCGATCCTTATGGATAGGGATCGTAGGAGTTCCTCTCGGAGTCACTCACGGTCTGTATCTCGCTACACACCCATGGGTCCACCTTCACGGCTAGATCAGGAGGGAGCGTCCGGTCGACACTCTCCAGCCACTAGTCCTAAGGATAGGAGATGATTTTATGATGTAGGAGAGGTCACATTTTGGATGTATAGTGACCTATATTTGTATACGATCCACACACACACACATATATATATATATATATATATATATATATATGTATGTATATATACATGCTTCTCTTTTGTCTCAAATGTGTTATCTTTAATGCTTAAAACAATGTATATTTTGCTTTGATTAAATCTAATACATTTGGTAAATGTACATGTATGTTCAGAATTTAATTTCCATATGATTGATTTCTCAATGCATTATGATTAAATTGATACATGTGTGACTTAATTAAATATTTAATCAAGTACTACATTGATGATAGGGAAGAAATATGCATTAAGTCTAAGAATCATATAACTAACGTGATTTAATTTTGAACTTAAACACAACATGATACGATTCTACTTAACACATAAAGACACTGTATAATATGCTAGCATAATGGAAATGTAAATCTTTTACAACTTACATAAATGAATTCAAGACAAACTATGAAGTAAGGAAACACGCTTGTCAAGAACGAAGCAATATAGATTAAACATCATAACATTTAATTCTATTTTGCTCTAATTAGGAGATACTAACATATTACCCAATGTTGAAGAACTGAAAAGAAGATAAATAAGGAATGAAGAATTAAGCATAATATCTACGCAAGTGCATAGCATTTATAGGTTCTTTAAGAGGCGTGTCGTCTACATCCGCTATTTTGTAAGCACCTGATCCATAATCCTCAATAACGATATATGGTCCAAGCCAATTAGGACTAAATTTTCCTTTTTCTGCAGGTAAGGCATTCACATTGTGCTGATTCTCATAAAGGACTAAGTCACCTACTGAGAAGGAACGTTGAATAACCTTATCATTATAGCTTCGTTGTAGAGTTTTGTGATACACTTGAATATGCTCAAGAGCGTTTATACGCTATTCATCAAGCATCTCAAGCTGTTGAAGTCGTTGTTCTCTATAGGAGTCACCATCTACTATACCTTTGAGAGAAACCCTAAGTGATGGAATCTCTAGCTCTAAAGGCATAATAGCATCAGCACCATAAACAAGATTATAAGGAGAAGTTCCTGTAGCAATTCGCACACTCGTTCGGTAGGCCCAAAGAGCATAGATTAGCTGGTTACTCCAATCCTTACCATGCTTATTCACGGTTTTATGAAGAATTTGTTTGATTATTTTATTGGATGATTTGGCTTGACCATTTGACTGAGGATAGTATGGTGTAGAAAATCGATGTTTGATATGATACTTCTCAAGGAATTTCTTCACGTCCTTGTTCTTAAATGATGTCCCATTATCTGAGATTATAGTAGAAGGTATCCCGAATCGAGAAATGATGTTTTCTAGAAGAAATTGACAAATCACTTCAGCAGTGGTAGAGCGAAGGGGAATAGCTTCTACCCACTTTGTAAAGTAATCTATTGCAGTTATAATGAAGGTGTGTCCTTGAGATGAAGGAGGAGAGATTTTACCAATAAGATCCAAACCCCATGCGGAAAAAGGCCAAGAAGCTACTTGAGGACGGAGTTCTTGGGCAGGAGCATGAATCAAATTATTATGTTGTTGACATTGATGACATTTCTTAACAAATGAAAAAGAATCCTTCTGCATAGTTTGCCAATAGTATCCCATACGAAGCAATCTATGAACCAAGGATTTGCCTCCAAAATGCCCCCCACAAGCACCTAAATGCGCCTCTTCAAGAGCAACGAGGATTTCTGATTTGTTAAGACAGTGAAGGAGAAGACCATCATAACCCCTTTGGTAAAGGACATTAGAAAGAATGATATATCTAGCAGACAACTTGCGGATTCTAGCCCTAGTGTTTCTATTAGCAGAATCAGGAAAGGTACCATTGGTCAAATATCTTACGATATGCGAGTACCATTCATCTGAGTCTACAAAGTCACAACATGTTACCAGACTAGGATCGTCTACAATAGCTGGAGAAATAAGGTTGTGAATAACAAATTTAAGATCAACCACAGGGTCCTCTAAAGATACAAGAGAAGCCACACATGCCATTGCATCCGCATGTCGATTATCTTTTCAAAGAACAGGTTCCATGGTATAAGAATCAAATTTTTGTAATAAAGAGATGGGAAGGTCTTTATATTGTGATAATTTGTCTTGTTTTGCTTGATATATTCCTGTTACTTGTCTTATAATCAATTGCGAATCTCCATAGATATGTATGTGTTTTATGTTCAGAGCTAAGGCTGCTTTTATTCCCGTTATAAGAGCCTCATACTCAGCAATGTTATTGGTACACAGGAAATTTAGACAATAGGATAAGGGAATGGGTTTCTTTGTAGGAGAAATCAGAACAACACCTGCCCCCGATCCTGTACGACACTTAGAGCCATCAAAGTATAACTCCCAAGTTTCATCTCTCTCTATAGAAAGAATGAAGTCATCAGGAAAAGACTCAGGGTTAGGGAAGGAGAAAGGTGAAGGGGCCTCAGCTAGGTGATCGGTCAACGCTCGCCCTTTAATTGCTCTTTGTGAAACAAATTTAAGGTCAAATTCAGTTAACATCATAACCCACTTAGCTAGGCGTCCTGATAAATCAGTTTTAGAGAAAAGATGCTTCAACGGATCAAACTTTACCATGACGTGGACTTCTGAGTCGCAAACACCAAGACCAAGCATTGTCTTTCTATTGTAGAATATCGGGTCTCATAATCGAGTAAGGTACGACTTATGTAATAAACCGGACATTCTTTACCATCTTTATCATGTTGTGCCAATAATGCTGCAAGAGCATGAGAGGATGTAGCCGTATAAATAAGGAAAGGTTTAGAAGGTTCAGCCAGTCGAAGGATAGGAGGATTAGTTAAATACATTTTTAAATCTTCAAATGCTTGCTGACAATCCTCATTCCATTGAAAAGTGATATTCTTTTTGAGAAGTTGAGTGAAAGGAAAAGTACGATCCGCAAGTTGAGATACAAACCTACGAATAGCTTGAATCTTTCCTTGTAAGCTTTTAAGTTCAGACACATTTCTAGGAGGTGGCATGTTGACAATAGCATCTATTTTCTTAGTGTCCACCTCAATCCCACGATGCGAAACTATGAATCCTAATAGTTTTCCACTATCCACACCAAAAACACATTTTCGGGGATTCAAGCGCATGTGATATTTATGAATCCTTTCAAAGATTTGACGAAGGATTTTAATATGATCCATGCGAAGAAAGGATTTGGCTAAAATGTCATCAACATAATCCTCTAAAATCTTATGCATATAATCATGAAAGATAAGGGTCATCGCTCGTTGATAAGTTGCACCGACATTTTTAAGTCCAAAAGGCATCATTATCCAACAAAACGTACCCCAAGGAGTAGTGAAAGCGGTTTTGAATTGATCTTGAGGGTTAATAAAAATTTGATTGTATCCTGAAAAACCATCCATGAAGGATAACAAGGCATGTCCTGCCGTAGAATCAACTATCATGTCAATGTTTGGAAGAGGAAAATCATCTTTTAAAGAAGCCTTATTTAGATCCCGAAAGTCGGTACACATTCTTATTTTGTTATCTGGTTTAGCCACGGCGACAATATTTGAAATCCATGGGGAATAATCAATAGGGCGGATAAATCCAGCCTCCAATAACTTTTCAATCTCAGCCTTAACAAGCAGAGCCACCTTAGGATTCATTTTTCGAATCTTTTGTTTCACGGGCTTAGCATCAGGAACTAAGACAATGTTATGAGTAACAATCTTAGGATCTATACCAAGCATGTCAGAGTATGTCCAAGCAAAGATCTCGGGGAATTCATGCAATAAATCTTCATATTGTTTTTGTTCCTCTTCATCCAAACATTTTCCAATTTTAATAACTTTTTCTTCATTGCAAGGATCCATCTTAACATTAGTGGTGTCACTTATGAGAAGATTACTTTGTTGAGGAGTATCCTTTAGCTGAGGGAATTCTTTCACAATCTCATCATTATCCGTCTCTTTTCCAAAGTAGGCTTCAGTGTTCAAACATTAAGGGAGTCCCCTATTGTGATGATAATGAGGAAGAGTGTCATATGCTCCTAAAAATTCAGCTAAAGCATCATCGGTAAGGAAAACGTCAAAAGCACAAGCACACGAAGGATCCCCATCAACGTACTCGGGGTGTTGCATTGATAGAGAGATAGAAATAACATTAACACTAATACATGGTCTTTTAGAAGCTTTAGTGCGCTTGCAGGGATTATAGCCAAGTCCAAAGGCATAACTGTGAAAATTAGTCTCTAGAGGAACTTATATCCCTTGTTCATGAACACCGCAACCATTTCCATGATACCCATGCTTAGCAAAAATGCGAAAACCACGACCATAACGATCAGCCATTTCAGGAAGAGAAGGTGGTTTTTCATAAGACAAAGAATCAAACTCTTCATAGTTAAAGGTGTGAGGAGAAGAAGTTTTAGAAGCGGCCACAAAATTATTACTCATAGGTTCGGGTAAGATTGATTGATTTTTAGCTTCTTCCTTCTTTTCAACTTTAAGCTCTCTAGAAGGAACCTTAAATTCACCTACAAAGGTGGGATTAAAATCAAGAGATCCCCAATCGTCTTCCACGAGAACTTTCTCAAGATCAAAATCCTTCTTATGTGTAGTTTCAAATCAAGAAGAATCTTCTTCAAGAGCTCCAGACTCATCCAAAGAATTTTGATCATTAGAGAGTGAGGATTCACCGATAGGTATCTTATTTAAAGAGTCATCACTAGATGAGGACGGCTTAGAAGAACCCCCCTTGGAAGTAGATGTTTGCAAACAAGCTTGAAAATTAGTATCACCTATCAAGGTATATGTCTTATTGTTATAAATAAATTTAACTTGTCTATGCAATGTAGAGGGGACAACTTGCATACTGTGAATCCAAGGTCTCCCTAGTAGCAAGTTGTACATTAGATTTCCCGACATAACATGGATAGGTGTAGGCAAAGTAACAGGCCCCACTGTGATGGGTAAGGTGATAGTACCTAATGAAGTTTTAGCCACATTATCAAAGCCTCGAATAGGACGAGAATCCGGTTCAATTAAGGATGTATCCACATTCATCTTATGCAAAAGATTAATGCTACACACGTTAAGACCAGAGCCATTATCTACTAGTGTTCTCCGTATAGCAATGTCTTCCATGATAACCACAATCATCAAGGGATCATATTGATGTTGGATTTCACTAGTAGGAAACTCATCTTGGGTAAACACAATTTGAGCTTTAGGATTCATCACAGAGTTAACCAAAGATGCTATATTACTAGATGTATTCGGTGGAGGAACATTCAAATCTTTCAAGGCATCTTGTAACATTCCATGATGAGTGGAAGAAGTTTGAATCAAATCCCAAAGGGATATCTTAGCAGGGGTAGCTTTAAGTTGTTCTATGAGATCATATTCCTTACTAAGAACTTGCGAAATACGGGGAGCTTGTGGAAGAATCGGTTGAGGATTCGGAAGAGAAACTGGGATAACAGGAGGAGGACTAGGCTGCCTATTATTTATGGTATGATAAGTATGGGCAACCGCATGATAACTCTCTCTAGTTATTTGCTTGGCATAATTATAAGGACTTATAGGTTTTCTTCCTTGCACAGTGATGATTGGTTTATTCAGAGTATGAAAGGAATCATGATCATACCCTCCTTGGATAGTAAGGAGAGGTGATTTAGGACCTTGAAAGGTGGGAGAAGGATAAGCACCTTGGACTTCAAAGAGAGGCTTTTTATGCTCATTCAAGTTTATCATGTTAACTAATTTAGAAGTCTTGTTCCTGTTTAAAGATTTCGATAAAGCCACAAAGTCATCAAGAGCATCATCCAACAAAGCATGATCATATCTATTAAAAGGTTTATCTTTTGATTCAAAAGGAGACATCTCCTCATAGAGGGGATTGTTGAAAACAACCATGTTACTAGATTTAGTGGAAGAGTTGATAGGAATGTACCCTTGAGAGGATTCATTCAACTTATCTTTCTCATCACAACGAAATGGCATAGTAACAAGGTTTATGAGTTTTTGGTAAAATGAAGGTTTGGCATCTTTAGGGTTCAAAAACTCATCTAAAGCTTCATCTAATTCATCTTGGCTATACTCATAATAATCATCATAAGCATGAACATTTTGCAAATAAAAGTCTGACATTTTGAAATAAAAAAATGCATGAAATTTAAACACAAAATGCAAAGAAACACACTCTTTTTTTTTTTCTTTTTAATGAAAATGAAACGAAAACACACTAAATCTAGATCTAGATCTAATAGATGCAATGCAAGAAGAAGCAATGATAGATTCACGTCGGGTTCACCAAAATGTGTGGGGGAAAAAGCAAGACTAGGTTATCATGCCCTAATCCTACCTCTTGTCACACACTATGGAATACGAAAGAGCCTAGACGTATCGCACAATTGGCTACTTCTTTTTGTGAAAGAGAGAGCCACGGGCTACCTATTAGGGTTTCTATTCCTTTGTTGTAATTGAAAGGTAAGATTATGCAAGTCCGATTCCTAACCCTAAAATGTAAGTATGAACTAACAACAAGATTGCAGAATTGAACTTAGATAATGGAAAGCTGTAAACAAAAGGATAAAACAAGAATGCAAATGCATACCCGGAGTCAAAATCAGACTGAAAATGTTCGGGACGGGGGTGCAGGCGCCACTGTCCTGATTCTACACCTGAAACTGCACCGGAAACTGCTGTTTTGCACTCTGGAACACTGTCGGAAACTGTCGAAAATGCTGTCTGTCCAGAGGACCAGGGCACACAGCGCCTCTGTCCCAGGGACTAGGGCGCCCAGCGCCCCTGACCTGGTAGGACCAGGGCGCCCAGCGCCGTCCGAGTCTCGAAACCTGCACTTATATCTGAAAAAGGGTGTATGGGCGGCTATATAGGGTTTTGCCTTAGTCAAACCCCCGCTTCAGTGATTTCCACCTCCACGAATAGCCAAGTTGTTTTGTAAAATGTATTGTGTGTGCAGACCTAGTGTGTGTGCAAGGTCCTAAAATGCAAGAAAGCAAACTAGAGCAACCTAGAAAGTAAACCCTAACTGCTTGTAAATGATAATGTAAATGCTCTAAATCAAGATGCAAAGTGATCTAAAGCATGAATAAATGAGATATTGAAGCTTTATGCAAAGACATGAAAACAACATGAAATCATACCCAACCCTCAAGGGAGAGGTACAAGCCAATCTTCAGTCGGTAATCTCCTATTGTTCTTCAATGTCTTCCAAGCCCTAAATGGATGAATGGAATTGATAAATGCTTGATAGAGGGATGTTGCAAGGTGTTGAAGTCTTCAAAGATCTGCTCTTTCACTGCATATGAGGTTCCTGGAAACAAAAATCCGATCCCTTCAAATGAAGAAAGAGAGCTCTTATACATGAAACCCTAGGTCGCAATTTCGTCTTTTGGCCGACCTAGAGATTGAATATCTCGCCAATTTCTTGGGGTTAAGCTTTATTTTATGATTGGATAGCGCTCCTAAAATTTTGGGAAAAATGTCCGGGACCGTGTTTACTCCGAGTGCCACGGTCCCGACAACTTTTCACCAAATTTTCAGGGCCGTCAGATATGATGTTTTTAGAGAGAATCCCAAAGTTACAGGTGATTTCGAGATGTTTTGACCCCCGAAATCAAGCCCCCAAGCTCAGAATAGGGCCTAATTAGGGTTTTTGATTAAGTGATGTATTGGAGGAATAAAATGAAAGGGGCACACTTTAATGAAAGGGCCCGACTTTATGATGTGGAAAATGATGAAATAGAACCTTTAGACCTAATTAATTTGATTAATTAAGTGCTAAAGGGGAAATGAAATGCAAAATGCAACTGCGCCAAGGCGGGTGCTAAACTAGGTGTTAAATTGTACCGCTTTAGCAAGTGCGTACAATTTATGACATTACACTTTTATATCTTCATTTTATATAGTTGATGATTTGGTGCTCTGCAAGTTATCTTTCTTTGTGACAGTTGTTGATTGGTTGTGTTCTTGAGCTTCTAGATGTTGATCGATGAAGATTTGATAAGTGGTGTTGATGCAGTTGTTGGTCATGATTCTAACATACTTTCTGGTGTTTCCTATTCATGTCATATTTGTCTTAGTGATCTACATTGATCATTGTGCAACTTTTTGGTGGTTTGTGTCAACGAGTGATAATTTTTGTGTTATGTGGTATTTCTAGTGGTGTAGCATGTTGCGGTTGATCTTGGCATGATTTCCGATGGATGAGATCATCTGGGAATTTGAATTAGTTCCATGCTATGTAATTTAAATCATTATATTGGTCCAGTGATTGATCTTTGTATCGTGTAATTTATTTTTTATAATTTTGAGTTGAGGGTTGAGGGTTTAGCTAACCTTGTTATCAAGGTTGATGAATTGTATATTTAGATGAGTTATTCACTTAGTTTTGGTGTCGGTATTGTGTCTGCATTATCAAAGAGAGGTGAATGTGTGAATAAGAGATTTATCATTTAGTGAAGTGTAGAGGTGAGATTGGTGTTGTAGAGAAGACAATTGTGCTTAACCGGAACTGTCATCGGGCATTTGTAGATGCTATCATTGCAGTTCATTTCTTCCGGATTGTATTTTGAATCATATTGTAAGTCAATGAGACTTCCTTGAGGGTTGTAGCCTTCTGAGAAAATATCTTTTGAGAAGTGAGCTCTAGGTAGTGTGCCTAAATTCATGATACTGCAGAGTATCATCTTACTGTGCGTAGGTTCCCACCATAGTTTTTTCCTTAACTGGGTTTTCCACGTCAAAAATCTTTGTGTTATGTGTTGTGCTATTAATTTTCTTATATGTTCATTGCTGCATTTTATCAGTTATTGTTTTGGAGTTTAATTTTGTTAATCCAGTGAAGACTGATTCAGCCCCCCCTCTCAGTCTTCCTTCTTGATTGCTGCTAATAGAAGATATCCCTAAAATTCTTGCAACCAATATATCTTCCAAACTATGGTCTATGCAATTTGATGGGAGTTCTTCATCTACCAGTTTTGGAGCCAGAGTTGTTTTGATATCTCCACAAGGAGAAAAATTTCCTAAAGTATACGAGTTGGCATTTGATACTACTAACAATACAGTCGAATATGAATCTCTCATTCTTGGTTTGGAATTTGCAAAGGAGAAATGGATCAAGAAGCTTGTAGTTATGGGTGATGATGAGGTAGTAATCAATTAGGTGAAGAATCAATGTCAAACCAAAAATAACAAGTTGAAAGTATATTGGAATAAGGTATGGGACAAGATAGAGTATTTTGATGCTTTTTCAATATAAGAAATCATGAGAGAAAAAAACTCTCAATCCGATTGCCTTGCTATCTTAGCTTCTCTGTTGATACCACATCCTAAGTTTGAAAAATATGTCTACAATGTTGAAATGATCTATAGACCTAGTGTTCCTAATAATGACCAGCATTGGCAAGTCTTTGATGACGGCAAACACATTATCTCCTTCTTAGAAGGGAAATGATCTTTTTTGAATCTATTGCTTGAGGGGTCTCAATCTTCCACAAGTCAACAACAAGCTAATGAGAAAGAAGAAAGTGAATGTGAAATTTTATAGTTAAAAGGGAATACCATTCCTAAATGTTTGGTTACTTTGAAAAATCTCTTTGATAAACATGATTGATATGTGAAGAAGAAAATTGAACAATAGTCATTAAGTTCTTTAAACTATGAAAGGATAATAATAATACTTGAAAAAGACCCAAAGATTGTTTTGATCAAAAAATATATGACTTGAAAGGAGAAACAAAAATTTATAAAGTTACTTAAGGAGTACAAAGATATCTTTTCTTACTGTTATGATGATCTCAAAGACTCTATGAATGGTGATTTCAAGCATCATATCTCCCTTAAGCCTGATTTCACTTCTTTCAAACAAAAAAAAAGTAGCTCAACCCAAAGATACTAAATGCCATTTTTTAATAAGTAGATAAAATGATCAAAGTCAATATCATTCATCCTATCCATCATTCAACCTGGGTTGCAAACATTGTTCCCATGGGGAAGAAAAATATCAAAACCAAAATTTGTGCTAATTTTCATAGTCTCAACAAGCCTCTCTTAAAGATGGTTATTCTCTTCTAGTTATGGATCATATTCTACAAACAATCTCAAGTTCCAAAATGATGTATATGCTTGATGGTTTCTTGGGTTACAATCAACTCAATATTGTGTCAAAAGATCAACACAATACTATCTTCACTACTCCTTAGGGCACCTTTGCCTACAATAGAATGCCTTTTGGCTTAATAAATGTGGGTGCTACTTTCCAAAGGATGATATATCTTTCATTTGGAGAGTTAAGGAATAAAATAATTGCTATTTATTTGGATGATCTTACCGCCTTCTCAACAAAAAAGGGAAGAACATGCCTACCATTTAATATGCATATTGCAATGATGCAAACAACAAGGAATTTCATTGAATTCAAAAAAATTTATCTTTGAATTCATTGAGGGAAATATATTGGGACATATGGTGTCTAAATAAGGCATCCGCATTGATCTTGAGTGAGTCAAGGCTACTCAACGATTGTCTTTACCATCTAGTAAACCAAGAGTTATATCATTATTTGGACAAATAAATTTCTTGAGAAGTTTTGTCCCTGATTTTTTAGAAATGATAAAGTCTATTGTAGACATGATGAAGGGAGATGTGAATTTCAAATGGATGAAAGAGGGTAGAATGACCTATGATCAAATAAAGTCCACCATATCGAATGCTTTGGTCCTATATTATCCTAATTTTTCAAAAAGATATTAACATTTATTTCTATACTTCTGAAATAACTTTGTCTTCAATTTTGAGTCAACTCAACAAAGATAATGTTGAGGAAACCATTACTTTTATAAGCATCCCTTTGAAGAAACTTGAGTTTAATTATTCATTAGAGAAGAATACTTATTTTGTTGTTAGGGTTGTGAAGCAATTCAAATTTTATATATTAAATTCTCATTAAATAATCTATGTACTAGATACTACAATGAAGACCATTCTTACACATCAAGAGATAGGAATGAAAAAGAGAGCCTATAAAATAATGAAAGTTCAAGAATATGATATCAACATCAAGATGGATAAAATTATAAGAGTAATATTAGCTTATGTAAATTCATAGAAGAAAATGGTTCTCGTGTGAGAGACAGAGAAGAAAAGGAACTAAAATTATTTCTATTTGTTAGTACCATGCATGAGTAGCTCTCTAACATTGCAAACTTCCTCACCCATGGAGCGTGTCCAACTCACCTAACCCCAAAAGAGAAGAGAACTATCAAGCTAAAGGTAGCTAAATATATTGTTTTGGGTGACCTACTTTACAAGAAGGGAATTGATGGCACATTCTTAAGGTGCATGGATAAAGAGCAAAGAGAGAAGCTACTCCACTCGTTCCATAATGAAGCTTGTGAAGGGTACTTATCTTCCTCGATGAAAGCATTCAAAATATTAAGGAATTATTATTATTTGGCCCATAATGTTCAAGGATGCGGATGAATAGGTCAAGAAATGTGACTCTTGCCAATGGTTCAAAGGGAATATACAACTTGTTGATTGAATCAATGATTGTTAAAAAACCTTTTTTAACAATAGGGTATTGACTTCATAGGTCCCACTAATCCCCATTCCAATGTTAATCATACTCATATCCTAGTAGCAACATATTACTTTACTAAGTGGGTCGAAGTTGTTCCAATAAAGAATACTACTTCAAAAGTTGTTTGTGACTTCATCAAGCAAAATATTTTGGTGAGATTTGGGGTCCCACACAGGATTGTCATAGATAATGCCACAAACATCTCCTCTCATGATATCTCTACCTTATATTACAAATATGGGATGATCTTGTTGCATACATCTGACTACTATCGTCAAGGAAATGGTCAATTCAAAGCCAATAATAAGAACATCACCACTATTCTCCATAAGCTAGTTGAGGAGAATCATAGAAGTTGGCACATGCACTTGTATGAGGCATTATAGGCAGATCAAATAATGAAGGAAAGGGCCACTAGTTTGTCTCCATTCGTGTTATATTTTTTCGTTGAAGTGAAGTTACAAATTTCTCTGGAACTTTATTCTATCAAGTTACAGGATGCATTAGAAAATTATCAATTTAGAGACCCTCTTAAAAAGAGGATATTGTATTTGATCAAAATAGAAGAATAGAGGGATTCAGTGGTGGATCAAATAAACAAGCTTCATTTGAAGGTAAAGAAAAATTTTGGCAAGAAAGATAAACTAAGGCAATTTCAAGTAGGATACCTTGTTCTTTTATGGGATAAGAGAAAGGAGACTAAAGGAAGTCATAGAAAATTTGAATCCTTATGGAAAGGACCATTTCAAATCAATCAAGTGAGTGGGACAAATTATATCCTATTTGGATGGTACTCCTTTACCCTTCTTTACACTAGGCAACACTTGAAGCTTTATTACTAGTGAAGTGGGTTGTTTCTCAACCCTATACATAATTGGTTCTAAGTTTTTGGTCGTGATTTGAGTTTTCTATGGTGTATCTCCTAGTTTTGTTTTCCTCACTCTCTTTGCTTTGCATTTTTTCCTAGTTTCTATGACTATTTCCCATTATTGGGTAATGCACTAATCCTAAATTAATATCTTGGATTCATTATGTGTCCTTTACAGTCCTTGTCTCAAGTTAGAGCCAGTTGATACTGAGTCTTTAATTTTTTCCAAATCAACATTTACATGATCATATTTTTGATTCAACATGACTCATGTTCATTCAAAGTGTTTCCAAATTATGCTCATAATCATCATCTTGAGTCAAAGATCAAATCCAACTTATTGCAAGACAAGGTCAATATTAAACTCTTACAGTCAAAATGAGTCAAAAAGGGTGCTCTCTAGTCCTAGGAGTAATGCGACATATTGACCAAGAGTGTGAAGATGATTGTATCTTTAAATTTTTGATTCAATGAATTCATCAAACCAATTTACAGGACCCATCTCAATAGTATCCCAAACAATTTTGCCAAGTTTTCAAGATGAACCAATTCATAGAATTCAATATTTTAAAGTTTATATTTTTCTAGACCTTCATCTGAAAAACAATTAAATCTAAGTTTTGATAAATTTTTAGGTATTCATTTTTCTAGTTTCTTCTCACAATGGTTTTTTGATTATCCCAACAAAATTTTGTAGCAAAATGATTAATAGTGTGTGAGATTAAATCTCTCCTCACAAAGGGCAAGTTTTCTTCTTACTGCCTTTCCACTTAGGGAACTAGTATCTATTATAAAATCAATTATCTATTCTATCCAAGGGTGTTACAATCATTCAATTCTCTTTTTTCAAAAGGAACATTTCCTTATTCTCTTTCTGTTGGCATTTTTGGTGTTTATGTTGTGATTGTCATTGATGGACACACACTTGCGTTGAGATCCCCTTTATATGTATGAGCTAGAGCTCAACCAGTATGTTGTATTCTAGTCTTTAGACTATTGGTGATTTTGCAGAATGTGTTTCCCGGTCTGAAGTGGCATGTCGACCCCAAGCGGTTCATAGATCTCAAGCGGTATGAGGGAGCAAAGTGGCATAACACATTCTTACCAGTCTTCATTTTTGTCAAACCGACAATCGGTATTTTGTATGAACCAGTAATACTCTATGATGAGTTACCAACCAACATTTTGTGATAAGTTACCAATTCACCGATTGTTTGACGGTGCCGACACACTGACGGTGCTTCTTGTGTCATGTTACTAAGTATGTCTAGATTCATTGAACCTAGGAAATTATAATGTAATCCTATTGGACTGACATGAAATCAGATTCCTTTAAAAAGGACATCATGTCTAGGGGTTTCAGGTTGTTGCTGAAAGGGTTTATGTTGTGCTAGGGTTTAAGGTGGTTGATGAGTTATTGTAAGAGTGATCTTATCTGAGAAGATCAATTTGTAATTGAGTGAGAGATAGAGAAGACTGAAGTAATGTTGGAATGCATTAACTGTGAGCAATATTGGATCTAACCAAGCAGTCTGTGCTATTAGATAGATCAAACACTTGTTGATTACTCACATTTTTGACAAGTCTGTAGCCCTTAACTAGGTAGGCCCAAAAGCCTTTTGTAAAATCCTCTAACAAGGTGGTTCACCTCTGTGAATCTAAAATCCTCTAGCAAGGTTGTCTTTGATCGGACTTATCTCCTAACAGAGATTGAGATTCCTAACACAATCTATTCTAGTGAAGAACATTGTAAGACCTTAACCAGTCTAACCTTAACTAGTCTGGTTTCTATTCTACAGATAGTGACTTGTGAGTTCCATCTCATCGTGGTTTTTCCCATTTGGGTTTCCACATCAAATATCTTGTGTTATGGTTGTATTGATTTTGTGGGTGAATGCTTTATTTGCATTTTGGTTTGCATGTGTGATAACTGGTCTGTCTGTTAAACTATTTTACCGGTTTATCTTCAAACTATATAAGTGTTTAAGTACAGAGGTTTTTGGCATACTAATTCACCCCCCCCTCTTAGTATTCATCAATTGGTATTAGAGCCTACCTTTCTATAAGTTTAACCACTTGGAAAGAGATATGGGGGAATACACCTTGAGGGAACTTACTCAACGGCTCACTCAGTCTGAGCAAGCCTATGATGATCTTATGGTCAAATACAATGCATCTCAAGCAAAAAGGAGAGAACATGCAGAAAAGTTGATGGAGCTATCTGAAAATAGTTTTGCAGATGAAGCAGATATGGAAGCCATGATAGTAGAAGTAAATAAGTTGAATGAATCAAACTCCAACTTGAGAAAGGAGTTGGAAGGACTGACTATCCGATTTAGTCAAGAGCTTGAGAACAAGAGGAAAGTTGAAGATCTGGTGAAGGATAGAGATCATGAGATCTCCAAGTTGAAACAAGAGATGAGTGCATTGACTGCTCGCCTACATGAGAGCAGAATGGAAAAAGAAGGAGTACAAGATGAACTGAACATAGCCATCTCTGAAAAATGCAAGCCTAATGGAGACAAATACTACTATTTCCAAAGAACTCTTTGAGTCAAAGGAAATACTTGCTAAGTTCAGAAAAAGTACTGTCAAGCTAGAGCAAAAGCTTGAGTCATCTAGACCAGTAAAGAATACCAATGGACTTGGTTTCTCTAGACATGAGGAAGGAGAATCCTCAGGAACAAATACTGAAGCATCAAAGAAGCAACCGACACTCAAAGGAAAAGGTAAGCAAAAATTCAAACATGTTTGCTTTAACTGTCTTAAAGAAGGACACACTGCCAATGTATGTAGGAGCAAAGCCTACAATAATTTTCCTTACTTTATTAACAATGTACCTAGATCCAATAAGTTCAATGGTCATTGTTATGCATGCAACAAGTTTGGGCATAGAGCATTTGAATGCAGGTCTATGATGAATAACATTGGAAGATATCCTCAAAGGACCCAAGGAATTGGTCCTGAACCTTTTGTGAACCGGAACCACAACTAGTTTAATGTCTTCAATCATCAGTCAAGAAGTGGTGGCCATCAAGTGGCAACCAGATGGAGAGAAAATTGTATGATCTGTCATGGTCATGGTCACACTACTGCAACATGCAGAAGGAAGAATGGAAACATGAACAATGGACCTTGGAGAGCACCTGGATTGGTTTCCTACCACTGCAACAAATCGGGTCACATTGCAAGATTCTGTAGAAGTAGAAATAGTATATCTGATGATATATCGATCACTCCGAAAGGAGAAATTGATGTTGAAACGGTTCAAGCGGACATGAACAAAACCTGGAGGAAGAAACCAACAATGTTGGAAGAGGAACTGGTTTCTGCACCTAGTGTGGAAATATCGGAACCAGTAAACTAAGCCTCAAAAGGCTTAGGGGGAGCAAACAAAAAAATGTTTTCAAACCCCCGGTTCAAACTGGTAAAAGACCTTAACCGGTATGTGATACCTATCGCTTGGCAAAAGACCGAAAATGGTAAAAATGCAAATTAGGGTTTATGCCCTAATAAAGGAGCATTAATGGCAGTAGGTGAGAGACATGTATAAAAGCATTTTTCAAATCATTTCTCACTATCTATTTTCGAGCGAAGAAAAGTTTTTCAAAGTGCAGAGCGAAGAAAAGGTGATTTGAGCTAAGATTTCAAGAAATTGAATAATCTTGAAGGAGATTCAAATTTAGTTTGCAAATGGTCAAGTGGAGAACACAAAGTGGTGATTCAGCAACCGATGGAGTGTGGAGTGAAGTAGAATCAGAAAGCCCTAAATTTGCGTTCTAAAGGTATTCCTCAAGTTCTTAAAATATTCTACAATGGCTTCCGCATCTCATACCAGTTCTTGTACATCCATTGAGTTTGAAAGTTTCATTCAAAGGAAGTCAATGTATAACACCCTATCACAAGTTCCAGCTGGAGTGATAGTGGAAGAAGGAATTTCTAACTATATTGATTGCAAGATTGAAGACCTAGGGTCTCTAGCCATCCACTCTCAACTAGGTCTATTTTGTGGAAAGGACAAGAAAATCAAATCAGAATATAGTATCTTAGAGAAGAAGAAACTCCATAATGCAGTATATTTTCTGGAAGACTTTACAGAGGATCATATTAGGATCATTTTGAGCAAAGTCCATGGTGACAAGATGTACTTGGAAAGGACGCATGATATCACGCCATAGGCAATTCATGCAGTCACCAGTTTCTGCAACATAGGGGAAGTGCTAGCCCTAAGAATGGTAAGCAAAACTAAAATGGCCAAGCTCACCAGTTCAACAAGCGATTCATGAGGCATGACAGTCAACTCCATCATGGATGATCTTGTTAAGTATGCCTGCATGGTGATAGGCTACAAAACATTCTCTGCCAGTAGAATTAACTCTGTATCTGCTACAGCAGTAAATGTTGCTTACCGGATGATTAAAGAGGATGCATCATTTGACCTGTGCACTGGTATGCAGAGGCAACTCCTGTCTAATCTGAAGTCGATCAAATAGGATAATGCACTGAGATACAAGTTTGGACAACTATTGGTTGGGTTGTTCTTCTATTTCCAAGGCTACTTTCCTGGAGTAGGAGATGTCCGATGGTCTCCTGACCAATTGGTAACCAAGCAGATCAAGGAAATCATTCAAGCTATTGGAACTGGTTACCCTGATGTGCTGAACAAATATTTTGATGAGTTCAGATGGAAGATGAGCCAAAGGATGAGGATCTCAGGTGATATTGTTAAGAAATATGAAGATGACTTCTATTTCACCATCTAGGTGGACAAATGCTTAATGGAGGCTATTGTGCCTAGAATGGAAGAAGTGGAGCCAATGGGCTATGAGGTGATGTATGATATGCTGGAAGGGTATGCCTCAACCCTTATTGCCTTACCTCTTGATCCCAAGGCAAAAAGGACCGAAACCTATCTAGAAAGGATTGTACCAGCCGAGGAACCCTCTGTTAAGAAAGGAAAAGAACCGGCAACAAAGAAGGCAAAGGCAGTGCCTGCAACATCGACACCGGCTACTACTGCAACTCCAAGAGTGACCAAGCGATCACCTGCAAAGAAGAAACCAGAAGTGACACCAGAAGAAGTCTTTGAAAGAAAAAGGAAGACTAAGTCAAATGAACTGGACTCTGAAGAGACTGAGTCTGAGGAGATGCCAAAGAAGGCTAGTCAGACAAAGAAGATGAAGAAGAATGAACTGGCAGCGTTTGCACTGGTAAATATTGATATCTCCTCATATAAACCTTTGACACATTATCAAAGAACAATAAATAATATTAGGAGAAAATTACTTCATGACTTAGTAGATTATTATGATGATTTTAGTGATGAGGAGAAAGAGGAAGTACTGCAAGAGATTATTATTTATTTGTGTAAGAATGACCAGTCGCCATCAGAGATTAAATCTCAAACACTGGATTCATTATATAAGGCATTAGATAATAAATGGTGCATTGCCATAGAAAAAGAACAGGAGATTAGGGAGAAAGTCTTTGCACAATACTTTCCCGACCTCTCAAACTCAAAATTATTTGATGTATTGGACCAAAATAAAGGACCCTTCTTCACAAGGAGAAGACTCTAGCTATTAGAAGGAAGAATTGATGATGTTGAAAAGGACACTCATCAGCATATGGATCATGCTATCCATGCTCACAAAGCACATATGGCCAACTTGCAAGCGGAAAAAGAACCGGTTATATCCAAACCGGATGAAGTTTTTGATGAAGAAGGAAACCTGGTTGAAAAACCAATCAACACTATTGATGTCGATGCCTTGGACATAGAAGATGTCACTCAAAACATACCTTCCGAGGGAACTAAATAGGTGCAACAGGCCGAACAGGGCAGTGAGAAAGCTAAGGAATAGGTAGAGAAGAAGAAGAGGGATGAAGATGAGAAAAAGTAGAAAGAGGAAGAGAAGAGAAAAGAGGAAGAGGAGAAAAGAAAAGATGAAGAGAAAAAGAAGCAAGAAGATGAGAGGAAAAAGAAAGAAGAAGAGGATAAGGAAGAAAAGAAGAAGAAGGAAGAAGAGAAGAAGAAGAAAGAAGAGGAAGATAAAGAAAAGGAAAAGTGGAAGGAAGAAGAAAAGAAGAAGAAGGAAGAGGAAGAGAAAGAAGAGGAGAAGAGGAAGGAAGCTGAGAAGAAAAAGAAAGAAGAAGAAGACAAGGAACAAGAAAAGAAGAAGGAAATAGAGAAAAAGAAGAAGGAAGAAGAAGACAAGGCAGTGGAAGCGGTGAAGAGCACACAGATGGAAACTCCGAAGGCAACCGGGATTCAAGCCAAACCGGCTGATATCTCCAGTCCTATCGATCTCCAGTCTGCAAGTGAATTGGAGCTAATGCAGAGCATCAAGGTTTCTCAAGAGTGCCTTGAAATCATTCGAAGGAAAAAGGAGCAAGATATAATTCAAGCAGTTGTAGACACCCTTGCCAATTTGATCCCCGGTACCAATCTTCCTAACACTAAATCATCACTAGCACATCTTAAACTACTATGTACTTTAGTGGATGATCAGGTGCAGAGCCTGGAAGAAGCAGCTAAGGCAAATGTCAAGAAAGAGCATCAAAAGGCTCTTAACATTGCTCTGGTGAAGAAGTTGAATGAACTCTGGTCTGAAGTGCTGAAAGACCAAAAGGATATAAGGGACGCTTTGGATGAGGGAAATCTGCTGCTACGCAAAATCTGTCAACCCCATCTATTCTATGATGATGTGCTAGCTCAGAAGCAAAAGCTTCAAACAAACTTACAGTCTTATTTGAGCACATTTAAGCCACCTTATGATTCCTTTGCAACTTATGGGCAAATTGTTCACGGGTTTCAGATCCAATCAGCCAAAATGGAGCAAGAGATCAGTACACGGTCTAGAGATTTGTAGGAGCTACAAGTAGCTTTACTTCCACGTTTGCAAATTCTTCAGAAGTGTTATCTGAACCTGGATGCCTTGATAGTTACGCAGGAGATGAGCACAGTTGATACCATGGAAGAACAGGTATCAGAGAGGCAAATAGAGAAAGAAGTGGCCACCTCCCTACTTGAGTCCTGGTCTCTATCAATGAAAGAATTTTTGCAGGACTATAAATCGGTTTTTGACAAGTATTATTCCATGTTGTCATAAACTTTTATTATTTTAATATCAAATGCAAACAAGGTTGTTCAGCGGTACTTTGTCATTGTTGGCAAAGGGGGAGAAGTACTCTATCTATTTTGGAGAAGAATAGGGAGAAGTGTCTAGCTTTAAAATTTTGATATATGCTCTGATATATGCTTTATGTTCTGATATCTCAATGTTTATGCTCTGTATGCAAAATTGCTATACATTGTACTGATTAAGGGATAGTGTATATGCTTAGGGGGAGCAATTTTGTTAATGGCATGTTTTGGTTGCAAAACACTTAGATGTCAACATTTTTTTTCCTAAGTGTTGCCATCAATGCCAAAGGGGGAGATTGTTGGCATTTTTTATGTTTATGTTGTGATTGTCATTGATGGACACACACTTGCATTGAGATCCCCTTTATATGTATGAGCTAGAGCTCAACTGGTATCTGTTCCAACCGGTATGTTGTATTCTAGTCTTTAGACTATTGGTGATTTTACAGAATGTGTTTCCCGGTCTGAAGCGACATGTCGACCCCAAGCGGTTCATAGATCTCAAGCGGTACAAGGGAGCAAAGTGGCATAACACATTCTTACTAGTCTTCATTTTTGTCAAACCGACAACCGGTATTTTGTATGAACCGGTAATACTCTGTGATGAGTTACCAACCAACATTTTGTGATAAGTTACCAATTCACCGATTGTTTGACAGTGCCGACACACTGATGGTGCTTCTTGTGTCGTGTTACTGAGTATGTCTAGATTCATTGAACCTAGGAAATTATAATGTAATCCTATTGGACAGACATGAAATCAGATTCCTTTAAAAAGGACATCATGTCTAGGGGTTTTAGGTTGTTGCTAAAAGGGTTTATGTTGTGCTAGGGTTTAAGGTGGTTGATGAGTTATTGTAAGAGCGATCTTATTTGAGAAGATCGAGTTGTAACTGAGTGAGAGACAGAGAAGACTAAAGTAATGTTGGAATGCATTAACTGTAAGCAATACTAGATCTAACCAAGCAGTCTGTGCTATTAGATAGATCAAACACTTGTTGATTACTCACATTTTTGACAAGTTTGTAGCCCTTAACTGGGTAGGCCCAAAAGCCTTTTGTAAAATCCTCTAACAAGGTGGTTCACCTCTATGAATCTAAAATCCTCTAGCAAGGTAGTCTTTAATCAGACTTATCTCCTAACAGAGATTGAGATTCCTAACAGAATCTATTCTGGTGAAGAACATTGTAAGACCTTAACCGGTCTAACCTTAACTGGTCTGGTTTCTATTATGCAGATAGTGACTTGTGAGTTCCATCTCACCATGGTTTTTCCCATTTGGGTTTCCACGTCAAATATATTGTGTTATGGTTGTATTGCTTTTGTGGGCGAATGCTTTATTTGCATTTTGTTTTGCATGTGTGATAATCGGTCTATCTATTAAACTGTTTTACCGGTTTATCTTCAGACTATTTAAGTGTTTAAGTACAGAGGTTTTTGGCATACTATTTCACCCCCACCTCTTAGTATTCATCACTTTCTTTAGAATGAAGGTTTCTACTTTTCTAAAAACTTCCATCAAGACACTAGCATCAACAATAATAACCAATAAAGAGTTAAGTTGAACTAAAGAACAAGCTAACAATGTACCAATGGAATTTATACAAATTAATAACTTGTGTAGCACAAAGAATTACACAATTTCCTATATAATCTTAAATAACAAAGATAATATTGTATTGAAGCACAAAGACTTTTAGATATAATATCACCTAAAACATACAAGAAAGAAAACTCGTAGCTCAAGGACTTATCAAAATTTTCTATCTCTTGACTCTAACTTCTAATTACTAAACTTGATATTGTAGCTTGAAAAGACTTACAGATATCAAATTCAAATCTCTTTTAAAGCTCACAAAAACAACTATTAACTTCAAGTAAATTTAAGATTGTATAATTGCATTGATGTAAGAACACTACAATCATATGAAATAATGCTTCAAAACAAAGTTTGAAGGCAAAATTGCTCCTTTATTCACTTGAAAATATGTTTCACAAAATAAGCGCAAAGTCTCAAAATGTTACACAATTTGGTAGAGTTTTGTTGTAATGCTAAAAGCTCTTTATTTACAATGAGCCCCCTCATATATATAGGTAAGAGGATATGAGCAAAAATAGGAAAATTTCAACTAACTGTGACTTTTTCAAAAGAAAAGTCCTATTTGACTTAGAACTCAGGAAATCCTAGGACACTTAAACTATAAAGCATGAAAATTCACTACTGTGTCCTAGGACACTTCTTGTTCATTTTGATCTTGTTTCAGGAATTCTTCAAATTTTTGTAAAGAAATCTTCAATTGGGGCTCATCGTGACCTTGAATATGGTTGGTAATGAATTTAACCCAAGTGATAGAATCTCCCAAACCAACATAGCATTTCTTGTGTTTCTTCAAGAGAGATCCTAAGTTATCTAGAATGACTTGTAGATCTACTAGTTTATCAATTAATGATATGAAAAAGTCCTCCTTATCAACTTTTGCAATGACTATTAAACTAAATTCCTTGATGATTTCATCTACGTAAATAATTTCTTGATTTTCATCAAGGAGTGTACATGGAAACTCTAATGTTTTCCCCATAATTTCCTTCTTCTTATCAACACACTCCTTCTATTCTTTGTGCATGTCTCTAATGAGTAGCTCTAGGGTATTCATCTGATGTTCTAATACCTCCCATTGCTCAATATACATGTTGTGGGTGGGAAGCACTCCATTATCAGCCATGATTTTTAAATCAAAATCTTCTACCTTTATCCAAGCATCAAAGTTCTTATCATGTATTTCCAGATCCTGTGAAAGAAGATCTAGTGTTTTTTCCATTTCAGACTTTACACTTTCTAGATTATTAATTAGTGTGACTATGGAGCTCAGGAGATGTGTTCCTTGACTAAGCCTTCTATCCATCCATTCACCAATTGTCCTTTGTGAAGTGACTCATTTTGCTTTCTTTATCACTTGCTCATCCACTAATGAAGTTAAAGGCTCAATTTTTTATGAAGACTTTGCTATCTTTGTTAGCACCATAGTAAGTTGTTCTTGTAGATAGGAATTTGGAATTCATCAAAGCAAATAGAAATTAGACGAGCTCAATCAACAAAAACTAGATTGCAATGATAAGAAATCCTAAAAACATTCAATAGAGATATTGAAAATAAGACATTCAAACCAAATGTAAACCATTACAAACGCAAATATCTCCTCCAGAATTCTCCATTGTCCTTCTTTCTCCTTCAAATTAGTGTGTTTGTGGATCTCACCTACAAGTGCATAAGCATAGTAGGAAAGCAAGATTGACAAGATGAGATGACAGCGTAAGAATACTAGAAGCGTGATTGATTCTCTAAAAATGTGATTAATGGATCCTTTGATTGAAGAAATTCATCTAATTTATACACAAATTGGAGAAAAGACAAGATTAGCATGAAGAGATTTGAAAGGAAATTCAAAACAAGAATAGTAAAATTATGACAAGTGTATGAAAAATTTCTATGCAAGGTGTTATGACAAATTATGACAAATTGCTATGCAAGATTTTATGACAAAAATTTGAAAATAGAAATAGAAATTAGAAGAAATTAGAAAATTAGGTGAATTAATTAATAATTTTTCATTCATTAATTAATTCACAAAAACAGAGGGAATTAATTAGCCAATTAAATAAATATTTAATTGTGAGAAGAAGACTTAGGATAAATAAATAAATTATTTAACCTAGAGGGAAAATGACAAACAAGATTAAATGAATAAATCATAAAACCCTAGAAGATGAATTAGAAATGCAAGGATGGCAATTAGGTCAGGACAACAAGAAATTAATGTCGATTTGATTATGATTTTGACTGACAAAGGACCAATGCTGATGAACAATTGAGATTGGTTGACGAATTGACCAAGATTGATAAAGAGACCAAATTGATAGGTGCCAATTGACGAGGAACAATAATTGATCCAAATTGACACGATTGAAAAGGACAATGATCGATGACAAATCGATTGCAAAATTGATGAGATTGACAAGAGGACAAGGATCAATGATGAATCAATCGCAAAATGACAAGATTGACAAGAGAACAAGGATCGATGATGAATCGATCGCAAAATTGATGAGATTGAGAAGAGGACAAGGATCGATGACGAATCGATCGCAAAATGACAAGATTGACAAGAGGACAAAACCCTAATTCAAAAGTGATAAAATTGAGGAATGCAGAAGAAGGACTTGATGCTCGCAAATGATAAAGACCAAGTATGCAACATAGAAGAAATGTTAATGCGACGCAAAAACCCTAAAATAAGGCAATGCGCAAATGTTAAAGTATGACTCCGCAAGCGTTGACCATTTTTAGATGTCTACATTTTGCCCCTCTTTGAGACAATGCGATTCTAAGCGTTGTTTCAAAGAACAATAATGAAAATGCCCCAGACAATAACAATGACATATGCATGCCCCCTCGAGGAATTGGCCGGAAACATCCAGAAAAGAGGCCAATTGATCGATAAGAATGATAGAAAATGATAGGATCAAACGGATGAAAGATCGAAGGACAGATACACAAATGACAAGCAGTGGAAGGTACAAAAGACCATGACCAACATAATATGGAGAGGGTGCACATCCATCTAGGCACTGACAAAGATCTATAAATGAGACAAGGAGAAGGAAAAGAGCTCATTTGCACTAGCCAAAGTGGAGGAATTGTTGCTCTGGAAAAGGACCCTTCCATAGAGATGGAAAACATTCCAATGGAAGATCACCTCGGGGAACGTGTACACACCTACAGACAATTGGATGACGCGGGAGCAACGGTATGTATCTCAAAAATCCATATTGTCAATTTCATGAATTTTACTTGATTGCGGGACATTGCGAGGCCCATAGGGAAGGGATTAACTAACATCTCTGCCTGTGTGGGTGCATTCTGTGCTTGTGTGAAGATGTTATGTGCTTGTGTAGGGTACACAGGTGCAACTTGATGCTGCACATGCGTAGGATAGGGTACATAGGCGCAGTTGTGCACTTAGGACCCTAATTTAACCGAAAACAGCGCACGGATGATCCTGAAAAGAGGGATAAGGGTAGAATAGGTCAAAATAGATAAGAAACACCCTAATTTGTGCATGAAACAAGGAAATGCAGCCCTTAGGAGAAAACCCTAAAACTGACAAAGTGTGCCCCAATTGTGATGCAGAGTCGACAGTATCCATTGATTACATAGGAGAACAGAGCTGACTGCTTCATGTTGCGACATAGACTCAGGAGCACGGATAGAGATACATGAGTAGGACTTGGATTATACTATATTATATTCATGCCCGAGATTAGGGCAAACATAGGACTGCTTATCGCATTGGCAAAGCGATGGCATTCAAAGACTTCCTGTTTCCATCTATTGACTGGAGAGGGGACTATGACACTAGAGGACGTATGGCGTATCCTCCGCATTCGGATTCATGGGGAGATGATAGTATATGAACCAATGATAGGGAGAGATTCATTGTGCAGATTATTTGAGTGCGATGCAGAGGACCTTGATATCATAGAGAGGGAGATCCACTGGGAGACCATGGCAGTAGAGTATGATTAGCGATATGTGGTGATAGCAGTGGTTATAGCATGCCTATTAGCAGGTGATAGACAAGGACATGGATTCCCTATTGGATGGGGAAGAGTGTTAGAGCGGATGGCGACAGAGGGGATTATATATGCATGGGGACCATGTGTGCTTGCTATGCTATATTTTCAGCTACATCAGATAGCATATCAGGGGGTGAAGACTTTGAGCTGTGGGGTCACACTTTTATAGGTATGGGCATTTGAGCACATAGCCATATGTTGACCGATTGCAAAGAGATAGGTAGTACCTCATCAACCATATGTGTACTGATATGGGGGAGCACTGAGACAAGGTCCATTCGGATACATATTGTATTGGCGACATGAGCTAGACAGATTGAGAGAGTTCACATGGAGGCCATATCAGGATTGCCCTGGATGGTCAGATGATAGTGATGAGCTACCATATTGCAGACATGAGAGATACCTGATTGGGTGACCAGTGAATCACCAAAGAGTGATTGAGATGTATCTGCTGGAGAGAGTCAGACGATAGTTTGGAGAGAGGCAGGATGTACCAAGAGGAATTACACACTTTGCCCAATCTCACAGAGAGACGAGTCAGTGGGGAAGGATGATTCAGCCACACATGGCATATGTCAACTTCACATAGGTACAGCAGAGACAGTGGGATTGGAGATCAGATGTGGTGGATGCTGGGACAACAAAGGAGTATGAGTGATGGTTTGCATGATGACGACCAGTGCCATTGACAGATCCTGATATTCCGGTACCTAGGAGACAGGAGGACTTCCCACTCGCTGGAGAGGAGGGAGATGATGAGGATAGAGATGAGGATGAGGGAGATGATGAGGATGAGGGGGATGACAAGGATGGAGGGGATGAGGAGGAGGATGACAAGGATGGAGGGGATGATGAGGATGAGGAGGATGAGCTAGATTCAGCCGATCAGGAGTCATTGCAGGATATACCCATAGAGCCAAAGATAGCTAGCATAGAGGAGATGGAGATATGTAGGGCCACCATAGCGAGTCAGCATGATCACATTGAAACATTAGAGAGACAGAATGATATCTTGAGGACAGAGTAGGATCAGTTTAGAGCAGAGATAGCCAGACTGACAGCGGCTCGAGATACATCAATAGCCCAGGCATAGCAAGCAGAGTAGAGAGTGACCAAGTATATTGGGTCGATTAGGGATGCCAGTGCACGTGAGATGGCACAGATGTTGGTAGAGACTGGAGAGGAGATACACCATTGGAGGACACTATATGAGAGTGCAGTGCCACCAAAGTAGAGAGCAACATCATATCGAGCACGATCGAGAATAGAGAGCAGGCCACGCTCTCGAAGGTCAGTGAGCAGCATGGGGGTGAATGGACCTAGGAGACCACCACAGCTAGGACCTAGAGCAGGAGGGACATCATCCTTGAGACATGGCAGGGATGAGGAGGACAAAGGAAGCACCCAGTGACAGAGGCACGTGCTCCTTATGACAGAGACATATGTAGTTTGACATTATGTATTCAGCCTGTGGGCCATACTTAGGACAAACAGTCCAATTTTGTACTCCGATGTTGACATTCCATGTATGGATAGCTTATGCACTGTTTATGTACCATTGTGGAACATGTATGAATATATTTTTATGGGTTTTTGATGCCTTTATAATATGAAATGGATAAAATGTTGTGTATGGACTTGATATAATGCAAATGTACTAACCAATGAATGTAGGATGCAGCTTATGTTTTTTGGAGACTGGAGAACTACATCGCACTGACTGCCCAAACTGACAGAAGAAACATTAGTAAGAAGAAATTAGATATAGGACAGTTAGAGATGAAGAAAAATTTGCTTTCACAAATGCACAGAAGTAGGTGAGAACCTTGATTTAATGTAGCAAAGCGGATGCAGAGCATCATGGCATTAAAGGCCAGAGCTGAAATGCAACCCCTTTTGCAAAAGACAGACACATCGCACACAAGAAATGAATGAATCATCTTAGGGTGCATACATCAAAGGTTGAGGTATGTGCAGTGTTCACAAAGAGAACATACTTATCACAAATACCCAATGATATAGTTGCCCCAGTTTGTGACAAACATTCCACAAACAACAAACACAACAAAGAAAAGAAAAAGGGACCATGAACCATCCCGGTCACTCTAAATCACTCAGTGACATCCTCGAGCAACATAGGAACATGATCGAAGCCAAAGATAAATTAGTAAAAAGATAAGACTCACAAATTTGACCAAGTCAAACAAACATTTTGATCGTCATTATCAAAAGTGGAAAATAAGAATGATCATGATGTCTAGTTTCAGGGAATGCGGTACTCCATCTAAGACAGGACACAGTCTGTTTTCGAGTATACCACACCCTGTATAAGACCCATTATAATAATGACAAGGACAAATGATATTGATGTTGATTGATTGATATGACAATTTTGATCAGTTTGAATGTCTGGTTTGATTGAAAAATTCATCTGTTAACGCATGATTTCAGGAAAGTGCAATGTTGTAACCTGTTATCTGTTTGTTGTCTACACAAATGTTTGATCGATTGTCATTGGATGTATGCTCAATGATCTGTTTATGCACAGAGGGTACCATTTATTGTCAAAGTGCAAAATGCCAGAGAAATTGTTTTTGGATTTTTTATTTTTGAAATTTTTTTTTTTTTTAATTCATTTTTTTCAGGACTTTATTTGACTTTTTAGGGATTTTTTCAGGACATTATTAGATTTTTTTGGATTATTTCAAGACATTATGTGATTTGAAAGCTCCAGTAATTGATCATGACAAGGGGCGTGCACCCAATGAACATTTGAAAAATATGTACAGTGACCAAGACCGAAACATATGCACAAGGACTGGAAACTTGAGTATGCAAGACAATGATATTGACCAATCACAGGCCTGGAATAGAACATTGGGTCAAGATAAGGATAAGCATGATAAAGCTGCAGGGTCATGATAGATGATGGAGCAATAATCTTTTACACATGGCACCTATTTGCCAGGTTTTCACTAGGGTACTTGCCCAAAGCGCCTGTTTTCCAGGTTTTCACTAGAGGGCGAATTATTTTTCTTTACTTTTTTGTTCTTTTCAATTTTTCACTTTTATTTGATTTTTCAACTTTTCACTTTTTTTGTATTTTTTTCAGGATCATATTTAAAGAACTGCTGACAAAAAACTATGCCTAGTACTTGCGAAGGTGCATGCTATTTACAGGATCTGACAAAGGTTCACCTTCTGGGGTTGCAAGTTGATATGCCCCCGAGCCATAGGCTGCAATAACTATGAAAGGCCCAACCCAATTAGGTTCAAACTTTCCTTTGATGATGTCAATAGATTGTGCATTCTTGGGGTTTGCCTTTAAAACCAAATCTCCCACTTTGAAGTGTCGCCCTTTGACCTTCTTATTATAAGAGCAACAGAGACGATTTTGATATGCTTGCAAATGTGTCAGGGCTGTCTAACGTTTCTCATCTAACATCTCAAGTTGATGCAACTGAGAGACTTTGTGCGTCTCATCATCAATAAAATGTTGCAAGGAAACACGCAAAGAGGGAATTTCCACTTCCAAGGGTAAAATGGCTTCTGCACCATACACCAAAGAATAAGGTGTTGCGCCAGTAGGTGTGCGGATGGAAGTGCGATAAGCCCATAGTGTTGGATTCAAGTGTACATGCCAATCTCGACCAACGTCATTGACAACCTTTTTCAGGATCTTAATAATGGTTTTATTTGATGCTTTGGCTTGACCATTACCCTGTGGATAGTAAGGACTGGAGAAACGGTGTTGAATGTGAAACTTTTCACAAAGTTCCTTGACATCTTTGTTCTTAAATGGTCAGCCATTATCTGTAACAATTGCAAGGGGAACCCCATATCTGCATATGATATAATTCAATAGGAATTTTGAAATTTGCACACCAGTGATATAGGTCATAGGAATAGCTTCGATCCATTTTGTAAAGTACTCTGTGGCTGTAATGATGAACTTGTGTCCATTTGCAGATGTCAGGTGAATCTTGCCAATAAGATCCAATCCCCATTGAGAAAAGGGCCACAAAGATATGATAGAGTGAAGTTCTTAGGCTGGTGCATGAATGTAATTTCCATGGATTTGGTATTTGTATCATTTCTTGACAAAATCATGAGCATCCTTTTCCATAGTGGGCCAATAATACCCAGCACGAACCAACTTTTTAGCTAGACTCAGACCATTGAAATGGCCCCCACATATACCATCATGAACCTTGTGTAAAGCCATTTGTGCTTCGTCAGAATCCAAACACCTGAGGAGGGTGTGGTCAAAGGAACGATGGTAAAGAGTGTCAGCGATGATGACATATTTGACAGTTTGGCGTATGAAGGCTCAACGTTGGTTAGAGGAAAGGTTAGGTGGTAAAGTTTGGGATTTCAAATACTGATATATATCATTGTACCATGGGGAATTAGGACCAACAAGAACACACATCACATCTGCTGTCGGAATTTCAAAAGAAGGGACAAGCAACTATTCAACCAAAAATTCACATCTATCCATATTTTGGGGCATATTTAACATAGAAGCAATAGTTGCCATGGCGTCTGCTGACTTGTTTTGAATTCTTGGAACTTGACTAAAATGGATAGTCGTAAATTTTGTCTTGAAGAAATCCACCATATGCTTGTAGGGCATAAGCTTTTCATCTTTCATTTCATAGTCATCATTCACTTGATGAATGACTAACTGGGAATCTCCATAGACTTGCAAGTGTGTGATGTTCCAGTGGATCGCTACTCGGAGTCCTATGACCAGAGCTTCGTATTTGGCAATATTATTGGTGCAATGGAAAGTTATTCTGTAGGATTTGGGAATAGCATCACCTTGAGGGGTGACAAACAATATACCTACCTCGGACCCAAATTTGGTATGGGATCCATCAAAATATAATTTTCATTCATTAGAAGATGTGACAACAAAGACTGATTCATCTAGAAAATCAGTCAACATTGGATGATCATCATGAATAGGTGCCTCTGCAAGTTGATCTGCTATGATTTGCCATTTGATTTCCTTTCTCTCAATGTACTCAATATCAAACTCACTTAAGATCATAACCCACTTTGCAAGGCGACCTGTCAAAGCTGCCCTGCTAAGCAAGTATTTCAAGGGATCAATTTTTGCTACTAGCAATGTCTGATGATTTAACATATAGTGTCGAAGCTTCTATGTTGCAAATACTATAGCTAGGAATCTAGAAATCATCAAAGCAATAGCAAATTGGACTAGCTCAATCACGAAAACTCAATTGCAATGACAAATCCTAATTACATTCAATAGAGATGCATAAAAAACAAGACATTCAATTCAAATGCAAACCATCGCAAATGTGAATATCTCCTCCAGAAATCTCCATTGTCCTTCTTTCTCCTTAAAATTACTTTGTTTTGTGGATCTCACCTTCAAGTGCATAAGTATAATATGAAAGAAAGATTGACAAGACGAGACGACAACATAAGGGTACTAGAAGCATGATTGATTCGACCTTTTTGATTGAAGAAATTCATCCAATTTATAGACAAATTGGAGAAAAGACCAGATTAGCATGAAAGTGATTCGAATGGAAATTCAAATCAAGAATAGCAAAATTATGACAAGTGTATGACAAATTGCTATGCAAGGATTTATGACAATTTATGACAAATTTCTATGCAAGGATTATGACAAGAATTTGAACTAGAAATAGACATTTAGGAATTTAGGAGAAATTAGAAAATTAAGTTAGAAATAATGACTTGGAAATTAGGAAATTGATGCAAATTAGGTAAATTAATTAATAATTTTTCATTCATTAATTAATTTACAAAAAGAGGAGGAATTAATTAGCCAATTAAATAAACATTTAATTGTGACAAGAAGACTTAGGATAGATAAATAAATTATTAATCCTAGAGGGAAAATGACAAACAAGATTAAATGAATAAATCATAAAACCCTAGAAGATGAATTAGAAATGCAAGGATGACAATTAGGTCTTGACAAAAAATAATTGATGTAGGATCGATTTGATCATGATTATGACTTGATAAAGGACCAATGCTAACAAATGATTTGATATTGGTTGACAAATTGATAGGCACCAATTGACGAGGAACAATGACTAATTGATCCAAATTGACACGATTGAAAAGGACAACGATCGATGACAAATCGATCGCAAAATTGACGAGATTGACAAGAGGACAAGGATCGATGACAAATCAATCACAAAATAACAAGATTGAAAAGGACAATGATCAATGACAAATCGATCGCAAAATTGATGAGATTAACAAGAGGACAAAACCCTAATTCTATCATTGATTAGGATTGACGATATCCAAAATGAAATCGAATTGACGATGTCAAAATATGACAAATGAGCATGCATATTGATAAGACAGGATAAAATCGACCAAAATCATGACTGAAGGTTATTATCGACAAGACCAAATTCAAAAGCGAGACAAATGAAGAATGCAGAAGGACTCGATGCTCGCAAATGATAAAAACCAAGTGCGCGACATAGGAGAAATGTTAATGCGACGCAAAAACCCTAAAATAAGGCAATGCGCAAATGTTAAAGTATGATTCCGCAAGCATTGACCATTTTTAGACGTCTACATTTTGCCCCTCTTTGAGACAATGCGATCCTAAGCGTTGTTTCAAAGAACAATAATGAAAATACCCCAGACAACAATAATGACATATGCATGCCCCCTCGAGGAATTGGCCGGAAACATCCAGAAAAGAGGCCAATTGATCGATAAGAATGATAGAAAATGATAGGAGCAAATAGATTGAAAATCGGGGATTGGATACACAAAGGACAAGCAATTGAAGGTGCAAAAGACCGCGACCAACATAAGATGGAGAGGGTGCACGTCCATCTATGCACTGACAAAGATCTATAAATGAGACAAAGAGAGTGAAAAGAGCTCATTTGCACTAGCCAAAGAGGAGAATTTGTTGCTCTGGAAAAGGACGCTTACAGAGAGATGGCGAACATTCCAATGGCACATCACCTCAAAGAACATGTACGCACATATAGATGACCAGACGATGCGGGAGCAGCAGTATGTATCTCAAAAACCCATATTGTCAATTTTATGAATTTGACTTGCTTGCGGGACATTGCGAGGCCCACAGAGAATACAGAAAGTGACTTCTGCACCTATGTGAGCGCATCTTGCGCTTGTGTAGGGTATCCTATGCTTATGTAGGGTACACAGGCACAAGTTGATGCAACACAGGTGCAGGTCATAGCACACAGGCGCAGTTGTGCACTAGGAACCCAAATTTGATCAAAAACAACATGCGAATGATCCAAAAAAGGGGGAGAAGGGTAGGATAAGTCAAAATAGATTAGAAACACCTTGATTTGGACGTGAAACAAGGAAATGCAGCCCGTAGGAGCAAACCCTAAAATTGACAAAATGTGCCCCAATTGTGATACAGAGTCGACAGTATCCATTGATCGCGCGGGAGAACCGACTTGACTACTTCATGTTATGACATAGACTCAGGAGCATGGACAAAGATATATTAGCAGGACTTGGTTTATACTATATCACATTCATGCCCAAGATTAGGGCAAACATAGGACTACTTACCGCATTGGCAGAGCGATGGCATTCAGAGACTTCCTCGTTCTACCTGGCGACTGGAGAGGCGACAGTGACACTAGAGGATGTATGGTGTATCCTCTGCATTCGGATCCATGGGGAGATGATAGAGTATGATCCAGCGATAGGGAGAGACGCTTTTTGTAGATTATTTGAGTGCGATGCAGATGATCTGGATATTGTAGAGAGGGAGATTGGCTGGGAGACCATGGCATCAGAGTATGATCAGTGATATGTGGTGATAGCAGTGGTTATAGCATGCCTACTAGCAGGGGACAGACGAGGACATGGATTCCCTATTGGATGGGGAAGAGTGGTAGAGTGGATGGTGACAGAGGGGACTATGTATGCATGGGGACCATGTGTGTTGGCTATGCTATATTTTCAGTTGCATCAGATAGCATATTAGGGAGTTCAGACTTTGAGTTGTGGGGTCACACTATTACAGGTATGGGCATTTGAGCACATAGCCATATGTCAACCGATCACAGAGAGACAAGTATTACCACACCGACCATATGTGTACTGCTATGGGGGAGCACTAAGACAGGGTCCTTTCGGATACATATTGTATTGGCGACATGAGCTAGACAGATTGAGAGAGTTCACATGGAGGCCATATCTTGATTGCCCTAGATGGTCAGATGATAGTGATGAGCTACTATATTGCAGATAGGAGAGATACCTAATTGGGTGACTAGTGAATTGCCAGAGAGTGATTGAGATGTACCTACCAGAGAGAGTCAGACGACAGTTTAGAGAGAGATGGGATGTACCAAGAGGGACTACACACTTTGCCCGATCTCACAGAGAGACGAGTTAGTAGGGGAGGATGATTCAGCCACACATAGCATATGCTGACTTCACACAGCTACAACAGAGATAGTGGGATTAGAGATTAGATGTGGTGGACGTCGGGATGACAGAGGAGTATGAGCGATGGTTTGCACGATGACGGCCAGTGCCATTGACAGATCTGGATATTCCAGTACCGAGGAGACAGGAGGACTTCCCACTCGCTGGAGAGGAGGAAGGAGATGATGAGGATAGAGATGAGGACGAGGACGAAGAGGATGAGGGGGATGACAAGGATGGAGATGATGAGGATGAAGATTATGAGCTAGATTCAGATGATCAGGAGTCATTGCAGGATATACCCATAGAGCCAGAGATAGCTAGGATAGAGGAGATGGAGATGTGCAGGGCTACCGTAGCGAGTCAGCAAGATCACATTGTGACATTAGAGAGACAGAATGCTATCTTGAGGATAGAGCATGATCAATTCAGAGTAGAGATAGCCAAATTGACAGCAACTCGAGATACCACGATAGCCCAGGCACAGCAAGAAGGGCAAAGAGTCATTGAGTATATTGGGTCGATTAGGGATGCCAGTGCACGTGAGATGGCACAGATGTTGGTAGAGACCGGAGAGGAGATACGCCACTAGAGGACACTATATGAGAGTGCAGTTCCACTAGAGCAGAGAGCATCATCATATCGGGCACGATCAAGGATAGAGAGCAGGCCATAGTCTCGGAGGTCAGCGAGCAGCATGGGGGTGAGTGGACCTATGAGACCACCACAGCTAGGACCAGGGATAGGAGGGACATCATCCTTGAGACATGGTAGGGATGAGAAGGACAGAGGGAGCACCAAGTGATAGAGGCACGTACTCCTTAGGATAGAGACAGATGTAGTTTGACATTTATGTAGTCAGCCTGCGGGCCATACTTAGGACAGATAGTCCAATTTTGTACTCTGACATTATTTTGATATATGATATGATATGCAGCACTATGATGGGATGCAATGGGTTATGACTTATGTGTTTACTTTTCATGTATGGATGGCTTATGCATTGTTTATGTACCATTGTGGAACATGTATGGATATACGTTTATGTGTTTTTGATGCGTTTATAATATGAAATGGATAAAATGCTTGATATAATGCAAATGCACTAACCAATGGATGTAGGATGCAGCTTATGTTTTTGGAGATCGAAGAACTAGACCGAACTAACTGCCCAAACTGATGGAAGAAATGTTAGTAAGAAGAAATTAGACAGAGGATGGTTAGAGACGAAGAAAAACTTGCTTTCACTAATGCACTTTGTAGGTGAGAACCTTTATTTAATGTAGCAAAACGGATGCATAGCATCATGGCATTGAAGGCCAGAGCTGAAATGCAACCCTTTTTGCAAAAGACGGACACATCGCACACAAGGAATGAGTGAAGCATCCTAAGGTGCATACATCAAGGGTCTAGGTATGTGCGGCGTTCACAAAGCAAATGTACTTATCACAGACACCCAATGATATAGTTGTCCCAGTTTGTGACAAACATTCCACAAACAACAATCACAACAAAAAAAAAAAGAAAGGGACCATGAACCATCCCGGTCACTCTAAATCACTCAGTGACATCATCGAGCAACACAGGAACATGATCGAAGATAAATCAATAAATGATAAGACTTGCTAATTCCAACAAGTCAAACAAACAACTTGATCTTCATTGTCAAAAGTTGAAAGTGTTGATAGGACGTTCATGTTGTCTGGTTTCAGGGAATGCGGTACCCCATCTAAGACAAGACACAGTCTAGTTTCGAGTATACCACATCCTGTATAAGACCCATGATCATAGTGACAAGGACAAATGATATTGATGTTGATTGATTGATATGAAAAATTTGATCAATTTGCATACTTGGTTGAACAGTTCATCTGTGAATGCGTGATTTACAATAAAGCGCAGTGTGTGATTGTGTGTCGTTGGATGTATGCGCAGCGATCTGCCTATGTACAAAGGGGATATTTTTGTTTTGTTTAGTTTTTTCGAGTTTTTACAATTTGTTTTTGTTCATTTTTTTAGGACTTTATTGACTTTTTTTGGATTATTTTAGGACATTTTTATTTTTTTTTGGATTATTTCAGGACTTTTTTTATTTTTTTGAGATTATTTCAAGACTTTTTTTATTTTTTTTGAGATTATTTCAGGACTTTTTTTTTTTTTGAGATTATTTCAGGACTTTTTGCAATTCAAAAGTTCCAGTGATTGATCATGACAAGGGGCACGCACCCAATGCACATATGAAAGACATATATAGAGACCAGGACCAAAATATATGCACAAGAAACCAGAGTATGCAAGACAATGATGTTGACCAATCACAGGCTTGGAACAGAACATTAGGTCAGGACAAGGATAGGTGTGATAAACCTGCAGAGAAAAAGCATAGCTAGAGGTCATGATAGATGACGAAGCAATGATCTTTTTACACATGGCGCCTATTTGCCAGGTTTTCACCATGGTACTTGCCCAAAGCGTCTGTTTGCTAGGTTTTCACTAGAGGGCGAATCATTTGTCTTGACTTTTTATTTGTTCTTTTTCTTCTTTTTTTTTCTCACTTTTTTCACTTTTTTTTTTTTTTGCATTTTTTGAACTTTTTTTATTTTTTTGTATTTTTTGAGCTTTTTTGATTTTTTTGTATTTTTTTGAACTTTTTTTATTTTTTTGTATTTTTTGAGTTTTTTTTTTTTTTGTATTTTTTTTTTTTCAGGATCATATGTGAAGAACTCCTGATAGAAAATTATGCCCAGTACTTGCGAAGGTGCATACTATTGATTGGATCTGACAAAGGTTCACCCTCTAGGGTGGCAAGCTGATATGCCCCCGAGCCATAGGCTGCAATAACTATGAAAGGCCCAAACCAATTAGGTTCAAACTTGCCTTTGATGATGTCAGTAGATTGTGCATTCTTGGGGTTTGCCTTTAAAACCAGATCTCCCACTTCGAAGTGTCGCCCTTTGACTTTCTTATTATAAGAGCAACGAAGACAGTTTTGATATGCTTGCAAATGTGTCAGGGTTGTCTGACGTTTCTCATCTAACATCTCAAGCTGATGCAACTGAGAGACTCTGTGCATCTCATCATCAATCAGATGTTGCAAGGAAACACGCAAAGAAGGAATCTCCACTTCCAAGGGTAAAATGGCTTCCGCACCATACACCAAGGAATAAGGTGTTGCGCCAATAGGTGTGCGGATAGAAGTGCGATAAGCCCATAGTGTTGGATTCAATTGTACATGCCAACCTTGACCAGCATCATTGACAACCTTTTTCAGGATCTTGATAATGGTTTTATTTGATGCTTCGGCTTGACCATTACCCTATGGATAGTATGGACTGGAGAAATGATGTTGGATGTGAAACTTTTCACAGAGTTCCTTGACATCTTTGTTCTTGAAAGGACGACCATTATCTGTGACTATGGCAAGGGGAACCCCATATCTGCATCTGATATAATTCAATAGGAATTTTGAAATTTGCACACCAGTGAGATAGGTCATGGGGATAGCCTCGATCCACTTTGTAAAATACTCTGTGGCTGTAATGATAAACTTATGTCCATTTGCAGATGTCGGGTGAATCTTGCTAATAAGATCCAATCCCCATTGAGAAAAAGGCCACGATGATATGACAGAATGAAGTTCTTGGGCTGGTGCATGAATGTAATTTCCATGGATTTAGCATTTGTAGCACTTCTTGACAAAATCATGAACATCTTTTTCCAGAGTGGGCCAATAATACCCAGCACGAATCAACTTTTTGGCTAAGCTCAGACCATTGAAATGGCCCCCACATATACCATCATGAACCTCGCGTAAAGTCGTTTGTGCTTCGTCAAAATCCAAACACTTGAGGAGGGTATGGTCAAAGGAACGACGGTAAAGGGTGTCAGCAATGATGACATATTTGGCTATCTGTCGGATGAAGGCTCGGCGTTGGTTAGAAGAAAGATTAAGTGGTAAGGTTTGGGATTTCAAATATTGATAGACATCATTGTACCACGGGGAGTTAGGACCAACAAGAACACACATCACATCTATTGTTGGAATTTTAAAAGAAGGGACAAGCAACTATTCAACCAAAAATTCACATCTATCCATATTGTGGGGCAGATTTATCATGGAAGCAATAGTGGCCATCACATCTGCTAACTTGTTTTGAATTCTGGGAACTTGACTTAAATGGATAGCCATAAATTTTGTCTTTAAGAAATCTACCATGTGTTTGTAAGGAATAAGCTTTTCATCCTTTGTTTCCTAGTCATCATTCACCTGACGGATGACTAACTAGGAATCTCCATAGACTTGCAAATGTGTGATATTCCAGTGGACTGCTACTCGGAGTCCTATGACCAGAGCTTCATATTCAGCAATGTTATTGGTACAATGGAAAGTTATTCTGTAGGATTTAGGAATAGCATCACCTTGAGGGGTGACAAACAATATACCTACTCCGGACCCAAACTTGGTATGAGATCCATCAAAATATAACTTCCATTCATTAGAAGACGTGAGAGCAAAGACTGATTCATCCAAAAAATCTGTCAACATGGGATGATCATCATAAATAGGAGCCTTTGGAAGTTGATCTGCTATGACTTGTCCTTTTATCACCTTTTGCTCCATGTACGCAATATCAAACTCACTGAGGATCATAAACCACTTTGCTAGGCGACCTGTCAATGCTGCCCTACTAAGCAAGTACTTCAAGGGATCAATTTTTGCAACTAACAATGTTTGATGATTTAACATATAGTGTTGAAGCTTATGTGTTGCAAAGACCACTGCTAAGCATGCCCGTTCAATAGTGGAATAATTCAGCTCATAGCCTACTAGTGTCCGACTGATATAATAAATAGCCCGTTCTTTGCCTTTCTCATCCTATTGGGCTAAGAGAACTCCTAGTGCTGTTTCAGTGGTAGAAATATACAATATGAATGGCTTTCCATCTATAGGAGGCATCAAAATAGGTGGCGACAACAGATAATCCTTGAGAGTTTGAAATGCTGATTGACATTGCTCAGTCCATTTAAAAGCAACTCCTTTATGCAATAAATGATGGAAGGGATGACATTTGTCTGCTAATTGAGCTATAAACCAGCGGATTGACTATAGCTTTCCTTGCAGACTTCTTAGTTGACGGAGATTGGAAGGAGGCATATCCATTATTGCTTTAACCTTGGTAGGGTCAACTTCAATGCCTCTGTGAGAAATAATGTACCCTAGTAATTTGTCAGCTGTGACACCAAAGACACACTTCTTTGGATTGAGTCTGAGCTTATAAGTCTCCATTCGGTCAAAGATTGGGCCCAGGATGGCTAGATGACTATCTCTTGTGACAGATTTGCATAATAAGTCATCAACATAGTCTTCCATAAAAGTATGCATGAAATCATGGAAAATTGTCATCAAAGCTCTTTGATATGTTGCTCCAGCATTTTTAAGACCAAAGGGCATCACATTCTAGCAGTAAGTACCCCAAGCACATGTGAATGCAGTCTTATGTTGATCTTCAGAAGCAATGCAAATTTGGTTATAGCTGGAGAAACCATCCATCAATGAGAGCATCTCATATCCAGCAGTCATGTCAACAATGATGTCTATATTTGGCAGTGGAAAATCATCTTTAGGACATGCTTTATTGAGATCCCTAAAATCCGTATAGATTCTGATGCCCCCAGTTACTTTGCTAACTGGTACCAAATTTGAAATCTAGTCTGCATAATCAATGGGTCTGATAAAGCCCACGTCTAGTAATTTTTTTAGTTCTACCTTGACCAAGAGAGCCACCTCGGGATGCATCTTTCTAAGTTTTTGTTTGACAGGCTTGGCATCTGATTTCAATGGTAAGAGATGAAGGACTAATTCTGGATCAAGGCCAGGCATATCGGCATAGGACCATGCAAAACTGATCTTCTTCTCAAGAAAGAAATTGACAAAAATCTATCTTTTCCAGTTTTGATAGAGAAGCGGCAAAATGAATGACCTTAGGGTTGTCAGGTGTACCCAAATTTATCTCTTTGGTCATTTCCACAAGCAATGTTGATTTATCCTAACTTGATAGGGGTATGTCCAATCTTCCACCTTTGGGCACCTCAAAGAGGTTTTCACCCGCAGGTACATCTTTTATTTTTTCTTTTTCATGATCAGAGAGTACCTTACAGTTTTCACTCAAAGACCTATCTTTTTGATTTTGTACTTTTTCTTTTCTTTTTTCATTTTGATGACTAGAAGATGGAGTTGACTCCCCAAAATATGATGTGGAATCTAGATCAATTGTAAATCCTGCCTTATGATCACCTTGTGGTATGCCTTCCCATAGTCCAAGGAATTCTGCAATTGCTTCCTCATTTTGAAAACAATCCAATGTGAGTGGTTCTTGTTGGTCATGTTGGATAAGCTGAGGATAGACAAGGGGCATGTCATCATCAGTTTTAAGGAGAGAAAGGGTTGATATGGTAAAGATATAAACATCTGTGGTATCACTGTCTGAACTACTTGTATTTGATTCAGAACTTGGGTCCTAGAATGACTCTATCCAAGCATTAGGACATGTTTTAGGAGGGGAAGTTATTTCATGTTTGTCTTCCATGGGCAAATCATTAGGGTCAAGGAAAACATTGTCAAGGGCATAGGAGCTAGAGGAAAAGGAACTCCATTCCCATTCATTGGAATCAGTTTCAGGTTGGATATCCTCAGGTGTTGTTTCATCATTAGAGTCACGCCCCTTTCCACACATGGTCACTTTGGTAGATGAGGGTCCAATTCGCAATGGTACAAAACCTAACCCCATAGTTGGAGGTTGCATCTTGGGTATAATAGGTTCTAGCCTTCCTTTTTTGTCAGGGCCCAAGCCACTGCAGCCATCATATCCTTTCTTCTACAGCATAGTAAATCCTTTGTTGTACCGCTCCACCAGCAACCTGATAGGTGGTGTCTCAGTTGGATCCTTATAAAGCCAATCTATGACATCATCATCCAAGGTTTCTTTGTCAAGTTCACCCCATCTTGTAAATGTAGTGGGGGGCTGATATTGAATGACTATTTTAGGTTCCTTTTGCAACAAATATGGTTTGCCATATGATTTTGGAGATATTGGTAAATTCTCGATGAGGAATGTTTGAGCCATTGAATACTCTCCACATCCTTGGTCTTGTATTTTCAATTTTCCTTTGACAGCATCTAACAATTCATTAGGATCCACATAACTATGAGAGTGGGCCTCTCTATTGACTGGGACTTGTTGCTGCGGGGAATCCTTTAGGTTAGCACAAAATTGAAATGGATTAGGATCTCCTGGATTTGTTATCTCAGTCGCATTGTAAGGATATTTTAAACATTGATGATAAGTGGATGGAACTGCTTTCATTGCGTGAATCCACGGATGGCCAAGAATCATATTATAGGGGAGATCAAAGTCGAGGACCTGCAGGAAAGTGTTTTCTGTCATTGGACCAACTCTGATAGGTAATGAAATGATCCCTTTAGATGGGCTCTCAACATCATCATATGCTTTGATTGGAATTCTTTTGGAAGAATCAATGTCATTTTCTGTATAACCAAGGCCAATGACTACCCTCAGGGTACAAATATTAAGACCTACTCCACCATCTATCAAGACTCATCGGATTTTGCAATTATGGACAAAAACTTCAAGATGTAAAGGATCATTATGTGGGAGCTTATCAGGAGAAATATCGTTATTAGAAAATGCAACATTTTGGGAAACAACTAGATGTCAAATTCGGGCTTGAAATTGGTCAACATCAATGTCTGTCGGGATAGTGGACTCAATTAAACCTTTATCTAGGACTGCACGATGCATAGGGGACATTTTCAACAATTCAAGGATTCATATTTGTGCAGGTGTCTTTCCTAGATGATCTAGGAGATTATACTGACTCGCAGGAGTTGATTTGGGAGGAACTGTAGGAACTCCTTTTAGGACTATTTTGGATCGACAAGTGGTGACTGCGCAAGAAGGATCTTGTCCCTTTATTCTTAGGGTGGAAACATACTCATTTGATGCTCGAAAACAATTAATGGCATTGTTATAACCAATATTTGCATAACTTGTTGTTTGGGTAGAGTTTGAAGAAGATGCTTTACCCTTGTCATGATCAAGCAAAGGAGTTTTGAAAATTGTATGATCAGTGTTAGAGGTCGCGTTGGGTGGGTCTACCTCAATTACTCCTTGATCTAACAAATCTTGAATCATATGTTTCAACTGAAAACATGACGCGGTTTTATGTCCTTTTGACCGAAGGTATTCACAATATGCATTATCATTCCACCAATGCGGCTTTACCAATGGTTCGGCCTTGATATCTGGTAACTTCATAAATTTTGCTTGTATTAATTGTTTCATTACTGACTCAATAGGCTCTCCCAATGGCGTAAATTGTCGAGGAGGCCCATCCCTTGATCGGAAAGGTTTTCATTGCTGGTTTTGTTGCTGACCTTGTTGTTGATTATATTGCTGAGTGTATTGTTGAGTATGTTGTTGGTATTGTGGCTATTGAATAACATTGCTCGCTGGTGTTTTATTTTGTTCCACAGTTGACATATTAGAAGCACTCAATTTCTTGATTGTGAATGGGGGTTGATTTGCATTCACTTCTCTTGTGTCAACAACTCCATCATTAGTGACATTCTTGTTTTTGTACCAAAATCTATTTTTGTCCCCTGAATTGTTTGTGTTGTCACTGTCTTTGTTGAGCTTAATGATTCCTTTAGCTACAAGAGCAGCTTCAATGTTCATCCCTTTCTTAATGAGTTTCTCAATAGTACTGGGTCTTTTCAATTTGAGTTCATAAATCATTTCTGGGACCAAATTTAGGATAAACAAGTTTTCACTTGTTGTTCTTCAGGTATATCTAGGGAAGAACGACTATACAAGCTTCACCATCATTGCAAGAAAGTCACTAATGGTTCACCTTGCTTTTGCTTGGTGTTGCATAAATCTGACATGGTCACGTCACTGTCAATGTTGAATGTGAAGTGAGATATAAACTTTTGAGCCAATTCCGACCAAGTCTTTATATTCCCTGGCAGATGTGAATACCAATCCATTGCTTGTCCTATGAGACTTCATGCAAATAATCTCATTAAATATGTTTCCTCATAACTCACTTTAGTACACGCTACAAAAAATGCTTGAATGTGATCTTTTGGATTGCCATTCCCTTTATATTTCTCAAAATTAGGTGCCTCAAAATGCTTAGGGAAGGGAGGCATGTACAAGCTCTTGTCAAATGGATTAGGACATAAATCTTGATCTGTGTACAACTTCTTTGTTCCTTTGGTTTCCAATGCGTCAACTTGTCGTTGCAACTTCTCAAGCTATTGCGCAATTGTGTCAGATTTTGGAGGTCCATCATTAATCCTTGTGGGTATCCTTTGTCGATACAGCGTGTTTCCGATTGGTTGTTGATGCTCTGAGATTATTGTCTTTGGTGTCTCTGACATATAATGTTCTTGGTACACCTCTTGCTACTGTGGTTGTGCCATGCCTTGATATTGACCTTGTTGTTGTGCTTCTTGTGGTGGAATCATCGTTTGTATCCTAGGTTGATATTGCAATTGAAGATGTTGTTGATATTGCACAGGCGGCAATTGTGGTTGTGAAGTATGGTAGCTTGTTTGTCTTGGCACATATTGAGGCACATGTTGTTGTTGATGCTGACGAAACGAAATTTGCTGACTTTGTGCCAATTGTTGTTGTCTCGGTGTAAATCCCATCATTTGCAAAAAACTTTGTTTGGGAGGTTTTTGTTGTTTCTCCTTAAGATGGGGTATGGCACTTGCATTGACTTGTCATGTTGTTTGTCCAATCCATTATGGTGGTTGCAAGTTTGTATTAACTTGTAATGGTGCAGAGGGCGCTGCAACTAGTTGTCGAATGCGGTATTGTTGTTGTTGTGCATTGTTTGTTTTCACATTTGATTGTACCTTTTGTGTATTACTCAATTGTTGCAACATTTGTTGTTGGTGCAAACCACTATCTGTAGCTCTTTGTGTCACCATTATTGAAGGATCTGTCACAATAGTTTGCATAACAGGTACTCGAGTATTTGGCAAATATATTGAACTTAATGGGACATAGGAACTTTGTTGCATTGTGGAATTATTTTGGACATTGGTGAGATCAGGCATTCCAGTCGTAAAGCTTTCTTGCATCTTATGTTTTGATCCAATTTTATGCATGTGAGGAGCCACTTCTTGTTGAGAGACAACCGTCAATATTTGTGTGGTCCTCATTTGATCTTGTGTTACAGGTGTTGTGTTAAATAATGGATTATTTATTGTCTCAAATGGTGACTTTTGAGGAATAGTCACTGTCAATGCCTTTGAAGCACGTTTACTCATCAAGGTAGGTTGAGTTTCTTGTTGCACATTTTCTTCATTTGGATGTGGAGAGAAACTTAATAGCTCACCACCTTGTTGTTTTTGTACATTGATTTGCTCACTTGAGGAGGTCACATTACTCATCATGTCAAGATATTTTTGTGGGAACATCTTAAAGACCTTGTTCAAGAATTTATCCATCTTTTTTGTCAACTTTGGATCTTGAAGGAACATATCAACATCATCAGAGGCGTCAGAATCTGATGAAGAATTTGGTAAAATATTTGGATTTATTTCTTGTTGAATGCCTTGATCTGAACCAAATCCTTGTGAAACAATTTTTTCCTCATATAATGTTTGAATTTCATGTTGTAGGTTCGGTTGATTCCAATCAAAAGGTGCAGTTCCCCTTGGTGTTGGTGGAACACTCCCATGTCCTGGTTTCATGGGTACAAACACTAGTTTGAAACTGTGAATTTGATATGTTGTCAATGGGTTGATACGTTGGTTCGCCCATCTTCTTAGATTTTGACCTTGTTTCAACAGGCATGTCACTATGCAAATGCAATATTTTTGGAATTTTTCAAGGATAATATATGGTATGCAACTAAATGCAAACTAAATAGATGAGAATGCAATCTATAGCAAGAAGGCAACCTATGTTTTTGGTTGTTTTTCAAGATTTTGACAAACTTTTTTTGGAATGCAAATCTAAAAGACACCTTAGGAAATTGAAATTATGTCTAGACCTCAAAGGACAAAAGGACCAAGTGACAAAAGGACAAAATGACAATGTCTCCCCTATATGCTTGGATACTAAGCTAGGTTTGACGAAATGACATTGATGACAAAAAGACAAAAGTTTGACAAGGTCTAGACTTCCTAACAATGACTTAGGGTTTATTCAAAGATTTGGATTACTCAAGTATGACAAAATCTAGTTTTGACACTATATGCAAAGGGACAATTACTATGCAAATGACCCTAATATGATATGATAATGACCTAAGCTTAATGAAGAGACCTAGGGTATGCAAATGTGACCCAGTGTTATGAGGACAAAGATGCAAATGCAAATGTATGACAATGGCAACCTAAGACAAAACCTAAGGTTGAATTATGAAATGGTATTACTTTAATGCAAGAAGACACATGCAAATGGATGACCCTTATTGATATGCAAAGGAGTATGCCCTAGATGAAACCTAACCTTGGTAGTTGACAATGAATTTGCAAAATGCAAACCTAGGATGAACCTAAATCTAAGTGACATGAATGTTGAGACAAGATTTTGAAAAATGTTTGACAACCATGTTTGAAGGTGTTTTGAACTTTGTTGAATGAAATACTCTTGTGTTTAACCTTGTTTTGAATCAATTTATCTTGTTTTTGAAATGAGACACAACCCAACTTTTGACAAGCAAAGAAGACAAGATATTTTAACTTAGACTCAAAACAATCATCCTCATTCACACATTTCTTATGGTAGGTAAGGACATTAGGTACTTGAGAGGTAGACTCGTTATGAGATTCAAGGAGAATACATAGATGCTTGACCCCACGGGCTCCGCTCCATGGCACTCACTTCTCAGGGTAGCCAAGCATCAGTCCCCATGGAAATCTCCCCATGGAGAACTTAGTATCTCTTCCAAGTATCCGAACTCCTTCTCAAGCAACTAGAAGGATTTTTGGCCTCTAAATACAAGGTGTTTAGTAAGGATTTATGTTAAGCGTTACTCCTTGGTGTCATGCAAGCATGATTGAGACATAAGCCCACCAAGATACCAAACAAATGTAGTCACACAAGCATGATTTAGACCGTGAGGCCCTACTTAGATGTTGATATGAGAAAGAGTCCAAGGGTCATCACTTCCCAAGTAACTACAATTCCCACGTAACCCTTCCTTCTAAGCTTTCGCCCATCAGGTATTTATTTATAGTGAGTTAGAATGCCAAGGTACTCTGGCTGTACTCACTTGGGTCATTCCCTTCTCACGATTGTCACTTGCTTGCAAAAGAAAGCAAATGGTCGGGAAGGCAGGCCCTCTAAAGGTAACACACAATCCAAAACATGAGAATGGTATCGAAGATCTGGATTTCTGATCACCCTAAGAAGGATGAGAGCATACTCTCCTACTCCAATGTCAAACTCGACAAACAAAGAAAACACATATTCATTCCATCCTACTTAGAAAACATACTAGGTGCCTAATTATGAATCACAAACACAAAGTTTGGTTGGAATACAAAGGCAACCTACAAAATCACTAAGTTAGAAGTTTGATTTGTTTGGTCTTTGACTAGCGAACCTGCATAAGATTTGTTAGTAGTTTCATTCTCAGTCTTCGTCACACGTAATTTGCAAGCAAAAGTGAATCAATACCAAAGAAAACCAAAATGCAAGAATAGAATGCCAAACAAAGTAATTTGCAAGCAAAAGCACTGATTTTCACCTCTGTTTCTGGCCTTACACAGGCGCAGAATGTCTTGACACAGGTGCAGAATGCATTGACATAGGTGCAAAATGAATTGACACAGGCACAGATCCCTCTGACACAGGCACAGATCCCTTTGACATAGGCGCAAATCCCTTTGACACAGGTGCAGAAGTGCCCAGAAAGCCCTGAGTTGCCCTGTTTCTTGGGTTTTTACCTGCAAATCAACTCAAAAGGCACTCAAAACATGGTTAGATGGTTAGTTCACGTCGGGTTCACCAAAAAATGTAGATAGGAATCTGGAAATCATCAAAGCAATAGCAATTTGGACTAGCTCAATCACGAAAACTCAATTGCAATGACAAATCCTAATTACATTCAATAGAGATGCATAAAAAACAAGACATTCAATTCAAATGCAAACCATCGCAAATGTGAATAGCTCCTCCAGAAATCTCCATTGTCCTTCTTTCTCCTTAAAATTACTTTGTTTTGTGGATCTCACCTTCAAGTGCATAAGTATAATATGAAAGCAAGATTGACAAGACGAGACGACAACACAAGGGTACTAGAAGCATGATTGATTCGACCTTTTTGATTGAAGAAATTCATCCAATTTATAGACAAATTGGAGAAAAGACCAGATTAGCATGAAAGTGATTCGAATGGAAATTCAAATCAAGAATAGCAAAATTATGACAAGTGTATGACAAATTGCTATGCAAGGATTATGACAAGAATTTGAACTAGAAATAGACATTTAGGAATTTAGGAGAAATTAGAAAATTAAGTTAGAAATAATGACTTGGAAATTAGGAAATTGATGCAAATTAGGTAAATTAATTAATAATTTTTCATTCATTAATTAATTTACAAAAAGAGGAGGAATTAATTAGCCAATTAAATAAACATTTAATTGTGACAAGAAGACTTAGGATAGATAAATAAATTATTAATCCTAGAGGGAAAATGACAAACACGATTAAATGAATAAATCATAAAACCCTAGAAGATGAATTAGAAATGCAAGGATGACAATTAGGTCTTGACAAAAAATAATTGATGTAGGATCGATTTGATCATGATTCTGACTTGATAAAGGACCAATGCTAACAAATGATTTGATATTGGTTGACAAATTGATAGACACCAATTGACAAGGAACAATGACTAATTGATCCAAATTGACATGATTGAAAAGGACAACGATCGATGACAAATTGATCGCAAAATTGACGAGATTGACAAGAGGACAAGGATCGATGACAAATCGATCACAAAATGACAAGATTGAAAAGGACAATGATCAATGACAAATCGATTGCAAAATTGACGAGATTGACAAGAGGACAAAACCCTAATTCTATCATTGATTAGGATTGACAATATCCAAAATGAAATCAAATTGACGATGTCAAAATATGACAAATGAGCATGCATATTGATGTGACAGGATAAAATCGACCAAAATCATGACTGAAGGTTATTATCGACAAGACCAAATTCAAAAGTGAGACAAATGAAGAATGTAGAAGAAGGACTCGATGCTCGCAAATGATAAAAACCAAGTGCGCGACATAGGAGAAATGTTAATGCGACACAAAAACCCTAAAATAAGGCAATCCACAAATGTTAAAGTATGATTCCGCAAGCATTGACCATTTTTAGACGTCTACAAATACCACTGCTAAACATGGCCGTTCAATAGTTGAATAATTCAGCTCATAGCCTACTAGTGTCCGACTGATATAATAAATAGCCTGTTCTTTGCCTTTCTCATCCTATTGGGCTAAGAGAACTCCCAGTGCCATTTTAGTTGCAGAAGTTTACAATATGAATGGCTTCCCTTCTATAGGAGGCATTAGGATAGGTGGCGACAGCAGATAATCCTTGAGAGTTTGAAATGCTGATTGACATTTCTCAGTCCATTTAAAAGTGACACCTTTATGCAATAAATGCTGGAAGGGATGACATTTGTCTGCCAATTGAGCTATAAACTGGCGGATTGACTGTAACTTTCCTTGCAGACTTCTTAGTTGACGGAGATTTGAAGGAGGAGGCATATCTATTATTGCTTTAACCTTTTCAGGGTATACTTCGATGCCTCTATGAGAAACAATGTACCCTAATAATTTGCGAGCTGTGACACCAAAGACACATTTCTTTGGGTTGAGTTTGAGCTTGTAGGTTTCCATTCGCTCAAAGATGGGGCCAACGATGGCTAGATGACTATCTCTTGTGATAGATTTGCATAATAGGTCATCAACTAGTCTTCCATCAAAGTATGCATAAAATCATGGAAAATTGTCATCATAGCTCTTTGATATGTTGCACCAGCATTTTTAAGAGCAAAGGGCATCACATTCCAGTAGTAAGTACCCCAAGCACATGTAAATGCAGTCTTATGTTGATCTTCAGGAGCAATACAAATTTGATTATACTCGAAAAAACCATCCATCAATGATAGCATCTCATATCCGGCAGTCATGTCAACTATGATAGGCATGCTTTATTAAGATCCCTAAAATCCGTACAGATTCTGATGCCCCTAGTTACTTTGCTAACTGGTACCAAATTTGAAATCCAGTCTGCATAATCAATGGGTCTGATAAAGCCCACATCTAATAATTTTTTTAGTTCTACCTTGACCAAGAGAGCCACCTGGGGATGCATCTTTCTGAGTTTCTTTTTGATGGGCTTGGCATCTGATTTTAATGGCAAGTAGTGAAGGACTAATTCTAGATCAAGGCCGGGCATATCTACATAGGACCATGCAAAACTAATCTTCTTCTTAAGAAAGAAATTGACAAAATCTATCTTTTCCTGTTTTGATAGAGAAGCAGCGAAATGAATGACCTTGGGGTTGTCAGGTGTACCCAAATTTATCTCTTCAGTCATTTCCAACAGCAAGGTTGATTTATCCTGACTTGATAGGGGTATGTCCAATCTTCCACCTTTGGGTGCCTCAGAGAGATTTTCACTCGTAGGTACATCTTTTATTTTTATTTTTTCATGATCAGAGAGTGCCTTAGAGTTTTCACTCAAAGACCTATTCTTGTGATTTTTTACTGTTTCTTTTTCATTTTGATGACTAGAAGATGGAGTTGACTCCCCAAAATATGTTGTGGAATCTAAATCAATAGTAAATCTTGCCTTATGATCACCTTGTGGTATGCCTTCTCGAGTCCAAGAAATTAGGCAATTGCTTCGTCATTTTGAAAACAATCTAATGTGAGTGGTTCTTGTTGGTCATGTTGGATAAGTTGTGGATAGACAAGGGGCATGTCATCATCAGTTTTAAGGAGAGAGAGGGCTGAGATGGTCAAAATGTAAACATCTGTGGTATCACTATCTGAACTGCTAGTATCTGATTCGGATCTTGGATCCCAGAATGACTCTATCCAAGCATTAGGGCATGTTTTAGGAGGGGGAGTTATTTCATGTTTGTCTTCCACAGGTAAATCATCAGGGTCAAAGAAAATATTGTCAAGGGCATAGGAGCTAGAAGAAAAGGAACTCCACTCCTATTCATTGGAATCAGTTTCAGGTCGGGTATCCTCAAGTGTTGTTTCATCAACAGAGTCACACCCCTTTCTACATGTGGTCACTTTGGTAGATGAGGCTCCAATTTGCAATGGTACAAAACCTAACCCTAAAGTGGGAGGTTGCATCTTGGGTATAATAGGTTCTAGTCTTCCTTTCTTGTCAGGGCCCAAGCCACTGCAGCCATCATATCCCTTTTTCTGCAGCATAGTAAACCCTTTGCCATACCGCTCCACCGACAACCTGATAGGTGGTGTCTCAGTTGGATCCTTATAAAGCCAATCTATGACATCATCATCCAAAGTTTCTTTGTCAAGTTCACCCCATCTTTTAAATGTAGTGGGGGGCTGATATTGAATGACTATCTTAGGTTCCTTTTGCAACAAATGTGGTTTGCCATGTGATTTTGGAGATATTGGTAAATTCCCAATGAGGAATGTTTGAGCCATTGAATACTCTCCGCATCCTTGGTCCTATATCTTCAATTTTCCTTTGACAACATCTAACAATTCATTAGGATCCACATAATTATGTGAGTGGGCCTCTCTATTGACTGGGACTTGTTGCTTCAGGGAATCTTTTAGATTAGCACAAAATTGAAATGGATTATGATCTCTTGGAATTGTTATCTCAGTCCCATTGTAAGGATATTTTAAACATTGATGATAAGTAGATGGAACTGCTTTCATTGTGTGGATCCACGGGCGGACAAGAATCATATTGTAAAGGAGATCGAGGTCTAAGACCTGCAGGAAAGTGTTTTCTGTCACTGGACCAACTCTGATAGGCAATGAAATTACCCCTTTAGATGGACCCTCAGCATCATCATATTGTTTGATTGTAATTCTTTTGGAAGAATCAATGTCATTTTCTATATAACCAAGACCAATGACTACCCTCAAGGTACAGATGTTAAGACCTGCTCCGCCATCTATCAAGACTCGTTGGATTTTGCAATTATGGACAAAGACTTTGAGATGTAAAGGATCATTATGAGGTAGCTTATCAAGAGAAATATCATTATCAGAAAAGGCGACGTGTTGTGAAACAGCTAGATGTCCAATTCGGGCTTGAAACTGGTCAACATCAATGTCTGTCGGGATAGTGGACTCAATTAAAGCTTTGTCTAGGATTGTGCAATGCATAGGGGACATTTTCAACAACTCATGAATTGATATTTGTGCAGGTGTCTTCCCCAGATGATCTAGGAGATTATATTGACTCGTAGGAGTTGATTTGGGAGGAATTGCATAAGCTCCTTTCAGGACTATTTTGGATCGACAAGTGGTGACTGTGCAAGAAGGATCTTGTCCCTTTATTCTTATGGTGGAAACATACTCATTTGATGCTTGAAAACAATTGATGACATTGTTATAACCATTATTTGCATAATTAAGATTTGCTGTTTGGGTAGAGTTTGAAGAAGATGCTTTACCCTTATCATGATCAAGCAAAGGAGTTTTAAAAATTGTATGATCATTGTTAGAGGTCGCGTTGGGTGGGTCTACCTCAATTACTCCTTGATCTAACAAGTCTTGAATCATATGTTTCAATTGAAAACACGATGCGGTTTTATGTCCTTTTGATCGATGGTATTCACAATATGCATTATCATTCCACCAATGCAGCTTTACCAATGGTTCTGCCTCGATATCTGGTAACTTGATAAACTTTGCTTGTATTAATTATTTCATTACTGACTCAATAGGCTCTCCTAATGGTGTAAACTATCGAGGAGGCCCATCCCTTGATCGGAAAGGTTTTCATTGCTGGTTTTGTTGATTATATTGTTGAGTGTATTCTTGGTATTGTGGTTGTTGAGTAACATTGCTTGCTGGTGTTTGATTATGTTCCATAGTTGACATATTAGGAGGACTCAATTTCTTTATTGTGAATGGGGGTTGATTTGCATTCACCGCTCTTGCATCAACAACTCCATCATTAGTGACATTCTTGTTTTTGTACCAAAATTTATTTCTGTCCCCTGAATTGTTTGTGTTGTCACTATCTTTGTTGAGCTTACTGATTCCCTTAGCTACAAGAGCAGTTTCAATGTTCATCCCTTTCTTAATGAGTTTCTCAATGGTACTGGGACTTTTCAATTTGAGTTCATACATCATTTCTGGGACCAAATTTTGAATAAATAAGTTCACTTGTTGTTCTTCAAGTATATCTAGGGAAGAACGACTATACAAGCTTCGCCATCATTGCAAGAAAGTTGCTAATGGTTCACCTTGCTTTTGCTTGGTGTTGCATAAATCTGACATGGTCACTTCACTGTCAATGTTGAATGCAAAGTGGAATATAAACTTTTGAGCCAATTCTGACCAAGTCTTTATATTTCCTAGCAAATGCGAATACCAATCCATGGCTTGTCCTATGAGACTTCGTGCGAATAAGCGCATTAAATATGTTTCCTCATAACTCACATCAGTACATGCTATGAAAAATGCTCGAATATGGTCTTTTGGATTGCCATTCCCTTTATATTTCTCAAAATTAGGTGCATCAAAATGCTTAGGGAAGGGAGGCATGTACAAGCTCTTGTCAAATGGATTAGGACATAAATCTTGATCTATGTACAATTTCTTTGTCCCTTTGGTTTCCAATGCGTCGACTTGTCGTTGCAACTTCTCAAGCTGCTATGCAAATGTGTCAGGTATCGAAGATTTTGGAAGTTCATCATTCACTCTTGGGTGTACTCTTTGTCGATACATCCTGCTCTCCATTGGCTGTTGATGCTCATAAATTGTTGTCTTTGGTGTCTCTGGCATATAAAGTTCTTGATACAGCTCTTGTTGTTGTGGTTGTGTCGTGCCTTGACATTGACCTTGTTGTTGTGCTTGTTGTGGTGGAATCATGATTGGTAGCCTTGGTTGATATTGCAATTGAGGGTGTTGTTGATATTGCACGGACATCAATTGTGGTTGCGAAGTATGATAATTTGTTTGTCTTGGCACATATTGAGGCACATGTTGTTGTTGATGTTGACGAATCAGAAGTTGCTGACTTTGTGCCAATTGTTGTTTTCTTGATGTAAATCCCATCATTTGCAAAAAACTTTGTTTGGGAGATTTTTGTTGTTTCTCCTTGAGATGGGGCATGGCACTTGCATTGACTTGCTATGTTGTTTGTCCAATCCACTATGGTGGTTGCAAGTTTGAATTAACTTGTAATGGTGTAGAAGACACCGCAACATGTTGTTGAATGCGATATTGTTGTTGTTGTGCATTGCTTGTTTGCACATTCGATTGTGCCTTTTGTGTATTACTTAATTGTTTCAACATTTGTTGTTGGTGGAAACCACTATTTGTAGCTCTTTGTGTTGCCATTATCGAAGGATCTGTCACAATATTTTGCATAATAGGTACTTTAGTATTTGGCAAATATATTGAACTTAATGGGACATAGGAACTTTGTTGCATTGTGGAATTGTTTTGGACATTGGTGAGATCAGGCATTCCAATCGTAAAGCTTTCTTGTATCTTAGATTTTGATCCACTTGTAATTATTCGAGGAACCATTTCTTGTTGAGGGACAGCTATCAATATTTGTGTGGCCCTCATTTGATCTTGTGTTACATGTGTTGTATTAAATAACGGATTGTTTATTGTTTCAAATGGTGACTTCTAAGGAATAGTCACTGTCAATGTTTTTGAAGCATGTTTACTCATCAAGGTGTGTTGAGGTTCTTGTTGCACATTTTCTTCATTTGGATGTGGAGAGAAACTTAACAACTCACCGCCTTGTTGTTTTTGCACATTAATTTTCTCACTTGAGGAGGTCACATTACTCATCATGTCAAGATATTTTTGTGGGAACATCTTAAAGACCTTGTTCAAGAATTTATGCATCGTTTTTGTCAACTTTGGATCTTTAAGGAACATATCAACATCATCGGAAGCATCAAAATCTGATGAAGAATCTGGTAAAATATTTGGATTTGTTTCTTGTTGAATGCCTTGATATGAACCAAATCCTTGTGAAAGAGTTTGTTCCTCATGTAATAGTTGAATTTCATGTTGCAGGTTCAGTTGATTCCAATCAAAAGGTGCATTTCCTCTTGGTGTTGGTGGAACACTCCCATATCTTGGTTTCATGGGTACAAACACTGGCTCATATAATGGAGGTGGTCCAAGTTGAACCATTCCATATGGTGGTAATGATGTGTTTGACGAACCTTCAATTTGTAATGACTGACTAGGTTGCAACTGTGAGTTTGATATGTTGTCAATGGGTTGATATGTTGGTTTGCCCATCTTCTTAGATTTTGACCTTGTTTCAACAGGCATGTCACTATGCAAATGGAATTTTTAAAGGATGGTGTATGATATGCAACTAAATGCAAACTAAATAGACGAAAATGCAATCTATGGAAAGAATGCAACCTATGTTTTTGGTTGTTTTTCAAGATTTTGACAAACTTTTTGGAATACAAATCTAAAAAAAGAGACCCTTAGGAAATTGAAATGATGTCTAGACCTCAAAGGACAAAAGGACCAAGTGACAAAAGGACAAAATGACAATGTCTCCCCTATATGCTTGGATACTAGGCTAGCTTTGACCAAATGACATTGATGACAAAAAGACAAAAGTTTGATAAGGTCTAGACTTCTTAACAACGACTTAGGGTTTATTCAAAGATTTGGATTACTCAAGTATGACAAAACCTAGTTTTTGAGACTACATGCAAGAAAGCAATGATTATGACAATGACTTAGGATATGATATGAAAATGATCTAAGGATATGATATGACAATGCAATGATAAGGATATGCGAAGACCACTGACTTGGAATATGCAAAATGCAACCAAAATGGAAATCTGTCTTGGATATGAAAATGAAATGCAAACTTAGGGAAAATGATCTTGGACCTAAGTGCAAAATGAGGACGCTTGCAATGAAAGGACTAAAATGAAAGGAGATGACAATATGCCTTAGGACCTAAGTGGGACTATGCAAAACCTAGCCTAAAGTGACATGAATTTTGAAACAAAGACATTCAATGTTTTGACAAGCCATGTTCAAATGTTGGATGAATACTTGGACAAATCTGGGACCTTTGTTTAGATTGTGATTTAAGTTGAATGTTGTTGATTTTGAAAATCCAAGTTGATTATGAGCACTTTTGAAAGCTTGTTTTTAATTTACCCTTTGACAATCACAGAAAACAAAATGTTTGTTTGACTTTGACTCAAGACAATCAAGCATATTTATGACAAATCCTATGGATGGCAAGGGCAATATCTGTTGAATCCTCTAACCATAAAATACAACACTTAGTTGGATAGCTAGACGCTTGGTAGCACTGGCTCCCCCTTACAGTGCACTCACTTCTCAAGCATACCAAGCTTCAAGTTCAAGGGGCATCACTTCCCAAGAACTTGCTATCTCTAACTAAGGAGTACATGAGAGGTGTCTTCAGCATGCACGTATCACAACGCCTGAGCCAACAGATAGAAGGATTTTGGCATCTAAACAAGAGATTCTAGTAAGGGCATCCATTTGGGTGGGTATTGATCTAGCGAATAAATCATCGCAATACCATTCCAGCACCCGTTGTCTACAACTTTCATTGCATCCACAGTTATTTAGAGTGGTTCGGAAGAGATTGGTTTTAGCCCGTCACCACTTAGGGTCGTTCCCTCTCACCAATGCCTATGCGAAGTGCCAGGCAAATCGGGAGGCAGGCCCAATTCTAAGGGTTAAAACATGCAATCAAACTAAAGGCAATCAAAGCATGCATGGTGTTCATTAACCTTTACGAAACTAAATGTGCAACTACTTTAAAAATCACATGCAAGATGTTTTAATAGAAGTCTTTGACCGCGTCCTGCATAAGATTTGTTAGTAGTTTCATTCTTTGTCTTCGTCACACGTAATGCCAAGGTGCTGCACAGAGAATCGGTACCAAAGAAAAACCAGAATATAAGAATAGAATGAAAACAAAGTAATTTGCAAGTAAAAACACTGGTTTCACCTCTGTTTCTGGCCTTACATAGGCGCAGAATGTGTCAACACATGCGCAGAATGCCTTGACATAGGCGCAGAATGCCTTGACACAAGCGCAAAATGCCTTGACATAGGCACAAATCTCTTTGACATAGGCACTGGTATCCTTAACATAGGTGTAGATCCCTCCTACATAGGCATAGAAGTGCCCAAAAAGCCCTGAGTTGCCCCGTTTCTTGGGTTCTTACCTACAAATCAGCTCAAAAGTACTCAAAAACATAGTTAAGGGGTTAGTCCATGTTGGGTTCACCAATTAATGTAGATAGGAATTTGGAATTCATCAAAGCAAATAGAAATTAGATGAGCTCAATCACAAAAACTAGATTGCAATGATAAGAAATCCTAAAAACATTCAATAGAGATATTGAAAATAAGACATTCAAACCAAATGTAAACCATTACAAACACAAATATCTCCTCCAGAATTCTCCATTGTCCTTCTTTCTCCTTCAAATTAGTGTGTTTGTGGATCTCACCTACAAGTGCATAAGCATAGTAGGAAAGCAAGATTGACAAGATGAGATGACAATGTAAGGATACTAGAAGCGTGATTGATTCTCTGAAAATGTGATTAATGGATCCTTTGATTGAAGAAATTCATCCAATTTATAGACAAATTGGAGAAAAGACAAGATTAGCATGAAGAGATTTGAAAGGAAATTCAATACAAGAATAGCAAAATTATGACAAGTGTATGACAAATTGCTATGCAAGGTGTTATGACAAATTATGACAATTTATGACAAATTATGACAAATTGCTATGCAAGATGTTATGACAAAAATTTGAAAATAGAAATAGAAATTAGAAGAAATTAGAAAATTAGGTGAATTAATTAATAATTTTTCATTCATTAATTAATTCACAAAAAGAGAGGGAATTAATTAGCCAATTAAATAAATATTTAATTGTGAGAAGAAGACTTAGGATAAATAAATAAATTATTTAACCTAGAGGGAAAATGACAAACAAGATTAAATGAATAAATCATAAAACCCTAGAAGATGAATTAGAAATGCAAGGATGACAATTAGGTCAAGACAACAAGAAATTAATGTCGATTCAATCATGATTTTGATTGACAAAGGACCAATGTTGATAAACGATTGAGATTGGTTGATGAATTGACCAAGATTGATAAAGAGACCAACGATTGAGATTGGTTGACGAATTGACCAAGATTGATAAAGGGACCAAATTGACAGGCGCCAATTGATGAGGAACAATAATTGATCCAAATTGACACGATTGAAAAGGACAATGATCAATGACAAATTGATCGCAAAATTGACGAGATTGACAAGAGGACAAGGATCGATGACGAATCGATCGCAAAATGACAAGATTGACAAGAGAACAAGGATCGATGACCAATCAATCGCAAAATTGACGAGATTGACAAGAGGACAAGGATCAATGATGAATCAATCGCAAAATGACAAGATTGACAAGAGGACAAAATCCTAATTCAAAAGCGCGATAAAAATGAGGAATGCAGAAGAAGGACTCGATGCTCGCAAATGATAAAGACCAAGTACGCAACATAGAAGAAATGTTAATGCGATGCAAAAACCCTAAAATAAGGCAATGCGCAAATGTTAAAGTATGACTCCGCAAGCGTTGACCATTTTTAGATGTCTACAGTTCCAGTTGTGCCTTAAGTTTATCCTTTTTTACTTTCTCTTCATTATATCTGGCCACAAGTGTATCAAAAGATGACTAAGCACCTTCTATAGTTCCTTGATGAGTTTGTTTTCCAAGCTTAATTTTGTTGATGACATCAACTGTGGGTTAAACCTTATCAATGTTTGTGTCTGGAGGAGGCACATCAATCTCAACATACTTGTTCTTTGCCTTTTCCACCTTGAATCAAGAAAGAGTCTTAGCCCTCTTTATAGTTTAAGGCTTTACTAGGGTCAATTGGCTAAAATCAAAGTCATCCGGGGATATGGCTTGTTTCTTCCTTTTTGGAGTATTTGAGAGAAACCAAGGCAGTAAGGAAGAATCATCTTCAAGCCTTGCAACCAATGTCTGAGATGGATTTTTCTGTATTTTGTGTAGCAATGGTTACAATAGGTGGAGTACAAGTTAAAACAACAAGTTTCACAAAAGCATTAAGATTATGAGTCGTCTCTAACATGAACTTATCAAAGTCATCAAGCATGGTAGTAGATACTTCAGACATGTTTGGAAAGGAAGAAAACATATTTTCAATAGTCTTGTGAAGTAGCTAGAGACAACTCACTATTGGTGGAAGATGGAATAGAATGAACAACCACACTAGTATCTATTGGAGTATATGAAATGATAGAACCAAAAGGTGCAGATAGAAACCTATGAGGGTACAGTAGCTGGAACAAGATTCATTACCCGAGTAGATCCTTTTGTATCCTGACATCTTGGGGAGTTCCTAGCAATATTTCCTCATCAAATACTTCTAGTTCCTCATCTTTTAGTTATTCCTCAAATTGTTCTTCATCAATAGGTTCATCTTTTAATTCACCCTCTTCTCATTCTCTTTCTTCTTGAAAAAACTAAGTAGAAAGCTCACCTTGATCTTTACCTTTACTCTTTCCCACAATGAATTTTTATTTTGGAGACTTTTGCGAAGCTGTAGGATCTTGCCTATTCTTGGTTTTAAGCTCTGATCTTCTGCCAATAGGTCCAGCCATATCATCCTTTCATCCAATATCAAATGGCTTCAATTGAATCCCTTTGTGTAACAACCAAAAATTAGTGTTTGCAAGGATGTATTGGAATTTGACCCTTATAGAAGTCATTTCCCTTTGAGACCATTGAATGAATGGCAATGGTGTCTTCAAATTTTTTATCAACATATGTTGTATGCAAAATATTTTCATCATCCTTCATTCCTTCTAGGATATCTGTAAGGTTAAGGTTTTTTATTTGCTCCAGAGTAAGACAAGAGAAGTCAAGTCTTCTAATGTGTTGGTAAACAAATTTGTCTCTCTTTATTTATTTAACCTTGCACATTATGGCTCACGAAAAGAAAGACAAATTCCCTACCAATCAATTGGAAAATCATTATATTTGATTAACCTCTGAATTAAGGTACAACTCCCTCTAATAAATATTCAATCAGCTCCAATTTACACACAATCAATAGAATGCTTTTCACGAGAAAGCACTAAAAGGTAATTGCATTCACTAGACAATACAAAATGAATGCAAGCACTGATCCATATATAACTCTTTATATAAAGCCGGCAAACTTCACATGTACACTAAAACAAAATGAAAAGCATTTTAAAGATGAAATTTGCTAATAATTTTCTGCACACATAGAAAGTATAACAACTCCTTTTTTGAAACAGATTTTCACATAAATCAAATTCCAAAATAACAAACGCACAGATTTGAAATCAAAGAGAACTATTAATGAGATTTTCATTCATTGATGTATATCCACCCTCTGCATACACAACATCTTTAGCTAATTTAAAAGATAGTCTTTTCAAAAACTTCATGAACCTTTTCAAAGTCATTACAAAACATATATATAGGTTGCCAGACAAATAGTTTTTAACCAAAGTAAAATTAACTCGTAAGAGTTAATAGAAAACAACCCTAACTATATAACTTAAACTAAGGAAACTGACTAAACTTGCTGGCAAACAATTGCCAGCTGTGCTAGTCATGTTGTCTGCTCGGTCCCGGTGTCATTGCTTGGGTTGGGGTTTTGGACAGACACCATCACCGCCTTCGCCAAACTCCAATCTCAATGCACCTTTGAAAATTCTTGAATTACAGTTACGTGTGGCAAATTGATGTGAATTACTCTCTGCTTCTAGAGATCCTTCTTTCTCTTCACCATCTGCACTTTGTCTCTGTGGGAATCTAGGTGATCAAGACAAACTGTGAGCATCGACTCCACTTTGGAAATCCTCATGAAATCTTCCACAGCCAAAGATTTCTCCTCTTTGATTTCTTTAATGTGGATGTTGAACTGGTTAATCATCTCTATGGTATCTTCAAGGGTTTCCCTATCTTCTTTAAGCAATTGAACATCCACGCAGTGCAAATCCTTCTGCATGGTCACCCTTAAAGCTATTAATTCGCCACGTAGACAGGCTGATTCATTATGACCCTGTTCAATAATTTGGTTGCGCCATTCAATACTCTCTTTGCAAATAAACGTTGCATCTTCATTTAACCCAGGCACTTGATTTTTAGTAAGAAAATTCATCTGACCATAATGTGGAATATCGCACATCTGTTTTGAAATCACTTCCCATTTAGTTTTCTCTTTTTGCCACGAGATTAAGTCAGAATCCAATGCCTTGGTGACTTCATTAGCATCTTTGAAGATCTAGACTAAATCTGTTATGTAATTGGTCACCTGATGCATGATCGAGGTGAACCATTCTGAGAAAACTTCGGCAATCATCCTATTTCGTTGAACCTCATCAAAGAATTTCTGATTACCAAGTGATTTTGGGCTAAATGATCCCAAACTTTGAGACAATGGTAATGGGCTATTTTGCAGAGCATGAATATACTGAGCCATTTGCGTTAAATTTTTCTTTAACTCAGCCTTATCTCTCTCATCTTTCCAAGTATGAGAGATAATTCATTTAGTCAAAGTCTCCAGATGTATCACATCTACGACTCTAGTTTCGACCCCCAAATCAACTCGTTCAATAGCATAGTCTGCTTCTGAAGCAATAACATCATCTTTGTCAGATGCAGGTTTGGCAACGTCTATGGTCCAATGCTTCGTGCTTTCATCGAAATCAATCATGGCCTCCATTTTTAGCTTTTTGGGTTTTGTAGACTTTCCCAAACATTTACTCACACCATCCTCCATTGATACTGAAATAGGAACCATGTTCCTTTTCCTAGTGATTGAATCACTCAACCACTTGGGTGCCAGAGTCAGTTCCTTAGATGGCATGGGTGGAAATCCTGCTGAGGGTGGCAATGTGGCACTGTTTGCATGAGACTGGATATCAAGTGTCCATGGATCCTAGAAAGTAGTGTCTACGTTGGTTGAGACCTTGTCTGTATCAGAAATAGGGGATGTCATATCACATAGTGCTTCCTCTACGTCTAGATCAAGAATGAGATGGGGAGCCGATAGCTGAAAGGTCTTCTTGGACCTTGACCTGGTAATTCGACCACCAATAGTAAGCTCAACCCCAGTGTCAAGTTTCTCTTCTTTAATCCTTGTCTGCCTTTTTCTTGCGACAGAAATGGGAATGTTAGCTAAAATAGAAGTTTTGCTTGCGGTATTCCTCTTCCCACTTTTGCTTCTTGAACTAGTTGCTCTTGCCGACTAGAATCGGAAACTCCTAAGCCAATTTTTTGTCCTACAAATTACATTGAAAGTGCATGTCTGAATACTATCCTCCATCTTTTTACTCCAATCCACCTCTGGAAGAAGCTCATTATGCACCCACTTTAGAAACTCAGAGAAGCATATCCTCATCATTATTGGTGATGCCTGAAGTGTCCATTGGCAATTTCATGTTGTGGATTTGCTTCAAGGTTAACCAGGACCAACTCCTTTTCCTCACTTCAAATTCATCCGAGCAACCCTCCCAATAATCTTCCAACTGAGGCACATGCTGATCGAGCACGATCTTCTTTACATATTGGGCGATAAAATCTTTACTATCAAAATTATCTCTTTTCACAAAGGTCTTCAAATGAAACCTTTTAAATTCTAGCTCAAGATTCAGTGCATCAGAGACAGACCTGCAGCTATAATGGCCTAAATCAATGGGGAAAATCCCACTTGTGTCGGAGTCCTCACCATAATCCTTTGTGACATAGGCAAGCTTCCTGGAAATTTTGATCAAAATATAGGAGTTTGAAACATACCCGGGTAGCCTAAAGGGTTCACCTTTAAATCCTCCAACCCTTAGGTAAGTGAAGTGTCTAAACTATGTAAAGAAACTATCATAAATGTTAACAAGCTCAATAGCTTCTGCAGACATCCTTCTATGCAAGTTAGCTTGTAATTCAAAGGTCAACCTCCCAGTGAAAATATCATTCCAACGGAGATAATCATCAACATGCCCTTGTAAAGTCAAATTAGGATGATACTCATAAATTCTTATGCCTTGAATCCATTTTGCATGGGACAATCCAGACCATTCTCTCACACAGGCAACAATATACAATAGGTAGGAAGACATATAAAAGTTAGGCATTCCAAGATAATTACTCAAACCTTTGTGTAACCTTTCCACGATAACAGTTCCCCAGTCAATGAACCGATTTTTATCCATAGTGACCTGGATGAAGAAATACATCCAGTCCTCCCAAAAGAAAGAGTGGGAATCACCCTTTACTCTGCTTAACAATATTACCAAGTCTCGAATTGTGGGAATTAAATGCTCACGGGTTAGAGGTCTCGGCAGCCTTAAACCTCCTTTCTGGAATTTTAGAAGCCAATTCTGTGCAATAACAGTTCTGTAATACTGCTTTTACTCGAAGAAAATTCCATACAATTTTCCAATCGTCCAATCTTCATAGGGTTCCTAGTGTGGGATACCCATAGCTGTCATTACTATCTGTCTATCTATGGATAAAAAAACCTCACCATTATTTTTCCTTATGCATATATTACCCTTGTCATAGTGATTCATACATTCTAAAACTAATTTAGGGCAAGGAGCAGCTGTGGGAAATGTGGCTGCTTCTAATAACCCACTCTGTGCAACATCTCTCGTCATAGGTTCTGTGGCTGGGTTCCAGACTCTTTCTTGAAAATCATCTAAATCCAGTTGAACTAATGTTGTATCACCTAATTCTGATAAAGAGCTTACAAGGGAAGATGATCTCATCAATTTGGGCAAAATATGTTAGGAATCCCACAGATACTAAGAGGGGGGGGGGTGAATCAGTATTTGACTGGTATATAGAATTTCTTAATTTAAAACATGCAGAACATAATATAAGAGAGTACCAGTATGCAAGAAATAATGGCATAAACAGAATCAAGAACATCCACATGAAAAGCACACCATAACACAAGATATTAACAAGGAAACACAGTGTGGGAAAAACCTTGGTGGGATTTGTGACCCACAATATTCACTTATTGGCCAATAAGAGAATACTACTTACAATAGGGGCCTGCACATGCAGGAAGGCCAACTGCCTAGAGCTCACTGCTCAATGGGAAGTCTGACTGACTTACAATAAGGATTATACAAATCCAATATCTTGTATTGCTTTACAATAGCATCTTCAATGCCAGATTCAGTACCGGTTCTTGCTCTGATCTTTACATATACCCATTAACCTATATTTCGCACAATAGGTCTACCTAATATTTTCCTTAATGCTTCTACACATTATTACAAATGTCTACAATGATCTCTTTTATATATAAGAGTAATTTTACAATTTTCCAAGTCGGCTTACAAAGTTTTTCAATAATAAACAAAATATAATATAACAAAATCCTGTCGGCCTCTGTGCCAGTGTCGGTGTAGAGTGTGATCTATTGATGCCGATATAATGTCTTTGCTAGTGCCATAGGATTGCAAGGTTGCCATCAATGAAAAAACCTTCAATCACATACAATGTCTCATTGGAGTGTGCATATCCCAACAATCTCCCCCTTTGGCATTGATGGCAACACTCATGAGAAATTTCAAAAGTGTATCCAAAAATGTGAAGTCAAAAATGTTACCAGAAACGTGTGTGCTCCCCCTGAGCATATGATTCCTATGATTTGAATTTTCTCATCTCAGTACTCCCCCTTTGGCATCAATGACAAAGGTTGTCAAGATGTCAGGAGAGTTTGTAGTTTCAACCTTGTAACTGGGTGGTTACAATTTGAAGAAACGTTCTCCCAAAATCAAGTTTATACTATCCATAAACTTTTTTCTATCCTTTATTGTTGTCTCTATTCTCTTCACTATACCAGTGAGATGTTGTAAATGCTCTGCTGATGTTTTCTTTCCTTGTATTAGTGCCTCAAAAATTTCCTTCCACAGAGATGCTAGATAGTCCAATCTTGGACTTAGTTTTGATCTCAAATGTTTTGCCTTATTTATTATTCTTTCTTTCTCTCTTTCCAATTTAAGTAGTTCTTCCTCAAAATTTGTTATCTTCTCCTCAAAAACTGATAGTGTATCAGGTGAGTTGACAAAACTATCTGCAAGTTTATTGATCTCATCCTATACCTTTCTCATCTTCTTGTCTATATCTACAGTCAAAAAGTTTGTTTTATAGGTATCTTTGTACAAATTTTTGTACTCTTTTAACAAATTACATAATTATGGTAGAAGTGTGTCAAAGTCTCTGTTACACTTCTTTATTTGCTCATCAAAGAATTTCTGTTTTTCAATTTCTACCTTATCCTTTAATGACTCTTCCTTTATTTTCTCAATGTTTTCTATGATATATTTACACAGTGTATCAAGTTGTCCTAAAGAATCTTTGTTGTCTATATTACAGTTTGGAGCAATTCCCATCAAAATTGGTATGGTATCATCAATTGCCTTGTAAGCTTGTGAGCTACAGTCGGTTATTTTCTTGATAGAATCTAATAGTACCTCAGTCACATTAGTTGATTTATATCCTGATGATGAACCAATAATCTGAGCATTAGTGGAAGTAACCAAGATTGTATTGACCTCTGGTAGGTTTGTTTGTGTCTGCATTTCTTTAAGCAATAGTTTTCCTACTTCACTACTTGTCGGTGGCACTATTTCCTTATGTACCTATTCCAGTTGTTGTTGTTCTGGAGCCTTTAGCTCTGTTTGTTTCTCTATATGTTGCATTGCCTCAATCTGTGTCTCAGTCTCTACCTTTTTCTTTTTATCTTCTGTCGATTTATCAGTTTCCTCAGCTACCGGAGGCTCACTAGCCATATCAGTCTTATCTGTTGTATCTTTGTCTACCACTATGTTGATCTTTTGAGTATCAACATTCACATTATATAGGACTTCAGGATTAGGATTATTATCCTCTACATCCATACTCTCAGCTGTCGGTTGATCTTTTGTTGTTTTTACCAATGAAGTAATCAAAGGAGGTGGGGGTAAGTTGTCTCTAACCTTGATGCTTGGTGGTCCACCAACTTTACCTTTCCCTTTGTCTCTATCTTTCTGATAAACTTTTATGAGTTTGGGATTCCTGTATTCTTCTTGTTTTTCCTTCTCAACTAGGAATATATCCCATCCATTTTCAGTCTCCTCAGTCACCTAATTAATTCTTCCAACCATTAGAGCAACGTGCTGGTGTGCAGTAGAAAATACTGTCTGGTTGGCTTGAGCAATTAGATCATCAATTTCTTTGGGAGAGTTTACCGGATATATAGCAAGTAACTTTTCAATTTTTATTTTCTTATCCAATTCTATTACTGCTTGTCTTCTTGCCTCTATTCTTTTGAATAATTCATCTAGAATTTCATTGACTACTTCCATCAAAAACTTCTTGTACATATCCATGTGCAATATAACACTATTTTCAACTTGCTCTTTTTCATTAGCTATTAAGGTGTCATATATTTTCTCTATGTTCTTCAATTTACCTTCCTCTGTGATTTCATTCAGTAGTATATCAAGAGGGGCCAAGTCTTTGTTTGTCCTTTTCTTCTTTTTGGGTGTCAGTTTCTTCTTTGGTGTGGCCTTTCTTACCAGAGATCTCACTGCTTGTTGCTTTTGTCTTGTCCTCCTGGGTGAGGGTGTGGTTGCCGGTGAGGGATCCTTTTTTCTTACTACTCTTTTAAAAGTTACAGGCATGTCACTCCCCGAAGAAGTACCTACCAGTGATAGGTGAGTTTCAGGTTGTGGAGCTGCTAACTCATCCTTTGTTATACCGGTTTTCTTCAATACATCTTCTTTGATGGCCTTTGCTTGTATGGAACCTTTCCTTACAACTACCTCAACCTTTTTCACACTTTTCTTCGATTGTATTTGTCTTTCAATATTTTCTGCACTACCAAATACTTCTTCCTTAGGTTCTCTGGGGGCTTCCAGAAGTGCTTTAGCATATGTTTTAACTATGTGATCGTCTGTTTCATAGCCCATCTCGGTTACCCAAACTGTCCTTGGGATGACTGCTTCCATCCAGATTTCATCTTTCTTAATTACAAAACATATTTCATCTTTGTATTTGTCAACAATCTTTTGTGATAGCCTGATTCTTTTCTTCATTTTGGCCTTTAATGCTTGAAAGAAGTCATGAATATTGTTTTCCTTGTCTTCTCCCATGTTATTGAATAGTTCTGTTAACTGTTTGCCTACCGGTATATCATATCCAAGTTCTTTGTAACCTATACCGGGAACCTATTTTATTATATGTAGCATTAGACATACTAACAGATTTCCAAACCTGAAAGTTCCTTTCTTGTCCTTCTTAATATTTCCAAGGTTGTCAATTAATTCACCCTTTAACCATTCACATATATCAATTTTTGCATTATCTATGACCATATCATAAGAACTTTTAATGCATAAACTTGAAACTAAATTGAGTTTATTAGCATGAGTAGCTTTATACCCTAATATCATATTGATGAATCTCACATTAATGTCTGTTACATCATTAACTCTTAGGGACCTCTTATCGAATGTTGCACCAGTTAGGCTTGTAACTAGGTCATTGGAAACCTTCTTGGTTTTATCTGGTCTTTTACCAATGGTCGGTAACCTTGTGATAGCTTTCACAACTTCCTTAGTGATTTTGTGGATTGCATCTAACCAGAAAAATTCTCCATGTACCCTGCTCAAGACTATCCTAATCACATCCTTGGGAAATTCAGGAATGCTAAGGATCCCTGTAAATCCTAGGGTCTCAATGATCTTGTGTTCATCTTTTACATTGCCAGTTTTATCACATATCACAGTTTTATACATGGTTTAAACTCCTCATCTCCTAATTCCTCAATGTTGCAGTGGATGTACGTTCTGGGGTCTTCAGCATAAACAACTCCCTTAGGAATTTGAGAAAAAGCACCTAATGTATCATCTTTCTTTGCTATCTTGGGAACTAATTGAAATATGGGCCTAGGTCTTTTTATCACTTCAACAATAGTAGGGTTTGCTATATATTCAATTGCAAAGGTGGATGCCATGATTAAATACCTTTTACTGCCTTTAGGATGGATGATTGCTTGGAGTGTTCTTGCTTCTTGCTCGAAATGCCTTAGCTTGGAATCTTCACACTCTTCGTAAGTTTGAAATCTCGATGAAATGAAATGGAGCCAAAACCTCAATTTTATAGAGTCTTTTTGCCATCTACCACATTAAATGCATGCCGGTTAAGTATTCACTTAACATTGTTTGCCGGTAATAAGAAATTTCCAACTTCTTATCTCTAACCGAGGGAGTAATAGCACATGTGTTATTAGATTGCCAAACCCTCAAGGAAACTTTCTTCAATTAGATGAAGAACTTCCTGCCGATGGAGCACTACTCTGTCCTTCCGGTGAAGCATCACTCTGTCCTGCCGGTGAAGCATTGGTTTGTTCTACCAGTGGAGGAGTATTCCTAATATTTAGATCAGCTTTTCTAATCCATTGTTTTGAGAATTCTTGCTTAACCTCTTCAACTTTTTCTTTACCTTTCAAGCTAGAACTTTTGTTGTCAACCGATGTTCCTTTACTTCTACAGAATTTAGCAATATGCCCAATCTTGTTACATGCATAACAAGTTACATTATTCTTCTGAATAGCTTTCCCATAACCTATGCTAGTTTGTGTTCTGCATTGATTAGATGAATGTCCAAATCTTCCACAAACATAACATCTCACATTCATTCTGCAGTTTTTCAGAGTTGTGACCTACTTTGTTGCATTTAGAACATTGACCAGTGGGTGTGTTGATATTTTGATAATTTCTAGATCTACATTCATTTTCTCTATGACCATACTTATTACAGTTAAAGCATTTACCATTGAATTTATAAACATTAGGTTGTCTTACTAGTTTGCTATGATCCTGAGTATTTGCAGTACGGGAGCTTTCACCAACTTCAAAGCCAATTCCAGAAGTGTCACCTTTAGGTTTTTGATTCTTTAGCAAGGTGCCCAGTTCCTCTAAGCTTTTCTTCAATTTTTCTTTATGTTGATTTGCAGTTTCTAGTTCTCTTTCTAAGACTTCTTTTTGTCTCATCAGTTCATTTGAGTCATTCTAAGTATGCATCAGATCTGTCTTCAACATGTCATTTTCATAGCTAAGTCTTGTGTTCTCATTTGCTACATCACTTAGTCTTCTAGTCAATTCTTCTTCATTCTTCTTCCTATCCTCAATCTCTTTGCAAAATCTCATAGTCATATCCTACATTTCATTCTTTGTTGTCATGATCTCTTGTTTTAACTTGCTTATCATATCATTAAGTGATTCCTTTTCATCATTCTCATTCTACAATTTTTCACAAAGTTCTTTTCTCTTATTTCTTGCAACAGTAAAATTTTCTTGAAGTGCCTGAATGATATCCTGAGCTGCCCTTAAATCATCTTCTAGTTTGATATTTTTTAATTTTTCTGCATCATAGTCTGTAAGAGCTCCTTTCAGCTGCTTCATGAGATTTTCCATCTTTACCAGTGTCAAGATCTTCCTCAAGCTGTTAGGCTTCTGAAAATAGAGGACCAGGCTCTGATACCAATTGTTAGGAATCCCACAGATACTGAGAGGGGGGGTGAATCAGTATCTGACCGGTATATAGAATTTCTTAATTTAAAACATGCAAAACATAATATAAGAGAGTATCAGTATGCAAGAAATAATGCAATAAACAAAATCAAGAACATCCACATGAAAAGAACACCATAACACAAGATTTTAATGAGGAAACCCAGTGTGGGAAAAACCTCAGTGGGATTTGTGACCCACAATATTCACTTACTGGCCAATAAGAGAATACTACTTACAATAGGGGCCTACACATGCAGGAAGGCCAACTGCCTAGAGCTCATTGCTCAATGGGAAGTATCACTGACTTACAATAAGGATTATACAAATCCAATATCTTGTACTACTTTACAATAGCATCTTCAATGCCAGATTCAGTACCGGTTCCTGCTCTGTTCTTTACATATACCCATTAACCTATATTTTGCACAATAGGTCTACCTAATATTTTCCTTAATGCTTCTACACATTATTACAAATGTCTACAATGATCTCTTTTATATATAAGAGTCATTTTACAATTTGCCAAGTCGACTTACAAAGTTTTTCAATAATAAATAAAATATAATATAACAAAATCCTATTGGCCTTTGTGTCGGTGTCGGTGTCCTAAGTGCCGGTGTAGAGTGTGATTTGTTGATGCCGGTATAATGTCTTTGCCGGTGCCATAGGATTGCAAGGTTGCCATCAATAACAAAACCTTCAATCACATACAATGTCTCATTGGAGTGTGCATATGCCAACAAAATAGGCCGCATGTTTAGCTTGTGATTTTCTCCAATTAGTCCCAGGCAAAGAAGGAAAGTGGAAACAGAACCAAACAGCTAACATAATACCCAGATCTTTAAAACAAACTGCAACAATTTAGAAAGTTGTTGAACATACCTTCCTCTGTCCTCTGAAAACCCCTATCGCAGTCTATTTCTCCTACTCCAAAACTCCTTCTCAAAACCTTCTCAAGAAAATAATAATATCAACGTGACATCTACTCAGTTTTAAAGCCGAGAAAATCTTACTGATCGTTACCACAAACTGTCTCCCTTACACTTCGTTCGTGTGGCCTTACTTTGAAATTATTGTATCGGAGCATGCCTTAAATGCTATATCACTTCACTTCTGACACTACGGATCCTCACACATACTTGCTATAAATGATAGATTTCAAATCATTAGAGAAATAATATTGCTCTCTTCTACGGTCGTTAATCATCTCTTGAAATGTGCACCATCACCTCGCGCCAAGTCACATGTCTTCTGAGAAACCTATACATCGAGCTCTGAATTTTGTGAAACAATAATGACACAAAATTAGCATGAGAAATGTTGAACTTTGAACTTTGAACCCAAAAGGTTCAAGTTCAAGGTTCAAAGAATGTAAAATACCGACAAGGACTAGCAAAGACTTAAAATCGCACAGAAGGAAAAACATTCAAAACAATGCCCATTGAACTTTGAACCTTGAACCAAAAAGGTTCAAGTTCAAGGTTCATGTTCAACACAGTGAAACTTAACAATGGCCGAGCTATATGAGTAAAATTAAACAAATGACTTGACCAACGGATTAAATGGGTATTACTCTGAGCAAGGACATATATGAAATGAAAATTTTATATGGGCCCAACAATGGCTTTGCATGGGGACTGGGACTTTAAAGTAGCAAGCAATGAACCTCAAAATCTCTGGTTTCACAAAATGACTAACCAAGGTTTGACTTACAACAAAACCGACACACCTAAACTAACACAACAAAAGAAAGTATGTACAAACCGACAGGGGATGCCTATTTACAATTGATACAGTTTTAAGTCCTACCCATTAGAGGACAGGGGTAGTTCAAAGCCATCCTGGTAAGCAAGTTTAAAAGAATTGGGGCCCTTTACCTCATGAATCACATAAGGTCCCTTCCATAGCGACTCAAACTTTCCATGAGCATCTTTTGGCTCTCTTCTTTTATCCTATAATAATAGCAGATCGCCTTTCATGAATTTTCTGGGCCTTGCTTTCTGATCAAAAATCCTTTTAACCTTCATCTGATGCTCTGTAATCCTATCAACCAGTTTTTCCCTTTCTTCTTCAATTCTAGTTAGGTATATAATTCTTTTTTCAAGAGAGCTCTGGAAAAATGCATCTTCTATCACTATCTGCAGCCTAGAAGCTGCTAACTCTAAAGGAAGAGAGAGTTGTGCGCCAATGCCATAGACTAGCTCAAATGGTGACATCCCTATGGCCCGTTTTGGCGAGGTTCGATCTACCCATAGTGCTTCATGCAACCTTTTATGCCAATCCCTAAAATTCTCACTAACCAACTTTCTCATGATGTTGATCAAATTCTTGTTACTCAATTTTGCTTGACCGTTACCCTGCGGATAATAATCAGAAGTGTGTGCCAAGGAAATTCCATGATCATAACAAAATAGACTTAACTCAAATGAAGAGAAATTTGATGCATTATCTGTGACTATTTTTTGAGGGACTCCAAACCCGACAAGAATATTATCCTTAAGGAACGTACACACAATCTCTAAAGTGGTTTTTTTAACAGGGATAGCATCCACCCACTTAGTGAAATAATCCGTTGTTGTTAATATGTTAGTATGCTCCGCAGTAGAAATGGGGTTCAAAGGGCCAATCAAATCTAATCCCCACTATTTAAATGGTTCTTCAATTACCATGGGTCTCAAAGGCAAGGTGGCTAACTGGGGTTTACCTATAAACAACTTGCACTTCTCACACCTTGCCATCCAGGCGTATGCATCCTTGAACATTCCCGACCAGTAGTAACAATTCCTCAAGATTTTATATGCAGTAACTGTAGAAGAGAAATGACCCCCGCATGCCTCATTATGAAAATTTTTCAAGAGATCTCCTTGTTACTACTTATCAAATTGCCATTAGTTTTATATCCAAAGTCATTACTACTACCGAAATATTTAGTCAGTATGAACAATCTAGTCGGTTACAGAAGGAAAACAGTCACAAAGTCTAGTATACACCAAGTTGTCTATTGAGTGTTATTTCATGTCTACTGAGAAGTAAAGATAATACACCAAGCTGATATACACCGAGTGAAACGTGTTACCAGATTCATTGAACTTGAACACACATATGAAAACATGTTACAAGATCAAGGCACATAGAACCGTTATCGCATTGGAAATTGCACATATAGATTTTGTATAATTTTGAGGTCATCTAACCAATGAAATATTTTGCATGGTTATTCATTCGAGAAATCATGTTTGTAAGATCGAAGCAATGAATCAGATCACCGAAATAAGAAATCTATTTATACAACATGAATTTAGGGTTAGAGACATATGTGAATGAGAGAAATGTGTGTGCATATGTGTATGAAGCAAGACTTATGTGATACATGAGAAATCACAGAGTATTATGATTGTTACAGAGACACAGAGGTCACCAAGAAGGTTTTTAGAGAATAGTCAAAGAACAGAGTAAATAGAAGGGTTTACCGAGTTACTTTATGAGTTATCGAGGTATGCTATAGGCAAGGTAATCTTATTTTGAGCACATAGAATTTGCTACAACATTTCAGATGTAAAGTTGCAGATATTTGTAAAGTCTTATTGTAATATTTTGAAGTTGTAAGAGAAACCTTTAACAAGGTAAAAGACTCTAATCAAGTCTATAAATTGTAAAGCCTCTAACCAAGTGCAACATTTATATAAAGTGTTGTAAAATCTTTTAGCAAGGTAGATCTAACAGATCTTGTTACTCCTAATAGGGCAAGCTATTAGAAATAGCTAAATATGTAGCTCTAATCGAGCACTCTTTATTATTGCAGTAGTGAAGTTGTGGGTGCCATCCCCACCACAGTTTTTCTCTCTAACCAAGAGTTTCTGCGTAACCAAAATATATGTGTTATGGAGTGAATCATGTATGATTGTTACTTATTTGTTTTAGCTTTATGTTATGTTACAGTAGTTTTTGGTTTATGCATAACAGTAAAGATATTGTTGATAAAAGGATTTGAAGTACTGATTCACCCCTCCCCTCTCAGTACATTAGCTTTCCATATTGGGCCTAACAATTGGTATCAGAGCTTGAATCTTGGAAAAGGGTTTAACTACCTAAAGAGAAAGATCTTATCAATGGAAGGCTACAAACAATCTCAGAGGATTGTGTATCTGCAAGAAGAATTGGATCATGCTAATCAAGTGATTGCAGACATGCAAAGGCAAATGCAAAAATCTCTAAAAGTGAGAGGAAGATTATCTGATGATTTGTAGGACTCTCAAGAGTTAGTGGAACAAATTGAGACATCATCTAAGAATAGTATGCCTGAAGAGACTAAAGAAATGATTGGACAATTGAAATAAAAGAACAAAGCACTGGCTGATTAACTAAAAGCAGTGAAAAGAGAACATGAACATTTCAGCACACAGATGACTGAAAATCTTGATGCATTGAGGACAACTGAGGACAAAGTAAGAGATCTAGAAAGAGAGAAACAACAACTTGAAGCTTTAGTATCTGATTAGGATGATGAAATCATAAGGTTGACTGGGATTCAACAAAATATGACAGATCAACTAGGTTATGTACATCATGAAGAAATTCTAAAGAATGATGAGAATCAAGCATTGAAACTTGAAGTATCAAGGTTGAGCAATGAACTTGAAACAGAGAAGAAATCCAAGGAAACACTGAAGAAGAGATATGAACCATCAAAGATGTTGGATGAGCAACTGAATACAAGATGACCCTACAAAGAAGGAGGACTCGGTTACAAAGGAAAAGACTCTACCAAGAAGGGAATCTGCACTATCGAGAGAGGAGAATCATCAAAGCAAGCTGGAATCAAGAAGAACATCAAAAGAAAGAAGCCTATTTGCAACTACTATGGAAATCAAGGTCATACTGCCAACATGTGTCAAATCAGAAAAGGTAAGCAACCGAATGCCACTAAGACCAATGGTTATTGTTACAATTGCAATAAATATGGTCACACATCTAATCAATGTAGGACAAAGTCTGTTAACAGTTATCAAAAGGCAAAATTCAAAGGGTTTTGTAAAAACTGCAATAGATATGGACATAGTACCGAGAAGTGTTGGTTTAAGCAAAAGAACCACATGTGGTCTGCACACCGAGCAAATACTAGAGGTTACCGAACTCACACAGATCCTTACCGACAATATTTTGTAGTGCCATGGGATTACAATACAAGGATATGGTGTGAATGTTGTGGAAGATATGGACATATAAGTGCCAACTACTTTGTAAGGTTTGGAATGAACAACCGAAGATCATGGAGAAATCCTGGTATGGCATGTTTTCATTATCACAAAGTTGGACACTTGGCTGGAGATTGCAGAGATCAACCTAGAGAAGACATTGAGGAAATAAAAGAGAAATTAAAGATGATTTGGAGAAAGAAGGAAATTGTGTCAAATAAAGAAAGAACCTTACCTACCAAGTTAGGTGCTCCCACTGCAAATTAATTGGTAAAGGTATGAAGGGACTGCATTCTCACAAGGTTAAATCTTAAACAATTCCTATTTTAGTATGTACTGAATTCAAAATCTGCATAGTAAGATGTAGTAGTAAGTTTGAAATTCTATCAGTCTTTTGGAGCCCTTTACAGGAAATTTGTCAAGTCAGTGAATTCAAGAAGCCTATCAAGTCGGTGTATGAAGGAAATTTGGTTACTCAGTTAAAGCGCAAAAAGGGAAAGAAAGTTAAGTAGAACCAAGTGCATTTAATGTCTTTGACCTAACTTGCACGGAGCCCGATAAGGTTTATTATGTACTTAAAGCATTCTTCAAGGTCTTTTTTCATTCACCAAGTTTTCGAGAAGCAGAGCAGAGTGAATCAAGGTGATCAAACCATCTTCAAAGCGAAATCTAAGGTATTTACATCAAATATCATCGCATTGCTAAGCTAGTTTACCAAACTCATTAAGTTGTTATTATCTGCTGAGTGTGAAGCATCTGTCGTTTGCTAAGTTCTCAAACCCTAAGGTTCTTGTGTCAATTTTTATCTGAAATCAAAATGGCACCTAAGATCCAAGACCCCATTGTTGTCAAGACTGTAGAGAAGCCCTCACTAAAATACTCTTTGACTCCCAAAATTGCATCTAAACTGGATGACAAAACTGCCTTTTCACTCATCCCGGATCAAGTCTTGTTAGTCGAGGATTTGAGATTCTTCACCAAATGTCATGTTGAAGAACTCGGTCATGTTGAGATCAAAGATGGATATGATGAATTGTGCATAGATGGTAAAATGGATAGCAAGTATGAGCACATCAAAATCAAGGGATTGACTGAAGCCCTAACCTATCCTCATGTGTTCAAACCCCCGTGGGTCAAGTTTGTACTAAGCTAGGTGCATGATGATTTCATGTGGCTACAAGAGAAACTATTTAAGATCACTAAAGAAATCATTCATCTGATCACCGGTTATCGTATCTATGATCATGCCCGAGCACAGAAAATGATATCACAGAAGGAATTGATTAGTTTGACTGGAATAGAATCTGATTGTAGAGGTCTGAAGTTGAACAATGTCACTGATCCTGAACTCAAATTTGCCATTAGATTAATTGGTTACTATTTCTTCCAATCGGCAAGGGAAAATAGTATACCCTGTGCAGCAATGGACTTATCATACAAAATTGGTGAAAAGGCATGAAAATTGACTTGTGTGAAGTATTGTTGAAGAAATTGTTTGAAAATCTGAACACAATCAGGAAGCCAAAGAAGAACAACTCGGCAAATACTCTAAAGTTTGGATCACTACTTGTATGTATGTTTTTCTACTTTGAGAAGTTTTTTCCAACAGTCGGTAAAGTTGTTTGGGAACTACACCGACCAATCACCCATCAGATCAATGACTTCATCAAGAAGCTAGGTGATAACTTTAATGATATAATGGATGATTACTTCAGCAAGTTCCAAGAGAAAATGCATAACAGGTACCGGATTCCACCCCAGCTAGTAGAAAAATACAAAGATGAAATATGTTTTGAAGTCGACACCGATTACTGTTATGTGAATGTTGTGGAACCGAGGACTCAATCTTTGCCACCTATGGGTTACGAGGTTGATTTTGATATCACACAATAGCAAATCGATGCATTTCTGACACTACCAAGGCATACTACTGAGCTGAGGTATGGAACCTATGAAGAGGTGAAAGAAAAAGTAAAGATGAGCATTGTAGTACCCAAAGCTACAAGGAAGGCATCAAAGATGATTAAGGCATTAACTGAGAAATTCGGAGAAGAGTCTTCCTCCACACCTGTCAAAGGCATTCTAGCCATCACCTAAGAGACAAAAGCCCAAGAAGCAACCATAACACTTAGCACCGAATTGCCTAAGGGGAAAGTGTTGAAGAGAAAGAAACAGGACACTTCGATGGCCCTACCGACTCCTCCAACAAAGAGACCTAACACAAGGGCATCTGCTACATCACCAAGTAAGAAACAAAAGACTATAGTCGTTCCTAAGGTAACTAGAACTTACAAGAAATCTACTCAGAGACTCATTTTGCCAAAAGAGTCGAGTGATACCGAATCTGAAGATGCAAGTAAATTTTAGATTGTGAAAAACAAGAAGGTAGATGTACATAGTGTAGAAAATTTTTGTAATAATCTGAAGGAATATCGTGGATTTGGTGGATTCAGACTTGTCAAATATGAATCCAAATCTGCTGATGAAAAGAGGCAAATTGAAGAAGCTGTCATTTGCACTCTTCTAAAATTCCGAGTGGTCCCATTAGAAGTATGTAATTCTATTCCTAAGGAATTATATGCACATATTGAAACCAGATGGCAATATGCCCTAGACTCAAAGAAACAAATCAGAGAAAGAAGTCTGGTGCATCTCTTTCCTGATATGTCAGTTCATGAAATAAAAGAACATCTGACAAACAGCCAAACATAATTTATAGTAAAACAAAAGGCCTTGAAATTGATGAATGGCCTGTATATAGAAGTGGAGAAGGAAACAAAAGAGCAATGGCAGGACATCTTTCGAAGAAAGAATGTTGGTGAACAATCTACAGTGGAAATAGTCGATGTCACCGACCAAGAGCCTGATGTCACCGAGCAAGACCCTGCTGACACCATTCAAATAGATGAAGATATCATAGATGCAGAGGAACCTGAACAAGAAATGATAGAAGGCAATGCTTATGCAAAACTTGTCTCCAGTGAATCTATTTTGGAACAAGTTCAGCCTTACCCACCGATCAATCAACCTACTACAACCAAAGCTCCTCAGGATATAGATGAAGGCACCGAAGGTCAAAAGTCTACAGTAGAAGGTACTTCACAAGAACAAACCTCTCAAGCACCTTCTAGCACATAAAATGTTACAGCTGAGACACCAAGCACCGAGACACCGAAGGACACTACCAAGGCTAAAGAAACCAACCAAAGTGTTGTCTCTACCGAGCAACCTACCGAGGGTCCTCAAGCCTCTCAAGCTATTGTAGTGGTTCACCTGGTGAAAGGTAAAGAAAAGAAGTTGAAAAAGCATAGTTTCAAAATAGATTTATCGAAATCGATAGTGTTGCCCAATGTAGACATCTCCAAATTGAAAGGGCAAGCACTCACTAAATTTGGAGAATTGTGCAAAGTAAAGGCCGAATAGGAGAAGCAAATGGCCATACAAAAGAAGAATAAAGTACTTCAGAAGGTAAAGACCTTACTATCAGATATGCTACCTTCAGCTACAGTATCAACCGATGCAGCCATCCATATTCAATTGGATGAACTCCTAAATCAGATTGAGACATCTAGAGTAGATGCATCTGAATACTTGAGCAAACTAAATGACAAGGAGATAATTGCTAAAATGATAGAGGAAGTACAGAAATCCATTGTTGTTGGCAAGGTAAAACTTGTCAAATTTATTGCTGAGTTGTCCCCTTAACTCAAGCACATTCTTTCATTATTTCATAAACTCTGCACATTTTCTTTATTCATTAAGGACATTATGAATAAAACAGAAGCAATTGAGAAAGAGATCACCGATCTCTCAAATAAGTTGACCCCTGAGCCCAATTCAATTTAGAATTTTTATACTAAGCTACAACAGCTCATGGCTCAACAATTGGAACTGAGGAATGAAGAACACAAGATTAGGATGGACATAATGACACTTCAAACATTATTCCTTCCTCAACTTTCATCCATTCAAGAACAGCTCAACCGAGCCACTTACCTCTCTACTACACAAGAGGGAAGCACTTTAGATGGCTTAATTTCATTATTGGCTGATATTAATGCTCAGAATTCTTTAATGGATAGTATAAAGGATGCACTCTCTGTCGCTCTCACTGAAGCCAAGACAAAGTACAAATCCATTTTTGATCAGTTGCCACCTCCAAATGGTAACTAAATTTTGATATTTGTCAAAAAGGGGGAGTATATCATCAGAGTATATATAGCATCAAAGTACACAGGGGAGTGTATAGTATTCAAAGTATCAAACAACTGGAGTGTAGTATACAGGGGAAGTATACCAAGCAGAATGAGCAGAATAAGCAGAGTATCCAAGAGCAGTGAATAGAGGAAAGAACAGTGATTACAGAGTATTGATCACCGAGCACACATAATCAGAGTTTTGTAGAGCATATTGATAAGGGGAGTATATTTGATTATACTATTTCATTGACTAATGTATATACTGTATGTTTAGTCAAATTTTGTAAAGTATACAGATTTTTGAGTAAATGACTTTGAAAGTAGTTTTGTCAAACATCTCAACTAATGTCAAAAGGGGAGATTGTTACTACTTATCAAATTGCCATTAGTTTTATATCCAAAGTCATTACTACTACTGAAATATTTAGTCCATATGAACAGTCTAGTCAGTTACAGAAGGAAAATAGTCACAAAGCCCAGTATACACCGGTTGTCTACCAAGTGTTATTTCATGTCTACCGAGCAGTCAAGATAATGCATCGAGTTGATATACACCGAGTGAAACGTGTTACCAGATTAATTGAACCTGGACACACATATGAAAACATGTTACAAGATCAAGGCACATAGAACCATTATCGCATTGGAAATTGCACATATAGATTTTGTATAATTTTGAGGTCATCTAACCAATGAAATATTTTGCATGGTTATTCATTCGAGAAATCATGTTTGTAAGATCGAAGCAATGAATCAGATCACCAACATAATAAATCTATTTATACAAAATGAATTTAGGGTTAGAGACATATGTGAATGAGAGAAATGTGTGTACATATGTGTATGAAGCAAGACTTATGTGATACATGAGAAATCACAGAGTATTATGACTGTTACAGAGACATAGAGGTCACCGAGAAGGTTTTTAGAGAACAGTCAAAGAACAAAGTAAACAAAAGGGTTTACCGAGTTACTTTATGAGTTACCGAGGTATGCTATAGGCAAGGTAATCTTATTTTGAGCACATAGAATTTGCTATAGCATTTTAGATGTAAAGTTGCAGATATTTGTAAAGTCTTATTGTAATATTTTGAAGTTGTAAGAGAAACCTTTAACAAGGTAAAAGACTCTAATCAAGTCTATAAATTGTAAAGCCTCTAACCAGGTGCAACATTTATATAAAGTTTTGTAAAATCCTTTAGCAAGGTATATCTAACAGATCTTGTTACTCCTAACAGGGTAAGCTATCAAAAATAGCTAAATATGTATCTCTAACCGAGCACTCTTTATTATTGCAGTAGTGAAGTTGTGGGTGCCATCCCCACCATAGTTTTTCTCTCTAACCAAGAGTTTCTGTGTAACCAAAATATATGTGTTATGGAGTGAATCATGTATGATTGTTACTTATTTGTTTTATCTTTATGTTATGTTACAGTAGTTTTTGGTTTATGCATAACAGTAAAGATATTGTTGATAAAAGGATTTGAAGTACTGATTCACCCCTCCCCTCTCAGTACATTAGCTTTCCATATTGGGCCTAACACTTCTTGGTGCGGTTTATCCACACATCAGAGGAAAGTGCCATCTAAGCCTTTCTTGTACAATATGTTATTTGAGATGACGCACTTCATAGCTTTCAACCCCAGATTTCTCTTTTCCCTAGGAGAAGATAATATGCAACATTGGTGAACCAAGAATCCTGATGGCCAACGAACAGGGTTAAAGGTAGACTGTCCTCTTCTTTAAACTCATTCTCTGCTATCAATTTACAAAGGCCCTTTCCTCTAACCAATTTAGTGGGCTTGATGTCCAAATTGAATTCTTGAATCTTGGAGACCCAAGATGCTCTATTGTTGATGCCAACATCCTATTGAGTTAAAATAGATTTTACTGCAGAATTGGGAACAAAAACCATTGCATGTGAATGAAGTATGTAATACCTTAATTGCTTCATAGCTTTTAACACCGCATAATCCTGCTTCTCTATCTGTGAGTATTTTAATTCATGCTTCTTCAAGGGGATACTCATGAAAGAAATTGGCACCTCTTCACTATCCTCACCCTTTTGTACCAAAATCCCAGACATGGTATGCTCAGATGAATAACAATAAATAATAAAGTCCTTATTAAAGTTTGGATTAACTAGAGTAGGTGCATGCACGATGGCCCTTTTAATCTCTTCAAAAGATTTCCTGCATGCTTCAGTCCATCTAAAGGCTACTTTTTTGCTCATCATATTCACATTGTATTTAATAGTTTCAGCAAAATCAGGAATAAAATGCCTTAAGAAGTTCACTTGTCCAAAGAAGGACCTTACTCCATTTCTATTCAAGGGGAGAATGAGCTACTGTATCACCTTTACTCTCTATGGATCAACCTTTACCCCTTCCTGTGACACCAAAAATAGACTTTTTAGGATTCAAAGATACCCCATTCTCCCTACATTTCATCAGAACTTTTCTCAAATCCCACACATGATGCTTCCTTCTTCTGGAGAAAATAGTCAGGTCATCTAGATACACCATGATAATCTTATCCTTCAAATGCCCGAAGGAAAGATCCATCGCCCTTTGAAAGGTTTCCCCTTCTTTAATCAACCCAAAAGGCATTTTGTTATACGCAAAGGTACCCTAGGGGGTTATAAAGGTTGTCTTGTGTTGATTCTTCTCCACGACACTAATTGGATTATACCTAGAGAAGCCATCCAGCATGGACATCATCTTGGACCCTGAAGCAGTTTGTAAAATATGATCCATTGCAGGTAGGGGGTAGTTGTCTTTCAAACTTGCTTGGTTTAAGTTTCTGAAATCGACACAGATTCATATCTCACCATTTTTCTTCTGAACGGGAACTATGTTTGCAATCCAGGTAGAGTGATGCAGAGGATAAATAATTCAAGCCTTCAACATTTTGTCAACCTCATGAAAAATTGCTTCTGCTACCTTTGGATTAAAATTTCTTAACTTCTGCTAAAAAGGATTGGCACCTGGTTTCAAAGGAATTGATGTTGGAACTTACCATCCCTGAAATTCTTCAAATCATCATAGCTACACACACAAAATCTTTAAACTCGACCAGCAAATCGATGAACTTCCTTCTCTCCACTTCAGAACAACATTTTCCCAAATTAACAAATTTAGGATCCTCATTGGTACCAATGTTAATTTTCTCATACTCACTAGAGCTTTGTATTATAGGAGGTTCCTTATCCCTTTGCCTAACATATCCATCCTTCCTATCGAAAAGATGTTCAAGAGAAACTAAACCCTTTGGGATTTTATTCCCTTTTAGCTGCAACATTCCATCATGTACTTCTTCTAGTGTATTGGGAGAAAACTCTTTACAACTCGCCTGTAACCCCTGATAAAACAAGATTGTAAAAATGTCAGCACATTGTAGAAAATTTTGAATTTGTTTATCATTTTCAAACACCTGCCAGGTTTCAGAATTATCAGGCACACTGGGTCTATAAACTAGTTCAACCCTATAAGTGTTGGTTGTGAAATTCGGGTGTGGTACCAGTAAGGCTGCAGATACCACCAAACAATCAGCCTTCGAGCTAAACTCCTTGGGAATGGCCTCAATTGAAAAAGCATTGAAGGCTTCGATCTCATCCCAAACATGATTCCTATAATGTCTCAATCTCTCATTTTTTATAGCAAATGGGCCCCTCACTTGTTTAACAATAAGTTCAGCGTCACCTCTCACCTTCAGCTTTTTGATTTTCAATCTCCTCACTTCAGCCAGACCTAATAACAAGGCCTCATATTCGGTCATATTATTCATGTTTTAGAATTCCAATTTGAAAGAATAAGGAATGACCTTTCTGTGGGGAGGTATTAATACGACCTCGGCCCCTGATCTAGAAGATGAACAACTCCCATCAAATTTCATAGACCAGAGTGCATCAAACATACCTGAATCCGTTAACATACTCTCATCTTGAGGATTAGTCGATATCATATAATTACCAAAGCCACAATCACTTTCGGATCATCTGGGGGAAAAACTGTGTATTTGGCCTTTGTTTCAGGGTGCAAAAGACTCTATGTTTTCCAACTGTGATCATTGCTTGAAACCAATCCATCCTAATTTCCCTTCCCATGTCTTTATTGAAGGTGTGACTCAACAACATGCCATAGCTAGCAGGGATGTCAACCACTAGGATTGTCAACTTGATTCTCTTGGCAGGGTGTGCCACTAAAGCGACCTGCACATCCTTAATTTGCCCTAATAAAGGAACCTACTTGGAGTCCATGGAGTAACATTTGCCAAAGTTCTTTGTTAGGGTTAAACCTAAAGATTTTTCTACTACTGACGACATGACATTGTTAGATGCTCTTGAATCTATTATACAATTACTCAACTTGAGCCCATTAATATATAAGGACACATAGAAAGGTTCTAATTTATTTTCAAAATTGGGTTCAAGCAAATCGGCTTGTAGAGGGATAGTCTCTGATGAGCTTTCAGGGATTACTAAAGCAGGACTAACATTATCGTGTGCTTGAGAATCAGTACTCATGGGTGTTTGGGTTTCACTTGCTAAAGCATGGGCATCATTCCCTTTGACAAATTTAACCATTCTATCTAGCTCCTTTGGGTTTAATTTCAAATACTCAGCTAGAGTAATCTGAATACAAGATGCCTTGCAAACTTCAATGATATCAAAAGGGTTAGTAAAATAATTAGAACTTGAAGAAGCAACCTCTTGAACAACTTTTGATATACCTCCATGACAGGTCAAAATTTCCTTCCCTTTCACAGTGTTGTGGACGGGTGTTACAACATCTTGAGATTTCAAATTCTGTTGAGTTCTTGTAAGAATTGTGTATGAGGAATCTTCCAAAGAGACCAACATGTTTCCTCCCCTTTCTAATTTGGAGACATATTCCATATAATGAATTTCAGAGTCACCAGGCATACTTTGGGAACTTCCTTCATCAGCTTCTAAGATTGTCTCTCCTTTACTGATCATTTGGGGAAAATGAACCATCTCTGGACACGAAGAACCATCATGTTCGTCAGTTAAATGAAACACACAAGAGTTTACCTTGTGGGGTGGTGCTTCAATAGCAAGTCTTTGCTATACAGGGGGTAGTTGTAATTGTCTTCCTCTGCCTCCTCCATGTTGATTAGGATATCTCCTAGGAATGTCTTGATATGGTTGAGAATAGGAAGTACTTGCTTTAGGAGTCTACCTCTTTAGGGCAATTACATCATTCATTAACCGTTGGATAACAGGATCTGAGGAAGTAGTTGGTTGGACATTAGATGTTTGTACTTCTCTTTTCCATTTGCCCGCAGTGATCAAATCATCCTCTAATTCAACTGCGAGAATTTTAGTGGCATTCAAATCTACAACCCTTTGCCTACGAATCAAGAAACTTATTTCAGAGGGCATAGAATTAATACAAAAACATTTGAGATTATCATCTGAAGGTTTTTAGTTAACCAGAATCTTGTGTAGGATCTTATCAAATCTTGCTACAAAGTCCCTCATGGATTTAGGAAGCTCCTTTTTCAACTAGGATAACTGAGCTAGGAGTGAGTGTTAATCTTCAGCTACCTTAAATCTAGCTTCAAATCTTGTCTTCAAATCCTACCAGGTTGTTATCACACTATTCAGCAAGTGATAAAACCAATCATCCGCCACTCCTGTCAAAGTCTGGATAAACAGCCTAATAGCCACATCTTCATGTTGAACTGCTATTACTCCACAGGCTACATTGAAAGCATTCAGGTGCTCATCTACAGTGACCGTCCCATCCCCACTAAATTTAGGTAAATGATCTCTAGTAGCTTTTGGCAAGGGATTAAGGTTCAAACCTAAATTCAACGGCCCTATAGCTTCCCCCCACGGGTTATTGGTTGCCATTAGAAGTATGATATTAAGAGGAGTAGGGTTAAATGAAATTGGTAAGGCAACACCATGTACGACCAAAGCTTGGCAAACTGGAGATGCAGGTGATGATGGTAATGAGGATGGAGGTCTACTTCTTTCCCTTCATTGAGATGAGAAGGTAGGTTGGTAAGTTAAATTCTGCAGTTCTTCAAAGATGGGATAAGAAGCCCCCCCCCTTCTTTGGGATCTAGTATACGGCCTGGAGTCCAATGTGGAACAATCAAGGTAACAAACGTCTAGTATACTGTAGTTGATTATCAGGGATGTGAATAAAGAAAACCCTAGGAACAACCACCCTTTCAAAGACTAACATAGGCTGATCCGCTTGTCTTTCTATTTCGCTAAGAAGAGCACTTATTCTGTCATATTCTGCTTGACTTCTTCTATGCCTCTGGGCTAGAGTATCCAGCTCAGAGGTAATGTTACTTTGTTCTTCTTGTACCCAGTTTAAATTTGGTTGCAGAACATGCAAAAACCCTTCAAGAGGCAATACCATTTATGAAGAACAAAGCATAACTGTAATGACGACCTTGTTTTAAAATTAATTATTTTTATCTCTCCCCAACAGAGTCACCAAAAATTTGTTAGTAAACAGATTTGTCTCTCTTTATTTATTTAACCTTGCACATTATGGCTCATGAAAAGAAAGACAAATTCCCTACCAATCAGTTGGAAAATCATTATATTTGATTAACCTCTGAATTAAGGTACAACTCCCTCTAATAAATATTCAATCAGCTCCAAATTACACACAATCAATAGAATGCTTTTCACCAAAAAGAACTTAAAGGTAATTGCATTCACCAGTCAATACACAATGAATGCAAGCACTGATCCATATATAACTCTTTATATAAAGTCGTCAGACTTCACACGTACACTAAAATAAAATGAAAATCCTTTTAAAGATGAAATTTGCTAATAATTTTCTACACACATAGAAAGTATAACGACTCCTTCCTTGAAACAGATTTTCACAGAAATTAAATTCCAAAATAACAAATGCATAGATTTGAAATCAAAGAGAACTGTTAATGAAATTTCCATTCATTGATGAATTCCACCTTCTGCATACACAACATCTTTAGCTAATTTGAAAGATAGTCTTTTCAAAAACTTAGTGAACCTTTTCAAAGTCATTACAAAACATATATATAGGTCGCCAGACCAATAGTTTTTAACCAAAGTAAAACTAACTCGTAAGAGTTAATAGAAAATAACTTTAACTATATAATCGAAACTAAGAAAAATGACTACACTCGCTGGCAAACAACTGCCAGCAGTGCTAGTCATGTCATCTGCTCGGTCCCGGTGTGATCACTCGGGTTGGGGTTTTGGACAGACACCATCACTTCCTTTGCCACACTCCACTCTCGATACACCTTTGAAAATTCTTGGATTATAGTTACGTGTGGCAAACTGATGTGAATTACTCTCTGCTTCCAAAGCTCCTTCTTTCTCTTCACCATCTGCACTTTGTCTTTGTGGGAATCCACGTGATCGAGACAAACTGTGAGCATCGACTCCACTTTGGAAATCCTCATGAAATCTTCCACAGCCAAAGATTTCTCCACTTTGATTTGTTTAATGTGGCTGCTAAACTAGTTAATCATCTCTGTGGTATCTTCTAGGGTTTTGCTATCTTCTTTAAGAAATTGAACATCCACACAGTGCAAATCCTTCTGCATGGTCACCCTTAAAGCTGTTAATTCGCCATGCAGACTAGCTGATTCATTATGACCCTGTTCAATAATCTGGTTACGCCATTCAATACTCTCTTTGCAAATAAACATTACATCTTCATTTAACCCTGGCACTTGATTTTCAGCAAGAAAATTCATCAGACCATAACACTGAATATCACGCATCTGTTTTGAAATCATAGCCCATTTAGTTTTCTCTTTCTGCCACGAGATTAAGTCGGAATCCAATGCCTTGGTGACTTCATTAGCATCTTTGAAGATCTAGACTAAATTCATTATGTAATTGGTTGCTTGATGCATGATCGAGGTGAGCCATTCTAAGAAAACTTCGGCAATCATCCTATTTCATTGAACCTCATTAAAGAATTTCTGATTACTAGGTGATTTTCGGCTAAATGGTCCTAAACTTTGAGACAACATTAATGGGTTGTTCTGCAGAGCATGAATATACTGAGCCATTTGCGTTAAATTTTGCTTTAACACAGCCTTATCTCTTTCATCTTTCCAAGTACGAGAGATAATTCATTTAGTCGAAGTCTCCAGATGTTTCACATCTACGGCTCTGGTTCTGACCCCCAAATCAACTCATTCAATAGCATAGTCTTCTTTTGAAGAAATAACAAAATCTTTGTCGGATGTGGGTTTGGCAATGTCTGCGGTCCAATGCTTCGTGCTTTCATCGAAATCAATCATGGCCTCCATTTTTAGCTTTTTGGGCTTTGTAGACTTTCCCAGACATTTACTCATAGCATCCTCCATTGGTACCGAAATAGGAACCACATTCCTTTTCCTGGTGATTGAATCACTCAACCACTTGGGTGCCAGAGTTAGTTCCTTAGATGGCATGGGTGGAAATCCTGCTGAGGGTGGCTGTGTGGCATTGTCTGCATGAGACTAGATATCAAGTGTCCCTGGATCTTGGAAAATAGTGTCTATGCTGGTAGAGACCTTGTCTGTATCAGAAATAGGGGATTCCATATCGCATAGTCCTTCCTCTGCATCTAGATCAAGAATGAGATGGGGAGCCGGCAGCTGAAAGTTCTTCTTGGAAATTGACCTGGTAATTCGACCACCAATAGCAAGCTCAACCCCAGTGTCAAGTTTCTCTTCTTTAATCCTTGCCTGCCTTTTTCTTGCAATAGAAATGGGAATGTTAGTTAAAATAGAAGTTTTGCTTGCAGTATTCCTCCTCCCACTTTTGCTTCTTGAAATGGTTGCTCTTGCCGGCTAGAATCGGCAACTCCTAAGCCAATTTTCTGTCATGCGAATTACGTTGAAAGTGTGTGTTTGAATACTATCCTCCATCTTTTTACTCCAATCCACCTCTGGAAGAGGCTCACTATGCACCCACTTCAGAAAATTTGAGTCAAGTATATCCTCATCCTTAGTGGTGACACCTGAAGTGTCCATTGGAAATTTTATGTCGTGGATTTACTTCAAGGTTAACCTGGACCAACTCCTTTTCCTCACTTCAAATTCATCCAAGCAACCCTCCCAATAATCTTCCAACTATGGCACATGTTGATCAGGCACCATCTTCTTTACATATTGGGCGATAAAACCTTTACTATCAAAATTATCTCTTTTCACAAAGGTCTTCAAATGAAACCTTTTAAATTCTAGCTCAAGATTCAGCGCATCAGAGATAGACCTGTAGCTGTAATGACCTAAATCAATGGGGAAAATCCCACTTGTGTCAGAGTCCTCACCATAATCCTTTGCGACATAGGCAAGTTGCCTGGAAATTTTGATCAAAATACAAGAGTCTGAAACATACCCGAGTAGTCTAAAGGGTTCACCTTTAAATCCTCCAACCCTTAGCTAAGTGAAGTGACTAAACTATGTAAAGAAACTGCCATAGATGTTAACAAGTTCAATAGCTTCTGCAGACATCCTTCTATGCAAGTTACCTTGTAACTCAAAGGTCAACCTCCCAGCGAAAATATCATTCCAACAGAGATAATCATCAACATGCCCTTGTAAAGTCAAATTACGATGATACTCATAAATTATTATGCCTTGAACCCATTTTGCATGGGACAATCCAGACCCTTCTCTCACACAGGCAAGAATATACAACAGGTAGGAAGACATATAAAAGTTAGGCATTCCAAGATAATTACTCAAACCTTCATGTAACCTTTCCACGATAACAGTTCCCCAGTCAATGAACTGATTTTTATCCAAAGTGACCTGGATGAAGAAATACATCCAGTCCTCCCAAAAGAAAGAGTGGGAATTACCCTTTACTCTGCTTAACAATATTACCAAGTCTCGAATTGTGGGAATTAAATGCTCATGGGTTAGAGGTCTCGGCAGCCTTGGACCTCCTTTTTGGAATTTCAGAAGCCAATTCCGTAAAATAACAGTTCTGTAATAATTCTTTTGCTCAGAGAAAATTCCATAGGATTTTCCAATCGTCCAATCTTCATAGGGTTCCCGGTGTGGGATACCCATAGCTACCATTACTGTATGTCTATCTAAGGATAACAAAACCTCACCATTATTTTTCCTTGTGCATCTATTACCCTTGTCATAGTGATTCATACATTCTAAAACTAATTCAGGGCAAGGAGCAGTTGTGGGAAATGCGGCCGCTTGTAATAACCCACTCTGTGCAACATCTCTCATCATAGGATTTGTGGCTGGGTTCCGGACTCTTTCTAGAAAATCATCTAAATCCAGTTCAACTAATGTTGTATCACCTAATTCTAGTAAAGAGATTACAAGGGAAGATGAGCTCATAAATTTGGGCAAAATAGGCCTCATGTTTAGCTCATGATTTTCTCCAATTAATCCCAGGCAAAGAAGGAAAGTGGAAATGGAAACAAACAGATAACATAATACCCAGATCTTTAAAACAAGCTGCAACAATTTAGAAAGTTGTTGAACATACCTTCCTCTGTCCTCTGAAAACCCCTATCTCAGTTTATTTCTCCCGCTCCAAAACTCCTTCTCAAAACCTTCTCAATAAAATAATAATATCGACATGACATCTACTTAGTTTAAAGCCGAGAAAATCTTACCCATCATTACCACAAACTCTCTCCCTTACACTTCGTTCATGTGGCCTTACTCTGAAATGATTGTATCAGAGCATGCCTTAAATGCTAGATCACTTCACTTCTGACACTACAGATCCTCACACATACTTGCTATAAATGATAGATTTCAAATCATTAGAGAAAGAATATTCCTCTCTTCTGCAATCGTTAATCATCTCTTCAAATACGCGTCGTCACCTTGCGCCAAGTCACATGTCTTCCGAGAAACCTATACATCAAACTCTGAATTTTGTGAAACAATCACACACAAAATTAGCATGAGAAATGTTGAACTTTGAACTTTGAACCCAAAAGGTTCAAGTTCAAGGTTCAAAGAATGTAAAATACCGACAAGGACTAGCAAAGACTTAAAACCGCGCAGGAGGAAAAAACATTCAAAACAACGCCCATTGAACTTTGAACCTTGAACCAAAAAGGTTCAAGTTCAAGGTTCACATTCAATTGAGTGAAACTTAACAATGGCCGAGCTATATGAGTAAAATTAAACAAATGACTTGACCAACTGATTAAACGGGTATTACTCCGAGCAAGGACATATATGAAATGAAAATTTTAGATGGGCCCAACATTATGTCTTTTTTAGTTCTACAATCTGTCCAGATATCCTCTATGCAATGCACATAAGTGTTTTTCTTTTTGAACCTATTCTTCATCCCCTTATAATCAATTTTTTTTTTATCTTTGAAGAACTTCATAGTGAATCTTCTCATTTCTTCATCCATTGCCTTATATTTGTAGATACAAGAAATACAATATCTTCTGATGATCAAGGTGAATTTGAAACCAAGCTTGTGGGAACCCGATTTCCACTCATGAACTATGACCATTTGTCGAGCTAATTCCATGAGAATGATTTTTTCAAAAATATATCTTGGAACCATGAAGGGTTGATCATCAAAAAATCCTACCCTAAGGTAGGTGAAGGTAGGAAACTATAGGAACATGCATCCATACTAGTTGACCACATTCTAGGCTTCATCCGATACTCTCTTCTTTTGAAGATCTTTGTCAAGCATACATAAGTAATTATAGAAGAAAGTATCATTGACTCTCCTAAAATGATGCAAATTTTTCTTGAGAACAAGCTGAGTAGTATTCATGAACTGGAACTTTTCCTCTGTCTTTGTCTGTGGACAAACTTGGAAAGTGGCTTATTGAAGTTGCAGCATACACCAAGTATGAAGTCATATAAAACTTTAAAGTACTAGGTACTTTGATGAGCTAATCACATAGTGCATCAATTATTTGTTTGCCCCAATATATATATTCTTTGTTTTACCTAATGACATGAATGTATTGATACACCCATTAATTTCCTCAATCAAGTCACTGCAATGAAAGGTATTAGGCCATCTAGCAATGGTAGGCCTTGGAGTCTTCAACCAATTATCATTCATATTCCTTCAACACTTGTCCAAATGTTTCTCACAGTAGATCTTATTGGTATTATGGATGTGTTACCTTAGTTTTGTCATTGATGTCAACACTTATCCTTCTGGAGATCTACATTGTTGATTTGGCACTATGGTTATATCGGTTCTATTGAACCGACAAGTTCAGTGACCTATGCACAGTCACTAGTATATTGTTCACCGGCAGGTTATATGGTTCACCAGCACTGATGATGACTTGTTATCATCTTGAGATCACTTGATTATGTCAAAGACATGGTTTGGATTCTTGGTTTTGGTGTTTTGGTTATTGGTCTAATCAGGTTGACATATTTGTTGTTACCGATAGATTGGTCTAGGTTATGGACTGGTATGTGTTATCTATTCCAGATCAGCACAACACGTTATGGAGTTGATTTATTGATTGAATATTGTTGTTAATGTATTGAGCCGACATGATGCATCGCATCAAGACTTATTTGTAATTGATTTTATTGTAATATTCTTAGTGATCCAACCTACACATTTGGTCTTAGTTTTTGTATACATGAAAGATCTCATTTATGAGATGAGATATGGGAAATGGTATGTAAGGTTATGTTATGGTATTGTAACATGGTAAGTGAAAATATTGAAGATCATATGAGAAGACCATAGAGAAGGTTCAAGGAAGGTTTGTGTTGGCATATGCACACTCCAATGAGACATTGTATGTGATTGAAGGTTTTGTCATTGATGGCAACCTTACAATCCTATGACACTGGCAAAGCATTACACTGGCAAGGCATTACATCGGCAAGATAGTTCACCGGCATCAACAGATCACACTCTACACCGGCACTCAGACTATAGAGAAATTACAGAGGAAGGGAAACTGAAGAATATAGAGAAATTATATGACACTCTGACTGCAGATGAAAAAGAACAAGTAGAAAATAGTGTTATATTGCATATGGACATGTATAAGAAATTTTTGATGGAAGTTGTAGATGAAGTACCAAATGAATTATTCCAAAGACTAGAAGTAAGGAGACAAGCAGTAATAGAACATGACAAGAAAATCAAGATAGAAAAGCTACTTGTTGTGTACCCAGTGAACTCACCTAAAGAAATTGATGATTTAATTGTTGAAGCCAACCAATCAGTATTTTCTACTACACACCGGCACATTGCATTAATGGTTGGAAGAGTCAATGAGGTGACTGAAGAAAGAGAAAATGGATGGAATATATTCCTAGTTGAAAAAGAAAAACAAGAAGAATACAGGAACCCCAAACCAATAAAGGTATATCAGAAAGAAAGAGTCAAAGGAAAAGGAAAGGTTGGTGGACCTCCGAGTACCAAAAAAAAAGACAACTTACCCCCACCTCCTTTTACATCACCGGTAACAACAACTATAGAAGATCAACCGACAGTAGAAAGTATGGATGTAGAGGATGTCAACCCTAATCCTGAAGTCTTATATACAGTGGATGTTGATACACAAAAGATCAACATTGTGGTAGACAAAGATACAACTGGTAAGACTGAAATGGCTAGTGAGCCACCGATAGCTGACCAAACTGATAACACACAAGAGAAACTGACAGATGACAAAGAGCAACAGGCAGGAACTTAGACTGAGACAGAGCAATAGCAATAGGAACAAGCTCAAGAACAAGTTCATGAGGAGACAGTGCAACTGGCAACTGGAGAAGTACACAAACCATTGCTTAAAGAAATGCAAACACAAACAGACCTACCAAAGGTCACAACAAGCTTGGTTACTTCCTCCATCGGCGAAATTTAGAATGTTGGTTCCTCCTCAGCAGACCACAAACCAACAAATGTAACTGAAGTACTTTTGGATTCAATCAAAAGGATAACAGACAGTAGTTCACAGACTTATAAAGCTATAGATGACACAATCCCAATTTTGAAGGTAATTGCTCCTAACTGTAATATAGACAATAAATATTCTTTAGGACAACATGATACTTTGTGTAAATACATCACTGAGAATATTGAGAAAATAAAGGAAGAGACAATGAAGGACAAGGTAGAAATTGAAAAGCAGAAATTCTTTGAAGATCAAATAAAGAAGTGTATTAGGAAATTTGACACACTTCTACCGGAACTGTGCAACTTATTAAAGGAATACAAAACTCTATACAAAGACACCTGCAAGACAAACTTTTTGACACTAGACATAGATAAGAAAATAAGCAAGGTACATGATGAAATCAATAAACTTGCTGATAATTTTGTTAACTCGCCTGATACATTATCAGTTTTTAAGCAAAGGATAACAAATTTTGAGGAAGAGTTACTTAAATTAGAAAGAGAAAAGGAGAGAATAGTGAATAAGGCAGAGCATTTGAGATTAAAACTAAGTCTAAGATTGGACTATCTAGCATCATTGCGGAAGGAAATTTCTGAGGCACTGATACAGGGACAGAAAACACCGGCAGAGCATATGCAGCACCTCACTGGTACAGTTAAAAGAATAGAGACATCAATAAGAGATAGTAAAAAGTTTATGGAGAGTATAAACTTGATTTTGGTGGATCTATTTCAAATTGTAACTACCCAGTTACAAGGTTGAAACTACAAACTCTACTGACATCTTGACAACCTTTGTCATTGATGCCAAAGGGGGAGTAGTGGTATGAGAAAATTCAATATCATAGGAATCATATGCTCAGGGGGAGCAGACATTTTTTGTAACATTTTTTGGACTTCACAATTTTGGATACACTTTTGAAATTTCTCATAAGTGTTGCCATCAATGCCAAAGGGGGAGATTGTTGGCATATGCACACTCCAATGAGACATTATATGTGATTGAAGTTTTTGTCATTGATGGCAACATTACAATGCTATGACACTGGCAAAGCATTACACAGGCAAGGCATTACATCGACAAGATAGTTCACCGACATCAATAGATCACACTCTACACCGGCACTCAGACCACCAGCACCTGCACAAAGAAAGTAAGCATACCGACACAGATGCTGACAGGATTTTTGTTATATTATATTTTGTTTATTATTGTAAAAACTTTGTAAGCCAACTTGGAAAGTTGTAAAATGACTCTTATATATAAGAGAGATCATTGTAGACATTTTGAAAAGAAGTGGAAGTGAAGAAAAAGAAGATATTAGGTAGACCTATTATGCAAAATATATGTTAAATGTTTTATGTAAAGAATAGAGTAGAAATCGGTACTGGATCAGGCATTATAGATGCTATTGTAAAGCAGTACAAGATATTGGATTTGTATAATCCATATTGTAAGTCAGTGCGACTTCCCATTGAGCAGTGAGCTCTAGGCAATTGGGCTGCATGTGCAGGCCCCTCTTGTAAGTAATATTCTCTTATTGGCCAGTAAGTGGATATTGTGGATGACAAATCCCACCAAGGTTTTTCCCACACCAGGTTTCCTCGTTAAATCCTTGTGTCATGGTGTGCTTTTCATGTGGATGTTTTTAATTTTGTTTATTACATTATTTCTTGCATACCGGTACACTGTTATAATATGTTTTGCATGTTTTAAGTTGAGAAATTCTAATTACTAGTCAAATACTGATTCACCCCCCCCTCTCAGTATTTGTGGGATTCCTAACAATTGGTATCAGAGCATGGTCCTCTATTTTTAGAAGCCTAATAGCTTGAGGAAGATCTTGACACCAGTAAATATGGAAAATCTGATGAAGCAACTTGAAGGAGCTCTCTCAGACTATGATATAGAAAAATTAAAAAATATCAAACTAGAAGATGATCTAAGGGCAGCTCAGGATATCATTCAGGCACTTCAAGAGAATCTTACTATTGCAAGAAATAAGAGAAGAAACCTTTGTGAAAAAATGCAAAATGAGAATGATGAAAAGGAATCACTTAATGATATGTTAAGTAAGCTAAAAGTGGAGAACATAACTACAAAGAATGAGATGCAGGATATGACTATGAGATTTTGTAAAGAGATTGAAGATAGGAAGAAGAATGAAGAAGAATTGACCAGAAGACTAAGTGATGTAGCAAATGAGAACACAAGGCTTAGCTATGAAAATGATTTATTAAAGACAGATCTGATGCACACTCAGAATGACTCCAATGAACTAATGAGGCAGAAACAAGTCTTAGAAAGAGAACTAGAAACTGCAAATCAACATAAAGGAAAATTCAAGAAAAGCTCAGAGGAACTTGGTAACTTGCTGAAGAATCAAAAACCTAAAAGTGACACTTCTGGAATTGGCTTTGAAGTTGGTGAAAGCTCTGGTACTTCAAACACATAGGATCATAGCAAACCGGTAAGGTGACCTAATACTTATAAATTCAATAGAAAATGCTTTAACTGTAATAAGTATGTTCATAGAGAAAATGAATGTAGATCTAGAAATTATCAGAATATCAACACACCCACTAGTCAATGTTCAAAATGCAACAAAGTTGGTCACAATTCTAAAAATTGCAGAATGAATGTGAGATGTTATGTTTGTGGAATATTTGGACATTTATCTAATCAATGCAGAACACAAACCAGCATAGGTTATGGGAAACCTATTCAGAAGAATAATGTGACTTGTTATGCATGTAACAAGATTGGGCATATTGCAAAATTTTATATAAGTAAAGGATCACTGACAGAACACAAAAGTTTTAGCTTGAAAGGTAAAGAAAAAGTTGAAGAGGTTAAGAAAGAATTCTCAAAAAAATGGATTAGAAAAGCTAATCTAAATGTTGGGAATACTCCTCCACCAATAGAACCAATCAATGCTTCATCGGTAGGACAAAGTGATGCTTCACTGGTAGGACAGAGTGATACTCCACCGGCAGGAAGTTCTTCATCAAATTGAAGAATGTTTCCTTGAGGGTTTGGCAATCTAATGACACATGTGCTATTATTCCATCGGTTAGAGATGAGAAGCTGGAAATTACTTCATTACCAGCAGGTAATGTTAAGTGAATACTTAACCGACATGCATTAAATGTGGTAGATGGTAAATTCACACTATAAATTTGTGGTTTTGGCTCCATTTCATTTCACCGTGATTTCAAACATTCGTAGAGCGCAAAATTTGTAGAGCTAAGGAATTTCAAGCAAAGAGGCAAAGCACTTCAAGCAATCAATCCATCCAAGATAGAAAAAAGGTATTTATCATCATGGCATCCACCTCTGCACTTGAATATATAGCAAACCCTATTGTAGTCAAGGTCATAAAATGCCCTAGGCCCATATTTCAACTAGTTCCTGAAGTAGCAAAGAAAGATGACAATATAGGTGCTTTCTCACAAATACCAAAAGGAGTTGTTTATGTTGAAGACCCCAGAATTTACATTCACTGCAACATAGAGGAATTGGGAGATGAAGAGATCAAAACTATGTATAAAACTATCATATGTGATAATTCCAGAAATGTGAAACCGAAACATAAAATCATTGAAACCCTAGGATTTACTGAAATCCTCTGCATTCTTGAATTTCCCAAGGATGTGATTAGGATAGTCTTAAGCAGGGTTCATGGTGAATTTTTCTGGTTAGATGCAATTCACAAAATCACCAAGGAGGCTGTGAAAGTTGTCACAGGGTTACCAACCACTGGTACAAGGCCAGATAAAACCAAGAAGGTCTCAAATGACCTAGTTACTAAGCTAATTGGTGCTACATCTAATAAAAGGTCCTTAAGAGTCAATGATGTAACCGACATCAATGTAAGGTTTATCAGCATGATATTAGGGTATAAGGCAACTCATGCAAATAGACTCAATTTAGTTTCAAGTTTATACATTAAGAGTGCTTATGACATGATCACAGATAATGTAAAGATTGATATATGTGAGTGGTTGAAGGATGAGTTAATTGACAACCTAGGCAAGATTAAGAAGGATAAGAAAGGAACTTTTAGGTTTGGAAATCTGCTAGTATGTTTGATGCTACATATAACCAAACAAGTTCCCGGTATAGGCTACAAAGAACTTGGATTTGATATACTGGTAGGTAAACAGCTAACAAAACTATTCAACAATATGGGAGAAGATAAGGAAAACAATATCCATGATTACTTTCAAGCACTTAAGGCCAAAATGAAGAAGAGAATCAGATTATCACAAAAGATTGTTGACAAGTACAAGGATGAAATATGTTTTGTAATAAAAATGGATGAAATCTGGATGGAAGCAGTCATCCCAAGAACAATCTAGGTAACAAAGATGGGCTATGAGATAGATGATCATATAATTGAGACTTATGCTAAAGCACTTCTGGAAGCACCAAACGAACCAAAGGAAGAAGTATTTGGTAGTGTTGAGACTATAGAAAAACAAATACAATCTAAAAAGAGAGTGAAAAAGGTTGAGGAAGTTGTGAGAAGAGGCTCTAGACAAGCAAAGGCTATTAAAGAAGACGTGTTAAAGCAAACCGGTATCACTGAGGATGAGCTAGGAACTCTACAGCTTGAGACTCATCTATCATCGGTAGGCACTTCTTGGGAAAGTGACATGCTTGCAGCTTTCAAAAGAGTTGTAAGGAAAAGAGATCCCTCACCGGCAACCACACCCTCACCTAGGAGGACAAGACAGAAACAACAAGCAGTGAGATCTCCGATTAAAAAGACTACACCAAAGAAGAAACTGACACCCAAACAAAAGAAGAGAACAAAACAAAACCTGGCTCCTCTTGACATACTATTAAATGAAATTACAAAGGAAGGGAAACTAAAGAATATAGAGAAATTATATGACACTCTGACTGTAGATGAAAAAGAACAAGTAGAAAATAGTGTTATACTGCATATGGACATGTATAAGAAATTTTTGATGGAAGTTGTAGATGAAGTACCAGATGAACTATTCCAAAGACTGGAAACAAGGAGACAAGCAGTAATAGAACTTGACAAGAAAATCAAGATAGAAAAGCTACTTGCTGTGTACCCAGTGAACTCGCCTAAAGAAATTGATGATTTAATTGTTGAAGCCAACCGGTCAGTATTCTCTACTACACATTGACACATTGCATTAATGGTTGGAAGAGTCAATGAGGTGACTGAAGAAAGAGAAAATGGATGGGATATATTCCTAGTTGAAAAAGAAAAACAGGAAGAATACAGGAACCCCAAACCAATAAAGGTATATCAGAAAGAAAGAGACAAAGGAAAAGGAAAGGTTGGTGGACCTCTGAGTATCAAAGTAAAAGACAACTTACCCCCACCTCCTTTTACATCACCAGTAACAACAACTACAGAAGATCAATAGGCAGTTGAAAGTATGGATGTAGAGGATGTCAACCCTAATCCTGAAGTCTTATATACAGTAGATGTTGATACACAAAAGATCAACATTATGGTAGACAAAGATACAACTGGTAAGACTAAAAAGGCTAGTGAGCCATCGGTAGCTGAGAAAATTGATAACACACAAGAGAAACTGACAGATGACAAAGAGCAATAGGCAGGAACTTAGACTGAGACAGAGCAACAAGAAGAGCAACAGCAGTAGGAACAAGCTCAAGAACAGGTACAGGAACAGGGTCATGAGGAGACAATGCAACCGGCAACTGGAGAAGTACACAAACAATTGCTTAAAGAAATGCAAACACAAATAGACCTACCGAAGGTCACAACAAGCTTGGTTACTTCCTCCACCAGCGGAATTCAGAATGTTGGTTCCTCCTCAACAGGCCACAAACCAACAAATGTAACTGAAGTACTTTTGGATTCAATCAAAAGGATAACAGATTGTAGTTCACAGGCTTATAAAGCTATAGATGACACAATCCCAATTTTGAAGGTAATTGCTCCTAACTATAATGTAGACAATAAAGATTCTTTAGGATAACTTAATACTTTGTGTAAATACATCACTGAGAATATTGAGAAAATAAAGGAAGAGACATTGAAGGACAAGGTAGAAATTGAAAAGCAGAAATTCTTTGAAGATCAAATAAAGAAGTGTACTAGGAAATTTGACACACTTCTACCGAAACTATGCAACTTATTAAGGGAATACAAAACTCTATACAAAGACACCTGCAAGACAAACTTTTTGATAGTAGACATAGATAAGAAAATAAGCAAGGTACAGGATGAAATCAATAAACTTGCTGATAATTTTGTTAACTCACCTGATACATTATCAGTTTTTAAGCAAAGGATAACAAATTTTGAGGAAGAGTTACTTAAATTAGAAAGAGAAAATGAGAGAATAGTGAATAAGCCAAAGCATTTGAGATTAAAACTAAGTCCAAGATTGGACTATCTAGCATCATTGCAGAAGGAAATATTTGAGGCACTGATACAAGGATAGAAAACACCGGTAGAGCATATGCAGCACCTCATCGGTACAGTTAAAAGAACAGAGACAACAATAAGAGACAGTAAAAAGTTTATGGAGAGTATAAACTTGATTTTGGTGGATCTATTTCAAATTGTAACTACCCAGTTACAAGGTTGAAACTACAAACTCTACTGACATCTTGACAACCTTTTTCATTGATGTCAAAGGGGGAGTAGTGGTATGAGAAAATTCAATATCACAAGAATCACATGCTCAGGGGGATCACACATTTTTTGTAACATTTTTTGGACTTCACAATTTTGGATACACTTTTGAAATTTCTCATGAGTGTTGCCATCAAGGCCAAAGGGGGAGATTGTTAGCATATGCACACTCCAATGGGACATTGTATGTGATTGAAGGTTTTGTCATTGATGGCAACCTTACAATCCTATGACACCATCAAAGCATTACACCGGCAAGGAATTACATTGGCAAGATAGTTCACCAACATCAACAAATCACACTCTACACTGACACTCAGACCACCGACACCGACACAGAGAAAGGAAGCATACCAGCATAGAGGCCGACAGGATTTTTGTTATATTATATTTTGTTTATTATTGTAAAACCTTTGTAAGCCAACTTGGCAAGTTGTAAAATGACTCTTATATATAAGAGAGATCATTGTAGACATTTTGAAAAGAAGTGGAAGCAAGGAAAAAGAAGATATTAGGCAAACCTATTATGCGAAATATAGGTTAAAGGTTTTATGTAAAGAACAGAGTAGAAACCGGTATTGGATCAGGTATTACAGATGCTATTGTAAAGCAGTACAAGATATTGGATTTGTATAATCCAAATTGTAAGTTAGTGAGACTTCCTATTGAACAGTGAGCTCTAGGCAATTGGCCTTCCTGCATGTGCAGGCCCCTCTTGTAAGTAATATTCTCTTATTGGCCAGTAAGTGGATATTGTGGGTCACAAATCCCACCAAGGTTTTTCCCACACCGGGTTTCCTCGTTAAATCCTTGTGTCATGGTGTGCTTTTCATGTGGATGTTTTTAATTTTTATTATTACATTATTTCTTGCATACCGATACACTATTATAATATGTTCTGCATGTTTTAAGTTGAGAAATTCTAATTACCAATCAGATACTGATTCACCCCCCCCTCTCAGTATCTGTGGGATTCCTAACAGTTTGAAGGTGATTATCAGAGCTTAACCGATGCTGAATCCAGCATTGGAGATGCTATTTTGAGCAGTACATTATTCTAGGATTTAACCATCCTACTGTAGTCATTGCAACTCCCATTTGAGCAGTGTGCTCTAGGCGGTTGGCCTTTCTGCATGTGCAGACCACATTTGTATACACATACTATCTGCAATAGTATCATCTGATTGTGGGTAAGTTTTCCCACTGTGTTTTTTTCCCTTACGAGATTTCCATGTTAAAATCTTTGCGTTATGTGTTGTGGATGTTGTTTCTCTTTCTGTTTCATGCATTAAGTTTCACTGGTATTGATATTAATTGTTAATCTGTTAACCATCATTAAGTTTGGTTTACCGGTATTAAGTATCAAGTTTGATAAGTTATAATTGCGTTGAAATTCATAGACAACTGATTCAGCCCCCCCCCCCTCTCAGTTGCCTTCTGGTTCCTAAAAATTAGTATCAGAGCTAAGTCCTCTTTTTGCAGAAGCCTAACAGCTTGAGGAGATCCTATGGCAACAAACATTTTCATGAAGGACAATCCTAAACTTGATGGAAATAACTATGGTATATGGAAGATCAGAATGGAGACACATCTAAATTGCATTGGAAGAGACATATGGGAAGTTACAAAGAATGGCTATGTTTTTCCTACATCGAATCAACCTAGTCCACCAACATTGGGTAAAGATCAAGAAAATGATTGCAAAGAAAGAGAAGCACTTTTGAGCGTATTATCAGATCAACAAATTATGGGATTATTAGACTAATCTACTGCTAAATCTATTTGAGATAAATTGGAGACATTGAATGAAGGAGATACCACTATCAAAATTGCAAAACTGGAATGTTACCAGGTCAGGTATGAAAATTTGAAAATGGAAGAAGATGAAAGAATTTTTGCTTTTATGGAAAGAGTTAATGAAATTGTTTTAGGAATATAATATTGTGGAGGATCCTTAAGTGAAGATGAATTTATTTCTAAATTTTTAAGAGAATTTCCACAGGCATATAAAATGAAAGTAATTGCTATTAATGAGTTAAGAACAATGCCTAATACATCAGTATCTAGAGATACCGTGGTTGGAAAAGTTTCAGCACTTGAGCTTGAGGAATTTGGCCCTATTGCTACAATTAAAATAGATTTAGCCTTTAGAGCATCATCATTTGTAGTATCATTATCATTATCTAACAAATCTAATTGGAATGCACTATATGCAAAAGAACTTTAAGATATCAGAAGGGAAAATGAAGAACTGGAAGAACTTGAAGCACTATTTGCAAGGAAAATGCCTAAAGTTCCAGTTGGAAGTAAGTATGAAGGTAAAGCGTCGTTTAAAATGTTTTAATTGCAATACACTTGGTCATATAGCATCTAGATGTCCTGACAGACATGCAAGATTGAGAGAGGAAGATAAAAGAACATATAAGCCTAACCCTGAATATCAGAGATATATATTTAAGAAGAACATAGACAAATCTTGTTACTATGTTGATGAAGGAGTTACTAATGATTCTGATGAAGAACCGACAGACAATGGATGGGATTTTGTTGCAATAAAAGAAGATCAACTGGCACCTACTGTTCCACTAGTAGAGCAGGCCCTAGAAGCTAAAATTGAAGAAAAGGATGAATGGATATATAGTGAAGGTCTAGTAATATTTGGGGATGATAAAGCTTGTTTAATCAAAGTAAAAGACACTATATCTTTGGATGGTAAGCACAATACTGACAATGTTTATTATGTTGAAGGTTTGAAGCATAATTTTTTGAACGTTGGTCAATTAGTTGAAAAGGGATTTCAATTACAATTCAAGATGCAAAATCATGAACAGAACTGGATTGGAGTTCGCATCCGGTAATCAGACTAAAGGTAATATCTTTCACATGCTTGATTGCACATATTGATGAAAGTTGGTTATGGCATAAGAGACTTTGTCAGGTGAATTTTGATTGCATTGTAAAGATCAGTTCAACTAAGGTAGTAAGGAATTTACCTAAGATTGTGAAACCTCATAATCTGGTATGTAAGGAATGTCAAATGGGAAAGCAAGTTAGAAAACCTTTTAAGAGTATTTCTGAGAAATCCAATAATGTTCTTGATTTAATTCATACTGACTTGTGTGGTCTAGCAAGAACAAGAAGTCTACAAGGAGATAGATACTTTATGCTAATTATTGATGATTATTCTAGAATGTGTTGGGTTACTTTTCTCAGGGAGAAATTAGAAGCTTTTGGAAAATTTAAACTATTCAAGGTAATGGTAGAGAAGGAAACCGACAACTATCAGCACCCCAAATACCTCAGCAAAATGGAATTGTGGAAAGGAAGAATAGAAATATTCTAGAAGTAGCTAGAAGCATGATATTGGAAGAAAATCTACCTCATGTGTATTGGAGGGAAGCAGTGAATACAACAGTTTACACTTTCAACAGAGTTCACATCAAAGATGAAACTGATAAGACCACTTATGAACTATTGTTTGGTAATACTCCTACTCTTAAATACTTCATAATTTTTGGAAGCAAATACTATATTAGGAGAGATGAGTATATTGGTAAATTTGATCCTAGAAGTGATGAAGGAATATTTCTTGGCTATTCATCTAAGAGAAAGGCATACAAATGTTTTAATAAAAGATTGCAGAAGATCATTGAGAGTGCTAATATGAAGATAGATGAACACTTTAGAGGAAATTCAAGGTCTATAGATTCTGAACTGGCAGTTGAGATGATCATAAATGAACCTACAAAAATTGCACCGGTACATAATATGGATCCAGTCACACCGGCATCATCAGAGAATTCCACAGTGATTGAAGAAAAGTAGGATGTGAATAAACCTAGGTATGTAAGACTGAATCACTCAGAAAATAAGATAATTGGGAATAAGTATCAAGGTTTTATGACAAGAGGAAGACTAGAAAATGAAGAGGTATGCTTAATTTCTCAAATTGAACCAGCATCTATTATTGAAGCTTGTCAAGATGAACATTGGATTAAAGCAATGGAAGATGAACTAGAACAAATTGAAAAGAACAATACATGGACATTAGTTCCTCAGCCTAAAGACAAAAATGTAATTGGAACTAAATGGGTATTCAGAAATAAACTTAATGAAGACGGTAAGGTAATTAGGAACAAAGCAAGATTAGTATGTAAAGGATATTCACAGAAAAAAGGAATTGATTATAATGAAACCTTTGCATCGGTAGCTATAATTGAGGCAGTTAGATTATTTCTTGCATTTGTATCTCATAAGAACTATAAACTATATAGGATGAATGTAAAATGTGCATTTCTGAATGGTGATCTGGAAGAGGAAGTTTACATTGAACAACCTGATGGATTTTCATTGACAAATGTTAAAGATGTGGTTTGTAGATTAAGGAAAGCTTTGTTTGGATAGAAACAAGCTCCTAGAGATTGGTATGCTAGATTGGACAAATATCTTTTGAAGCTTGGTTACACTAAAGGTAATGCTGACAACAACTTATATTTCAAAGTGACTAATAATGACATCTTGGTTATTGAAGTTTTTGTTGATGATATCATTTTTGGAGGAGAAGATAGATTGTGTAAGGACTTTGCTAACAAGATGCAAGCATAATTTGAAATGTCTATGATTGGGGAGATAAAATTCTTTTTAGGATTACCGATTTCACAAACTGCTAAAGGTATATTCATATGTCAAAAAAAATACTTGAAGGAACTACTGAAGAAATTTGGTATGGAAAACTCTAAACCGGTAAGTACTCCTATGACTACAACCGATAAATTGACATTGAAGGATGATTCAACTCTTGTTAATCTGACAATATACAAATCTATGATTGGAGGTTTATTGTATTTGATACAAACAAGACCTAATATAATGAATGCAGTATGTATTGTTTCAAGATTTCAGAATAATCCTAAAGAAAATCATGAATCAACAGTAAAAAGGATTTGCCGGTATCTACAAGGCACAACAAATCTTGGTTTATGGTATCCTAAAGATAAAAATTTTGATTTATGTGCATACATCGATACAAATTGGGTAGGAGATGTAGATGACAGAAAGAGTACCACTGGCGGTGCATTCTTTCTTGGTAGCATATTGATTTCATGGATAAGCAAGAAGAAGAGTTGTACATCATTATCAATAGCATCAGAATATATTGCAGCAGAAACTAATTGTACTCAGGTATTATGAATTAAGCAAATGTTGAAGGACATAAAGGTAAAATGAAAAGAACCTATAATCATTTATTGTGATAATTCAACAACAATTGATATATCAAAGAATCCAGTATTACACTCTAAGACTAAGTATGTTTCTATCAAATATAACTTTCTGAAAGAGAATATTGAAGCAAAAGAAGTAAGATTGGTTTATGTAAATACTAAAGAGCAGATTGTAGATATCTTACTAAGCCTTTGCCTAAGAAAACTTTTGAATATCTCAAAGAGCAACTTGGGGTAATACCCCTACCGGTAGAGACTTAGATAGTTGAAGAATGGCATCAAACCAGCAAAAACTAACAGAGAAAGCTTTTTCTCGGCTTTGATGGAGGAGAGCTACTTCTCAGGGGGAGTAGTTGGTTGTATGTTCTGGTATTTTTTTTCTTTGGCATTTGATGTCAAAGGGGGAGAGATATCTATGGAAAAACTTTGTTTTGGGGAGACATTATTCATTGGGGGAGAGTTATTTACTCTTTGTATTTTGGTTTTGATTTCTGGTATTGATCTCTTCTGGAGATTGTTGGTTTTTGGTTTTTGACATTCTGTTTTGGCACTTAGATGTTTTTCCATCTAGTGTTGTTATCAATGCCAAAGGGGGATATTGTTGGTATTATGGATGTGTTGCATTAGTTTTATCATCGATGTCAACACTTATCCTTCTGGAGATCTACATTGTTGATTTGGCACTATGGTTATATTGGTTTAATGTTGAACCGGCAAGTTTAGTGACTTATGCACAGTCACCGGTATATTGTTCACTGGTAGGTTATATAGTTCACCGACACTGATGATGACTTGTTATCATCTGGAGATCACTTGATTATGTTGAAGACATGGTTTGGATACTTGGTTTTGGTATTTTTGTTATTAGTCTAATCAGGTTGACATATTTTTTGTTACCAGTAGATTGGTCTAGTTTATGGACCGGTATGTGTTATCGATTCCAGATTAGCACAACACGTTATGGAGATGATTTATTGATTGAATATTGTTGTTAATGTATTGAACCGACATGATGCATCACATCAAGAATTATTTGTAATTGATTTTATTGTAATATTCTTAGTGAGCCGACCTATACATTTGGTCTTAGGTTTTGTATATATGAAATATCTCATTTGTGAGATGAGATATGGGAAATGGTATGTAAGGTTATGGTATGGTATTGTAACATGGTCTGTGTGAATATTGAAGATCATATGAGCAGACCATAGAGAAGGTTCAAGGAAGGTTTGAAGGTGATTATCATAGCTTAACCAATACTAAATCCAGCATTGGAGATGCTATTTTGAGTAGTACATTATTCTAGGATTTAACCATCTTACTATAGTCATTGCGACTCCTATTTGAGCAGTGTGCTCCAAGCGGTTGGCCTTTCTGCATGTGTAGACCCCATTTGTATACACATACTATCTGCAGTAGTATCATCTGATTGTGGGTAAGTTTTCTCGATGTGGTTTTTCCCCTTATAGGGTTTCCACATTAAAATCTTTGTGTTATGTGTTGTGGATGTTGTTTCTCTTTCTGTTTCATGCATTAAGTTTCACCGGTATTGATATTAATTGTTAATTTGTTAACCATCATTAAGTTTGGTTTACCAGTATTAAGTATCAAGTTTGATTAAGTTATAATTGGGTTGCAATTCATAGACAATTTATTCACCCCCCCCCTCTTAGTTGCCTTACGGTTCCTAACAGATCTGAGTTATCTGCATATCTATGTTAGCATATCTATCAATGTTTGAACATTTAAAAATAGTGTCGAAGAAATATTCATCCAGTCAAATTACCCTTTTACCCTATGCATCTTTAACACTTCTACTTTGAGGATAAAAGTGGTTAGCTATTATAAGCACAAATTCTAGATTTTGAGCAGACATAGAAAATGTAGAGACTAAATGTATATTGTTCTTAATAGTTTATTCCATCTTGTAGTATTGAGGGGGCTCTTTGACCCTTTTGAAAAATTCTTCAAAGTCCACATGACCTATCTCTGTATCTTTGATATTATCAATGTTAGAATATATTGAAGGTGCAAAGAGAGGATGAATGTCTCTCTTTTTGAACTTCATAGGTTTGTTGCTAAGAGAAGGCTCTATCATTTGTTATGGAACTGTAACTGCAACACTAGGTAGAATTAGCCTTCCAAAATTGGAAGAAAATCACCATTACATATTGTGACGATTTGCCAAGATATAGAGTCCAATTGATAGCACAAATAAGAGAATAAAATATGTGACTAGAATAAACTATATTCCTATCAAGATGCAAAATACCCAACTAGCTAAGTTGATTGAATTTATTGATTACATACAATGTAAATGAATCGTCTTATAAAGGCTAAGGAGCTTAAAATATGCTCATAATTTAGATGTTATGATAAACTTTTAAATGCCTTTGCTTTTGTTATTTCATGAATGTTCAGACTTTGTTGAAACCTTTTTGGGATATCCTGTAGCAAGATACTTTTATATTCCTGCAGCTCATTGTGTTGACTTGATTGCATTTATTGCCCCGTTGACTCCCTAAAATGACTGGTATATCGTATACAATTTTTGAATGATGAAGTAGATTTAAATGTGTGATTAATGAATAGATATCATGTATGCGCCATACGCCTTTTTCTGTTGCCTGTTACCTTTTTTTTCGCAGGTTGTTGAAGAACGATCGAGTCAAGCGCAGCCGATCTCAACCTTGCAGTAAAGTCCATTTCCTGCATGACTTCGAGGGAGCTCCGGCAAGGACTCTTTGACCGAAACCATGGGAAATAATTTTAATGACAGTTAATCTGGAAAGAGTGGAGCGCTAGATTCTCTTTGGATCGGGTTGAACGCATAAATTCATTTATGGAGTTTGTTCCTTGATTCAGGGATATATTTTACTTCCACGTCTTTCCTTGATGGAGTTAGTTAGTTAGTTGCTCTCCTATTTTTAAATAAAGTTCTCCTCCTGTGCGAGAGAGAAGAGAGTTAGAATAAGATAGAATCAGAGTAGTAGATATCATGTAAGAATCAATATGATAATGAAAGACAGAATTTGTTTAACGAGAGACAGAGTTTGTTGTTAGTTTCCATATCAACAAAACAATGTATATCATTCTGTTTTTATGAATAAAGTTCAATGAAGTTCTAAGTTTAGCATCTGCGTAATCAGGAGATGCTTGCTAAGGGGGCCCACTTAGTAGGTATCTGTAGCTAGCCAGTTAGTTGTTTTTTCCTGTTAAGCTTCAGTTTGCTTTCATCTTTAAAGTTTTCATACAAACTCAGCTTTACATTGCTCCTGCAGCACAAGGAATCCATCACTATGCCTATTCCTACAGCATAAGGCCAGTTCATAGTTTGTATTTCAGTTGTAGTTATCATGATTTCTATTTTAATCAAATCATAGTTGAGTTAAAGAGCTTTGCATTACCTTCCTGTAGCATAAGTAGAATTTCTTTCCAGTATGTATTTCTGCTAAGATTTGACCAAAATGAGTTCCTAGTGCATATATTTTGCTGCGCCATTTAAAGTATACGTCCCCTGGTTTGACAAGTAAATGAACATCTACAGAGAGAGATATTGGTCACCTGTTGGAATGTCCAATTCCCAGGGAAGGTTTTACTGTGATTTTCATATCCTTTTGTGGGCATGACCATTTTTGGCGTCGTTGCTAGGGATGGCGTCTAGCTAGGAGTTTATCAAAAGTCATTTTTAGCATTAGTTTAGCTTGTTAGTAAAATTTTCTAGATCCGTCAAGCCACTATTCATCATATTGCATGCATAGAAGAAGAAGAGATGCCCTGGGAAGGTTCCTCCCTAAAAATCTGTTTATTGAACTACCATTTGACCCAGCTGACAACGAACCTGAGGAAAATCCATTCGCTCTGTTATTCGAGCAACCAAACATGGCAAATAATCCACCTCCTGCATTTGAGTTTCCCATTGTCCCCCAAGGAGATACTGACAATCTTAAAAACATTCCCTCTTCTTTGCTTCCAAAGTTTTATGGCCTGGTCACAGAGGACCCAGAAACCTTTCTGTTTGAATTTGATGTCCTCTATCACAGTTACGACTACAACACAGATGCTTATAAACTAAAGTTATTTCCTTCCACCTTGAAGGAAGGAGCTCTCAGATGGTTCATGAGTCTAGGAAGAGGTGTCATTGATAGTTGGGAGGTCATGCAGACGACATTCCTTGACAAGTATAAGGAATATTGTAAAAGCGCCAGCAAAAGTGATGACATATTCCGAATTCAGTAGAAGGACGATGAAAATCTGGAAGATTATATTTCTAGATTCTTGTTTTCACTAAAGAGGAACTCAAACCATACTCTCAACAAGGACTCTTAGAAATTACTATTTCTAAGAGGAATCAGTGATGCCTGTATAGATGCCCTGGACCTGATAGGAGGAGGTGATATAACCCAGCTGCCTTGGGATGATATAAAGAAAATATGTCTTAACTACTCTTGAGCAATAGTTAAGAAAGGTCGAGGTCATCATGCTACAATAGGGAAGTCTTCTTCTGCTGGACTTTTCCGAATGGAGATAACAAATTTGCTATCTGACTTCAAGCAGGACATCATTAATAATATGGCTATGCAACTGGACACTATGTAGGCTCGAAAGAAACATGAGGAGGCTGACGCAGTTTTGGCTTAGTTCTGTCCATACTGCAGACAAAAGAAGCGTGACTGCAGATGCAAGATAGTGGCTAATTTGGAAGCCAAACAGCTACCTACTGAATTCAAGCCAGTAGAAGGAGATGATGATCAAGTGTTCTTTGTTGCACAAAGGAGACCATGGGCCCAAAGACAAGGTATGCCTCAAGACCCTTTAACTTTTGGTAATTATTATTCTAGATATAATAACCAATGGCAACATGCATATGGACCACCACCACCTGGAATCCACCTCAACCAAATTGGCCTAATTATCAGAACCAGCAATGGCAATCCCCTCAAGGAGGATGGCAATAGCCACAAGGGAAATAGACCCCACCTTCAGGAAATTGGCAACAAAATTCCCAATGGCGAGGCCCTCAGCAATGGCAAAACCAGTCCTCTGGATTCTTGCAGCGTCCACAGCCACAACCACAAGCCCTTATGCCGCCTCCTACAGTAACTACCACAAATCCTGGACCTCCAAAACAAACACCTATGCCTACCCAGTCGTTGCCCAATCCCAATAATAAGCAATAGAAGCAGCCTGCGTATCTTGCTAAAGCCAACCAATATCAAGATTATGCCTTAAACATTAATGATATCCATTTGAGATCTGGAACTACTTTACCTGCTCCAAAATCGCCTCTGATTATTGAAATATCAGACTCTCCCCATGAAGAATCTACTGCACCTGTTGTTCCTACTGAGCACATGCCCATAACTGATATAGTTCCTAAAGAGCTTGTTCTACAAAATCAAGACAACCCACCTTTTCCTCAGAGGTTGCAAAGTACTGCATATAAACCCATGGAAAAACCCACTTTTGACATTATGGATCAGCTCAAAAATGTGCAGATTCAAATTCCTTTATTTCAAGCTATTAAAGATATTCCTATTTTTGGAAAAGCTATTAAAGAAGCCTGTTTGAAGAAGCCTAGACGAAAGAAAAAGGATCCTCAAACAATTCATGTACTAGGAAAATTGGCTGATATAATGTTGAGAAATGTAGTTATTCCAAAGTATATTGACCCTGGAAGTCCTGTAGTGCAGATAAATGTAAATGGCCAAGTTGTAAAAAATATTTTGATTGATTTAGGTGCTGCCATTAATGTCATGACAAAGTATACTATGGACTCCCTGAACATTTTAAACATTAGATCTACACCCACAGTTCTGCAGCTTACAGACAGCTCCACAGTTAAACCTGACGGGATAGTAGAAGATGTAATTGTCATTCTTGAATCTTGGGAGTATCCTGCTGATTTCACAATATTATCAGTTAAGACAACTTTAGGAGGATATCCAGTTATTCTTAGTAGAGCATGGTTAGCAACTGCTAATGTTTTTATAGGATGTCATTCTGGAGATATGACCATTTCTGATGGGCAGTCCACAAAGAAATTGGCTCTGTATCCGCCTGCTAGACCTCAGCCAGATTTCTCCCAACCTATTTGGTCAGATGTGGGGGAGGAAATTGAAGAAGTCAATTCTTTGGCTCAATTAATGATGATTCAAAATGACCCATTCTCACAACTTCAGAGTGAAGATGCCTTGCTGTTTCAAATTCTACAATACAACTCTGATACGGGTAGTTCAGCTAATCCAAATGGTACTCATTTACAATGTTTCCTGCAGCAACCAGATTCTGAAAGTTCACTGCCTAAACTTCCAGCAATTTTTCATAATTTGCTTCCACAAGAGATACAAACATTACCAGTAGACTCTATGAGTAATCTCACGGAGCAGATAAAATTGTCTCAAGGTCATTGTTTGAATATCAATAACAAGCTGTCACAGTCTCAATAGGCTGACCTATTAAAAATGCTACAAGAACAGCATAAAGCTTTTGCATGGGAATATGGGGACATGCAAGGAATAGATCCTCGAGTTTGTACTCATAGGATATATATCAAAGACGATTGTTCACCAATTAGACAACCTCAAAGAAGAGTAAATCCAGCACTTAGAGAAATAGTTAAAAGTGAGCTTCAAAAGTTGCTTGATGCTGGTTTTATTTATCCAATCTCTGTCAGTCAATGGGTTTCTCCATTAGTCATTGTCCCCAAGAAAGGTGGAAAATGGAGAGTATGTGTAGATTACAGAGAATTGAACAGTGCCACTAAAAAAGATCACTTTCCACTACCTTTTGTAGATCAAGTACTAGACTCACTGTCTGGCAAAAGATATTTTTCCTTTTTGGATGGTTATAGTGGGTACAATCAGATAAAAATTGCCCCTGAAGATCAAGATAAGACCACTTTTACCTGTCCATGGGGAAAATTTGCTTGCTCGGTCTTGCCTTTTGGCCTATGCAATGCGCCAGCAACATTTCAGAGAGCAGTAATTAGTATTTTTGCTGATATATCTCATGAATGTATGAAGATTTACATAGATGATTTCACTGCTTATGGAGTCACATTTGAAGAAGCACTGATAAATTTATAAAAAGTATTGAAAAGGTGTAGAGAGCAAAATTTGTCTCTAAATAGTGAGAAGTGTTTTCTAATGATGGAAGAAGGTATTGTTCTAGGTCATCATGTTTCAAAGAATGGAATTCAAGTCGACCTTGCTAAAATTGAAGTAATTCAGAATTTACAAACTCCTGCAAAACAGAAAGATGTCAGAAGTTTTCTTGGTCATGCAGGGTATTATAGAAGGTTTATAAAAGACTTCAGTAAAATTGTCAGTTCACTTTATGCTTTGTTAACAAAGGATTCCCAATTTGAGTGGACAGAGGCCTGTGAAAAATCCTTCCTACAACTAAAGGACTTGCTTACTAAAGCCCCTGTTCTTCAAGGTCCAAAATGGAATTTACCTTTTCACATACATGCTAATGCCTCTGATTTTGGCATAGGAGCAGTTCTGAATCAAAAAGAAAATTTAGTTGAACATGCTATTTACTTTATCAGCAAAAACCTTCAAGGTCCTGAGCTCAACTATACTGTCACAGAAAAGGAGTTGCTTGCAGTAGTGTATGCTTTGAATAAATTTAGGCATTATGTCACAGGTTATCAGATATTCATCCATACTGACCATGCAGCAATCAAGTATCTGATGAACAAACCTGCCATCTCTGGTAGGTTGGCACGTTGACTCTTGTTGTTACAAGAGTTTGACATTTCCATAATTGACAAACTAGGGAGAGCCAATGTTGTAGCTGACTTTTTATCAAGACTTCAATCAGCTACACCTATTGAACATGAGATTATTGATGATAGGTTCCCAGATGAACATTTGTTTTCCATCGTTGCACATATACCCTGGTATGTAGACATTGCCAATTATCTAGCAGCAAACATAATACCAGACCACTTTTCTCCAAAAAAAAAGAAATTGTTAATAGCGAAAAGTTTTAACTTTTCCTGGATTGCAAACAGTCTATTTTATACTGGACCTGATCAAATAATGCACAGATGTGTAAGAGAAGATGAAACTTACGACATATTGCATGCTTGCCATGACAAACCATGTGGAAGACATTTTGCAGCAAAAAGAACATCAATGAAAGTTCTTACAACAGGTTACTACTGGCCAACATTACATAAGGATGATGTGGCCTATACAAGAAAATGTGACAGATGCCAATGTATGGGAAAACCAACTAAGTCCGATGAAATGTCACTATATCCACAGATAATAGTCACCCCTTTTAATAAATGGGGGATGGATTTTGTAGGGCCAATTGATCCACCATCAAATGGAAAGTCATACATTCTAGTTTGCACGGACTATGTAACAAAATGGGTCGAGGTAACAGCTATGACTCATGCCCAAGATAACAAAGTTGTTGAGTTTCTATATGAACACATTTTCACAAGATTTGGAGTTCCCAGAGAGCTTGTAACCGATCAAGGAGCTCAGTTTACGTTGAATCTGATCACTGCACTATGAATGACTATAAAATCAAACATAGGAAGTCCAGCCCTTATCACCCTCAAGCCAATGGTCAGGTAGAGGTAACAAACAGAGAAATTGAAGCGATCCTCACAAAGACAATGCAGATCCATAGAAAAGATTGGACCAATAGACTTCCTGAAGCAGTTTGGGCTTACAGAACTACATGGAAAACAACAACTGGGTTTACACCTTTTGAGCTGCTTTATGGGAAAACAGCCATGTTACCCATAGAATTTGAACACAAAACTTTGAGGACAGCTCTTCAACTCAATATAGACATATCTGAAGCACAGAAGGACCGTGTCCTACAGCTAAATGTTTTGGACGAAATGAGAAAAGCCACCCTGCAGCATACAGAAGCAATCCAACAGCAAAGGAAGAAATGGCATGATCAACACATCAAAACTAGGAAATTTTCTGCTGGAGATTGGGCTCTGTTATATGATTCCAGATATCAAGAAAACCAAGGTAAGCTCACAACACGCTGACTTGGCCCCTATGAAGTTGAAAATGTGTTTGACAATGGAGCTGTGTAGCTGATAACAATAAACCCAGTCCGCTTCAAATTGCTAGTGAATGGCCACCGACTCCGGTTGTACCACAAACCAGTCTCCAAGGAAGAATTCATGCAGCAGTTCATTCAGGTTCCTCCCGCTACTCTTCCTACAGCCAAAGGCTTTAGCCTTTCTCCTGCAGCGTTACTGTAATTTTCAACAAAGCATGCCCATAATAAAGGTTTTCTTTTTTTTAAAAAAAAAACCCCTTTTTCTCCATTCTCATTTATCGCTTCCATTTCACTTCTTTATCTTCCATCCATCCATTCCATCCATTCATTTCATCCACCCATCTCACCCATCCACGTCATCCATCCGCATTAACCTTAATTAAGATATCTTTCCCACTTGTCAATTCATGCAGATGCCGTCATCTTTCTTCACACGTACGTGCAATTATCAAAGGTATGTCATATCTTTTCTTATTGCATATTTGATTTGTTTCATCCTATTCATTTACTGCTATGCATGTATCGGTCATTATTACCCAAATCTCTACCTGTTCTTTACGACATATGAGGACACATGTCATACTTTAAGAAGGGGGCAGGGTAATCCATCTTTTAAAATCTGTCTTTTCACCGCTGTCATAACTGCAAAATAATCTTTCTTTAATACTTTTCTGGTACTTTCCAAATATGATCACATGTCCTTCTTTATTCATAATTATGATTAAGACTGCTTGTTCAAAAAGTTCATTTTTGGAAAAAGAAAGAAATGTGACGGCACGAAAGAAGAAAAACCAGAGCAGAAAGGGAAACAGAGAATTTGAATCTTCAGCAAAGAATTGAGTTCAGCTAAAGGAAAACTACAAACATAGGTGGTCAGTTGGTGCGACATGAGCCTGTAGCTCATGAAATTTTATTGCAAAGTCCGCAAATAGTCCATGCATTCAGTCTCTTTGGGTGGTTAAATTATTTCTTGAGCTTAAATGATTTTGATGAGGAGGCTGCTAGAGAATTTTTGAGAACCCTTTCTGAAGGGGAAGCCACCGTATGGGGTCTAACAGTTGTTGCAACCGAAAATAGAATTACTGAAGTAACTGGGCTTCCAGCCGTTGGAGAAAACTTTTCTTCAGACGCTGCAGCTTCAAGGGCTGAGTTTTCAATGCCTACTGATGGACCTCTGGAAGTCTCCAAGCAGGGATGCAAGTGTGTATCGTTGCCTCCTCCTTATTCAGAGTATGCTACTTACATAATCAGGTATTTGACCTATGAAGGCCATTTTTCCTATCTGCATTCTCATCATTTTAAATTATTGAGCCATATGAGGCATGGGTTAGTTATAAATGTTCTGAATTTCTTGTTAAAATTTTTAGAACAAAGTGCCCACGAAACTCAACAGGGGAAAGATAATTCTGTCGCTCATCATGGCCTTATTAAATTACTGATTGAGAGCTCTTTGAGGGATGTCTCACCTCTCTCCTAGCAACAATTTGTTGCCCAAAAGAGTTTGCAAATCCCACAACCCCCTAGGGTACTTACCCCACGGCCTCACAAAAAGAAGAAAGAAATTGCATCTACAAGTAAAATAGGGCAAGGGTCACCTACTCCTGTAGCACCTGGTCCTGCAGCTTTCGCACTTGAATCCTCTGCTAGGGTACAAACTAGGTCTGCCACTGGGAGAGAGAAGGGGAAAACAAAGGTAGAAGGGTCCCCAAAATCTGACCTTCGTTCTCAGAAAAGGCAATACCCTTCTCCTACAGCACCTTCCCTTGCAGCTGTTTCTCCTACAGCAACACCTATTGCTATTACTAGTTCACCGTCATCCTCTGGTAGGGCAAAGTCCTCTGAACAAACAAGGAAGAGGAAAGCTACCGGAACACCTCCTGCAGCCACATCAATGCCAAGAAGGGTTTCCGCAAGGAAACAATCTAAGACCTCCCCTGCTTCACCACAACCAGAGGTGATTGTAATTTTAGAAGGGTCTGTTCAGTCCAAATTTAATGTTTCTTAGAATGTGTCCGAGAATACTGCCCAGAGTTCATTCGTTCCTGAAGAGGAACAAGTTGAGACAAAAGAAACAAGGCATAATGAGCAAGGGTTACCAAATCTTGATGATTTGGCTACTACTGCTATGCAATTTTTGGAGGAAGCACAGACTTCTCCATAGCAGCAACAAGAAGAATTTATCTTGCAGCAAGAACAAGAACAGACTGAACAATTGAATGTGCCTAGTGAAGTTGTATTCCACCTTGCAATTTGTAAAGCCATTGTTGTGTATAAGAGAACGTTTTTAATTGAGTTTCGGGAATATGTTAAAGCTAATTGGGAAATAGTTACATTGCAAACCCTGACTTTCCGATACATAGCCCAGATTGACATGCAACAAAGTCTATGGGGAATAGAAAAGAGGAAATTGAAAAAGAAAATTGAAAGTCAGAAGCAGGAAATTGCTGAGTTGAAAGCAAAAATGGACGAAATGTTAAAAGTAACTGCTCAGATTATGGAATGCAGACCACCACCCAGAGTTTATGCTCTGTGCCTTAAAGAACAGTTTTTATGGTTCCAATTGATGAGAATTTCCAAAAACCAAGATCCTATAATTCATACTGCCAAGGAATTCTATGAAGCATACTAGGCAGCCCCTAACTGGTTAAGGAATTCTTTGTGTGAATTCTATTTGCATGGCTTTTTAATACCATTTGAAACATAATGGAATCCTCTTCCATATATTGGTGATATTCATTTGAGAGCATTTATGTCATGGGCAGCAAATGAGGCAAATTATGGCAAGCAGTGGGAAACATATGAGGAAGCTGAGAAAACAGAGCCTGTTCCATTACGTTCTCAAAGTTCAAACCCCCATGCAATGTTGAAAGATTGGTTTGATCTGACATATGGTATTAATAATGTTTCAGCAAGAGAGAAAATATTTAATATCAGAAAACAAGTATATGATGAATTCCAGGCACAACAATATTCATTTTGGAAATTGGCATTCACCAGAAGTGAGAAAAGATGGGAGAGATTAACTGTTGGGTTAAGAAAATCAGAACCACATGGTCCCCTAAATTTCATAGCAACTCTTAAATGAACCAGCAGATATATTCAATTGAGACTTCAAACAAGATTTGAACTGTGGTTGCCACTGACATTCAGACCCCCTGTGCTAATGTGGCCACTTTATCCTCACCAGGCTACAAATCTTAACAATGAATTAGAAGACCAAAGGTATGAAAAATGTCGGGATTTCAGAAGATTTTATTACAAGTTTAAAAATCCATTTCAAAGTCATGTAGCAACCACCGACTTCAGAGAAACCACCAGGAAAGTTAATGCTGGAGGACCAGCATTGGACTAAGTAGGGGGCAGTGATGAGCTTAAAATATGCTCATAATTTGGATGTTATGATAAACTTTTAAATGCCTTTGCTTTTGTTATTTAATGAATGTTCAGACTTTGTTGGAACCTTTTTGGGATATCCTGTAGCAAGATACTTTTATATTCCTGCAGCTCATTGTGTTGACTTGATTGCATTTATTGCCCCATTGACTCCCTAAAATGACTGGTATATCGTATACAGTTTTTGAATGATGAAGTAGATTTAAATGTGTGATTAATGAATAGATATCGTGTATGCGCTATACGCCTTTTTCTGTTGCCTGTTACCTTTTGTTTCGCAGGTTTTTGAAGAACGATCGAGTCAAGCATAGCTGATCTCGGCCTTGCAGTAAAGTTCATTTCTTGCATGACTTCGAGGGAGCTCCGGCAAGGACTCTTTGACCGAAACCATGGGAAAGAATTTTAATGACAGTTAATCTGGAAAGAGTGGAGCACTAGATTCTCTCTGGATCGGGTTGAACGCATAAATTCATTTATGGAGTTTGTTCCTTGATTCGGGGATATATTTTACTTCCACGTCTTTCCTTGATGGAGTTAGTTAGTTAGTTGCTCTCCTGTTTTTAAATAAAGTTCTCCTCCTCTGCGAGAGAGAAGAGAGTTAGAATAAGATAGAATCAGAGTAGTAGATATCATGTAAGAATCAATATGATAATGAAAGATAGAATTTGTTTAACGAGAGACAGAGTTTGTTGTTAGTTTCCAAATCAACAAAACAATGTATATCATTCTGTTTTTATGGATAAAGTTCAATGAAGTTCTAAGTTTAGCATCTGCGTAATCAGGAGATGCTTGCTAAGGGGGCCCACTTAGTAGGTATCTGTAGCTAGCTAGTTAGTTGTTCTTTCCTGTTACGCTTCAGTTTGCTTTCATCTTTAAAGTTTTCATACAAACTTAGCTTTATATTGCTATGAGAGCACACAAAGGCAAGGCTATGAGAGCACACAATCATGACATGTGGCTCAATGAGATGCAGGGGTAGGTGAGGGTAGGTAGGAGAAATAATAAAGTATTCCACAAGAGCTGGATTACCCACCGAAGGTGGAATGTGATAACAAGATAACACCACAAAAGGTGGAATTTCTCCTACAAGCAACTTCCCTATGTGCACACTTCCCTAAGAGTCTCATATGCAAACTTCTATGAATGCATTATCCTAAGTCAACTAAGTAGAGTGTAATTATGAGACATAATTTAATCCAACACATCTTAATGAGAAACATTCATCATTTTGAAATAATCAACTTGATGGGTACCATAAATGCCAAAATCAAGTTTTAAAACCCTAATTTTATACTAAAATAGGTGTAGATTGGATTTATAAACCCGATTAACACTTAAGAATAAATCTGACATGATGTAATTCAATTTTATAAATCTGAATTATACCTATAACAGGTGGGAAGGAAATATGATGTAGTTTAGGGTTGTAAACTCGAACTACACCTTGCACTTTGGTGTGGTTTTGTGGTTTGGGGTTATAAACCCAAACTACACTATTTAATATGACTAAATGGTGTAGCTCATAGATGAAACCCTTAGCTATACTTAGGAAAAAGTGTGATACAATGTAGTTACAATAGTTTTATTTGGAGTCATGACTCCTAACAACACCACTACTGTTAATTTTGGTGTTGTTCAGAGTCATGGCTATGAACTACATCAAAATGAAAGGTCCAGTAAGCTACGGTGTCATTCAAGGTTTAAACTTTGAATAAAACGATTCAATATAGTCTTAATGGTCTCATTTAGAGTTTCAATTCTCAATGACACTGAAAGGTGTTAAGTAAAGGATGTAACAAAGATATGCAGTGTAAGACAATGATGTTATCCAGGCTTCAAAGTCCAAACGACACCACTATTAATCCATAGCAATAACAATGTCGATGTCGTTCAAAGTTTGAAACCCAATTGACATTGATTTGGAAGATACATTTTGAAAGTTCAAATCAAAACTCATAAATTAGAAACCCTAAAATAAAACTAGCCAAATCTAGGGTTTAGTAAATGCCATTACAAAGTGAAACCAAAAATAAAGAAAAGAAAGGAAGAAATAAAAACTTACTTGGAAGGAAAAAAGGAGAACCCAGTTCAATCACAAGATTTGATCTCACTACAAATCGTAGGGACCTTAATGACCTTCAATGAAGAGGCATGAATGAGAAGGAAAAAAACAAAGAAAATAAAATCAAAGAAGAAGAATTTGAATAAAAATTGAATACTCATTAATAATGCAAATTGTGCCTCATTAATGTGCATTTCAGGATTACAATCTCGAAATGCACCTAAGATGTGTATTTTGGGTTTGTAATCCTGAAATGCATCTTAGAGGAAAGCAAGTGCAAAATCAAGGTTAAACCCCAACAATGCACTAAGAAATAAAAACTAAGTACTATAAAGGAAACTTAATCAATTTTCTAAATTGACACAAATTGAGCAATTCTCACGAAGATGAAAAGTAGACAAAGGATAGTAAAAATTTGTCTCAAATTTCTATGCTTAAAGCACATGGACTAAAAATTTGGACAAAATATATAGTGGTTATCCCATGTTTGTGCCATAGCTAAAAATGGGGATAATAGTTGGCTCTAACTGGGGAAATGCCTTTTGATTATTCCTAGAAACAATCAAAGGTAGTAGAATCCCAGAGCTCTAAGTGCCTTCATCCATCCATGGGGCATAGAGTCAAGTTACCAAAAGATGCAAAAGACACACATACCAAAAAATGAAGAGACCCAAAATATGAAAACTATATATGTATTTACAATATTTACTTGAATCTTCATTGATTAAAATGCTTCAAATGTTGTTTGCTATGGGGCAGTGAAAAAGGAGTGTCATCTTCATATGCCAATAAGAAACTATTTTCACTATGACTTGATGAATTGTGAAAGGACCTTTCCATAGTGAATCAAACTTTCCAAAATTGAGTTTAAAAACTATTGAGTGAATATTTGTCTTGATTTCCATGCTTAGTGCACATGGACTACAAATTTGGACAAAATTTGTAGGGGTTATCCCATATTTGTGCCATAGATGAAAATGGAGATAATGGTTAGCTCTAACTGGGGAACTGTCTTTTGATTATTCTTATAAACAATCAAAGGTAGTAGAATCCCAAAGCTCTAAGTTCCTTCATCAATCCATTGGGTAGAGAGTCGGGCGACCAAAAGATGCAAAAGACACACAGACCAAAAAAAAAGAGACCCAAAACACAAAAAACTGTACATGTATTTACAATATTTACTTGAAAATTAATTAAGTAAAATGCTTCCAAGTGTTGTCTGCTATGAGGCAACAAAAAAGGAGTGTCATGTTCATATGCCAATAAGAAACTCTTTTCACCCATGACTTAATGAATTGTAAAAGGACCTCACTATAATGAATCAAACTTGCCATGGATCCCTTTTGGCTCCCTTCACTTGTCCCATAACAGAACAAGATCTCCTACTTTGAAATTTCTTGGTTTTCTCCTCTTATCAAAAAGAGATTTTAAGTTTATGTTGGTGATCTACAATTTGATCCACCACCTATTCATATTGCTCTTCAAGTTGAGAAAGATACATAATACGTTTATTCATAGCACTTTCAAAATTTTCATCTTCAATGGCCTTTGTTAAATTTAGAGCAAACAACTCCAAAGTAATTGGGATCTCAGCATTCAAACCATATAGCACCTAAAATTGTGACATGTCAATATCCCTTTTGGGCATAATTTTGTCCACCTACAACACATCATACAATGCCTTATGCCTTGACCTCTGATTCTCATCAACTAGCTTGCAAATGATAGTGACCAAATTCTTATTATTGGATTTTTCCTGACCATTACCTTGTGGGTAATAATCAAAAGAGTGAGGAAGGGTAATACCATACTCAAAACAAAACTAAGTTACCTCATACGAGGAGAATATTGTTGCATTATCAGTTACTATCTTGTGAGGGACACTAAATTTGGTAATGATGTTTTCCTTCAAGAAATGACAAACCACTTCAGAAGTAGAATGACTTACTGGAACAATTTCTACCCATTTAGTAAAGTAATTTGTTGTTGTGAGGACATAAGCGTGCCCTTCACTTGAGGATGGATTAATAATTCCAATGAAATCAAGACCCCTTTGCTAAAAAGGTTCCTCAGTCACCACTGGCTTCAAAGGTAAAGTTGTTATCTTTTGCTTACCAACAAATTGCTGACATAGATCACATCTACATACACAATTATATGCATCCTAGAAGAGTGTGGACCAATAATACTTTTCCTTTAAGATCTTATGAGATATTACTAGAGCAAATAATTGACCACCACAAGCTAAGTTATGAAAAGATTCCATAGTCGTACATGTTGTGCTTTGTCAACATATTGCAGGATTATTCCATATAAGCTTTTCTTATATAAACCATTGTTCCAATGAACAATTTTTGCTACCTTAAGCTTTATATTTCTTGTCTCCTTATATGACAAATATGTTGGACATTCACCATAAGTAAGAAAGTAGGCAATATTGGAGTACCACCTGTATGTTGTAGTCATAAACAAAACCTTAGGAAGAGACTTTGAATCTTCTTCCATCTTATTATTTGGTTTATCATTGGCTATAAGCTGACATAAACCATTTCCTTGCACTAATTTTGTAGGTCTAGTCTCCATGTCATTTTTTCTAGATCTTAGCAATCTAGTTATCCCTCTTGGTACCAAAATCTTTTTGAGTTAGAATTGATTTAACAATAGTATCAGGAATAACTAATGACATGTGAGTTTAAGATATAAAACCTAAAATGTTTTACTACTTTAACCACAACAAAAGCATTATTTTCTATTTTGGAATATTTCAATTTGTTGGTTCCCAAATTAATAGACCCCAAACCCTAAAGATTTAGCCACTTTCGCATCAATGGGTTCAAGGCTGGATTTGGCCAACAAACAAGATTTAGTCACAAGACTGAAATCTCCAACACTTTTGGCTCTACAAGACCAAGGCGAGTGTACCTACATAATGCCTAAATAACTTTCAGCTTCCAACACTCATGGCATTACAAGTTAAATTAGATATCCCAATATGAATGTGCCAAGGAAGGTGTATGAAACTTAGATTTGGCTACAATCCTGCCTTATCAACTACCACTCAGCACTTGGGATGCTTTTCTACACTAATCCTACTCCTACAAATAGAAAACAAAAATAGGAAATAAAAGAGACTTGAAGATAATAGATTGATTCTGAGAACTAGATACAAGCATCACAACCAATGCCTTCATCAGAGCAACAGAGCCAAATTTCAACATGTGACACTAAACCCAAATAGTCTAAACTATAACCAGTGAGTTGATGCATTACATCAATACCCCCTATTATAGTTCTATTGCAACCATTCTTACATATCCTACATGCACACAACACCATTTCATTATCTTGTAAAAAGCTTTTTAATTTCTTCCTTGAAGAGAAGTAAAAAATAAGATTAACACCTGAGCTTGCAGGGACAAAACAAAAGGTCCTTAACCATTCATTCCATAAAATAGTGCCATTACATGTTGGAGACAGCTACAGGAAAAAGATTTAAAACTTGTATGCATTCTGGTTATAACTATTTGAAGTGGCAAAATTACTACAAACTAAAAAAATCTAACTCTAATTTGCTTTAAGTTTGGACTGTACATGGAAGCCCTGCTTCCAGAATTTTTAAAATTACATTTAGAATCTCATCTCACTGGCCTTGAATTCCCTTTTATAAGACAAAGGAGTAAAAACAAGCTATAGGCTAGGTGAGACACATGTCACAATTTTATTGCCTGAGACAAAAATACGCCCTAAGGCATTTCCCTTCACATACTACACGCAATCCATCTAGAGACATTAAATGCAAACGGCCGCAATGGCAGCCTCTCAAATATGGAGTTACGAGCTTGCATACAATCAGCAGTAGCTTTCTCGTGCCTCATAGAAATATATCCTATTGTTGATTATCTAACATCATTAAGTTCATCCTCTGCTACATTTTGATCAATCTCTGAATTTAGATTACTACATTTAGTAATCCTTACTTGCCCAATGTCCTTACATCTTCTCAACTAGATACCTTTTGATATTCTAGATGTTTTGTAATCTCATCAACATAAGATCCTCTGATCTAATGGAGCCACTCAAATGATCTTTTGTTTGATCCTCATTAAATGCAATCTCCCTCTTGGCATCATCTCTATAATCTGGTATGATCTGGTTGCAAACCACTACCTACAATCTGTCGACACAACAATCTTCTATCGACAGTATTTTACCCCTTTGACATCTGGAGTTTGACTCAATCAGTACATGCCAAATCCTTAAAATATTCCCATTTTTCCTCTCGTCAACCTCCATCAACCTTCCCACGTGGACAATTTGACCATCGGGCTACTTGCAGGCATTCTCTGCAAATAGACTAACATGCGCATTATGCGCCCTCACGACAATAACCCCCTATGGGTTGGTGAGAGGCCTTGGTTTCCTTTTCCTTTTTACTCCCCATGCAACCTTTCTTTTATCCTTCTTGCAGTGTGGGATAGCGGGATGCCTCACATTTCATTCTTCTTATTGCCCCGCACAACCATTTTCTTGTTACTTTGGTGCTTAATTTCTTGCCTTGTGTTGCATTTTGATTTGTTTTGGACCCCATGTGGCACAATGGTAACCTCTCCTCTTCGCACCTTGCCTTACCCCTACATGCTCCTCATCATTCCTTTATTGGGGTTGCGGGGGGGAGGAAAGATCTTGAGCCCTCTCCTTCTCGCTTATCCCGTGCAACTCTTTTCTTCTCTCGAACCACCTTGTGGGGTAATAGGAGATGACCCTATCCATGCATCATTTTCTTATCTCATGTGACCCTTCATTTGTGCCTCTCTATGCCTTGCAGGGTAGCAGTGGGAAAGACTTTCTTCTTTCCCCACTATCCTGCACCCATAGTTGTGTGTCCCTGCCGACCTCGCAGGATGTCGGGGTCCTCCACCCACCTAGAACTTGTCTTGCCCATTTGGTTAGCCTGTGGTGTTGTTATCATCTCCTTCAAAGTCACACAGGGTATAAAATAAGAAAGGCAAATTCCTTCCCCGCTACCTCGCAGGCCTCTCTACTATTAAGCTGATGTGTTATTGACACCCCACTAGCATAACCCTCGTGTTATGCACCACCTACCACCTATCATAGTATGATAATTTGTGTGTTATACACTACCCCTATAACATTTGTGCGACTAACACCACCTGTGACTGCAAGCGACAAACATGGCATGTTATTAACAACTGCAGCCAAGTGTGACTAACACGATGTGTTAGTCAGACAACAACCATACTTTTCCTGGATCAAAGCAGCTCACCCAATGCAATTCCAACTCAATGGCCTATGTCATCCTTGTCTGGTTACTTGTCCCAGTAACATATCCCATGCTTGCCCTCCATATCTTCATGTGTGATTAACATGTTGTTCTCTGATTAATTATCTGCTAAAGTTGTAATATGACATAGCGTGTTATCTTGCAAAGAGGATTCTGAGTGTCAAGAATCAAAATTTTGAACTTAGGTCCATAAATCTGGAAAAAATTTTGAGGTCCCAATAATGGCTCTAGCTTGAGGATGCATACCCCTTGTAGGCATGGCAAGATCCCATATCTTTAGGGAGCAGACCAGGTGCCTACTCCATTAGGTGCAGAATAAAAAAAGGTCTTCTCTTCCCAATACAACTATGGCTTGAGCATCAAGCCACATGCGATGGGCCAAAGCCCTCAAAAAAGATAGGCCTAATATTCCCTCTATCATAAACATGATTTTCATCTAATCTTACTGAGGCCAATCTGAAGACATAGCTGGAATGCTACTCATCAAACATACTGACATCTCTCATACAGTCACCATACTAAGAATCATAAGTGCACTCATCATTATTAAACCTCTAAAACTTGTGCACAAACTAAAAATACTGATTATTGGGTCACACGAATGTGTTATGCTCATAAAAAAATGCACTTGCATGCTAAACATAACACTCATCATAACTCATATCATTGTCACAACTTATAAAAACCTCTCCCAACTAAAAAACAATAAACTCTTGCACTAGCATATAGCTGGTATCATTCAAAAAAAAATCATCACAAGTTTGCATATCAAACTAAAAACTCTCAAGAGGACACTCTTGCAAAATTTGTGACTCATAAAAACAATCCTCCAATACATGAAAAGACAAAGAATCATGTATTGGCTCACTTTGAAATAGCAACTCATTGCTTTGGAAAAAATGATCAGTTGGAAGTTCCAGCATACCCATGTTAGAAACAATAATGAAGGAAAACTGAGAGGGTGGGGTGAATCAGTTTCATTGGATCTACAAACTTAACCACAAATACAGATTTGATACACTAAAGCAATAACAAAGATAAGAAAATTGATAGCACAACACACAACACCAAGATTTTGACGTGGAAAACCCAGTTAAGGGAAAAACCACGATGGGAACCTACCCACAATAAGATGATACTCTGTAGTAGTATGTGAAAATATTACAATGGGGAATGAACATGCATTTAGGCACACTATCTAGAGCTCACTTCTCAAAAGATAATGACTCGGAAGGCTACAACCCTCAGGGAAGTCTCACTAACTTACAACAAGATTCAGACTACAATCTGGAAGAAATGAACTGCCATAATAACATCTGCAAATGCCTAATGACAGTTTTGGTTAAGCATAATTGCCTGCTCTGCAACACCAATCTCTACTCAATCACAATGTCAAAGTATGAATCACTTGTTTGCACATACACCACTCTCTAATAATTTAGACACAACCTTGATACCTAAATTACATGACAATATCTCCTATTTATACAATTCATCAACCTTGATAACAAGGTCGGCTAAACCCTCAACTTACAATTAAAAAATTACATTATACGATACAAAGATCAACCACTAGACCAATATAATGATATACATGACATAACATGGACCTAAATCAAATTTCCAAATGTGCAACACCACCAGAAATCACGCCAAGATCAACCGCAACACACTACACCACCAGGAAAACCACATAACACGAAGAACATCACTGGATCAGCAAAATCACCAACAACTCACACAATGATCAATACAGATCACCAAAACAAATAGGACACAATTAGGAAACTCCAACAAGCATGTTAGAATCATCAACAATAGCTGCACCAACACCACTTATCGAATCTTCATCGATCAACATCTAAAATTCAAGAACACTCAAAGATCAGCAACTGTCACAAAGAAAGATGACTTGCAAAGTACCAAACCATGAACCATTTGAAATGAAGATACACAAAATCATCCCAAACAATCTCCCAAAATCTCAACTCAAGATCATATCACACCAAAATATACTGCGAGAAATACCGAACTCTGCAAAGCACTAATCAAAAAGGCAAACTGCAAAACTAGATCATATTCTATGATCAATTAAGCTTCTCAGAACACCAAAACCAATACAGAAGAATATAGTGATACTATAAATACTCCATACACCAAACTATATATCCAATAAATCAATCTGCAATCACCAAAATAATAAATCACAAGAATATGTTGACATCAATGACAACAACATATAATAGCAACAACAATGTACAACAATCTCCCCCTTTGGCATTGATGGCAACATATGAATGTGAAAAACAATAAATGCAAAGAAAGAAAATAACTCCTGCAAACTCCCCCTAAGATCAAGCAAATAAAACAATTTTTCACATGCTTCTCTCCCCCTTTGATAGCAATGCCAAAGATCTCAAAACAAGAAACCAAACTCTCCCCCTTAGAATATAAAACATGAATCTCTCCCCCTATGAAATACATAACCAGACTACTCCAACAGAGGAGCAGCACCAACTCATCAATCCAGATAAAAGGAATAAGTTTGTGAAGTCCACCAGATTGATGCAACACAATGCATCTAGTTCTCATCAGGAGGGGTGGATACCCCTAACTTGTCTCTCAAGTAGACAAATGTATCTGTAGGCAAAGGCTTAGTGAAAATATCAGCAATCTATTCCTTTGTAGACACATATTCCAGCTTCACTTCTTCTTCATTGACTTTTTCTCTCAAGTAATGATTTTTCATTGACACATGTTTAGTCTTTGAATGTTGCACTGGATTCTTTGGCATATTAATAGCACTGGAATTATCACTGTATATGATAGTAGGATCATCATAGAAAACTCTAATATCCTTCAACATTTGCTTCATCCAAACTAACTGAGTGCAGCTACCAACAACAACAACAATGTACTCAGCTTCAGCAGTAGATAAGGATATTGAATCTTGTTTCTTAAAAGCCCAGGAAACCAATTTATTACCCCAAAAGAAAGCATCATCGAAGGTATTCTTTCGGTCATAAATATCGCCAGCCCAATCAGCATTAGTGTAAGCACATAACATGAAATCATCATTCCTCGGATACCACAAAACATAATCTACAGTTCCCTTCAAATATCTGAATATTCTCTTTATTGTTGTGACATGATTCTCTTTCGGATCAGCTTGATATCTAGAAACCATGCACATAGCATGCATAATGTCTAGCCTAGTATGAATAAGATATAGCAGTCCACCAACCATAGTGTTATCACTGTTTTGAAAATTGGGTATTCTTGTCCCATAATCGGCTAAAATCTGCAAAGATGTGTTTGGCATAACCTTGTTGCCTTTGTGTTTTTTGGGTCAAAGAGGGTTTAAGGTTTTTGAAAAAATTTAACCCTTCCTATGTTTTGAAAACCCTTGCGTTCTATTCTTGCATTACTTTTTCCACTTAAGTGGAAAGGTCGCTCCGTCATGAAAGTGTCCCCCCCTTTAGGTTTTCCCTAGGCAGTCTTTTAAACATTTTCAATTTTTACGCCTTTACCTATGTCTTTTTTTAATCTTTGTTGAGCTTCTTTACAATAGTGCAAGTCAAAGTTGATCCTATAGTGTGCATTGTTTTGTTGGGCGAAGATGCCTACAATTTAGCGTTCGCAAAGTGGCAAAAAGGGTAAGTGGGCCCGACCAAAGGATTGTTCATTAGGTAAGAGGAATGCATCTTGTATTGGATCCAATGGCTCGCATTGCTTTGCTAGCCTAAGATGCATGTGATTTATCCTCTGCAAAATAGCAAAAAAGTTGGTGGGTCTCGGACGTAAATGGTTCCTTTGGTTAAAGGATGATTAGTGTGGAGTTGATCCAATGGTACGCGTAGATTCACAGCCAAAAGATGTCTGTGTTTTACCTTTCGCAAAGTAATGAAAAGGTGGAGGGCCCGGGCAAGGTGGTCACAAAAAGGCTAATAGATGAGCAATTTCCAAAATCTAATGATTGTCGTTGCTTTGCGAAGAAGAGTTGCCTGAGGTTTAGAGTCTGCGAAGTAGCAAAAAGGTTGGTGGGTCTGAAAGATAGGCAAGTCATGATTTTAAAGATTGATCAACTTGGAGTTGATCAGACGGCCCACAGAATGATATGGCAGTCACACGGTGGATGACATGGTAGGACAGGTGGGTCGCTTGGTTGAGGGAAATGATGGCTTGTCAAATGCACGTGGCTCCAAAGGATTCTTGAGTGCCTGCTTTGATTTAACCAGCGATGGTGTTGAAACCCATGGTGAAATAGAGCATGTGGCCATCCTAGAATGGAGCTCGATGGAGTTCTTGAACAAATAGTCGACTGACATGTAAGATTCATTTGCCGGTGATGAAAAAAAGCAAGTGGTTTCCAAGTCGAGGGCCCACTTTAAAGGTTTGAGTGTGTTAAATGGTGTAAATCACAAAGTGGATCCAATGATGGGCATTTTATTGCAGCCCGAAGATGCAAGATGGTTAGCTTTCACGAAGCGACGAAGACTGCTAGCAGTGACGGTGGTGCGCGATTAGTTGAAAATACTAGTGGTCACCGTAAGCAGTAAAGATCGAGTGAGTGGTATGATCGGAGGGCCAGCATTGTTTCGCGCGTTCCAAGTGCACAAGGTTTACCTTTCGCAAAGTAGCGAAAGGAAGGTGGGGCCCATTACTAATATAGAAGGACCGGAAGAAGTAAAGGCAGTATAAGTTTCCAAGGATCCGACGATTCTCATTGCTTCACAAAGGAAAGGTGTGAGGGTTTTAAACTCTGCGAAATGGCGAAACAATGAAACAGGGAAATACTTAGAAAATTTGTGATCTGTTGGAGCCCATTTTTTGAATTCAATTTGCGAATTCAATTCTGAATTGATGGCCGAAGCATGCGGGGTTAATGTCTCAATTCAATGCCAAGTTGTCGTATTAAGGTCCACATCAATTGAATATTGGCACCATTTCGACGAGTTTGTTGAAAAGGAGCTAGTGTAGAGAAAATTTCTTCACGAGAGTAACACATTTTTTGTATCTTCCTTGCTAATTACTGTTCAAAAATTGGTACTTTATTGTGTGCTTGCCTTATCAGAGTTGTGTTTGAATCTTAATTGATACAATTGCATTAACAAGATGGCACCAAGAAGGGATTTCACGAGGAAGGTAAATTATCAAGATAGAAATATATGAGATGACTTCCTAGAATAATTGACCATGTCCTCGAATGTTGCGGCCAAAATCAAAGAATTGGCTCCTAAAGCCCCCCGTCTAAGGACTAGAGATGGTTTGTATGACAAATTTAGATGGTTAAAGGATTCACAAATAGGGATTTCAGGGTTGGGTCTTTTTAAAGTAGGATTCAGTTAGAGACATGCCAGTGCCCCAATGAATAGCATATGGGAACTAGACATGGGGAAGCTCATAGTCCCTGGGTTTTTATGGATGTAGACTTGCTAACCCAGATCGCACACAATTATGTTCCTGTTGCTAGATGTGTGAGGAATGTCAATGGAGGAGCCCTAATAGAGATCAATGATGATGAATTCAGGAATATTTTCAAGCTTAGTGAGGCATAAAATTTATTAGAGCCTATTGATTTTGAAACATTGGCCCAGGTTTATGATATGCAGAAAGATCACCTTAGGAGTGGCCCTTTGAAGGAGTTTTTTGTTAAAATAGGAGGGTTAACTGTAGTGGGCCCTAGCACCATGGAACCCTTCTCCCTGAATTTTTTCACTTTAAGGGCAAAAGGAATGTATCAGTCACTATGTCAGATCCTTGGGGAAGATGTTGAAACGACCATGCCAACCCATTATATGCTAATGATGGCATAGATTTTGAACCCCTCCCTAGCAGTAACATTTGATTATGCACCTTACCTCATTGATGCAATTCATGTAGGAATGGTAGGGATAAAAAATGGTAAGGTGGATAGACCTTTTGGATGCTATTCTCTTCTAATACACATATTTTTGTTCAAAGGAGTTGATTATTTTGCTAAGGAAATGGACTTGGTCAAAGAAAAGGAAGGTGAGGAGATGTCTCTGCAACTGTGGAGCACAATTTTGTCTTAGAACAAAGAGGATGTTAGTTACTTGAAGTTTGATAGATGCTTTGCATCTAGGCTTAGGATTATTTTATGCCCACAGAACCCTAGGATCCCAAAGGCTCTTTTGGAGTTCCTCAAACCTAAGGAGTTTGTTGAAGGTATTAAGCTTGTTCATAATTACGATGATATGTATTTGTACCATGTTTCTATTGTTTTAAGAGTTTATGGTTTTAGAGGCACTCCATATTTATTACCTTATCAAGTCCCATTGAAGATAGGAATTGCAAAGGTCTTAAGGGAAATTGGAGGTGTGCAAGAGGCAGAACTGACAAATAGGGGTAAAGGGACTATTTTCCCAACTGTTACCTTGGCCCATCAATTCGTGATCACCAAAGGTGGTTGGAAATTCTTTGATGACTTTTTCCAACCATATAGGTTGTCTACTGCAGTAACCAGGTTTGTTGACCCTGAGGATTTTTTCAATGGTATGTTCAGGAGAAGAGAATTATGCAAAGGTAGGCCACACCAATTTCATTTCCCTGAGGACCTAATTAGAAATGAATTCAATTTGGATGAGCAAGAGTTGAGGAAAGAAAAGTGGGTGGCATACAAAAAGGGTCTGGATTTCATTCATCAATTTGATAGAAGTTATGACCCTTTGTCTAGCTTTAATCCCTTTGAGGAAAAGATCAAATTCTTAATTCTTTACTTTGAAGATTTAATGCAAACTCTGAAAGAAAAGAGGGAGGCTATAATAAGAGATAACCCTAACAAGGCTAAGTTAGTTCTAGCTAAGTCTTCCTTTGCTAAAGCCATCCCTCTCGGTGATTATGTGATACATAAAAAGTCAAAATATGGTGTATTGATGCCAATAATAGGTGAGCCCTCCACTTCAAGAGGGAAGAGAACAATTGAAGATGTCATTAACATCCAAGAATCCCCTAAAAGGCAAAGGGTGGGGAAAGAAGTGCAAGTAGGTGAACTTTTGTACTCTCCATCTCAATCCCCTATCCATATAGGAGATGAGCAAGCAGTAGCAGAACAATTGTTGCAGTTAGGAAGCCTTGGAGAGATTGCTTACACCTATGAAGAGACACAAGAGGCAATGCCAAAAGAGCCACCTAGTGCCGAGATGAACTTAACTGAAGATGAGTTCAAAGGTAAAGAGTTAGACCCAACTGTCAAGCAAGCTAGTGAAGAGTTCCTAGCTGACAGCAATTTTGTCACAACAGAGGCCTTCATGCAATTTGTATGGAAACAAAACATTGAACAAGTCAAGGCAAGGTGTGAAAAGAGAATGAGTGAGCAGCCTCACAAAGATACAACCTTAGTGGAGGAAAAAGTTAAACAAGAAATGATGGTTGAATTCAAAGACATCACTCCTAAAGCTGGAAGAGAAATGGTGTCAAAAGATGGTGTTTTAATCCTCCCTGAATGGGACATAGCATATGCATTGGTACTTGAAGCAATCAGAAAAGAAACCAAGCTGATGGAGGGAGTGACATTCAACAAAGATAATGCTTCTCTGCTCATGTGGTCCCTAAAGAGGGATGAAAGTAGAAGAAGGAAGGATACCTCAAGATCTAGTTTTCTAGGAGGTATGATAGTAAAAAGAGTCCAGGATACAGGGGTGGTAGAAGCTACTAGCACAGTTTTAGAAACTGCAAAGTTTAGTGTGGCAGTGGTAGAGAAAGAAGAAAAGGAGAGAGTCGATCTCCAGGTGAAGTTGGAAACAATTCTAAAGGTTTATAATGAAGCCAAAAGGGAGGTAACCAACATGGATACTACTATTTCTAGACTTCAAAGTCAATTGGTAGGACAACACCAAGGAGGGGATTCCTCTACCCTGATGATTGCATCTTCTACAACAAGACTTCCACCTACCAGTCCTATTATAGAATTTCCCCCTTCTCCTATGCCTTTTGGTTTTCAACCAATTGAGACCATTCAACATGAGTTGGAAAAGTTGAAATAGGCTCAAGCCCTGTTTGCAAGTAAATATGAAGAGAAGGTAAAGGCCACCATTTTCAGTTTTGTTGATACAGTAGAGGCCCCCACTGTGCACACTAATATGAAAATAATTTTGGACACCTTGTGTGAGCTAAATGAGGACAAGGATATTTTAGAGCCTATTTTGAATAAGTGGATTCCAAGAGAAGTGGATTTAGAACTTATGTGTGCATCCTATAATGAAGTAGGATTTGATGCTATTATTAAATCCACATGTAAGTTAGCAAAAGGTCTGACCAAGTTAGCAGAAGGAAGAGCCAATGTGGAGAGGAAAGCTAACTTGTACAGGAAAGAATATCTAGAGCATAAATTTGAATTATTTCCTGGGGGTTTTGTTAACCAAAATCAGTTCAAGGACAAACAGGTATGGCTTGATGAGTTGGGAGCTAATTTGTCTTTAAGGGTGAATGAAATCATCAATAAAGATGACACATCTCTGTTTGTAAAATCAATTGAAGAGATAGAAAAGATAAAGTTACACTATGGGTTTTTGGAATCAGAGGTGAGGAAGGTAAGAAACTCTTGGAAAAGATTACTTAAGTTGAAGGAGAAAATTGTTGGCTACTCATGGCCTGTTGATGATGTGTTCCAAGAGTGGACCAAGAAATATGCGGTCCAAGAAGAAGGAATCCCAGAACAGTTAGAAGATGCTACAGAGGAGCAACAAATTGAAAAGGCTGCTGAGACCGAAGAGAACTTGTAACTGTTTCTTTGAAAGGAATTATGGTTGTAACTAATCATTCTTAGGAATGTCTGAAGCTTGTATGCATCCATAATGTTATAAATGGATACCAGGACTAATAGAGAAGGGATCACAAGAATTTTTGTAAAGAAACTCTAGAGAAATATATCTAGGTTTTTCTAGCTATCACAGAGAATACTTTGAATCATGTAAGATTATTTTTCAAAATGAATATAAAGATACAGATCAACACTTTTCAGGCCCAAATCTGTGTTTTCTTCTGGTGCGCACTCATTAATTTGTTGGTTTCATTTGAATAGTCTAGGGTTATTTGATTGAACATGGATTGTAAGGCAGTCATATGGATATGTTTCTAGCTTTTCTCTTCAAGGGAGATGATTTAAATATGCATGAAATATATCTATCAGTAAATCAATTTTTTGCTCATCTTGAATTTGATGAATGGTTTTAGTTTTAAGAGGATTAAACTCATGTATATGTTAGGCATGTATGGGGTTAACTAAGGCTGAGGTGGTGAAATGTATGAGATTATTCAGTTTTGGAATTCTAATTTGATTTGGGTGACTCTGTAGCCCGAATAAGGCACTGGTATCCAGTTGTGGTTTTCTTTCTATTTCTCTTGGAGATCAATACTGAAAATGAGTATAAGCTTTTCTTTTAATGTTTCAGTTCTATTAAGGTGATGAAGTCCATAGGTTTTTAGCATTGGTTTACTATGGATCTTGAATTTTAAAAGTGTGAAAGTTTTCATAGAAGGTATACCCACCTGAACTTTGGATAAGTTCGAAGTGTAGAAGGTTTTGTTAAAACCTTATTATATGTTTTTTCTAGAGTTTTGTTCTTTCTTGGTGTCTTCTTCATATGCAAACAGATTTTATTGCATTCTTAATAGGGAGGAGAGAAGGGAATCATAATTTGAGAATAACAAAAGTGGTGAGTCTGTTGGGGACAGTCATAGTGTGTATCTATGTTACAGATTGGTGCCTGAATTAGTTTGAAAGTTTGTTTGGATCTTTGTGTGTAGTGGAAGATTGTGTTACCTCTCATTTGTGCTATCTTTCTCTTTGAAAATCTTCTTAATTTTTTAAATCTATGCAAGTGATTTGTTTAAGCTTATTTTCTTATTTCCCCACAGTCTTTGTGGGTGGCGACTCTGACAAGTATAACCAGTGCTATTGAATAAGTATAATTCTTTTAAGAAGAACAAACACAAAGCAGAGGGGAAGGAACACCAGGTCATTCATGAGGAAGCATCCCCAATTGACATTTCAAGAGGGATTACCTGAACAGGCACGGAAAGGCCAGAAAAGATCAGTTGTACATGAGCCATCTAATGTTGCTTGGGTAAAAAAGAGCATTAATATGGGTAAGTCATCTGATAGACCCATATATGCAAATTCAAATTCTTCCTCCTGTGAATCTGATCAGGACATTTTGGGTTCCCATTCTGGGTTATTTGGTAACAATGAGGATGTCCAAATTTTAAATCAGAAGATCTCTCATGCTAGTTTTTTCTAGGAAGGACAGGAATAGTTCGAATATTAAAATGGATTATGTGCCTAGAACAATAGATGGAAATATTAGTTTAATTGATATAGACCAAGTCAATATATCAGATTCTGAAGAAATGTTCCCTGATGAAGATAAGGTGTCCCAAGAAATTGAGGCCCTCAATAGAAGTCCATCACTTAATATCTTTGAGAACATAGAAGGAAGCAAATAAAGAAAAGGAAGTTAAAGCTAAACTGAATGAGAGGGACATGCTTCTAAGGTAGATTATTGATCTTGAGTTATTCATCCAAGAGAAAGCTAAAAGTGAGGATGAAGGTCCAGTCATCAGAGAAAATTTTAGTTCCCAAAATCAACCTAGTATACAAATCTGTTGTGCAACCAAATAGAGAGGTCTTAAATGATCCACAACCTATTAGGAATAACATTGACAAATGAAAATAGAAGTGTATGGAAGATGGGTCTGGGTCTAAAACTACAGCAAAAATCTCTTCTATGTTGTCTGCACATGAGAAAGAGATAGATAGGATGAGGAAAGAGAAGGAAGACTTGCAAAGGGAATTGGAGAAAGCTGATTTAGAGGCAGCCAATCAAGAGGTTAAATAGAAAATTAGTTAAGTAAACCTTTACTTAATCCTACCCCACTCCCTCCAGTAAAAATCCAATCAACCCCGCCTACTACAACTATTCATGTTAATCAAATCCCTGTTATAAGTCAAAGTAGCCAAGCTCTTCCAATTCAGAACCCTAATGTGAGAATGAACATGGATAATAACTTTACTGGCAACCAATTCCAGAGAAGACCCATTAATCTAGAACTGTATAGGAAGCTCTTCTTTGATGGAATCCCAAGATACCCTAACCATGTTCCTACAGAATTAAGGGATAGACTCCACAAATTTGCTGGCAACAATGCAATCAGTGCAGAAGAGCACCTAAAATCTTTTGGTGACTTAATCAATGATTATGAAATGGTAGATGAAGATGTCATCATGAAATTGTTTGTACAGTCCTTAGTAGATGATGCAAGGGACTAGTACAGAGGTCTCCCTATAAATAGCATTGGGTCTTGGGAAGATTTTAAAAACTATTTTCAAGAACAATATGGTGACAAAACAAATGTGAGCTGCATGCTCAATGAGTTTAATAATATTAGAAAGTCTGATAATGAAATTGTCACAAATTTCAATGCTAGATTTCAGAAAGCAATGCATAGGCTATATCAAGTAATGAGATTAGATGATAATATGTGTCTCAACACTTATTATAATGTTTTTGATTCCAAAATGGCCTATATTCGTAGGGACAAAAACCCACACAGTTTGAGGGATGCTTTTAGAATTGCTATAAATGTGGAAAGCAATAGGAAAGCATCTGGAAAGGTGGGGAGGAGGACTAATGGAAGGTTGTGGCAAGAATCAAAACAACAACCTAATAAAGTTGCTAAGGAAGATGACAAAATAGAGAAACTGGTGATTGCCATGAAAGATCTTACTACCAAGGTGAGTAAAAATGATAAGCCTCATTACAATTGGCAAGATAGGCCTCCTAGATTGTATGACATGCCTTACAATACAACCTAGAAAGATGGCAAACCTCAAAATGAGAAGCCAAAAAACACTAAGAACCAAGATACCCTAGATCCTTTGAAAGGAGGAAATGTTCATAATATGGAGAATACACCTTGGTGCATGGCTTGTGATGGACCACATTCTCCTCATCAATGTGTTGTAGCTCAAGCCCTCAAAGAATCCATGATAAAAGAGGTTGATTCTGATATTAATATGTTTGAGACTATTATTGAAAGTGATGATGAGTCATTACAAAGTGAATTTAGTGAATGTGATGTGCTAAATAGTAATAGATCTTACCAAGGACAGTTGACACTTGATTGGCATCCTACTTTGAACATGGTAACTATTGAAGATGAAGAAGTTCATCTCTAAAGACCTAGTGATGAAGAAGTAAGAAACCTTACTAAGGTTGCCATAGCCAAGGCCAAGCATAATTACAACTTGAGAAGTAGTAAGAAGGATAGAGATCAAGGGGAACCTAGCTCAATATTCATAAAATAAATATCTCAGAAGAAAGCAGTAAGTAATGCCACCTTGTCTCAAGATGGTCAAGAAAAGAACAACCAGATTAAAGATGTAGCCAAGGGTATGGATAATAATGCTACTGGTGATATACAAGGAATTGCTACAATGAAGAAGGCAGTCAACCTAAGACAGAGAAAGTTAAAACTAATACTGAGTTGATTAATAGTTCCACTTTTGATATGACTCGGGCTCTTACCCAGATGAAGGTCACAGTCCCTTTGATAGAATTATTCAAAATAAAGGAACATAGATAAGCTGCTTTATCTTTATTTTCTAAGATATCTGACAGTAATACAGCTTTGCCTTTAGGTTCAATGAAGGGTGAAAAGGATCATGAGCTGCAAACCCCATAGGTATATGTTGGAACAACTATTACACAAGAGCCTTCACAGGTTGATCCTTTCTATGTTACTTTATTAGTGAATAACCAGTTAATTAAGAACTGTATGATAGATTCTGGTGCAGCTGCAAATGTGATGCCATATGCTGTCATGAAAGAATTAGGATTGTCAGTGAGTATAGTGTATGGGAAGTGTTATGTTATGGATAACAAAGAAGTGCTAGTGATAGGTATGATGAAATATGTGGAGGTAAAAATAGCAGCATTTCTTGAAGCAACATATAAGATGGATGTCATAGTAACTGACACAAAACCTCACTATGGCATGCTTTTATCTAGACAATGGGCTGCAGCAGTAGGTGGAAATGTTCAGTTGGATCTATCATATGCTACAATCCCCATCAATGGGAGCTAGGTTAAGTTGTATAGAGAACCATGTGCCCCTAGGGTAATTGAGAAGATAGACCCTAGTATGTTAAACTATATGATTGATGTGGATCTTGACAATTTTAGAATACAACCGATTTTGCCTCAATTGAAAAATATTGAGTCTATTGTGATTGAATTGGAATCTCAAAAGAATGGTTTATGGTGCATGTATTTTGATGGATCTTTCTCTAAAGAAGGATCTGGAGCAGGAGTTCTTTCTATGTCCCCATCAAGTATGACCTTCAAATATTCTTTTCCACTAGCCTTCCAATGCACAAATAACACTGTTGAATATGAAGCCTTGTTATTGGGGCTTGAAGTTGCAAAAAGGCATGGGATTCAGTTGCTAAGAGTACTAGGAGATTCAGAGTTGGTTCTTTCTTAGGTTAGATCTAAGTATGCATCTAAAAATGATCGTTTGAAAAGATACAAACATGCAGTTTGGGATGTGATTGAACATTTTAGTGCATTCTCTATTAATTGGATAGAAAGATCAAAGAATATCATGGCTGATTTCTTAGCAAATATTGCATTAAAAAATGATGATATTAAACTAATCAGTGTATCCACGGTTGAGATAAAGCTAGGCCTGCCATTCCTGATAATGTATATAATTGGCAAGTGTTTGTTGATGATGAAGACATTCTTAGATTCATACAATGCATTGATGACTATGATGGACAAAAAATTGATTGCAATGCATTGGTAGAAGTGGTTGAAGATAGAGAAACTGTGTTTGGAAATGACATCGTTCAGTTGGAAACTAATGAAATACCTAAAGGGTTAGTAGAATTGGAAGGTATGTTCAGTTATAATGACAGTCATTTGCATCAGCAATCAACCACCAAGTTAGATGAATTAGAGGAAGTGAACTTGGGGACAAAATCATCCCCTAAGTTGGTGTATATTGGAAAAAATTTGTCTCCTCATGTCAGAGTTAACCTTATTAATTTATTGAAGAAATATAAACATGTTTTTTCTTGGTCTTATGAAGATCTCAAGGCATATAGACAAGATCTATTTCAGCATGAAGTCCCTTTGCTTCCAGATGCTAAGCCTTTTAGATAGAAACAAAGACCTATCAACCCCTTGTTGGAATCTAAAATGCAGCAAGAATTAACCAAGTTAAGGGAAGGGGGCATCATTAAGCCTATAAGGCATTCATCATGGGTGTCTAATTTGGTCCCAGTTAGAAAGAAGAATGGGGACATAAGGCTCTGTGTTGATTTAGAAACCTAAATGTTGCCTCTTTGAAAGACAATTATTCTTCTCCTAATATGGAAGCAATGTTGTAGAGAGTAATAGGTTGTGACCTATTGTCTATGATGGATGGTTTCTCAGGATATAACCAAGTGTTAGTGAAAGAATCTGAACAATTCAAGACTTCTTTTACCACCCCTTGGGGAACATATGTATATGTAAGAATGCCTTTTGGTTTGAAAAATGTTGGAGCTACTTTTCAGAGAGCAATGGATGTAGCTTTCAAGGAATTCATTAACATTATCATGGTAGTGTATCAATATGATTTAACATGTTTCTCCAAAAGGGTGGATGACCACTGTGGGCACTTGGAAAAGGTTTTCAATAAAGCTCTGGAATTTGGTGTCTCCTTAAATCTGAAAAAGTATCATTTTGTTGTCACTGAAGGGAAGCTGCTCGGGCATATTGTCTCCAAGGAAGGGGTTAGAATAGACCCTGAAAGAATCGAAGCTATAAATAATGTACCTGAGCCCAAAAGTGTCAAAGGTATTTAGTCTTTCTTGGTCAAGGTAAATTTTGTTAGAAGATTCATTGCCAATTTTGCAGAGATAGTCAAGCCCATTGTTAGATTTCTTAAGAAGGATAAAAAGTTCTGCTGGGATAAAGAAGCTTCAAAAGCTTTTGGTGAAATAAAAAAGGCTATTTAGAAGGCACTGGTGTTGAATTCCCCTAACTATAGTAAGCCTTTCTCTCTATTTTCTTTTTCTTCATATCATATAGTGGCTGCAATTCTTCTACAAAAGGATAATGAAGGATATGAACATCCTATAGCTTTTTATAGCAAATCTTTACAAGCTACAGAGTTAAAATATGAAATTATGGAGAAACAAGCATATTCTTTGGTCAAGGTTGGTAAAGCATTTAGGCCATATCTTGTAAATGCACAAGTAATTTCTTATGTTCCACATGCGATTGTCAAAAATATTTTATCTCAGTCTGAGGTCACTAGTAAAAGATGCAGATGGATAACCAGAATTCAGGAATTTGATTTAGAGATTAAGATCACTAAATTGGTGAGAGGTTTAGGCATTTCTAAGCTTATGACTGAATCAAACATTCTTGACATTGAGGTGAATAATGTTGAAATTGAGAACATCTTGGTCACAAGTATTGAGACACAGCCCTAGTACTCAGAGATAGTGCATTTTTTAAGGGATGCAACATATTCAGAGGGAATGACCCACAACTAGAGAAGGACACTGAGACTAAAATCTCAAAAATATGTCCTTATTCAGGGTGATCTGTATTGGCGGAATAGAGATGGGGCATTGTTGATGTGTTTGGACAAATCCCAGGCTAGAAAGATGTTAACTGAAATGCATGATGGAGTATGTGGAGGTCACTACTCTGCCAAAACAACTATTGGTAAGATAGCCTAGGCTGGATATTATTGGCCTACTATGTTTAAAGATGCCCATGAACATGTTCGAAGATGTGACCCATGCCAGAAATTTTCATCCAAATTGAAGTATGAAGTAGCTTTACCCCTCAACCCAGTCATGGTAGAATCCCCTTTTGTCCAATGGGGCATTGATTTTATTGGAGAAATAGTTGAGAAATCAGGAAGAGGTCATAGGTGGATTATAGTGGCTACTGATTATTTCACTAAATGGATTGAAGTCATACCCACTAGAAGAGCTACAAGTAAGATTGTTATTGACTTCTTGATGGATAATGTTATAACCAGGCTTAGTGTTCCTGTGAAACTGGTAATGGATAATGTCATGAGCTTCAGATCAGAGGAGTTCATTGAATTTTGCACCATTCATGCAATAATTATGTCCTACTCCTCACCATATCATCCTCAAGGTAATGGGCAAGTTGAATCCACCAATAAGAGCCTTCTGAACATTATTAAGAAAATCCTTGAGGAGAACAAAAGGTCTTGGGACCAGAAGCTAAAGTTGGCCCTATGGGCAGACAGGGTTACTGTCAAGAAAGAAATTAGTGTGTCACCTTTTGAGTTGGTTTATGGCATGCAATCTAGGGTGCTAGTCAACAATCTTCTTCCTGTGTACCAGTTCCTGCAAGCTGAGGATATGGAGTTATCTGAACCTATGGAAGACAAAATGATTCAGATGGTGGAGGTGGAAGAAATTAGAACTTTGGCCCATAAGAGGAATTTGAAGATCCAGTTGCAATCCAAATACCTTTTTGACAAAAGAACCTTGTTAAGAAAGTTTCAAATTGGCAACATGGTGCTTCAATGGAATGCAAAAGGGCAAGATAAAGGAAAACACAAAAAATTTGAGTCACTATGGATAGGCCCCTCTGTGGTTTATGATCTTAATGGAAAGGATTCATATTTTTTGCAGAAAATGAATGGTGAGGTACAAGAATTTCCAGTGCATGGACAATTCCTAAAGAATTACTTCTCTTAAGTCCATGCACAATGGGTCTTAGTCTGTATATATTTGGGTTTGTTTCTGTTGGGTGTTTTTGGGCTTGTGTGTGGTCTATTCTCTAGAGTTTCTGAATTATTGTGTTGATCTTGTGATCAACCATCCCCAATCAAAGCCGCTGTTATCACTATTTTGAAAATTGGGTATTCTTGTCCCATAATCGGCTAAAATATACAAAGATGTGTTTGGCATAACCTTGTTGCCTCTATTTTTTTGGGTCAAAGAGGGTTTAAGGTTTTTGAAAAAATTTAACCCTTCCTATGTTTTGAAAACCCTTGTGTTCTATTCTTGCATTACTTTTTCCACTTAAGTGGAAGGGTTGCTCTATCATGAAAGTGTTCCCCCCTTTAGGTTTTCCCTAGGCAGTCTTTTAAATATTTTCAATTTTTACTCCTTTACCTATGTCTTGTTTTAATCTTTGTCGGGCTTCTTAACAATCATGCAAGTCAAAGTTGATCATGCAGTGTGTGTTGTTTCACTAGGCAAAGATGCCTATAGTTTAGCATTCATGAAGTGGCGAAAAGGGTAAGCAGGCCCGGCCAAAGGATTGTTTGTCAAGTAAGAGGAATGCATCTTGTATTGGATCCAATGGCTCACATTGCTTCGCTAGCCTAAGATGCATGTGATTTATCCTCTGCGAAATAGTAAAAGAGTTGGTGGGTCCCGAAGGTAAGCAGTTCATTTGGTTAAAGGACGATCAGTGTGGAGTTGATCCAATGGTGCGCATAGATTCGCAGCCGAAAGATGTTTGTGTTTTACCATTCGCGAAGTAGCAAAAAGGTGGAGGGCCCAGGACAGGTGGTCACGAAATGGTTAACAAACGAGCAACTTCCAAAGATCTAACGATTGTCGTTGCTTCACGAAGAAGAGTTGCTTGAGGTTTAGAGTCTGCGAAGTAGCGAAAGAGTTGGTGGGTCCAAAAGATAGGAAAGTCATGATTTTAAAGATCGATCAACTTGGAGTTGATCGAACGACCCATGTGGATTCGCAACCCCAAATCAAACGGAGTTTACCGTTCGTAAAATAGTGAAATGACATGGTAGTCACACGGTGGATGACATGGCAGGACAGGTGGGTCGCTTGGTTAAGGGAGCTGATGGCTTGTCAGATGCACGTGCCTCCAAAGGATTTTTGAGGGCCTACTTTGATTTAACCAGTGATGGTGTTGAAACCCATGGTGAAATAGAGCACTTGGCGGTCCTAGAATGGAGCCTGATGGAGTTCTTGAGCGAATAGCCGACTGACATGTAAGATTCATTCACCGGTGATGAAACAAAGCAAGTGGTTTCCAAGCCGAGGGCCCACTTAACATTTTGAGTGTGTTAAATGGTGTACATCTCAAGGTGGATCCAATGATGGGCGTTGTTTTGCAACCCGAAGATGTAGGGTGGTTAGCTTTAGTGAAGCAGCGAAGACTGCTAGTAGTGATGGTGGTGCGCAGTTAGTAGAAAAGACTAATGGTCACCGTAAGCAGTAAAGATCGAGTGAGTGGTAATTGATTGGATGGCCAATGTTGTTTCGCACGATCGAAATGCACCAGGTTTACCTTTTGCGAAGTAGCGATAGGAAGGTGGGGCCCGTTACTAATACAGGAGGACCGAAAAAAGTAAAGGCAGTGCAAGTTTCCAAGGATCTGACGATTGTCGTTGCTTTGAGAAGGAAATGTGTGAGGGTTTTAAACTCCACAAAATGGCGAAACAATGAAATAGGGAAATACTCAGAAAATTTGTGATCCATTGGAGCCCATTTTTTGAATTTGATTTGCGAATTCAATTCTGAATTGATGGCTGAAGCATGCGGGGTTAATGTCTCAATTCAATGCCAAGTTGTCGTATAAAGGTCTACATCAATTGAATATTGGCACCATTTCAATGAGTTTGTTGTAGAGGAGCTAGTGCAGAGCGAATTTCTTTAGGAGAGTAATAGGATTTTTGTATCTTGCTTGCTAATTATAGTTTGAAAATCGGTACTTTACTGTGTGCTTGCCTTATCAAAGTTGTGTTTGAATCTTAATTGATATAATTTCATTAATGGGATGGCACCAAGAAGGGATTTCGTAGGGAAGGTAAATTATCAAGATAGAAATATACGTGATGACTTCCTAGAACAATTGACCATGTCCTTGAATGCTGCGGCCAAAATCAAAGAATTGGTTCCTAAAGCCCCCTCTTCTAAGGATTGGAGACGGTTTGTATGACAAAGGTAGATGGTTAAGGGATTCACAAATAGGGATTTCAGAGCTGGGTCTTTTTAAAGTAGGATTCAGTTAGAGACATGCCAGTGCCCCAATGAATAGCATATGGGAACTAGACGTCGGGAAGCTCATAGTCCCTAGGGTTTTTATGGATGTAGACTTGCTAACCCAGATCACACACAATTATGATCCTATTGCTAGATGTGTGAGGAATGTCAATGGAGGAGCCCTGATAGAGATAAATGATGATGAATTCAGGAATGTTTTCAAGCTCAGTGAGTCATCAAAGTTATTAGAGCCTATTGATTTTGAAAAATTGGCCCAGGTTTATGATGTGCAGAAAGATCACCTTCAGAGTGGCCCTTTGAAGGAGTTTTTTGTTAAAATAGGAGGGTTAACTGTAGTGGGCCCTAGCACCATGGAACCCTTCTCCTTGAAATTGTTCACTTTAAGGGAAAAAGGCATGTATTGGTCACTATGTCAGATCCTTGGGGAAGATGTTGAAACGACCATGCTAACCCATTATATGCTAATGATGGCACATATTTTGAACCCCTCTCTAGCAATAACATTTGATTATGCACCTTACCTAACTGATGCAATTCATGCAGGGCTGGTAGGGATAAGAAATGGTAAGGTGGTGTAGTCACATAAATCTGTCCACTTAATTAAATGAATACTTAGTATTTATTTGATTATTTAACCATCAATTAATAATTAATTAAATTAATATTTAATTAATTCATCTTAACCCTCTTCTCCTATTAATTAAATAAATTATTCAATTTATTTGATTTAATTCACTTAACCAAATTCAGACCATTAATTAAATAAATAAATCATATTTATTTAATTAAATCTTCTCTCACATTTAAATAAATTAATATTTATTTAAATCCCCCAAAATCCCACCTCTCACATTTAAATAAATTAACATTTATTTAAAATCACCTTTATCCTCTACCCACTTGCATTTTCCTACAAATGCAAGTTGCACAATTATTTTAAATAAATAATTTATTTAAATCACCTTTATCCTCCACCCACTTGTATTTTCCTACAAAAGCAAGTTGCACAACTATTTTAAATAAATTATTTATTTAAAATCCTATTTATCCTCACCCACTTGAAACCTTTAATGGTTTCCCTTAAAGTAGTCAAACTTGATGGCTTTAAAGTCTTCAAACTTGATGGCTTCCTTCTATAGTCTTCTTAAGACTTTAATGGTTTTCCTTAAAGTCTTCAAGCCTTTAATGGTTTCCCTCAAAGTCTTCAAGCATTTTAAATGCTTTATCTTCTTTTTCTCATTTAAATAAATTAATATTTATTTAATATTTATCCAAATTCAACTTACACCATTTAATTGAAATAAATGATTTTATTTTAATTGAAAATACCAAAATTTCTCCCACTTGCATTTTCCTACAAAATCCACTTGTATGCCTAAACCCCTTCTAGATTCTTCTAAACCCTTCCTAATTAGCCTAATCCATCCCCTAAATATTGTCACATTCCTAAGCAAATTGGAGTCACTTCTCAAAGAATCCAAAGTCTTTGAAAAGCAATTAATGCTTTGTGTGTTCAACAAATTAACCCTCAAAGTCTTGGATAACCTTTGAAAGCTTCCAACCTTCAACCACTAAATGGCTCAAAGTCTTTGATAACCATTGAAGGCTTTCAACCCTCAACCACTTAATCCCCAAAGTCTCCAATAACCATTAATGGTTACCTCAAACCCTCCCACATGGTTAAAACATTTGTTTTGACTCAACCTCTACCCAACCCAAAGGTCTCATCAGGCCATTAATGCTTTGACCATGATTATCTCTTAAACATTTGCACAAAGGTTTATCCTTGGATTAACTCTTAATCCAATGGGTAATCTTAATTTAGACTTGACCCTTACCTTCTAGATAACCATGAGGTCTTCTCAGGCCTTTAATGCCTCCAACCTCTTCTCTCAACCCAATCCTATGTTGAAACTTGTCACCATTTTATTGGTGCCAATTGTGCACATGGATCCCCAACTTTCAATCCTAACCCTTGTTAAGATTGCTCAATCTTAACCCTTCATTTCCCTATTTCTTCTATAAATAGAACCCTTCTCCTCAAGCAAAAGGAGAAGCATTTAGAGTATTGTTGTTATACTGGCATTAGCATAGAGCTTTTTCATAGCATCACTATCTACTCTTGCATAGTATTTGCTTATCATATTCAACCATCTTGAATCTCCATATGGCATCCATGGCTAGTGCTAAAAGCTGAGAGCTACACTCATTTGGGACTTGGAGAGGAGAGGAACAAGGGAGGAGCAACTATGAGCATCTTGATTAGCTATTTCATTCTATGTTTATATGCTTTCTATTTCATGCTTAATATCTCTCTTGATATGCCTGTTTAGGATAATCTTTTGTTGCTAACACTAACGTTTGTTTCTTGTGCTCTTGTGTGTGTTGCCATCAAACAGGTTTTCTAATCCTTTTTGCAGAGCATCATTTGGTGAACCCGACGTGAATCCAAACACCAAAAAGATCATTTTTTTTTTAACCAATAACATGTTTGAATGTTGAAAATGTCACACAGGTTGCGATTTTGACACTGTTTTGGTGCGTTTGGCATTATTTTGGCGCTATTCCCCCTGTTTCAGTGCTTTTCCCTTCTCTGTCTTTCCCTTTCTTTTAATACGTTTGTGTTAAATAGTGCCTCTATTCAAACGCAGACTAGCGCTATTGTAACAAAACGTTGTACAAATCACCTTGTAACCAAAAAAAAAATAAAAAATTTAGGCTTGTAGAAGCCCACCAAATAGGCAGATTTTACTAACTATTTTTCTCTTTTGTGCAGATTTAAATTAGATTAAAGAGTAGATTTATATTTTTTACTAACTTGTTTTTGAAGTTGGTTTTAAAAATGAATTCACTTTTTATTTTGGTTTAAAATTAACTTCACATTTCAAATTTGGGCTTTTGAAAAAGAATCACACATTTGTTTGGGGCTCTTAAAAAGAATTTCATTGTTCAAAGGTAAAAAGAACCACAAACTTATACAAAAACAACTTTATTTTTTTTTTTTTTTTTGCAAGTTAGGAAACAAACTTCGTTTTGGTGCTTAAAATCAACAAGGCAAATTTTATTTCTTGCATCAAGATAAAACTCACAATCCACACTTCCATTTTTGGTGCAAATAAAATTCACAATCAACTTGTCTCATTTTTAAAGCAATCTTACTTCATGCAAACGTGTTTTTCATTAAGTTGACCAGGATTTTCAAATTCTAGTTTACTCAAACAATTGCCTTTGAAAATTAAAAAGAACACCATGATTGTTGGAGCAACATCTCCAAATAGTTAGATCACATTGCAATGACAGATTAAAAAGAACAGGTGTTTTTCGTGCTTGGCACACTTGTGCAAAGAGTTGGTCGAGTGGTCCTACTTCTAACACACACTATCCTCTCCCTTGGCTTTCGTGGTCCTAGGTGCAAGAGAAAAGTGTTAGTAACACTCACATTTTATCTTTTTAAGAGAGGCCTGCCAAGGGATCGATACTCTTGGGAACGACCTCGAGCGGTAAATCCTTCGAGCCACTATAGAAATCAGGTGAGAGCGAAAGCTGTAGCCTTGGGTATAGCTGTTCCTACAGTGTAACTGGCCGAAAGGACAAATGGGCCCCACCACCAGTTACAAGGCTCTTAAGTGAGTCACTGCAGAATGAACTTATGTCCAAAGCCATCGAACATGACTAAACACCTTTAAGTAGTAGCCCACCTGTTCTATTGATTGAGGATATTTGAGGTATAATTTAGTGCAAGAGCATAGAAGGTTTTGCTCCCAAGATACTCACCATACATATTTCCTTGAGTAGAAACATAGCTTTTTGAAAAGTCACTTGTGACTTGATAAAAGTGGTGACTCCCCCATCATAGGGATCATCTATTTGTTATGCTCGTGCAAGACTTAGTATATCACATCCTTACCTGCCACGGCGGGATTCATAAGGTATGTAGTACCAAAGTCGAAGAAATATCAAGATGTGGGCTAAATTTATCACAACTGGCCACCTGACCATAGGGATAAAGAGTGTTTGAAGTGTGTTCGTTTTACAGACCTAGTGCAAATTGAGCCGACTTCAGGCTTTGGAAATACACCTTAAAATAAATCTAAAGGAAGGGTCAAAAAACAAGTCCAAGGATTGGGTTGATCTAGACCCATACTCATTTGTGCCTTTGAGGCTACAATTTTGTGTTTGTGTGCTTGCTTTGTTTTCTTGTCAAAGAAAAATCAGAAAATCAATCCCAAAAACAAAGTATTCATCCAACATCTGTCAGCACAACCAAAAATACCAAAAACAAAGTGCAAACAAACAAAGAATCAAAAATTTATGACCATTCTTCACATCTTGCGAAAGAAGAAGTGTCATCAGAGTATCACCTTGAAAAGGAGACCACTAAGCTCAAAGGCTTTAATCAAAAGGAGGAAATTCTTCTATATCAATCGACAAATCTTTGTCTCCCATAGAGTCTTTCTACATCGCATGCGTCTATACCTTCAAGGTAAAACAAACGAGTTTGATTCAGAATCATTGAACCGCAGAGCTTTTATGCAATATAGAGCTCTGAGTTATCACAAAAATCAAGGAGGAAAGATTAATCCCAATTTCTTCCCAAACATCTGTATCACCTACAACACAGCTCGAGAAATGCCACCAACGCCTGAAAGGGAAGAAGTAGAGTTTGTTCCATTTATAACACAAAGTTTTTATTAAAGTTGAAAACAAAACATCCATCATCTCATTCATACATCATTTTTCCATCATCAATTCATCCCAAAACTCTCAAAACATTAAGAGGTTCTTGTCCCAAGATTCCTTTTTTAGATATTGCTTGAAATCAAACACATCACATCACTTTTAGATTGTTTCTACATCTAGGATAAGCTCATCCTAAGAGACACATCTACGCAGGTTAAAACTAGTTCATGAGTGAATCCTCTCATTGCTAGGTAGTCAAAATCTGTAACACATCTCAGATTTCTCTACACCTTATCACATCCAAACTCATCAAAACAAACAAGCAATTCAAAGAAAGAATTCTGGTTACATTTACCTTTAGAGTGCTAGAGATCTACAATCCACTAATCATCCATCTTTCATCGAACAACTCATCATAATCTTCAATCAACTTCAACACAAACTTGCAAACAAAATGGCTCAAACCCGATCGCGATCAAGGCAACGAGAAATAGAAATTGAGGAAGAAGAGGACAACCTCAATGAATTTCAAGAAGCACTTGGAGGAAATGTAAATGATGAAAACCCAAGTAGTCCCACTCCTTCAACAATCGAAAGGGTTCAGCATAACCCTCACTTTAACAGATTATTTGATGAAATTCTCAGGAGCAATGCGGATGCTCACTTCTTAAGACTTGCTCAAGAAGGAGCCAAACTCCCCTCAGACTTTGATCTTGCCCAATTAAGACAAGCATCAGAAAGACAAAGTCGCCATGAGGAGGAAAGACGTAGAGATCCCATCAGATATAACATCCCTCGAGGTAACCCACCACCTCCTCCTCCAAATGAAATGGAGATGTTGCGGCAACAAGTCGCGAATCTCGCCCAACAACTTCATAGTGGTGTTAAGACCAATCAATTTTCACTTAACGACATCTGTCCCTATCCGTTTGATAGGAATCTTTATATGCCACCCTTTCCACGCGGGTTTGAAACACCCAAATTTGAAAAATATAGAGGAAAGGGGGATCCCCGTGATCATGTCCGAGAATTTCATTCTGCTTGTCTTGAAGTAGCTTATGAGGACACATACCTAATGCGCCTTTTTCCCCAAAGCTTGGGAGGAACAACCACATCATGGTTTTCCCGACTTCCAGGTGGCATTAGAACATTTGAGGAACTCATCCAGAAGTTCCTATCTCATTACTCTTATAATATTGAACGCAACATCACCATGGCTGATCTATGCAACACCAAACAAAAACCAGGTGAATTATTCGCAGTATTCTTGCAACGATGGCGCCAAATGTCTAGCAGACGTTCTCTTCAGTTACCTGAACGAGAACTAGTGGAAATTTTCATTTCCAACTTAAATGAAGAAATGGAATTTCACCTGGATGTCAAAGACACAGACTCTTTTAACGATATGATCACCAAGGGTATAAAATGTGAAAGGGCACTCATCAAAAAAGGACTCATCAAAATCTTTAATGAACCAAAAGATGCTCCTCGCCCGCGCTTCAATAGCGATAAACCGAACTTCTGGAACAAGAATAAGAACATCGTCAACGATGGAGTTGTGGATGCTCGGACTGTCCAAAATGCACAACCTGTGGTTCGGTTTGCAGGACAAAATCCTCCACCTCAAAATAACACAAATGTTCCTCTTAATCAAGGTCGCATCACATCTCATGATGAACCAAGACCTCGTCCACAAAAACAAAAACGCACATACACTCCCTTAGGGGAACCCATTGAAACAGTGTTGCGACAACTCCTCTCTCAAAATTTGGTCACTCTACCTAAGCTATCAAACTATGAGCCTCAAGTCAAACCAGCATGGTGGAAAGATACTGAACACTGTGAGTTCCATCAAGGAAGAGGACACAAGACAAGTAATTGTCACTGATTGAAAGATCTCATTCAGGATCTTATTGACCGAGGAGAAATTGAAATTGAAGGGCATGACCCAAAAACAACCAATAATGATCATCAGATGTTCAAGAATCCACTTCCATCGCAAGATCAAAGGGGTCCTTCGACGTCCAGTCGAGGTCCTGATACCACTGATTATACGCAGGCTGCGTATAATTACACTGTCAATCACCTGTATGATGCCAGTGAACAAATTGCAACTATCACCTTCAAAAATCCCACCTCAAATTGCAATGTTGTTACACGTCGTGGCAAGGTCACCATCAAGGCAGCTCCACAAGGCACCACCTCCGTCCCAAAGCAGTACAATCTTGTGGAACAATTAGACAAAACCCCTGCACTTATATCCATTTTGGAGCTTTTGCGCCTATCACCATCTCATAAAACTATCTTGGATCAAGCACTCCAAGAGGCGTCAGTCCCTGCAAACTTGAATACGGACCAGTTTCAAGCCATGGTTGGAAATCTAAAGTCATCACCTTGTCTCACTTTTTCTGAAAGCGACAACTCTTCTTTCCAACAACCTCATAACGCCTCACTCCACATTGAAGGCTTTGTCAACCAACACAGGATCAAGCGAGTCTTGATCGATAATGGAGCAGGCCTAAACATTTGCACACTTCAGTTGGTCACAGCATTGGGATATGCAATAGAATCAGTGGATCCTCGTAAGAAGATCACCATCAAAGCCTATGATGATGCAGAGCGTTCATCCAAAGGAGCTGTGGTACTACCAATCCGAGTGGGCCCTGTGGTAAAGCATATCATTTGTCAGGTTCTGGACCTTCCTCTGCCATATAATCTATTATTAGGGAGACCTTGGATACATGCCATGCAAGCTGTTCCATCTACCTACCATCAATGTATCAAGTTCCCACATAATGGTGCAGAGATCACAATCCTGGGCGATGCAAATCCCTTTGCATTTTGCCATAATATCAGCCATCAACCAGAAATTACTGTTCCTAATAATAGGGAAGCCATTTCCTCCACATCATATGTAAATCCCGCCTCTCTTGCTAGTTCAAACACCCCTATACCCAAGCAAGAAAAGCTTAAGATGAAAATCGCAGAGGAAGGTCCTGGAGAATACAACTTGAGTCAGCTCTTTTGTGTGGGACAAATGCCCACTTCTCCTAGAACACATGGTAAACCACAGCAGTTGCTCCAGCAACCACTAATCACGCCTCCATGTGCCTTAATGCCTTTCATTCTTGGAAAGAGTCAAGAGGAAGAGACACAAGATGAGGACCTGGCGGACTGGATCTATAAAGATCCCATCACCACTGACAAACCGCAAGTTACACTTCCTACGGAACAATATGGCAAAGGCCTCCTCATTATGCAAAGAATGGGATATGATGGTCAGAGTGCTTTGGGATACTGCAAACAAGGACGACATGAACCTCTACTACCAGAATTCAAGCCCAAAGGTAATACAGGCCTTGGCTTTGAAAAAGAGATCCTTCCTAAACTCAGATTCAAAGGAAAACCCAGCAAACCATTTTGCCCACCTACTGCAAAGAGGATACCTTTCATAATCAAAGCACCATCAAGCACTATCCCCACTGCCCCCTCAAGGCTCACAACTCCACCATCACCAATGTCACTCATCCCATCAAACGAACCAGTAATCCTATCAGCAACACCATTTGTAGCAGCAACTATATTGGAACCCGCAGCAGCATCTATGGCACCAGTAGTTCCAGCAGAAGCCACTGAGTCACCATTACCGATACTTCCAGTGACAAATCCATTAAACCCCATCACAATTCCTGCAGCACCGATCACTACAAGGATACATAAACCAATCACACCTACCGTGTTTAACTCCAAAGACATCCCAGTATGGTATAGCAATCGGATGCTGGAGAGTGATTCAGAGACCGACTCACATGAGTGGGAATTCGATTCAGTGCAACTTAACACTTCAGATGAGGAAGACACATCACCACCTCCACCCCGCAAAGACATCCCTGTTTACGGAGAAGCACAGATAAAGACCACTTGGGTACCTGAGCTGGAAACATCTTCCACAGACCCTATGTCTCATCCTACGCCTGATTCTGACAGGGAGAGTACCATCAATGACCTTCACCACACTGTCTTAACCCTCACTGATACATCTCCCGCACTTAACTTAATCGATGAAGTAATGCCCATTATCCACCCTGAACTCATTGAATGGAACCAACCAAATCCCCCATGTCTTGACCTCTTCCAGAATGATGAGGCTGTCATTGACTTTTTAGAATTAAGGGATAATCTACCAAGCGGGGATCACAAAGCTGGATTCGCCATTGAACTTAATAGCGCAGCATACTTCGGGGCGGATGCCAAACCCTTCAGCTGCAAAAATATAACAATAAAACATGGATCTTCCAGTGAAAACCACACTGTGGCACTGTTTGATCCGACAAAAGTAAAAAGAAAGAGCGTATCCAATGGTGAAAACCTCTCTGAGGCGCCTAAGGATGAAGGCTTTGACATCCTCCCTGCTAGTACACAACAGGAACGATCAACGATTCTTATCGAGGAAACCAAAGAATACAATGTGGGGACTCCTGAAAACCCTCATATCATACATCTGGCATCTCTTCTCACTCCAGAGGAACGGCCTAAATTTATAGAGTTCTTCCAGAAGCGTCAGATCAACTTTGCATGGTCATATGCAGACATTCCTGGGCTTGATCCTGATTTAGTCATGCATCATCTCACAGTAGCAAAAGGAGCCAAACTTGTCAAGCAGAAGCTTCGTAAGATGCATCCTCAGATTGTCGTGCTAGTCAAAACAGAACTCAAGAAACTCCTGGATGTTGGTTTCATTAGACCAATTGATTATGCAGAATGGATCTCCAATATTGTGCCTGTCGGCAAACCAAAAGGGGGCATCTGCATTTGTACTGACTTCAGAGATCTGAATAAGGCATGTCCTAAGGATGACTTCCCTCTACCAAATATCGACATCATAGTGGATCTAACAGCAGGACATGCGATGCTTTCACTCATGGATGGATTTTCAGGATATAATCAAATAAAGATCGCACCAGAGGACCAACATAAGACAGCCTTCACATGTCCATGGGGCACATACTGCTGGAATGTAATGCCTTTTGGTCTAAAGAATGCAGGAGCGACCTATCAAAGAGCAATGACCACCATCTTCCATGACATGATGCATACTATAATGGAAGATTATGTGGATGATTTACTAGCAAAATCACTCACAAGAGAAGGACATCTTCACATCTTAGATCAAATCTTTGATAGACTGGAACAATATCATGTTCGACTCAACCCAAAGAAATGTGTCTTTGGAGTGACCTCCGGGAAGCTTCTAGGATACATTGTCTCAAGCAAAGGCATTGAGGTCGATCCAGCAAAGGTTAAGGCAATAATGGACATGCCACCTCCAAAGAATATCAGTCAGCTAAGGACACTACAAGGACGGCTTCAATCCATCCGAAGATTCATTGCACAATTGGCTGATAAGTGTCACCCATTCACACACCTGCTACACAAGAACATCCGCTTTCAGTGGGATGACAGATGCCAGCAAGCATTTCAGGCGCTTAAAGACTATCTCATAAATCCACCATTGCTGATGCCACCAGATCCAAGTAGACCGTTGTTACTTTATATCTCAGCGACAAGTACAACATTGGGTCTACTACTGGCACAACATAATGCAGAAGGAAAAGAGTGTGCTATTTACTACATCTCTCGCACACTAGTGGGCTATGAAATCAATTACACACCTATTGAGCGAGCTTGCCTAGCAGTAATCTTGGCAGCCACTAAACTGAGGCACTATCTGTTAACACACAAGGTGCAACTCATTGCAAAGATTGATCCACTCAAGTATTTACTTAGCAAAGCAGCATTGACAGGTCGCTTAGCCAAATGGGTGATGATTCTAAGTGAATTTGATATTGAGTATGTGGACCGTAAAGCTATCAAAGGTCAGGTTATTGCAGATCAGTTGGCCGATGCACCACTCATAGGCGATCATCCTCTCATTTCCAATTTTCCAGCTGAAGAGATATTCATGATCACAACAGCACAACCATGGAAACTATATTTTGATGGTTCATACACTAGGCACGGCTCGGGGGCAGGCATTCTGTTTATCACACCTCAGGGTGATAGCATCCCGAAGTCTTATAGGCTCACATTTCCATGCACCAACAACATAGCAGAGTATGAGGCCTTGATCACAGGACTCGGGCTAGCCATACAATGGAAATTAAAAGAACTACAAGTATATGGTGACTCACAACTAGTCATTCGACAAGCAACAGATGAATATCAGACCAAAGATGATAAACTCATGCCATATAAGCAAATGGTGGACACTCTAAAGACATCATTTACTACTATCACTTTTGAGCAGATACCAAGAGATCAGAATCGAGCTGCTGACGCCATGGCTACCATCGCATCTCTACTAGATCTTCCACAGAATTCAACACGCTACGAGTTCTTGGTAGAACAACTTTGGATTCCCGCTTATGATATCCCCGAATCCGAAATGATATGTCGCCTTGTCAGTTCTGAATCCCCATGGTATGGTGAGTTCTACACTTATCTCCGTGATCACACCCTTCCTCCCAACCAATCAAATAATCAACGAAAAACCTTCATTCGCCAAACTGCTCGATATACCATTATTGCCGAAACCCTATACCGACGTAGTCTTGATGGTACTCTCCTTCGATGTCTGGAACAAGATGAGATAACAAAGGCTTTGGAAGAGGTACATGAAGGAATTTGCGGGACTCACTCAAGTGGTCCATCACTAGCCAAGAAGATCATGCGAGCTGGATACTATTGGCCATCTATGGAAAAGGATTCCTACTACTTTGTTAGGAAGTGCAAAAAATGTCAAGTTCATGGCGACCTAATACATGCACCAGCTCAAGAACTGCAACCAATCACAACACCATGGCCTTTTTGTCAATGGGGTCTTGATCTTGTGGGTAAAATCCATCCATCTTCATCCAATGGCCATAAATTCATTATTACCGCCACCGAATATTTCACCAAGTGGATCGAAGCTGTTCCACTTACCCAAGTCACCGGCAAGCAGATCGCCTCATTCATCCTCAATTACATCATCTGCCGATATGGTGTGCCCATGTCCATTGTCACAGATAACGGTCTTCCTTTCAAAAATCAGGATGTTCGTGAGCTTTGTGAGAAATTTCATATCCAACACCGCTTTTCCACTCCCTATTACCCACAAGGCAATGGTCAGGCCGAAGCATCCAATAAAAACATATTGAGAATCCTAAAGAAGACAGTCAATGATGCTGGTCGTGATTGGCATGTTCAATTGAATCCAGCATTATGGGCATATCGAACTAGCATTCGAACCCCTACAGGTGCAACTCCTTATTCATTGGTCTATGGTGCTGAAGCTATCTTACCTATTGAGGTCGAGATACCATCCTTACGAATTTCCTTGCACAATCTCATTGATGATGACGCATACAGAGTCTCACGCCTTCAGGACTTAGAGTTACTTGATGAGAAGCGACAAGCTGCATACAATCACCTCAAAGCCTATCAACAGCGCATGAGTAGAAGTTACAATCACCGAGTTAGATCTCGTACATTTGAGGTAGGTGATCTTGTTCTTCGAAAAAATCCTCGCAACCAACCAAATAGAGAACATCAAGGCAAGTTTGAATCAAACTGGCTGGGCCCATATGTTGTCACTGCTGTATTCGGGTCCGGGGCATATCAGTTGGCTACTTCAGAAGGAGAACCGCTTGCAGATCCAATCAATAGCATGCACCTCAAAAGATTTTATACCTAAGGTGTACAGAGCATCAGGCTCCCCTACATATCAGAAAAATATCAAAAACATTCAGAAAATGTCCTGAAGAAAATACAAAAACATTCAAAAAAAGTAAAGAAAAATCATGCATCCAAACGGTGAACAACCACTCCGGTGGCACCTTGGGTAAGTGCGATGGTGAAAACCTGGCAAACAGGCGCCACTCGTAAAGGCAATGGCTCCAGTATCTTTCACGCTCGTTGCGATCACATTCATACATACACACATCCATCCATCTAACCATGGCTTGTTATTTGATCTGTCATCCAAGAAAGTACTTCATGCGTCTAGCATCCCGCTTTTTCATAAATCATGTCCAACTTGGGGGCAATGCCCTTACAATCTAGATGATGGAAGTGGATTCTACATTACTGGTGATTCATTGGCAAAAACATTCAAAAATGTCTCGCAAAATACAAGAACATTCAAAAATGTCTTGCAAAATACAAAAACATTCAAAAATGACTCACAAAATCCACAAACATTCAAAAACTATTACACAAAATCCAAAAACATCAAAAAACCATCGAAAATCACCCAAAAAAACATGACAACACCTTGTACATATTCATCCGATCAAATACAAAATACTCACACAAATGACCACTTATCACTCGACCAACACAATCAACATCAACAATCCAAACTGTCTTAAACAAGGATGCATCCTTCCTTACCAAAACAAAGACAAGATGATGTTTTCTTTGACAAGAAAATTCTGTTAGGCTGTCAAATACTTGGTTGATTTGTGAGTAATTCATTTGTTTATCTGTATCGGGATCTTTTCAACATTGTTTTGTATCGTTTGTGCATTATTTCCGATGAAGTTCTGGGGCATGTACTAATGGTGTCTACGTGGGAAGTTCACCAAGCTACATGATCTTATGCAAAAATATAGTCATAGATCATTACGGCTTGCTGACTACAGCGTATACCTCGACCATATGAGCATGAACCATTACCAAGGATCCTTATTCTTTATTCTTTATGTATATACTGTTTGTTTGCAGGTACAATGCTCTTCCTTTGGTTCCTCCTACCTCGTCCAAACTGGATAAAGGTTTTATTTCTTTGTACGGTATGCACTTGTCTCAGGATATGATCAGCCTAAGATCAAGGAGGACGATCCAAGTCATGCATGAACGGAGATAATCCTTGTCTGTTCCGCAAGCAATACTCAGGTCAACTTGATCCATTATATCAAGTTGCTTGTATTAACTTGCTATATAAAAATCCATGTAAGAAATACTCTGGTCATCTTGAATCTTTATGTCAAGTTGCTTGTATTTTCTTACAACATTTTAAAGCTCAATGATGAAAAATAAAGCACCATGGATCGTCATTCCATCTCATCTATATATATTGCATTTCGTTGCATTCCACCCATCCATACATTCATAATAGCTGCATATCATGCATACATAGTCATAATAATGCATACTCTATTTTACTCATCTTCTTCCATAGGACTCGGTCCTAGTCCTCCATATCTTCTATCTAACATCGAATCCCCCCTCACCCTCCCCATCTCGATAATCACCATCACATACCCTACATCATGTCCCAATCAACCTAATCAAGCCACGTTCATCACCATCCATCTCTAAATAGGAGGGATTGTGTTTCCTATCCTAAGTCATCCAATAAGTCAAGAAAGTTACTCTATCTACACAGATACATCGACTCCCACACACCTAGACTATCAACAGATACTCTGATCAAGTATCTTCGGGTCTCAACAGGTAATCGATTATGGTAATCCTAGACTACATCAGGCATTTATCATAATGACCTAGTCTCAACGGGGCTGCTATGATTCACCACAACCATCCATCACACGCACACACTATCAATTGATCAACCAATCAAACACAATCCAACGGACAATTACATCAATTGTCTACGTCTCAACGAGTATTTTGCTTCATATACCTTGACTTCATCGGGCAATTACATCAATTGTCTAAGTCACCATCAGGTCACTTTGATTCACTTACTCAGACTTTATCATGTTCAAGCGACCAACTGACATCAACTGTCACGCTTTGACTTGACTGGGGCAATTAAACCGATTGCACCAGATTGTCCAACCAATTTTGATCAATTGTATAGCATCAATCAAAACCCCACACTACATCTGCTATGTATCTCTTGCATGACCTCAGGGTACTCGCTGGCTTGTTGTTTCTTCATATTCACTCCATTTTCTCCCATTCTTTCATCATTAGTTCTAATTTCTTCTATTCTACATCCCCTCCACTTTTCATTCTTTTTCAAGAGATCGCCCGATTTTTCAAAAAAATTCGGCCCATCTCTCGAGGGGGCATACCACCCATTAAATTTACATTTTATGGGGCATTTCTTCACACCTATTTTTCTTTCTTTGAAACGATGCGATAAACTGCACCATCTCAAAGAGGGGCAAATGTAGTCACATAAATCTGTCCACTTAATTAAATGAATACTTAGTATTTATTTGATTATTTAACCATCAATTAATAATTAATTAAATTAATATTTAATTAATTCATCTTAACCCTCTTCTCCTATTAATTAAATAAATTATTCAATTTATTTGATTTAATTCACTTAACCAAATTCAGACCATTAATTAAATAAATAAATCATATTTATTTAATTAAATCTTCTCTCACATTTAAATAAATTAATATTTATTTAAATCCCCCAAAATCCCACCTCTCACATTTAAATAAATTAACATTTATTTAAAATCACCTTTATCCTCTACCCACTTGCATTTTCCTACAAATGCAAGTTGCACAATTATTTTAAATAAATAATTTATTTAAATCACCTTTATCCTCCACCCACTTGTATTTTCCTACAAAAGCAAGTTGCACAACTATTTTAAATAAATTATTTATTTAAAATCCTATTTATCCTCACCCACTTGAAACCTTTAATGGTTTCCCTTAAAGTAGTCAAACTTGATGGCTTTAAAGTCTTCAAACTTGATGGCTTCCTTCTATAGTCTTCTTAAGACTTTAATGGTTTTCCTTAAAGTCTTCAAGCCTTTAATGGTTTCCCTCAAAGTCTTCAAGCATTTTAAATGCTTTATCTTCTTTTTCTCATTTAAATAAATTAATATTTATTTAATATTTATCCAAATTCAACTTACACCATTTAATTGAAATAAATGATTTTATTTTAATTGAAAATACCAAAATTTCTCCCACTTGCATTTTCCTACAAAATCCACTTGTATGCCTAAACCCCTTCTAGATTCTTCTAAACCCTTCCTAATTAGCCTAATCCATCCCCTAAATATTGTCACATTCCTAAGCAAATTGGAGTCACTTCTCAAAGAATCCAAAGTCTTTGAAAAGCAATTAATGCTTTGTGTGTTCAACAAATTAACCCTCAAAGTCTTGGATAACCTTTGAAAGCTTCCAACCTTCAACCACTAAATGGCTCAAAGTCTTTGATAACCATTGAAGGCTTTCAACCCTCAACCACTTAATCCCCAAAGTCTCCAATAACCATTAATGGTTACCTCAAACCCTCCCACATGGTTAAAACATTTGTTTTGACTCAACCTCTACCCAACCCAAAGGTCTCATCAGGCCATTAATGCTTTGACCATGATTATCTCTTAAACATTTGCACAAAGGTTTATCCTTGGATTAACTCTTAATCCAATGGGTAATCTTAATTTAGACTTGACCCTTACCTTCTAGATAACCATGAGGTCTTCTCAGGCCTTTAATGCCTCCAACCTCTTCTCTCAACCCAATCCTATGTTGAAACTTGTCACCATTTTATTGGTGCCAATTGTGCACATGGATCCCCAACTTTCAATCCTAACCCTTGTTAAGATTGCTCAATCTTAACCCTTCATTTCCCTATTTCTTCTATAAATAGAACCCTTCTCCTCAAGCAAAAGGAGAAGCATTTAGAGTATTGTTGTTATACTGGCATTAGCATAGAGCTTTTTCATAGCATCACTATCTACTCTTGCATAGTATTTGCTTATCATATTCAACCATCTTGAATCTCCATATGGCATCCATGGCTAGTGCTAAAAGCTGAGAGCTACACTCATTTGGGACTTGGAGAGGAGAGGAACAAGGGAGGAGCAACTATGAGCATCTTGATTAGCTATTTCATTCTATGTTTATATGCTTTCTATTTCATGCTTAATATCTCTCTTGATATGCCTGTTTAGGATAATCTTTTGTTGCTAACACTAACGTTTGTTTCTTGTGCTCTTGTGTGTGTTGCCATCAAACAGGTTTTCTAATCCTTTTTGCAGAGCATCAGGTGGATAGTCCTTTTGGATGGTATTCTCTTCCAATGCACATATTTGTGTTCAAAGGAGTTGATTATTTTGCAAAGGAAATGGACCTGGTCAAAGAAAAGGAAGGTGAGGAGATGCCTGTGCAACTATGGAGCACAATTTTGTCTTGGGACAGAGAGGATGCCAGTTACTTGAAGTTTGATAGATTCTTTGCATTTAGGTGTAGCATAGGAATTTGGAAATCATCACAAGCAAATCAAAATACTAATCTAGCTCAATCACAAAAGCTTAAATGTAATGATCAATCCTAAACACACTCAATAAAGACATAAAGACAAAACATTCAAAACTAAAGACTATGCAAACCAAACGTAGATCTGAATGCTTCCTTTATGCGGCTCCATTGTTCTTCTTTCCTCTCCAAATAGCCTTTGTTTGTGGATCTCACCTACAAGTGCATACACATGAGATGAAAGCAAATAGACAAAATTATGGTGCAATAATACTTGAAATGTGATTGTTTTGACAAAGTGATTATTTCGACAAAGTAATTATTCTCATTTTCATTAGTTGGGATTGAAGAAATTCATCCAATTTATAGACAAATTGGAGAAATGATCAAATTAGCATGATTCAATTCAAATGGAAATTGCAAATCAAAAATGTCAATTATGACAAATTATGCACTTTCTATGCAAAATTTGATTGATTGATAATTCATGACAATTTATGACAAATTTCTATGTCAAGAATTGATTGATTGTCAATTATGACAAATTATGACAAACTTCTATGTCATTCCCATGAAATTAGGAGAAAAATAGGAGGGAATTATGTGAATTAGAAATTGATGAAAAATAGGAATTAGAAATTAGGAATTAAGAATTAAGTAAATTAATTAATAATTTGTCATTTATTAATTAATTCACAAAAAGAGGAATAATTAGCCAATTAAATGAACATTTAATTGCGATGAGAAGACTTAGGATAAATAAATAATTTATTAATCCTAGAGAGAGAAATGACAAACAAGGTTAAATGATTAAATCATGAAACCCTCAAAGATGAATTAGCAATGCGAGGATGACAATTAGGTCGTGATGAAAGATTGATTGATTTGATGTCGATTTGATCATGATTTTGAACTGATAAATGATTTGATTGATAAAGGCGCTAATTGATGAGGAACAATGACTAATTGATCCAAATTGACATAATTGAGACAGACAATGATCGATGGCCAATTAATCGCAAAAATGACAAGATTGAAAAGAGGACAAGGATCGATGACAAAATAGATTGCAAGACGACAAGGTTGAAAATGACCACGATCGATGACAAATCGATCGCAAAATGATAAGATCGAACATGACAACGATCGATGACAAATCGACCACAAAATGACAAGATTAAAAATGATAAGAATTGATGACAAATCGATCGCCAGATGACAAGATTGATAGAGGACAAAACCCTAATTAGGATTGACGATGTCCAAAATGAGCACGCACATTGATGCGACAGGATAAGATTGATCAAAATCATGACTGGATAGCATTGTCGACAAGACCAAATTCGAAAACGAGATGAATGAAAAATATAGAAGAATGACTCGATGCTCGCAAATGATAAAAACCAAGTGCGTGACATAGGAGAAATGTTAATGCGACGCAAAAACCTAAAATGAGGTAATGCGCAAATGTTAAAGTATGATTCCGCAAGCGTTGACCATTTTTAGGTGTCTACATTTTGCCCCTCTTTGAGACAATGCGATTTTAAGCGTTGTTTCAAAGAACAATAATGAAAATGCCCCAGACAATGACAATGACATATGCATGCCCCCTTGAGGAATTGGCTGTAAACATGCACAGAAGAGGCCAATTGATCGATAAAAATGATAGGATCGAACGGACGGACAATCAGAGATCGGATGCATGAAGGACAAGCAATTGATGGTGCAAAAGACCATGACCAGCATAAGATGGAGAGGGTGCATGTCCATCTATGCACTGACAAAGATCTATAAATGAGACCAAGAGGTGGAAAAGAGCTCATTTGCACTAGCCAAAGAGGAGAATTTGTTGCTCTAGACAAGGACACTTGTAGAGAGATGGTGAACATTCCAATGGCGGATCACCTTGAAGAACATGTACACACTTACAGATGATCGGACGATGTGGGAGAAGCGGTATGTATCTCAAAAACCCATATTTTCAATTTCATGAATTTTGATCGCTTGCGGGACATTGCGGGGCCCACAAGGAGTGCAGAAACTAACTTCTGCGCTTGTGTAGGGTGAATCCTGCGCTTGTGTGAGGTCTTCTGCGCTTGTGTAGGGTACACAAGCATAGGTTACATGACATAGGTGCAGGTTCCTTGACACAGGCGCAGTCGTACATTGGGAACTCAATTTTGGTCCAAAACGACATGCGAATGATCCGAAAAGGGAGGACAAGGGTAGGATAGGTCAGAATAGATGAAAAACACCCTGATGTGGATATGAAAATGAGGAAATGCAACCCGTAGGAGCAAACCCTAAAACTAACAAAATGTGCCCCAATTGTAATGCAGAGTCGACAGTATCCATTGATCACGCGAGAGAACCAACCTGACTGCTTCATGTTACGACATAGACTCAGGAGCACGGACAAAGATACATTAGCAAGACTTGGGATATACTATATCACGTTCATGCCTGAGATTAGGGCAAACACAGGACTGCTTACCGCATTGGTAGAACGATGGCATTCGGAGACTTCCTCCTTCCATCTGGCGACTGGAGAGGCGACTGTGACACTAGAGGATGTATGGCGTATCCTCCGCATTCCGATTCATGGAGAGATGATAGAGTATGACCCAGTGACAGGGAGAGATGCATTGTGCAAATTATTTGAGTGCGACGCAGATGATCTGGATATCGTAGGGAGGGAGATTGGCTGGGAGACCATGGCATCGGAGTATGATCGACGGTATGTGGTGATAGCAGTGGTGATAGCATGTCTACTAGCAGGGGACAGACGAGGACATGGATTCCCTATTGGATGGGGAAGAGTGCTAGAGTGGATGGCAATAGAGGGGACAGTGTACGCATGGGGACCATGTGTACTGGCTATGCTGTATTTTCAGTTGTATCAGATAGCATATCAGGGAGTGCATACTTTGAGCTGTGGAGTCACGCTGCTACAGGTATGGGCATTTGAGCACATAGCCATATGTCAACTGATTGCAGAGAGACAGGTATTACCACATCGACCATATGTGTACTGCTATGGAGGAGCATTGAGACAGGGTCCTTTTGGATACATATTATATTGGCGACATGAGCTAGATAGACTGAGAGAGTTCACATGGAGGCCATATCGTGATTGCCCTGGATGGTCAGATGATAGTGATGAGCTTCCATATTGTAGACGGGAGAGGTACCTGATTAGGCGACCAGTGAATCACCAGAGAGTGATTGAGTTGTACCTGCCAGAGAGAGTCAGACGATAGTTTGGAGAGAAGTAGGATGTACCTAGGAGGACTGCACACTTTGCCCGATCTCACAGAGAGACGAGTCAGTGGGGGAGTATGATTCATCCACACATGGCATATGCTGACTTCTCACAGCTACAGCAGAGACAGTGGGATTGGAGATCAGATGTGGTCGACGCCGGGATGATAGAGGAGTATGAGCGATGGTTTGCATGATGACGGCTAGTGCCATTGATAGATCTAGATATTCCAGTACCGAGGCGACAGGAGGACTTCCCACTCACTGGAGAGGAGGATGGAGATGATGAGGATGAGGAGGATGAGGGTGGTGATGAGGATGGAGATGAGGATGGGGATGATGAGGATGGAGATGAGGATGGAGATGAGGATAGGGATGAGGATGGGGATGACGAGGATGAGCCAGATTCAGGCGAGCAGGAGGCATGGCAGGATATACCCATAGAGCCGGAGACAGCTAGCATAGAGGAGATGGAGATGTGCACGGCTACCATAGCGAGTCAGCAAGATCACATTGCGACATTGGAGAGACAGTAGGATCAGTTCAGAGCGGAGATAACCAGACTCACAGTGGCTCGAGATACAGCAATAGCTCAGGCACAGCGAGAGGAACAGAGAGTCACTGAGTTCATTGGGTCGATTAGGGATGCCAGTGCATGGGAGATGGTACAAATGCTGGTAGAGACTGAAGAGGAGATATGCCATTGGAGGACACTATATGAGGGGGCCGTTCCACCAGAGCAGAGAGCAGCTTCATATCGGACACAATCGAGGACAGAGAGCAGGGCACGCTCTCGGAGGTCATTGAGCAGCATGGGGGTGAGTGGACCTATGAGACCACCACAACCAGGACTAGGAGGGACATCATCTGCGAGACATTGCAAGGATGAGGAGGACAGAGGGAGCACCTAGTGACAGAGGCACGTGCTCCTTATGATAGACAGTGGACATTATGTAGTGTGATATTATATAGTCAGCCTGCGGGCCATACTTAGGACAAACAATCCAGTTTTGTACTCCGATATTATTGTGACATATGATATGATATGCATCGATATGATTGGATGTAATGTGTTATGACTTATAGTTATTTTCCATGTATGGATGACGTATGCATTGTTTATGTACCATTGTGGAACATGTATGGATGTACTTTTTTACATGTTTTTGATGCATTTAGAATATGAAATGGATAAAATGCTCGATATGATGTTTGATGTAATGCAAATGTACTAACCATATGAATGCAGGATGCAGTATATGTATGGAGAAATCGGAGCACTAGACCGAACTGACTATCCGAACTGATGGAAGAAATGTTAGTAAGAAGAAAATGAGATGGAGGACAGGTAGAGACGAAGAAAAACTTGCTTTCAGTAATGCACTTTGTAGGTGAGAACCTTTATTTTAATATAGCAAAATGGATGTGTGGCATCATGGCATTGAAGGCCAGAGCTAAAATGCAAACCTTTTTGCAAAAGACAGACACATCACAGACAAACAACAATCACAACAAAAAAGAAAGGGACCATGAACCATCCCGGTTACTCTAAATCACTCAGTGATATCATCGAGCAACATAGGAACATGATCGAAGATAAATCAATAAAAAGATAAGATGCACAAAATTCCAACAAAGCAAACAAACATCTTGATCTTCATTGTCAAAAGTTGAAAGTGCTGATAGGACGATCATGTTGTCTGGTTTCAGGGAATGTGATACCCCGTCTAAGATAGGACACAGTCTAGTTTCAAGTATACCACACCCTGTATAAGACCCATGATAGTGTGCCAAGGACGAATGATTTTGAGGTTGATTGATATGACAATTCAGATCAGTTTGAATGTCTGGTTGGATTGAAAAGGTTCATCTGTTTAAGCATGATTTCATTTAAAGCACAACGTTGAATTGTGTGTCATTGGAGGGATGCTCAGTGATCTGTCTATGCACAAAGGGAATATTTATTGCAAAATGCAAAATGCTTGTTTTTGGATTTTAATGTTTTGAAATTTTTTTGTGTTCATTTTTTTAGGACTTTATTTGACTTTTTAGGGATTTTTTCAGGACATTTTTCAATTTTTTTTGAATTATTTCAGGACATTATTCAATTTTTTTAAAATTTTTTCAGGACATTATTCAATTTTTTTAGAGATTTTTTTCAGGACATTTTTCAATTTTTTTGAATTTATTTCAGGATATTTTTCAATTTTTTTGAATTATTTCAGGACATTATTCAATTTTATTTTTTTTTATGATTTTTTCAGGACATTTTAAATGCAAAAGTTCCAGTGATTGATCATGACAAGGGGAACGCACCCAATGCGAATCTGAAAGATATACATAGACCGGGACCAAAACATATGTACAAGAAACCGCAGTATGCAAGACAATGATGTTGACCAATAACAGGCCTGGAATAGAACATTGGGTCAAGACAAAGATGGACATGATAAACCGGCCGAGAAAAAGCATAGTTAGAAGTCATGACAGATGACGGAGCAATGATCTCATTACTCATGGCACCTGATTGCCAGGTTTTCACCATGGTACTTGCCCAAAGTGCCTGTTTGCCAGGTTTTCAGTAGAGGGCGAATCATTTTTCTTTACTTTTTTGCTCTTTTTCTCTTTTGCTTTTTTCACTTTTTTTTTGTATTTTTTCACTTTTTTCACTTTTTTTGTATTTTTTTCACTTTTTTCACTTTTTTTGTATTTTTTCAGGATCATACTTGAAGAAGTGTTGATAGAAAATTATGCCCAGTACTTGCGAAGGTGCATGTTGTTGACAGGATCAGACAAAGGTTCACCTTCTGGAGTGGCAAGCTGATATGCCCCCGAGCCATAGGCTGCAGTCACTATGAAAAGCCCAACCCAATTAGGTTCAAAATTTCCTTTGATGATGTTAATGGACTGTGCATTCTTAGGGTTTGCCTTTAAAACCAGATCTCCCACTTTGAAGTGTCGCCCTTTGACTTTCTTATTATAAGAGCGATGGAGACGGTTTTGATATGCTTGCAAATGTGTCAGGGCTGTCTGATGTTTCTCATCTAACATTTCAAGCTGGTGCAACTGAGAGACTCTGTGTGTCTCATCATCAATCAGATGTTGCAAGGAAACACGCAAGGAAGGAATCTCCACTTCCAAGGGTAAAATGGCTTTCGCACCATACACCAAGGAATAAGGTGTTGCGCCAGTAGGTGTGCGGATAGAAGTGCGATAGGCCCATAGTGTTGGATTCAACTGTACATGCCAATCTCGACCAGCGTCATTGACAACCTTTTTCAAGATCTTGATAATGGTTGTATTTGATGCTTTAGCTTGACCATTACCCTGTGGATAGTATGGACTGGAGAAATGGTGTTGGATATGAAACTTTTCATAGAGTTCCTTGACATCTTTATTCTTGAAGGGATGACCATTATCTGTGACTATGGAAAGGGGAACCCCATACCGGCATATGATATAATTCAATAGGAATTTTGAGATTTGCACACCAATTATATAGGTCATGGGGATAGCCTTGATCCATTTTGTAAAATACTCTGTGGCTGTAATGATAAAATTGTGTCCATTTGCAGATGTCGGGTGAATCTTGCCAATAAGATCCAATCCCCATTGAGAAAAAGGCCATGGAGATATAACAGAATGAAGCTCTTGGGCTGGTGCAAGAATGTAATTTCCATGAATCTGGCATTTGTAGCACTTCGTAACAAAATCATGAACATCCTTTTCCAGAGTTGGCCAATAATACCTAGCGTGAATCAACTTTTTGGCTAAGCTCAGACCATTGAAATGGCCCCTGCATATACCATCATGAACCTTGTGTAAAGCCGTTTGTGCTTCGTCAGAATCCAAACACCTGAGGAGGGTATGGTCAAAGGAACGACGGTAAAGGGTGTCGGCGATGATGACATATTTGGCTGCCTGTCAGATGAAGGCTCGGCGTTGGTTAGCGGAAAGGTTAGGTGGTAAGGTTTGAGATTTCAAATAATGATATACGTCATTGTACCACGGGGAGTTGGGACCAACAAGAACACACATCACATCTGCCGTCAGAATGTCAAAAGAAGGAACTAGCAATTGTTCGACCAAAAATTCACATTTATCCATATTATGGGGCATATTCAACATGGAAGCAATCGTAGCCATCACATCTGCCGACTTATTTTGCATTCTGGGAACTTGACTGAAATGGATAGCCGTGAATTTTGTCTTGAAGAAATCTACCATGTGCTTATATGGAATAAGCTTTTCATCTTTTGTTTCGTATTCATCATTGACTTGTCAGATGACTAATTGAGAATCTCCATAGACTTGTAAATGTGTGATGTTCCAGTGGACCGCTACTCGAAGTCCTGTGACCAGTGCTTCATACTCTGCAATGTTATTGGTACAATGGAAAGTTATTCTGTAGGACTTGGGAATAGCATCACCTTGAGGGGTGACAAACAAGATGCCTGCTCCTGACCCGAACTTGGTATGGGACCCATCAAAGTATAACTTCCATTCATTAGAAGATGTAAGAGCAAAGACTGATTCATCTGGAAAATCAGTCAACATGGGATGATCATCATAAATAGGAGCCTCTGCAAGTTGATCAGCTATGACTTGTCCTTTTATTGCCTTTCGCTCCATGTACTCAATATCAAATTCACTAAGGATCATAACTCACTTTGCCAGGCGACCCGTCAAAGCTGCTCTGCTAAGCAAGTATTTTAGAGGATCAATTTTTGCAACCAGCAATGTTTGGTGATTTAACATATAATGTCGGAGCTTCTGTGTTGCAAATATCACTGCTAAGCATGCCCTTTCAATAGTTGAATAATTTAGCTCATAACCTACCAGTGTCCGGCTGATATAATAAATAGCTCGCTCTTTGCCGTTCTCATCCTATTGGGCCAAGAGAACTCCTAGTGTCGTTTCAGTTGCAGAAATATACAATATAAAAGGCTTTCCTTCTATAGGAGGCATTAGAATAGGCGGCGACAGCAAATAGTCTTTGAGAGCTTGAAAGGTTGATTGACATTGCTCAGTCCATTTAAAAGCGACACCTATATGCAATACATGCTGGAATGGATGACATTTGTCAGCCAACTGAGCGATGAAGCGACAGATTGACTGTAACTTTCCTTGCAGACTTCTTAATTGCCGGAGATTGGAAGGTGGAGGCATATCCATTATTGCTTTAACCTTGGCAGGGTCGACTTCAATACCTCTGTGAGAAACAATGTACCCTAGTAATTTTCCAACAATGACACCAAAGACACACTTCTTTGGATTGAGTCTGAGCTTGTAGGTCTCCATTCGGTCAAAGATTGGGCCCAGGATGGCTAGATGACTATCTCTTGTGACAGATTTTCATAATAAGTCATTAACATAGTCCTCCATCAAAGTATGCATGAAATCATGGAAGATTGTCGTCATTGCTCTTTGATAAGTTGCACCTGCATTTTTAAGACCGAAGGGCATCACATTCCAACAGTAGGTACCCCAAGCACATGTGAATGCCGTTTTATGTTGATCTTCAGGAGGAATGCGAATTTGGTTATAACCGGAGAAACCATCCATCAATGAGAGCATCTCATATCCAGTAGTCATGTCAACTATGATGTCGATATTTGGCAATGGAAAATCATCTTTAGGGCATGCTTTATTGAGATCCCTAAAATTTGTGCAGATTATGATGCCCCCAGTTACTTTGCTAACTGGTACCAAATTTGAAATCCAGTCTGCATAATCGATGGGTCTGATAAAGCCCACATCCAGTAGTTTTTTCAGTTCTACCTTTACCAAAAGAGCCACCTGAGGATGCATCTTTCTAAGTTTTTGTTTGATAGGCTTGGCATCTATTTTTAATGGCAAATGATGAAGGACTAATTCTGGATCGAGGCCAGGCATATCTGCATAGGACCATGCAAAGTTGATCTTCTTCTCAAGAAAGAAATTGACAAAATCTATCTTTTCCTATTGTGATAGAGAAGCAGCAAAATGAATAACCTTAGGGTTGTTAGGTGTACCCAAATTGATTTCTTCAGTCATTTCCATGAGCAATGTTGATTTATCCTGAATTGATAGGGGTATGTCCACTGTTCCACCTTTGGGCGCCTCAGAGAGGTTTTCACCCATAGGTACGTCTTTTATTTTTACTTTTGTGTGATCAAAGAGTGCCTTATGGTTTTCACTCAAAGACCTATTCTTTTGATTCTTTATCTTTTCTTTTCTTTTTTCATTTTGATGATTGGAAGAGGGAGTTGACTCCCCAAAATATGCTGTGGAATCTAGGTCAATAGCAAATCCTGCCTTATGATCACCTTGTGGTATGCCTTCCCCTAGTCCGAGGAATTCTGCAATTGCTTCATCATTTTGAAAACAGTCCAATGTGAGTGGTTCTTGTTGGTCATATTGGATAAGTTGGGGATAGATGAGGGGCATGTCATCATCGATTTTCAGGAGAGAGAGGGCTGATATGGTAAAGATGTAAACATCTGTGTTGTCACTATCTGAACTGCTTGTATCTGATTCGGAGCTTGCATCCCAGAATGACTCTATCCAAGCATGAGGACATGTTTTAGGAAGAGGAGTTATTTCATGTTTGTCTTCCATAGGCAAATTATCAGGGTCAAGGAAAATATTGTCCAGGGCATAGGAGCTAGAAGAAAAAGAACTCCACTCCCATTCATTGGAATTAGTTTCGGGTCGGGTATCCTTAGGTGTTATTTCATCATCAGAGTCATGCCCTTTTCCACGCGTGGTCACTTTGGAAGATGAGGGTCCAATTCGCAACGGTACAAAACCTAACCCTAAAGTTGGAGGTCGCATCTTGGGTATAATAGGTTTGAGCCTTCCATTGTTGTTCAGGCCTAACCCACTGCAGCCGTCATATCCTTTCTTCTGTAGCATAGTAAATCCTTTGTCGTATCATTCCACTAGCAACCTGACAGGTGGGGTCTCAGTTGGATCTTTGTAAAGCCAATCTATGACATCATCATCTAAAGTTTCTTTGTCAAGTTCACCCCATCTTGTAAATGTAGTGGGAGACTGATATTGAATAACAACCTTAGGTTCCTTTTGCAATAAATGCGGCTTGCCATATGATTTTGGAGATATTGGTAAATTCCCGATGAGGAATGTTTGATCCATTGAATATTCTCCACATCCTTGGTCCTGTATCTTCAATTTTCCTTTGATAGCATCTAATAATTCATTAGGATCCACATAACTATGTGGTTTGGCCTCTCTATTGACTGGGAATTGCTGCTATGGAGAATCCTTTAGAGTAGCACAAAATTGAAATGGATTAGGATCTCCTGGAATTGTTATCTCGGTTCCATTATAAGGATATTTTAAACATTGATGATAGGTGGATGGAATTGCTTTCATTGCATGGATCCATGGACGGCCAAGAATCATATTGTAAGGAAGGTCAAGGTCCAATACTTGCAAGAAAGTGTTTTCTGTCACAGGACTGACTCTGATAGGCAATGTAATTATCCCTTTGGATGGGCACTCAGCATCATCATATGCTTTGATTGTTATTCTTTTGGAAGCATCAATGTCATTTTTTGTATAACCGAGGCCAATGACCACTCTCAAGGTACAAATATTAAGACCCGCTCCGCCATCTATCAAGACTCGTCAGATTTTGCAATTATGGACAAAGAATTCTAGGTGCAAAGGGTCATTATGGGGGAGCTTATCAGGTGAGATATCATTATCAGAAAATGTGACATTTTGGGAAACAGCTAGATGTCCAATTTGGGCTTGGAACTGGTCAACATCAATGTCTATCGGGATAGTGGACTCAACTAAAGCTTTATCCAGGACTGCACGATGCATGGGGGACATTTTTAACAACTCAAGGATTGATATTTGTGTGGGTGTCTTTCCTAGATGATCCAAGAGATTATACTGACTTACTGGAGTTGGCTTGGGAGGAGCTACAGGAGCTCCTTTCAGGACTATTTTGGATCGACGAGTGGTGACTGCGCAAGAAGGATCTTGTTCTTTTATTCTGAGGGTAGAAACACACTCATTTGATGCTCTGAAACAATTGATGACATTGTTATAACCAATATTTGCATAATTGGCCGTTTGAGTAGAGTTTGAAGAAGACGCTTTACCCTTGTCATGATCAAGCAAAGGAGTTTTGAAAATGGTATGATCAGTGTTAGAGGTCGCATGGGGTGGATCTACATCAATTACTCCTTGCTCTAACAAGTCTTGAATCATATGTTTCAATTGAAAACATGACGCGGTTTTATGTCCTTTGGATCGATGATACTCACAGTATGCATTATCATTCCACCAATGTGGTTTTACCACAAGTTCTGCCTTGATATCTGGTAGCTTGATAAATTTCGCTTGTATTAATTGTTTCATTACTGATTCAATAGGCTCTCCCAATGGTGTAAATTGTCGAGGAGGCCCATCCCTTGATCGAAAAGGTTTGTGTTGCTGATTTTGTTGCTGACCTTGTTGTTGATTATACTGTTGAGTGTATTGTTGAGCATGTTGTTGGTATTGCGGCTATTGAGTAACATTGCTCATTGGTGTTTGATTTTGTTCCATAGTTGACATATTAGGAACACTCAATTTCTTGATTGTGAATGGGGGTTGATTTGCATTCACCACTCTTGCATCAACAACACCATCATTAGTGACATTCTTATTTTTATACCAAAATCTGTTTCTGTCCCCTGAATTATTTGTGTTGTCACTGTCTTTATTGAGCTTGATAATTCCTTTAGCTACAAGAGTTGTTTCAATGCTCATTCCTTTCTTAATGAGTTTCTCAATAGTACTGGGACTTTTCAATTTTAGTTCATACATCATTTCTGGGACCAAATTTTGGATAAACAGATTCACTTGTTGTTCTTCAGGTATATCTAGGGAAGAACGACTATACAAGCTTCGTCGTCATTGCAAGAAAGTCACTAATGGTTCACCTTGCTTTTGCTTGGTGTTGCATAAATCTGACATGGTCACGTCACTATCGATGTTGAACGCGAAATGAGATAAAAACTTTTGAGCCAATTCCGACCAAGTCTTTTTATTTCCTGGCAAATGTGAATACCAATCCATGGCTTGTCCCGTGAGACTTCGTGCAAATAAGCGCATTAAATATGTTTCCTCATAACTCACTTCAGTACATGCCACGAAAAATGCTCGAATGTGATCTTTTGGATTGCCATTCCCTTTATATTTTTCAAAATTAGGTGCCTCAAAATGCTTAGGGAATGGAGGCATGTATACACTCTTGTCAAATGGATTAGGACATAAATCTTGATCTGTATACAACTTCTTTGTTCCTTTAGTTTCTAATGCATCAACTTTTTGTTGCAACTTCCCAAGTTGTTGTGCAATTGTATCAGATTTTGGAGGTCCATCATTAATCCCAGTGGGTACTCTTTGTCGATACATCGTATTTCCGATCGGTTGTTGACACTCTGAAATGGCTGTTTTTGGTGTCTCTGGCATATAATGTTCTTGGTACATCTCTTGTTGTTGTGGTCGTGCCATGCCTTGATATCGACCTTGGTGCTAGGCTTCTTGGAGCCTAGGTTGATATTGCAATTGAGTGGGTTGTTGATATTGCACAGGTGCCAATTGCGGTTGTGAAGTATGATAGCTTGTTTGTCTTGGCACATATTGAGCCACATGTTTTTGTTGATGCTGACGAACTGGCATTTGTTGACTTTGTGCCAATTGTTGTCACGGTGTATATCCCATCATTTGCAAAAAACTTTGTTTAGGTGGTTTTTGTTGTTTCTCCTTAAGATGGGGTATAGCACTTGCATTAACTTGTTGTGTTGTTTGTCCAATCCATTGTGATGGTTGCAAGTTTGCATTAACTTGTAATGGTGCCGAAGGTGCTGCAATTTGTTGTCGAATGCGAAATTGTTGTTGTTGCACATTGCTTGTTTGCACATTCGATTGCACCTTTTGTGTATTACTCAATTGTTGCAACAATTGTTGTTGGTGCAAACCACTATCCGTAGTTCTTTGTGTCACCATTATCGAAGGATCTGTCGCAATAGTGTTTGGCAAATATATTGAGCTTAATGGGATATATGAACTTTGTTGCATCGTGGAATTGTTTTGGACATTGGTGATATGAGGCATCCCAGTCATGAAGCTTTCTTGCATTTTAGATTTTGATCCAATTTTATGCATATAAGGAACTACTTCTTGTTGAGGGATAGTTGTCAATATTTGCGTGGTCTTTATTTGATCTTGTGTTACAGGTGTTGTGTTGAATAATGGATTATTTATTGTCTCAAATGGTGACTTTTGAGGAATAGTCACTGTCAATGCCTTTGAAGCACATTTACTCATCAAGGTAGGTTGAGTTGCTTGTTGCGCATTTTCTTCATTTGGATGCGGAGAGAAACTTAATAGCTCACCGCCTTGTTGTTTTTGCACATTGATTTGCTCACTTGAAGAGGTCACGTTACTCATCATGTTAAGATACTTTTGTGGAAACATCTTAAAGACCTTGTTCAAGAACTTATCCATCTTTTTTGTCAACTTTGGATCTTGAAGGAACATGTCAACATCATCAGAAGCATCGGAATCTGATGAAGAACCTAGTTGGACATTTGGATTCGTTTCTTGGTGAATGCCTTGATCTGAACCAAATCCTTGTGAGAGGGTTTGTTCTTCATACAATGTTTGTATTTCATGTTGCAAGTTTGGTTGATTCCAATTGAAAGGTGCACTTCCTCTTGGTGTTGGTGGAACACTCCCATGTCTTGGTTTCATGGGTACAAATACTGGTTCATATAATGGAGGTGGTCCAAGTTGAACCATTCCATATGGTGGTAATGATGTGTTTGATGGACCTTCAATTTGCACTGTTTGACTAGTTTGAAACTGCGAATTTGATATGTTGTCAATGGGTTGATACGTTGGTTCACCCATCTTTTTAGATTTTGACCTTGTCTCAACAGGCATGTCACTTATGCAAATGCAATATTTTTGGAATTTTTCAAGGATAATATATGATATTGAACTCAATGCAAACTAAATAGATGAAAATGCAATCTATGACAAGAATGCAATCTATATTTTTGGTTGTTTTTCAAGATTTTGACAAACTTTTTGGAATGCAAATCTAAAAGAGACCTTTAGGAAATTGAAATGATGTCTAGACCTCAAAGGACAAAAGGACCAAGTGATAAAAGGACAAAATGAAAATGTCTACCCTATATGCTTGGATACTAAGCTAGGTTTGATGAAATGGCATTGGTGACAAAAGACAAAAGTTTGATAAGGTCTAGACTTCTTAACAATGACTTAGGGTTTATCAAAGATTTGGATTACTCAAGTATGACAAAACCTGGTTTTGACCCTATATGCAAAGAGACAATTACTATGCAAATGACCCTAATATGATATGATAATACCCTAAACTTAATGAAGAGACCTAGGGTATGCAAATATGAATGCATGACAATGGTATTAGTCTAATGCAAGAGGACATATGCAACTGGATGACCCTTATTGACATGCAAAGGAGTATGACTTAAGATGAAACTTACCCTTGATAGTAGACAATGACTTTGCAAGATGCAAACCTAGGATGAACCTAAATCTAAGTGACATGAATGTTGAGACAAGATTTTTGAACAATGTTTGACAACCATGCTTGAAGGTGTTTTGAACTTTGTTGAATGAAATACTCTTGTGTTTAACCTTGTTTTGAACCAATTTGTCTTGGTTTTGAAATGAGATGCAATTAAACTTTTGAAAAGTAAAGAAGACAAGATATTTCAACTTAGACTCAATACAATCATGCTCATGCACACATTTCTTATGGTAGGCAAGGGCAGTAGGTACTTGAGAGGTAGACTCATTATGGGATTCAAGGAGAATACATAGATGTTTGACCCCACGGGCTCCCCTCCACGACACTCACTTCTCAGGGTAGGCAAGCATCAATCCCCATGGAAATCTCTCCATGGTGAACTTAGTATCTCTTCCAAGTATCCGAACTTGTCCTTCTCAAGAAACTAGAAGGATTTTTGGCTTCTAAAAACAAGGTGTTTAGTAAGGATTTCTGTTAAGTGTTACTCCTTGATGTCATGCAAGCATGATTGAGACATTAAGCCCACCAAGATACCAAACAAATGTAGTCACACAAGCACAATTTAGACCCATGAGGCCCTACTTAGATGTTGATATGAGAAAGAGTTCAAGGGTCATCACTTCCCAAGTAACTGCAATTCCCATGTAACCCTTCCTTCAAAGCTTTCGCCCATCAGGTATTTGTTTATAGTGAGTTAGAATGCCAAGGTATTCTAGCCATACTCACTTTTGGTCATTCCCTTCTCATGATTATCACTTGCTTGCAAAAGCAAATGGTCGGGAAGGCAAGCCCTCTAAAGGTGACACACAATCAAAAACATGAGCATGGTATTGAAAATCTGGATTTCTGATCACCCTAAGAAGAATGAGAGCATACTCTCCTACTCCAATGTCAAACTTGACAATCAAATCAAACACACATTCATTCCCACCTATTTAGAAATCATACTAGGTGCCTAAAATATTAATCGCAAACACAAAGTTTAGTTGTAATCCAAGGCAACCTGCAAAAACCCAAGTCAGGAGTTTGATATGCTTATTCTTTGAGTATAGATTATGCATAAAATGTGTTAGTAGTTTCATTTATTGTCTTTGTCATGCATATACCAAGGTTCTGCATAGAAAATCAGTACCAAAAACCAAAAAGCAGAAAACAGAATGCAAAACAAAACAAATTTCAAGTAAAACACTCCATTTTTACCTTTGTTTCTGGACTTTACACAGGCGCAGAACTCATGACACAGGCACAAAACTCATGACACAAGCACAGAATGTCTTTAACATAGGCGCAAGTTGTCTGACACAGGCGCAGAAGTCCCCAGAAAACCCTGCACTACCCTATTTCTTGGGTTTTTGAACTGCAAATCAACTCAAAAGGCACTCAAGACATGATTAGAGGGTTAGTTCACATCGGGTTCACCAATTAATGTAGCTAGGAATCTGGAAATCATCAAAGCATATCAAAATACTAATCTAGCTCAATCACAAAAGCTTAAATGTAATGATCAATCCTAAACACACTCAATAAAGACATAAAGACAAAACATTCAAAACTAAAGACTATGCAAACCAAACGTAGATCTGAATGCTTCCTTTATGCGGCTCCATTGTTCTTCTTTCCTCTCCAAATAGCCTTTGTTTGTGGATCTCACCTACAAGTGCATACACATGAGATGAAAGCAAATAGACAAGATTATGGCGCAAGAGTACTTGAAATGTGATTGTTTTGACAAAGTGATTATTTCAACAAAGTAATTATTCTCATTTTCATTAGTTGGGATTGAAGAAATTCATCCAATTTATAGACAAATTGGAGAAATGATCAAATTAGCATGATTCAATTCAAATGGAAATTGCAAATCAAAAATGTCAATTATGACAAATTATGCACTTTCTATGCAAAATTTGATTGATTGATAATTCATGACAATTTATGACAAATTTCTATGTCAAGAATTGATTGATTGTCAATTATGACAAATTATGACAAACTTCTATGTCATTCCCATGAAATTAGGAGAAAAATAGGAGGGAATTATGTGAATTAGAAATTGATGAAAAATAGGAATTAGAAATTAGGAATTAAGAATTAAGTAAATTAATTAATAATTTGTCATTTATTAATTAATTCACAAAAAGAGGAATAATTAGCCAATTAAATGAACATTTAATTGCGATGAGAAGACTTAGGATAAATAAATAATTTATTAATCCTAGAGAGAGAAATGACAAACAAGGTTAAATGATTAAATCATGAAACCCTCAAAGATGAATTAGCAATGCGAGGATGACAATTAGGTCATGATGAAAGATTGATTGATTTGATGTCGATTCGATCATGATTTTGAATTGATAAATGATTTGATTGATAAAGGTGCTAATTGACGAGGAACAATGACTAATTGATCCAAATTGACATAATTGAGACAGACAATGATCGATGGCCAATTAATCGCAAAAATGATAAGATTGAAAAGAGGACAAGGATCGATGACAAAATAGATAGCAAGATGACAAGGTTGAAAATGACCACGATCGATGACAAATCGATCACAAAATGATAAGATCGAACATAACAACGATCGATAACAAATCGATCGCAAAACGACAAGATTAAAAATGATAAGAATTGATGACAAATCGATCACCAGATGACAAGATTGATAGAGGACAAAACCCTAATTAGGATTGACAATGTCCAAAATGAGCACGCACATTGATGCAACATGATAAGATTGATCAAAATCATGACTGGATAGTGTTGTCGACAAGACCAAATTCGAAAGCGAGATGAATGAAAAATATAGAAGAATGACTCGATGCTCGCAAATGATAAAAACCAAGTGCGTGAGATAGGAGAAATGTTAATGCGACACAAAAACCTAAAATGAGGTAATGCGCAAATGTTAAAGTATGATTCTGCAAGCGTTGACCATTTTTAGGGGTTTACACTAGGCTTAGGATTATTTTATGCCCACAAAACCCTAGGATCCCAAAGGCTCTTTTGGAGTTCCTCAGGCCTAAGGAGTTTGCTGAAGGTATTAATATTATTCATAATTGGGGAGATATGTATTTGTACCCTATTTTTACATTTTTTAGAGTTTATGGTTTCAGAGGCACTCCATATTTATTGCCTTATCAAGTCCCATTGAAGATAGGAATTAAAGAGGTCTTAAGGCAAATTGGAGGTGTGCAAGAGGTAGAGCTGACAAATAGGCGTAAAGGGACTATTTTCCCAACTATTACCACAGCCCGTCAATTCGTGATCACCAAAGGTGGTTGGAAATTATTTGATGACTTTTTCCAACCATATAGGTTGTCTACTGCAGTAACCAAGTTTGTTGGCCCTAAGGATTTTTTCAATGGCATGTTCAGGAGAAGAGCAGTATGCAAAGGTAGGCCACACCAATTTCATTTCCCTGAGGATCTAATTAGAAATGAATTCAGTTTGGATGAGCAAGAGTTGAGGAAAGAAAAGTGGGTGGCATACAAAAAGGGTTTGGATTTCATTCATCAATTTGATAGCAGTTATGACCCTCTATCTAGCTTTAATCCCTTTGAGGAAAAGATCAAATTCTTAATTCTTTACTTTGAATATTTAATGCAAACTCTGAAAGAAAAGAGGGAGGCTATAATAAGAGATAACCCTGACAAGGATAAGTTAGTTCTAGCTAAGCCTTCCTTTGCTAAAGCCATCCCTCCTGGTGATAATGAGATGCATAAAAAAGTCAAAATATAGTGTATTGATGCCAATAACAGGTGAGCCCTCCACTTCAAGAGGGAAGAGAACAATTGAAGATGTCATTGACATCCAAGAATACCCTAAAAGGCAAAGGGTGGGGAAAGAAGTGCAAGCAGGTGAACTTTTGTACTCTCCATCTCAATCCCCTATCCATATAGGAGATGAATAGGCAATAGAAGAACAATTGTTGCAGTTAGGAAGCCTTGGAGAGATTGCTTACACCTATGAAGAGACACAAGAGGGAATGCCAGAAGAGCCACCTAGTGCCAAGATGAACTTAACTGAAGATGAGTTCAAACGTAAAGAGTTAGACCCAGTTGTCAAGCAAGCTAGTGAAGAGTTCCTAGCTGACATCAATTTTGTCACAACATGGGCCTTCATGTAATTTGTATGGAAACAAAACATTGAATAATTCAAGGTAAGGTGTGAAAAGAGAATGAGTGAGTAGCCTCACGAAGATACAACCTTAGTGGAGGAAGAAGTTAAACAAAAAATGATGGCTAAATTCAAAGGCAGTAGTCCTGAAGCTAGAAGAGAAATGGTGTTAAAAGCTGGTGTTTTAATCCTCCCTGAATGGGATATAGCAGATGCATTGGTGCTTGAAGTAGTCAGAAAAGAAACCAAGCCTATGGAGGGAGTGAAATTCAGCAAAGATAATGCTTCTCTGTTCATGTGGTGCCTAAAGAGGGATGAAAGTAGAAGAAGGAAGGATACCTTAGGATCTAGTTTTCTAGGAGGTATGATAGTAAAAAGAGTCCAGGATACAGGGGTGGTAGAAGCTTCCAGCATAGATTTAGAAATTGTAAAGTTCAGTGTGGTAGTGGCAGAGAAAGAAGCAAAGGAGAGAGTCAATCTCCAAGTGAAGTTGGAAACAATTCTAAAGGCTTATAATGAAGCGAAAAGGGAGGTAGCCAACAGGGATACTACTATTGCTAGACTTCAGAGTCAATTGGCAGGACAACACCGAGGAAGTGAGTCCTCTACCCTGATGATTGCATCTTTTCCAGCAAGACCTCCACCTACCAATCCTATTATAGAATTTCCCCCATCTCCTATGCCTTCTAGTTTTCAACCAGCTGAGACCATTCAACATGAGTTGGAAAAGTTGAAACAGGCTCAAGCTTTGTTTGTAAGTAAATATGAAGAGAAGGTAAAGGCCACCATTTTGAGTTTTGTTGATACAGTAGAGGCCCCCACTATGCAAACTAATATGAAAAGAATTTTGGACACCTTGTATGAGATAAATGAGGACAAGGCTATTTTAGAGCCTATTTTGACTAAGTGGATGCCAAGAGAAGTGGATTTAGAACTTATGTGTGCATTCTATGATGAAGCAGGATCTGATGCTATTATGAAATCCACATGTGAGTTAGAAAAAGGTATGAATTATTTCCTGGGGGTTTTGTTAACCAAAATAGTTGAAGGACAAACAGGTATGGCTTGATGAGCTAGGAGCTAATTTGTCTTTAAGGGTGAATGAAATCATCAACAAAGATGACACATCTTTGTTTATTAAAGCAATTGAAGAGATAGAAAAGATAAAGTCACACTATGGGTTTTTGGAATTAGAGGTGAGGAAGGTAAGAAACTCTTGGAAAAGGTTACTTAAGTTGAAGGAGAAAATTGTTGGCTACTCATGGCCTATTGATGATGTGTTCCAAGAGTGGACCAAGAAATATGTGGTGCAAGAAGAAGGAATCTTAGAATGGTTAGAAGATGCTACAGAGGAGAAACAAACCAAAAAGGCCGTTGAGACCGAAGAGGACTTGTAACTATTTCTTTGAAAGGAATTATGGTCGTAACTAATCATTCTTAGGAATGTCTGAAGCTTGTATGCATCCATAATGTTATAAATGGATACCAGGACTAATAGAGAAGGGATCACAAGAATTTTTGTAAAGAAACTCTAGAGAAATATATCTTGGTTTTTCTAGCTATCACAGAGAATAATTTGAATCATGTAAGATTATTTTTCAAAATGAATATAAAGATACATATCAACACTTTTCAGGCCCAAATCTGTGTTGTCTTCTGGTGTGCACTCGTTAATTTGTTGGTTTCATTTGAATAGTCTAGTGTTATTTGATTTAACATGGATTGTAAGGCAGTCATATGGATATGTTTCTAGCTTTTCTCTTCAAGGGAGAGGAATTAAATATGCATGAAATATCTCTATCAGTAAATCAATTTTTTGCTCATCTTGAATTTGATGAATGGTTTTAGTTTTAAGAGGATTAAACTCATGTATATGTTAGGCATGTATGGGGTTAACTAAGGCCAAGGTGGTGAAATGTATGAGATTGTTCAGTTTTGGAATTCTAATTTGATTTGAGTGACTTTGTAGCCCGAATAAGGCAGTGGTATCCAGTTGTGGTTTTCTTTCTATTTCTCTTGGAGATCAATACTGAAAATGAGTATAAGTTTTTCTTTTAATGTTTCAGTTGTATTAAGGTGATGAAGTTCATAGGTTTCTAGCATTGGTTTACTATGGATCTCGAATTTTAAAAGTGTGAGTTTTCATAGAAGGTATACCCACCTGAACTTTGGATAAGTTCGAAGTGTAGAAGCTTTTGTTAAAACCTTGTTATATGTTTTTCTTGAGTTCTGTTCTTTCTTGGTGTCTTCTTCATATGCAAACAGAGTTTATTGTATTCTTAATAGGGAGGAGAGAAGGGAATTAGAATTTGAGAACAACACATAGATTTGTACAAACTTTTATTAGCTTTCAAAGATTCATCATTCTTAGACAATTTGCAGCCAGTCATCATAGGAGCTACAACCTATTTGGAGTCATCTAACCCAAACTTCTTTAGCAATTCCTTCACATATTTAGTTTGAGATATAAAAATTCCTTTTCCATTCTGTGAAATCTTCAAACCTAAGAAGAATTTCACCTCATCTATCTTAGACATCTCAAATTCTTTCTGCATATCATCAACAAACTTCTTGCTCAAGTTATCATCTCTTCCAAAGATAATATCATCAACAAAGACTTCAACAATAAAGATGTTATCATTCTCAATCTTACAATATAGATTACAATCAACAGTCCTTTTATTAAATCCTAATTTCAGCAAGTACTTATCCAATATAGCATACCAAGCTCTAGGGGCTTGTTTCAATCTATAAAGAGCTTTCTTTAGTTTACATACTATGTCTCCATCATATGATAACGAAAATCCATTAGGTTGTTCAATGTAGACTTATTCCTCAAGATCACCATTCAAAAAGGATGACTTGACATCCATCTGATACACCTTGAAATCTTTATAGGTAGCATATGAAAGCAACAGTCTAACAATTTTGAGTCTGGCTATCGGAGCAAAATTATCCTCATAATCAATTCCTTCTTTCTATGAATATCCTTTGCATACCAGCATTTCTTTACTTCAAACAACTTCACTGGCTTCATTCAATTTATTCCTAAATACACATTTAGTACCAATAACATTCTTATTTTTAGGTCTAGGCACAAGCTCCCATGTGTTATTCTTTTCAATCTGATCTAATTCTTCTTCCATAGCTCTCATCCAATTTTCATCTTTCCAAGCCTCAACAACATCTTTAGGTTCAATTTTAGAAATCAAACATACCTCTCCAGTAGCTAGCCTTCTTCTAGTCATCACACCTTTATTTTTATCTCCAATAATATGATTTTTAAAATGATTCAATCTAACATACCTCAATGTCTTCTGATTGTTCTAATTTTCAGGTTCCTGCACCTCTCCATCGATAGTAGCAACATCCAGATTAACTGTCTCTACTAGGCCATTCTACTTCAATTCTTCAGTCTAAATAGGATTTAGAACAATGTGTTGATCATCATCATATCCACAAGCTCTTATTTATTTTTGAATGTTCTCATCCACTTCACATTTTCACTTTCTATTATCTTTCTCAGTCTTTTATTGTAGCACCAGCAGGCTTTAATCTTTATCCTAGTAGCATTAAAAACAATCATGTTATTCCTTTCAACAACTCCATTTTGTTGAGGGGTTTTAGGAGAAGATAATTGCCTTCTAATCCCATGCTTCTCACACAATGAATCAAACTCACTGAAACAAAATTCTCCTCCCTTGTCAGATCTCAGACATTTCACCTTCAATCTTGACTCAGTCTCAACCTTTCCTTTGAATATCTTGAATTTGTCTCATGCTTTAGATTTCTCCTTCAAAAAGACAACCTACATCATCCTAAAATAATCATCAATTAGCAACATAAAATATCTATCACCTTGCACACTTCTAACATTTGTAGGTCCAAACATTCTTCAGCAAGAAAGTTTTCTTCGAGGACAAAGATGGAAGGCAGGCGGTTCCAGGATTCAAATTCGAGCGGGAATTCTGGATCAGCATCGGGACATCATGCGGCAGATGATTCAAAGATTCCTACAGAAGGAGAAGGTTTAGATGGTAAGGACCCCGATGATCCCGTGAACTTGGGGGACCCAGGGGGAGGAACAACACCACGTGAAGAGCAGTTAGCAATAGAGAGCGGGAAAGGGCAGGTTCAAACTTCAAAAATAGAAGACGTTAACTCAAAAGGAGCCCAAGGACAGCAAACGACTTGTCTTTCAGAGAACACAGTGGAAGGTAAAGATCATCCAGAAAAGGTTCTTTTGTCAATGGACCCTAAAGGGGGACCCAATGGACAGACATGTAAGTGGTCCTCATTATTTGGGGTCAAGCCCAAAGGTAAGTCCTCATCGCCTCTTGTTAAAAACTCCTCGAATGTGTCTCAGGGCAAGTTTGCTATCATTGTTCCTGACCAAATCATTGATCAAAACATCGCTAGAATGGAAAACACTTTGATTGGTTATTTCTTTGGATCTAGACCTAATATAGAAATAGTTCATGGATTTGTCAAAAGAAAGTGGAACCTGAAAGGTCAGGTTGATGTGGTAGCAATGAACAAAGGCTGTCTATCCTTCTCCTTTTCTTGTGATGATGATAGAAGAAACATTCTATGTAGCGCATCTTGGGAAATAGGCAAATACCTCATGTACATCCAGAAGTGGTACCCTAATGTAGTGAAAGGAAATAATTTTTTGACCCAAGTCCTAGTGTGGGTCAAACTCCCTGGGCTCCCAATGGAATTCTGGGAGGAAGATGTTTTTGCAGGAATCGCCAATACCTTTGGAGAGCTCATCGCCATTTATCAGATCATGGCTTCTAGAAGAAGGCTGATATATGCAAGGATCTGTGTTGGAGTTGTGCCTGATATGAACTTGCCAGAGGAAATAGAGATAGAATCAAAACTGGGGAAGTGGAAGCAGAATATTGTTTATGAAACAATCCCCTTCACCTATTTTCATTGTAAAAAAGTCGGACACTGGGCTAAAAAATATCCATCTAAAGAGGATAAACCCCATATCCAAACTAAGGTTTGGAAAAAAGTGGACAAGCCACTAAAAGTTCAGGATTCCAATGATCCTAATCAGGAGAAGGAGTCCCAGATAGCAAGGGTGGAGGAAGAAATCACTAGTGAAGTGGGTAATGAACCAAAGATTTAGATGTTGGAATAGGGTGTTAAGGACTCAGTACACAAAGAAAAAGACAACACTCAGCAAGAGGATCAAAAAGAGGACAAGACAGAGGTAGAGAAAGCAGATAAACAACCCACAGATAATAAAGATGAAGGAGATAACTTCAACCTAGTCTCAAAATCTCAAGATCAAGATCAAGAAATAGATCGATTCCAAGAGGCCCAACCTAATACCATTTTGGGCTAAGGGCTATCAGAAATCTCATTAACCACCCCAACAAAGGGAAAGCTGGCCTATTCGGAGGAACAAGATCCAAAATGGGGAGATGAAGAGGATATAAAAAAGGCACTAAGGAAGAATGAATCAAAGCAGGGGGACGAAGAAGCTGCAGAGGATAAAAGAAAGAACAAGCAAAATAAAAAGAATAACAATAACCCAGTAAATAGTACGCTGACTAGAAACACCAAACGCAAGCTTGGTGATGTGGGAGTGCAACATACTTCTCCAAGAAGACACTCAAATGCCAAAAAAAGAACATTGGAAACAAGCAGGAATTTAGTAGATGGTACCCAAAGAACCATCTTTGAGGCAGGTATTTCTAAAAATCCATGAAAATCATCTCTTGGAATATTAGGGGACTTAATAGTCCTCACAAACATAATTTGGTTAGAAACATGATTAGAGACAAAAACCCTGACATTTTTTTGATTCAAGAAACTAAGATGGTGAAAGATAAAGTTGAAAGTTTGAATATTTTCAAAAATGGAGGAATCAGCGGAGGTAGTTCAGAAGGTGCCTCGGGACGAATTGTAACATTCTAGAACAAAAACAATATAGAAGGAGAGGTGTTAATTCAGGACAATAATCTGGCCTGTATTAGATTTAAGCACATTAAGAATTGCACTACATGGGTCCTAACAAATGTTTATGCCCCTAACACTAAGACTGGACGAAGCGAGATGTGGAGGTATCTTACTGGGCTGAGAAGAAGATTTGCTGAGGATAGCTGGATAATAATGGGAGATTTCAACGCTCCCTTGAAGGAAAATGAGAAAAAGGGAGGGAGTCATGCTAATCTGGATAGCAGATTGGACCTAATGGACTTTATAAATAATAATGCCATTCATGATCTGGAGTTGCAAGGAGTCAAATACACCTAGACTAATCAAAGAAGTGGTGAGAATTTGATTCAGGTCAGACTAGATAGAGCTCTTCTTTCCTTAGATTGGTTTAATCTTCATGAATGTTCTTTATCTTCTCACATAAGGGCAAGATTAGATCATTACCCTATAACCTTAACGGCTAAAGTTAAAAATAGAAGGAGACATTTCCCTTATAGATTTGAAAAAATGTGGACTAGACACCCGGATCTGGAAAGTAAGATTAAGTACTGGTGGCAGATCAGTATTGAAGGCAATGCCATGTATAAAGTGGTCAAAAAGCTGAAGAATGTTAAAGATAATGTCAAGAAGTGGAATAAGGATTGCTTTGGGAACATCTTTACCTCAAAAGCATCGACCCTCTTAGAACTCAAGGAAATCTAGGATGAGATACAACACAATGGTTATACCTATATGTCTAGAAACACTGAAGATGCTATTCTGATGAGATATCATGAAATAATAGCTAAAGAGGAAACCTACTGGAAACAAAGATCGAGAAATGTCTGGTTAAAGGAGGGGGATAGGAACACTAAATACTTCCATATTTCCACACTTAGACATAAGGCCATAATTAGAATTGTATAGATTAAAGTGAATGGTAGATGTGTTGAAGATGATGATTCCATGACCAAGGCTACAATGGATTTTTTCTCTAATCTACTTGCTAAGGATCAGAATTTGAATAAACAGGCCCAAAGGGAACTTTTGGACAGTATACCCACCATTCTAGGGGAAGATCACAATGACCGTTTAACTGCCATTCACTCCCATGATGAAATTTTGACAGTTGTTAAATCCTTTGAGGGCAGCAAAGCCCCAAGTCCGGACGGTTTTCCCATGTTCTTCTTCCAAATGTACTGGCATATTATTGGAGATGATGTTACCAAAGTTGTGAAAGAGTTTTTTGGTGCTAGAAAACTTTTGAAAGAAGTTAATGGTACTTTTATAGCTCTTATACCCAAAAAGATGGGGTGGATTCAATGGATCTTTTCATACCTATAAGCTTATGCAACTCTCTCTACAAGATTATCTCTAAGGTTCTTACCTCTAGAATTCTCAAATTGCTTCCTTCCATTATATCACCTCAACAAAGTGGTTTTGTCCCGGGAAGGCAAATTTTGGACTCTATCATATCTGTTCATGAAAACATCCATTCTCTAGCCTTTTCTAAAAAAGAAGGTTTTTTTCTGAAACTTGACCTTTCTAAAGCCTATGATAGAGTGGATTGGGATTTTATGATGGATGTTCTTTTTTGCTTTTGGTTTTAATCCTAGGAGTGTTGGCCTTATCAAGCAACTTCTTTCTTCGGCTACTTTCTCTATGTTAATGAATGGCTCCCCCTCTCCTTTCTTTAAAGCCTCAAGAGGTCTCAGGCAGCGGGACCCCCTATCTCCAGTGATCTTTATCATCATGGTGGAATGTTTAGGGAGATGTATTGGAAAATTGGTTGAGAAAAGGGAGTTTTGTGGTCTGAATCCTTCTTCGATAGATCAAATATGCTCTCATCTGCAGTTTGTTGATGATTCTATAATAATGGGAAAAGCCACTGTGAAGGACGCTAGAAGACTAAAAAAGGCTTTGGATATCTATGGAGAGGCTACTGGTCAACTTATAAACTGGTCTAAAATCTTTGTTTATTTTATCAAGACCTCAGAGAGAAGGAGGATTAAAATTAGTAACATTTTGGGTGGCCAAATTGGTAGCTTGCCTGCCTCCTATTTGGGGCTCCCTTTAGGTCAAGATCCCTCGGATACCTTTTGGGGAGCCTTGGTGGATAAATTCCATAAAAATCTATCTGGATGGAAGGGAGCTCTACTTAGTCAAGCAGGTAAGGTTCAAATGCTAAAAACCACTCTTCAAAGTATCCCTCTCTATGCCATCAGTCTGTTTAGGATTCCTACTAAGTATGTTGAGGCCATTGAAAAAATACAAAGATCCTTTTTATGGACTGGGGTTGAGGAGAAGAAGAGAATGAACTTAATTGCTTGGGAGAAGGTCTATAAGCCTATGAATAAAGGCGGTCTGGGCCTTAGAAGAATAAGAGACATAAATGAATACCTTATGGCCAAGCAAATTTGGAGAGGATATAGAAATCAAGGAGAGTGGAAAAAAATATGGGACAACAAATATAAAAGCCAATGTCCAAATCTTCAAAGTTTCCTCAAAGCGGAGATTATCCCAATTGGATCCAATATTTGGAAAAGTATCTCTAGGACTAGAGACTTAATTATCAAAGGTACAAAATGGAAGTTAGGGAAAGGGAATCTTATTCAGTTCTAGGAGGACCCTTGGCTTATGGAGATCCCTTTAAATGAAAACCCTGAGTGGAACAGATATCAGAACCAATGCAAGGAAAGATTTGGAACCAAGGTGGAGGATTACTGGAAAGATGGACAATGGAAAGACTTATCTCAAGTGGATCAATCTTTGGGTAGTTTGAACAAAGTCATGAACTCAATGGTGAGGATTGAAGAATAAGACCAATTAATTTGGAAACTCACTGCTAGTGGTACTTTTACTGTGGCATCTCTTTATCATCAACAGTACAATAACATGGAAAGTCCTTGTTGGGCTAAAGCATGGGTGAAAGGCCTTACCCCCAAGATCAACATTTTCTTTTGGATATCCCTCCAAGACAAAATTCTTACTACAAAGAATATAAGAAAAAGAGGTATCAACATACCAAGTTTATGTACACTCTATAAGTAAAATGAGGAGACAATAAATCATATGCTCTTTCATTGCCCCTTCTCAGCTGATGTATGGGGAAGTTGTCTAGATCAATTCAATATCAGTTGGAGCTTCCCCAACTCGATTCAGAAGATTTTCAAGTCATGGCATCATCCTTCAAAAAATAGAACCACCACCTTACTATGGAGAATTGCTTTACCACACATGTGCTAGGGTATATGGAAAGAGAGAAATGATAGGATTTTTAGAGAAAAGAATACTAAGGCTAACATTGTGTTTGAAAAAATAAGAAGCATAGTGGAAAATATGAATATTATAGGTGGTATTGATAATCCTAACACTAAGGAGGATCAATTTGTCTATAAAAAATGGAGATTAAAAGCTCAAGAGAGTATCCAGAGTAACCCTAGAGAGGGAGTGATATGGACCAGCCCACCTAGGGGATGGATGAAAATCAATTTTGATGGGGCCTCTAAGGGAAACCCAGGGGTTGCAGGATGTGGAGTGGTCCTAAGGGATGAATGGGGAATATGTAAAATCATAAAATGTATTCCTATAGGAAAACAGACCAGCCATGTTGCCGAAGCCATGGCGGCTTATCATGGGATTATCCTTGTCAAAGAAGCCAAATGCACTAAAGTTTGGTGTGAAGGAGACTCCTTAAACATTATCAATTATTTAAATATGAAATTCCCACCATCATGGTCGATTAGTAATGCTATTAAAGCAACAAGGAAAATAAGCGAAGAGTTTGAAATGTGTGTTTTTACACATGTTTATAGGGAGGCCAACTCTTGTGCTGATTGGGCAGCCAACCTGGCTTGCCAATCCGAAGACATCATCACTAGTTATGGTGAAATGGAGATTGCAAGTGAAATGAAATCCTTGCTCAATCAGGACCGAAGCTATACAAGGCAATGTGGTACTTTTAATCATTATTTCTAATGACCTTTCCACCTTTTTTGATGCAGAGCTTGCTTGAAGATAATGAGCTATTAAATAGGTGTCATATCATCATTATTTGGCATGGATTATGGGCGCTCTTACAGAATAACCATATAAACCAAAGGAAAAGTTATCAAAATGAGAGAAGGCATTGCAAGGAAGGTGCTGGAAAAATGGGAGGAAACAAGAAGAGATTTGAACCTGCATCCTGCTCTGAATGGAGAAAGAACGAAGAAGTCTCGAGTATCCTTCAGTAGGGGGGTCTCAATGTTTTCATGGAACAACTGAATGGGAAGGACCCCACAATTACTAGCTAATTCATCAAGAACTAGAAAAATGGATAAGTTCTGATTGGATCACATATGATGAATGTAGATGAAGGGGTTATTGCTGAGGCCAAGGGGATGACTACCGAGGGTATGAAATTTTACAGGGATAGAGGGATATTAGATAAAGCTGCAGACAAGTTTCCTGTTATGGATGGTGAGAGAAGAAAGATGATAAAAATTGACAACTCCTACCACTCCCTGAAAAGAATTTGTAGGCCATGCAGGTTTGTCTTATTTGCTTCTATTGAATATATTACCTTAGATGGTAGGTTTACCAGGGCTTATGGGCATCACTTCATCCTTCTTAACCATTTCCGTCATGGAGAAAGGGTTAGCCTTCCCTATTACCTGGCATGTTCAATGGATCATACTATAAAGGAGATCCAGAAGGACCCTAAAGGCGATCATGCCCTCCACCAGGGGCTTATGGTCCTAGTTTATAAAATACTAAAGGGGAAGTGCATTGAAAAGCCTATTAAAGGCAAAAATGCCAGAGATGAGACTACAGAAAGTAAGGATAGTGGTTTCAACTTTGATTCTGAGACCGAGGGAGAGTTGGAAGAAACTAGAAAAAAAGGGAGGATTAGGGCCAAGAAGAGGAGGATTATTGTGGAATCTGAAATGTCAGACTCTGAAACTGATTCCCTTGAGGAAAAACCTGTTAAAAAGAGGAAAGGGAAAGCCTCTGGAAAGAAGGCTCAAAAAAAGGACACTAAAAAGGGTAGCAATTCTGATCTCAATTATGTTTTGGTTGATTCTGAGGAGGAGGATGATGATAATAAGAGGATTGATAGTCAAGCCAAAGAAGGGGAGGGTAACCCAGTTAAGGATAAGTTGGAAACCGTGGAGACCGTGAATACCACTAATCTGCATAATGAGGAAAAAGGGGGTCAAAGTGATAGTGGTGACAAAGATACCATTAAGGATTTCTATGAGACAATTACTACTTTGGTGAAGGATATTAATAGTTTGAAAACTGATACACAGGCCATGGCAAGAATTACAGTTGGTGACAAGCCCTTGGCGGAGCATGTTAAAGAGTTAGTGGCCATTCTGCATAATGCACAAGCTATTGAATGTATGGTTGGAAAAATCTTAGCCATGAAGAAGAAGGTCAATGAGATGGGAGATAGAAAGGAAATGGACAACAAATTGAAAGATTTTGGTAGCAGAATTGACAAGCTGGAGCACAATGTCAAGCAGCTTGTTGATCAAAATTTCCAAATCCTTAAATCTTCGATGGACAACATGAACATATTTATCAACAGGTACAAGAATAATGCAAAGAAGGATGGTGATAAAGAGTAGGTGAACAAGAAGGTTCATGAAAGGAGGACCAAAGCCAACACAAAGAATAAGGTCGACATCGAAGGTCGTGAGCTAGAGGATATGAAGACCTCAGCGAACAACATGAAACAAATGGTTGTTCACGCTGAGGAGATCCTAAATAGTATTTAGTTCTAGTTGCTATCCTTGGTTCTGTCTCTTTGTTGTCTTTTGCTTTCCTTTTGTTGTCTGTCCCAAGTTTTATGTAATGATGTTTTAAGATGTGCCCTTCCAGTGGGTTCATTTTGACTTTTTGAAGTGATCAGGCACTTTTTTAAGCTTTTCTATTCTCTTGGCTTGTAAAAGGTTTGGGTACCTTTCAAATACCTATTTTTACTTAATCAAAACATTTGTAGGTCCACACAGGTTAGTATGCACAAGATCTAGCAATCCATCAGATGTATACTATTTTCTCTCAAAAGAAATTCTTGATTGCTTACCCAATTGACATTCCTTACATACTTGATTAGCAAGATTAACAATCTTAGGCAGATTTCTAATAGCTTGAGTAGAACTGATCTTAATAATTAAATCAAAATTAACATGACACATTCTCCTATGTCATAACCAACTTTTATCAATTTGAGCAATCAAATAGCTTTTCTCACCAGCATTTAAATGAAAAATATTGCCTTCAGTCTCAGTTCCAGGTGCAATCTCTATACCGGAGGCTTTTAGGATCTTACATTTACCATTCTTGAACTGGAAATCATAACCTTTGTCAACCATCTATCCAATACTTAAAAGATTATTCTTCAAACCTTCAACATATAGAACATCATCAGTGTTATGCTTACCATCAAAGGAAAAAGAACCTCTACCATGGATCACATAGGCTTTGTCATCTCCAAGTATTACTATTCCACCATCATACCTTTCCATACTCATAAATTTTATTTTATAACCAATCCTATGATGTGAACAATCATTGTCAATCACTCATTCATCTTTTTCTTCAACTTTAGTAGCTAAAGATTTCTCCTCAATAGTGCATCTAGTGGAATCAACAGATACCGGTCCATCTTCTTTAATGGCAAGAAACAAAACTTCATCTCCTTTTGATTCATCATCTGTAACACCTTCATCAGTAGCATAATAGCAGTTCTTCTTATTCTTATACTCCCGGTTAGAATTGTAAGGCTTATCATACTTCTCATGCTTCTCATATCTATCATTTATATCATGCTTATCAAATTTATCATGCCTATCATACTTAGTCATTCTCTCCAAGCACCTAGAAGCAAAATTTCCTACCTTATTTCAAGAGAAACATTTCAAGGGCAGTTTTCCATCTAACTTACCAGCTCCTTTACGCAATCTTTGGGAATTCAATGCTTCAAGCTCATCCAGTTCTCTTTCTTGCTCTTCCATCTCTCTCCTTTCTCTTTCATATCTAGATATTCTAAATTCTTTAGGATCATACTTTTGCTTTCCAGATATAGATGCTCTAAATGTTGTCTCAGGCTTTCCATGTGATTCACCAAATTCGCTCAGCTCAAATGTGGTGCAGGAGCACCTAGTTTTTAAACCTAGTTTTTAATGCATTTTCTAGATTTTGGTGTGTTAGTCTTTATCTTGGATTATTTTTTTGAATAATGGACTACTCAAAGGTCCACATGTGTGTTGGATATGCATTTGAAGGATGAATGTCAACTAGTTCATGTATTTACTCAAATTTGGCTTATGAGCCCTTGTAAGCCTAAAATGTCACAAACTTGCATTTTGGTGTAGAATATCTTGTCACACCTCATTTGGAATTTAGACATGTCATTTTAGTGTTTGTAGGTCATTCTAGGTGTTTTAGGATGAGTGGCAATGTATGAAATGTAAAAATGCACATTTTGGCAAAAGTTGTCATTGTTGCTCGACAACATTTTACAACTTTTGAGCAACTTTTTGCATCTTTGAGCACATCAGTGGTTAGGAAACTGATGGAGAGTTGGTTAGGATCCATATGGAATATAAAATTATTTGATAAGGAATGTAAACAAGTTGGAAAAGGTCTTGAGCAAGTTGGAATACATTGTGAAGACTTTTTCCATATTTTACCTTGCATTTTCTCAATTTTTGAGCAACAGTCCGTACTTAATGGATTGATTCTACTATTGTTATTTCATTATTGATTTGCACATATTATTATAGTGCTCAAGAAGTGTTTGTGATTATTTTTAGTGCAATTTTGAAGTGTGCTATTGATTTTATATTGCTCTTGGCCTGAGCAAGGGTTTAAGAGCCCAATTATGGTTCCAACTTGAAATCCCTTGAGTTTTGCTCAATAACCCTTGGGACTCGAGCCATGGAACCCTTTTATAGTGTAAATAAGTTTTGTTTTGTCTAGGAAGTCATTGAAAGGCTATTTGGCATCATTTCCTAAGTGAGCTCAGTCACAGCTCGGTTAGGAAAATGAGTGAAATGTTGCATGTGCTTGCAGGGATGATTAGTTATGAAGATGCCAAGTGTTTGGAATGAGTAAATAATGTGTGGAAGAGCCTATATGGAAGGTTGGAGGTGTGAAAGAGTAGGGAAGACAATAAATCCTTTGAAGAAGACAACAAAGTCCCAAAATCCTTCATAAATGCCATTTTTTGGGTTTCGTACCTGTACGGACAGACATGACTATCTCACCTAATGGATTCAAAAGTTCATCCAAAAGGGTATTTAGATCACAAAAGAGTTTTCCAGATTTGGAGTGTTTTTTGAACCATTCCCCAAAAAACGGTTAGGCAAGGCTAATTGGGGCTCTAGGGCTACTAGGCCTAGAAAATAGGAGAAAGAGGGAGCGATAAAGAAATGAAGGAAAGACAATTGTAAAACTAGTTGATTGGAATGGAAACACCTTCAGAACACCTACTACAAACCCTAAAAGTATATGTTAGAGAATTGCATAGCTTTGAGTTTGGATTTACCCTTGTGAATCTCAACCATGCCTGAGTAACTATTTAGCACAATTTGATAGGGAGCACTCCTAGAGATTTTGAGTGTTTTGGTTTGTTGAATGACCAGTGTAGAGTGAAAGGAGCCCACTAACATATCACTCAACTTCCTATTTAGTAAGGTGAGACTCTCTTTGAGAACCCCTCCCCATCAAAGTGGTATCAGAGCCCCTAAGATTTGGGAAGAAGCTAATTCATGTTAGAGACTGAGTCAGTAGGAGAAAATAGTCTAAGGATGGTGACCAATGCAGAGTTGGCCAAGAAGGTAGAAGATCAAGAGGAAGAAAATAGACTCCTCAGGGTAAGATTACAACAGTTGGAAAGGAAACTAGACGCAGTTGAAGACAAGACTAAGAAAGTGAAAATCAAGGTCAATGAAGGGAAGGGTAAAGAAGTAGTAGAAGAGGATAGAACACCTAAACTAGGTCCTATTCTACCTGAAGAACCTTTCCCTAGAGCCATTAAAGCCTTAGGAGGAAAATCCTTAGAAGGAGTGCCACTTTTTTGTGGAAAAATAGAACCTGAACTAGTCATGGAATGGATTGAAGGATTGGAGAATCACTTTGAATGTGATGGGATCAGTGAGGCACAAAAGGTGAAGGTAGCCAAATCCAGATTGAGAAGAGCAACCTTGACTTGGTCGAAATTCATCCAAGAGGAGAGGCAAAAGGAGGGTAAGACCCCAATAGCCACTTGGAAAGGAATGCTAGCCAAGGTGAAAGAAGCATACATCCCTGAAGACTATGAAATCCAATTGCACAAGAGGAGACAAAACTTGAGACAAAGAAAACTAGATGTGAGTAGCTACAGTGAGGAATTTTAGAAGTCGTGTCTAAGATCCAAGGTGGTGTAAGATGAAAGCATCAAGGTAGCCAGATACTTGAATGTCTTGAGATGGAATATACAAGAGTTGAGTTTGTTATTCCCTAGTACTATTCATAAATGCTATCAATTGGCACTCAAGGTGGAAGAGAAGAGCAAAAAGAAACAAGAGAAAAGAAACAGAGGCAGAGGTAGGGGAAGAGATGGCAGAGGTCATAGAGGTAGCTATGGTGGAAGAAGTGTAGACCAAATATCCCAAGAAGAATCCAAATTGATAGAGAAAAGTGGGGATTACAATAGCAAGAGAAGCTATAGAGGAAGGGGATCTAGCAACTCTAGTAGAGGAAGGTCTAGTGGATCAAAAGAGGGTCCTATTTTGCCACAATGAAGTGCTACAATTTTCATCAGCTTAGACACCCGACCTATAGATGTCCTGAGAAGTATTCCTCATCCCAAGGAGATAAGAGGAGAGTAAATTATGCTCAAGAAGATGTAGAAAACATGAAGGCATCAGAAGTGAGTCTAGATTCAGAGGTTAGAGAGAATCTCATGATAAGGAGAGTCTTGATTAAAGAACCGGTTAAGGAGGGACCTAGCCAAAGGAGATCCTTGTTTAGGATAAAGTGAAAGATTATGGGAAAAGTATGTAGAGTGGTGGTGGATTCAAGATCCACTGATAATATAGTGTCAGAGAAAGCAGTGAGTAAGCTCAACCTACAAAGAATACCACATAGTGATCCTTATAGGGTTACTTGGCTCAACAAGGGGCAACATGTTCTTGTGAATGAAAAAACTTGGGTGGAGTTCACTATTGGAGGCTACAAGGATAGAATATTATGTGACATCTTTCCAATGGATGCTTGCCACCCACTCCTAGGTAGGCCTTGGCAGTTTGACAGAAAAGAAATACACCATGGGGAGAATAATGCCTATACTTTTTAAAAGGATGGAATCACCTATAAAATTCAGTCCATAGGAGACCAAGAAGAGGGTAGATCAAAGGGTCCTAATGTGCTGCTAGTTGGTGACAAGGAGTGGGGTTTACAATTGTTGTAAAACCAAAAGAAGAAAGAAAGGAGAAGAAAGTATGCATTCCCAATGAAGTGCAGCAGGTCCTAAATCAGTTTAAGGACATTATCACTTATGGAACACCAGCAATCTTGCCTGCTCAACATGCCATAAGTCACAAAATTGACTTCATACCCGGGGCCTCATTGCCTAATAAGGTAGCCTATAAAATGACACCGGATCAGAACATGGAGGTAGCTAATAAATTACAAGAACTCTTAGAAAATGGACTAATAAGGAAAAGCATTATCCCATGTGCAGTACCCACCATTTTAGCCCCAAAGAAGGGAGGTTCTTGGAGACTTTAAAAAAATTCTAGAGCCATAAACTAGATTACAATCAAGTATAGATTTCCCATTCCAAGGATTGAAGATTTGATGGATTGTTTAGGAGGTGTTGAATACTTTACCAAGATAGACCTCAAGAGTGGTTACCACCAAATTAGAATAAAGGAGGGTGATGAATGGAAGATAGCATTCAAGACCACATAAGGACTTTATGAATGGCTTGTTATGCCATTTGGACTCACAAATGCTCCTAGCACATTCATGAGACTCATGAATGAAGTACTCAAAGACTATATTGGAAAATTTGATGTTGTTTATTTAGATGACATCTTGAATTATAGCAAGTTTAAAGATGAACATCTTAAGCATATAGAGATTGTATTGAGGAAACTATGTGATGAGCAACTAACCATCAATTTGGAGAAATGTGAGTTTATGAAACAAGAATTGATATACCTTGGGTTTGTAATCTCAAGAGGTGATTTGAAGATGGATACCTATAAAGTGGAAGCCATAATCAGTTGGCCTACACCTAAGACAATAGGTGAAATAAAGAGTTTTCATGGCTTGGCACAATTCTATAGTAAGTTCATCTGAGGATTTAGTGAGATATGTGCACCCATGCTTGACACAATCAAAGGAGGTGTGAAAACCAAGTTTCAATGGACAAAATAAGCACAAAGAGGATTTGATCTCTTGAAGAAAAAGGTGGCTACTCAACCGGTACTAATTCTTCCAAGATTTGACAAGCTTTTCACCATTGAATGTGATGCAAGCAACATAGCAGTTGGAGCAGTCTTAAGACAAGACAATAGACCGGTTGCATTTTTCAGTGAGAATCACAATGATGCCAAGAAAAGGTATTCCTCTTATGATTTGGAGTTGTATGCACTTGTTCAATCTCTTAGGAAATGTGGGAATTATTTGTTACCTAAAGAATTTGTGGTTTATATGGATAATCAAGCTCTTAGCTTTCTCAATTCACAAGAAAAGTTGAATCATAGGCATATTAAATAGGTAGAGTATTTGCAATCATATACCTTTACCATTAAACACAAGAAGGGACAATGTAATAAAGTAGTTGATGCATTAAGTAGAAGTTTGTTAATAGTGCAAGAAGTGCAGCTCAAGAGCATTGGAGTGGAAAGTTTCAAGGGGTTATATCAAGATGATGAAGACTTTGTTGATGCCTACAAGGTTTGTCAGGAGTTTAGAAACCATTTTCATAGTGAATATGCAGATTTCACCTTACAAGATGGTCTTTTGTTTAAGGGAGGACATCTATGTGTACCTAAATGGTCTATGAGAGAAAATTTGATGCAAGAGAAGCACAATGGATGCCTAAGTGGATATTTTGGCTTGAACAAGACTTTGAAACTTGTCCAAAGATTCTACTATTGGCCTAAGATGCAAAGAGATATTAGGAAATATGTGGAAAAAAGTCTGGTTTGCCAAAGAGCTAAGGGTACCTCTTCCAATGTTGGTCTTTATCAGCCTTTACCTATCCCAAACCGGCCATGGGAGTGTGTAAGTATGGATTTTGTTGTTGGTTTGACTAAAACCAAATTAGGTTTTGATAGCATCTATGTGGTGGTAGATAGGTTTAGCAAGATGGCATATTTTATTCCATGTAAGGTCACTCATGATGCTAGTCATATAGCTCATTTGTTTTTCAAGGAATTTATTAGAATTCATGGTTTACCTATCAGCATTGTATAAGATAGAGATGCAAAGTTTATTGGTCATTTTTGAAAGAATTTATGGCAAAGATTGGGTACTAACTTTTCTTTCAGCTCAGCCTATCATCCCCAAATGGATGGCCAAATAGAGGTGGTCAATAGAACACTTAGAAACCTTCTTATATGTTTGACAAAGGAGTATGGACAAGCTTGGGATCAAATCATCCATCAAGCTAAGTTTTCCTATAATGACAGTGTGAATAGATCAACCAGTAAGAGTCTATTTGAGATTATGTATGGCCTTCATCCTAGAGGTGTTTTGGAGCTCAAAGATGTTGGAAAGATGGGATAGCAGAGTGGACATGCTATGGACATGGCTCAATCCATGCAAGAGATTCATGAGCAGGTTAGGACAACCCTACTAGACACCTCTCAAAGGATCAAAGAAAAAGTAGATGAGAAAAGAAAGGATATACAATTTGTTGTTGGGGAATTGGTCATGGTCCACTTGACCAAAGAAAGACTTTAGAAAGGTGTCCCTAGTAAACTTCAGATGAGTAGGATTGGACCTTGTAAGGTCTTGGCAAAATATGGCAACAATGCTTCAAACTAGACCTACCTGAAGATATGGCTTTGTCTCCCATCTTCAATGTTGCATATTTGGTGTAGTATAAGGGAACACTCCCAAGGGATGTAGTAGAGTCTATGAGGTCTCTCAAGTACTTTCAAACCTGCCCTTGCCACAAGCCAAGAAGGTGTTAGATTCTAGAGTTCTCAAGAAGACAAGGCATACCGTCTATATGGAGCACTTGATCAAATGGAAGCACCTTCTAGCATCTGAGGCTACTTGGGTACCTGAGGAAGACTTTTCTAAGCTTGGATTTCCCCTTTCTTTGTTTCCTAAAGGAGTCACTTGACTTCTTTCTCATTGGGGGAGTATGGTGCAGGAACACCTAGTTTTTAATGCATTTTCTAGATTTTGGTGTGTTAGTCTTTATCTTGGATTAGGTTTGTGAATAATGGACTACTCAGAGGTCCACATGTGTGTTGGATATGCATTTGAAGGATGAATGTCAACTAGATCATGTATTTACTCAATTTTGGCTTATGAGCCCTTCTAAGCCTAAAATGGCACAAACTTGCATTTTGGTGTAAAATATCTTGTACCATCTCATTTTTCATTTAGACATGTCATTTTAGTGTTTGTAGGTCATTCTAGGTGGTTTAGGATGAGTGGCAATGCATGAAATGTAAAAATGCACATTTTGGCAAAAGTTGTCATTGTTGCTCGACAACATTTTACAACTTTTGAGCAAATTTTTTGCATCTTTGAGCACATCGGTGGTTAGGAAATCGATAGATATTTGGTTAGGATCCATATGGCATATAAAATTATTTGAGAAGGAATGTAAACAGTTTGGCAAAGGCCTTGAGCAAGTTGGAATACATTGTGAAGACTTTTTTCTGAATTTACCTTGCATTTTCTCAATTTTGCAGTCCATATTTAATGGATTGATTCTACTACTATTCTTTCATGATTGCTTTGTACATAGTATTATAGTTCTCAAGAGGTGTTTGTGATTATTTTTAGTGTAGGTTTGAAGTGTGCTATTGATTTTATATTGCTCTCGTCTTGAGCAAGGGTTTAAGAGCCCAATTATGGTTCCAGCTTAAAATCCCTTGAGTTTTACTCAATAACCCTTGGGACTCAAGCCATGGAACCCTTGTATAGTGAAAATAATTTATTTTTTTGTCTTGGAATTCATTGAAAGGCTATTTGGCATCATTTCCTAGGCGAGCTCAGTCATAGCCCGATTAGGAAAATGAGTGAAATTTTGCATGTGCTTGCAGGGATGATCAGTTATGAATATGCCAAGTGTTTGGCATGAGTAAATAATGTGTGGTAGAGCCTATATGGAAGGTTGGAGGTATGATAGAGCAGGAAAGACAATAAACCCCTTGAAGAAGACAACAGAGTCCCAAAACCCTTCATAAATGCCATTTTTGGGGTTTCATACCTGTACGAACATACCTGACTATCTCACTTGATGGATTCAAAATTTCATCCAAAAGGGTATTTAGATAACAAAATAGTTTTCCAGGTTCGTTGAGTAGTTTTTGAACCATTCCCCAAAAACCGGTTAGGCATGGCTAATTGGGGCTCTAGGGCTACTAGGCCTAGAAAATAGGAGAAAGAGGGAGCGATAAAGAAATGAAGGAAAGCCAATTGTAAAACTAGTTGATTGGCATGGAAACACCTTTAGAAAACCTACTAAAACCCCTGAAAGTATATGTTAGGGGATTTCATAGCTTTGAGGTTGGATTTACCCTTGTGAATCTCAACCATGCCTGAGCAACTATTGAGCACAATTTGATAGGGAGCACTCCTTGAGAGTTTGAGTGTTTTGGTTTGTTGAATGACCAATGTAGAGTGAAAGGAGACCACTAAAATATCACTCAACTTCCTATTGAGTGAGGTGAGGCTCTCTTTGAGAACCCCTCCCCATCAAAATGTTGTAATCTTTCCAACCAACATATCTCTTGTTACTGTGGTCACACTCTGGATCTCATCAATAGCTACTACATTATGTTTATAAGTAGGAGGAAAATATCTTAGTACCTTAGTAATAGTGTCATCTTCTTCAAGGGTTCCACCAGCATATCTGATGCCTACGAAAAGGTCATTCACCTTAGTCATAAAGGTATTTATGTTCTCATCTTCTCCCATATTCAGCATCTCACATTTCCCTTTCAAACTCTGCAACTTAGAAAATTTCACTTGTTTATCTCCTTCATACAAGGTTTCAAGCTTCTCCTAGATCTCATGTGTGGTCTGAAGTCCCTTTACATTTGTCATCTTAGAATCATTCAGGGCACTCAACAATGCTTCCTTCGCTCTAATGTTATGTTCAACTTCCTTGATCTCATCAGCAGTAACCAGTCCATTTAGAGGAGCTGAATAGGCATTCTTTGTAATCTTCCAGTAATATTCTCCAAGACATCTCAAGTGCACTTCCATCTGGTTCTTCCATATAGCATCATTACTTTCATCAAATCTCAGACTCTCCTTCTTAAAGATAAGACCTCCAGTTCTAGTTGTCATCCCAGATCTCCTCAAGTGGTTAACCTTCTTCAGGAGGATCTGATACCAATTGTTAGCAACAATAATGAAGGAAAACTAAGAGGGGGGTGAATTAGTTTTCACCGGATCTACAAACTTAACCACAAATACAGATCTTATAAACTGCAGCAATAACAAAGATAAGCAAATTAATATCACAACACACAACACCAAGATTTTGACATGGAAAACCCAGTTAAGGGAAAAACCATGGTGGGAACCTACCCACAATAAGATGATACTCTGCAATAGTATATGAGAAAATTATAATGGGGAATGCACATGCATCTGGGTACACTGCCTAGAGCTCACTTCTCAAAAGATAATGACCTAGAAGGATACAACCCTCAGGGAAGTCTCACTAACTTACAACAAGATTCAAACTACAATCCGGAAGAAATAAACTGCAATAATAGTATCTGCAAATGCCTAATGACAATTCCAGTTAAGCACAATTGTCTTCTCTACAACACCAATCTCTGCTCAATCACAATGTTGAAGGATGAATCATGTGTTCGCACATACACCACTCTTTGATAATGTAGACACAACCTTGATACCTAAATTACATGATAATATCACCTATTTATACAATTCATCAACCTTGATAACAAGGTTGGCTAAACACTCAACTCACAATTACAAAATTACATTACATGATACAAAGCTCAACCACCGGACCAATATAATCATATAGATGACATAACATGGACCTAAATCAAATTTCCAAATGCGCAACACCACAGAAAATCATGCCAAGATCAACCGCAACACGCTAGACCACTGGGAAAACCGCATAACACAAAGAACATCACCGAATCATCAAAATCACCAACAACTCATTCAACGATTAATACATATCACCAAAACAAATAGGACACAATTAGGAAACACTAGCAAGCACAGTAGAATCATCAGCAACAGCTGCACCAACACCACTTATCATATCTTCATCAATCAACATCTAAACTTCAAGAACACTCAAACAATAGCAATTGTTATGAAGAAAGACAACTTGCAAAGCACCAAATCATGAACCATCTGAAATGAAGATACACAAGATCATCCCAAACAATCTCCCAAAATCTCAGCTAAGATCTTATCAAACTGGAATATACTTGAGGAAATACTGAATTCTACAAAGCACTAATCAAAAAGACAAACTAGAAAACCAAATCATATGCTATGATCAATTAAGCTTCCCAGAACACCAAAACCAATATAGAAGAATATAGTGATACTATAAATACTCCATACACCAAACCATATATCCAATAAACCAATCTACAATCACCAAAACAATAAATCACAAGAATATGTTGACATCAATGACAACAACATATCCTAGCAGAAGCAATGTCCAACAACCCATAGGCTCATTCATTTCTTCATCCTCTAAGCATGATGTGGCAGCATTGTCCAAATCCCATATACACTCATAAGAGTGAGATTCTATCACACAAGAAATTTTTGATTCAAACTCAAGATTAGCTCCCACATCCATGTGAAGATTTTCATAACAAGGCTCCAACTCATAGGAGAACTCATCACCGTGGGACTCAATGCACTAGGTTGAGGTCTTTCACATATTTAAGAAATTGAATTCATCATCACTCTCTTCAGACCCATCACCACTTTGAATGTGGCAATCAAATGCTATCTCTCCTTCATATGCATTATCACTTTGCATGTTGACCAACTTACTAGTAGAAGACAAATCAAAGATGTTTGTGTCATATATGGCATTACAAAAAGTATCATCCTTGGCATGAGAAAAATACAAGGACTCGGAACCACTTTTGCCTACATGCCTTTGACACTCGATTGACAACAAATCTGAAATTTTCTCATTTCTTAACATACCATTGTTCTGATCCATATCTCCTACCTCTGCTTCTTTTTTATCCCCAATACTATTGTTGGTATCGCCAAGCTACAAATCATGATCACCTGTACTACTAGCATCATCAAACTGTGAAAACTCAATGGGTTTATCATAAAATAAAGCTTCATTGTCATAGAATATTGCATCTCCAACAACCTTAAAAAGGTCACAGTCTACCATAGAAATAAAAATTTCTATCTGTTCATGTTGATTTACACTTGGTTCTTCAATGTTGCGGCTCACACTTGCACATTGGTTTTCAATGGACTGATTACACTCCTCATTTTTCTACTCTTCAGTATTGCTTTGAATATTAATATTGTGCTTCTCATTAGCATCATCTGTTGATAGGTAATCCACTTGAGAATGGACATAAACAACATCATTGCCATCAATCTCAAGGCTGCACCTTGCTCCATTTTCAATATCTACTCTGTCAACCATGCACTCTTCTTCCTTTGGGGCTAGAATCACTTGGTCACATGCAACCATACTATTGCTTGTAGCTTCAGCACACTTGCCATCATTACTGAGATTTGTGGACAACAAATTTTTCATGTATTCACATCTCATTTTGTCCATGATGTCCAAGGAGTCATGGCCATCTGCATGTCCACTATTTTATAATCTTCCAACAGTGCACTAGAACCTTCTTCAAAAGCTTCGAAATACATACTAATGCAAGTTGGAGTGTCGGGCCTAAAACCTTCAAGGATTTGTGACAATGCACTTGCAAACCTATGATTGAAAGCAATGTTGGTCTCTTCATCTTGTCTCCTAATCTGAGACAATTCCCTAACAAGATCAGCGGGTTCTTTTGCAAACTCTTTCCTGTATGCACCCACTAATTCATCCAAATGAGCAAAGGACTTCTTTGGAAAAATTAGATACCAATCCTTAGTTCTTGCATCAAGACACTTAACAAAAAACCTCATCTACATGTCCTCCTCTTTAAACAAATGCTTATTCATGAAATTATTAAATCTTAGGACGTGCATCCCCTTCACATACATTGAATCCATCAAATCTAGGCATTTGAATATAAATCTGATTTGGCATATTGAATCTTATAATCTACCCATGATAGGTCCAGCTTATCATGCAATGGATCAAAAGAATTAATAGGGGTTTCAACAGCTTGAATGGGAGGCATACCATGGTTAACACACAACTGAGCTTGTGGGGACATCAAACCTTATTCAAATCTGCAATATTTTTATTAGACATCGCTTCTTCCCTTTGGCTTGACACCTGCATATACACTTGGATGCATGAAATTTGTAGGTCCATGCATTTGAGACCCATCAAACCCCTCAATATTTTTATCAATTTTGGCTAAAGCCTCTAACATTTTAACTAATCTATCATGGTTATGCACAACCATTTGCATATCTAAATTTATAAAAGGTGCAGCACCATAACCAAAACCCAATGAAGCATTACTAGGATACATGCTAGTATGACTATACCCGAGGTTTGAATCATAAGAAAATGAAGGATAACCCATGGGATAAACATACCGATTACAATCAGCCATAACTTAGCAAATCCTAAAGTAATGGACAAATTCTTTTTAAGTGCAGCAACAGTTACATTCAACATAGAAAGACCAATAAATGGGAGCATGAAGGAAACCGTGTACCTTTTCCTCTCCAGTTGATGCAACTTTGAATGAAAAAAATAATGAGTTCATTAAGTAGAGTCTTTGAACTTTGTGTGAACCCAATGGTGATGAAAATCACCATTAACAACTCAAAATGACTAGGACATGAATCTTCTTTGGTCTGCAACAACTTTTCAGCAATGTCCCTCCATCATCTCTTGCATCTTGAGCCGCTACAAATGAACATTTTTTAGACCTAGAACTTTTTTCAACATCTGGAGCTCTTTTGTATAACTTTAATCAGGTTCTTTTCATGATAGAGTCGCCACCTCCTTGTAGAGGAACATTCTTTCAACAATAGGGAGCTATTCAAAACATTTTAACATTTTGGGTCTTCCTTTCACCAGTAGAATCAATTGAATCCTCTTCACAAAGGTTGCTACAAAATTTCTTCTAGGATGAAACTTCTTTAAGCAAAATTCATGGAAAAATTGACAAGCTTTTAAAAGCTTTCCCCAACAGAGTCACCAATCTGTTGGTTCCCAAATCAACAAATCCCCAAACCCTAAAGATTTTGTCACTTTCTCATCAACAGGTCCAAAGTTGGATTTAGCCAATGAATGAGATTCAATCACAAGACTGAAATCTCTTACACTTTTGGCTCTACAAGACTAAGGCAAGTGTACCTACGTAATGCCTAAATAATTTTTCAGCTTCCAACACTCATGGCATTATAAGTTACAACACATATCCCAATATGAATGTGCCAAGGAAGGTGTATGAAACTTAGATTTGGCTGTGATGAATACTAAAAGGGTGGGTGAATTAGTATTCCAAAAAATGTAAACAAACTCTTAAGCAGTTTAATTGCAAAGCCATGTAGCAGATTAAACAATAAACCGGTTAAAACATAAACAAGCCAAATAGAAAATAAAGCATTCACCCATAGAAGACAATCAACATGACACAAGATGTTTTGATGTGCAAACCCAAATGGGAAAAACCATGGTGAGTAAAACTCACAAGTCAACTATCTGCAAAATTGTAACCAGACCAATTAAGGTCAGACCGGTTAAGGCCTTACAATGTTCTTCACCAGAACAGATCTTGTTAGGAATCCAGATCTCTGTTAGGAGATATGTCTTGCTAAAGAATACCCTGTTAGAGGATTTCAGATCCACAACTGTGAACCACCTTGTTCGAGGATTTTCAATAGGCTTGGCTGGGCCTACCTGGTTAAGGGTTTTAGACTTGTCAAAGATATTAGCAATCAACAAGTGAATGATCTAGATAGTAGCACAGAATGCTTGATTAGATCCTTGGCAGCTCCTTGTTAATGCATTTTAGCATTACTTCAGTCTTCTATATTTCACACTCTCTATCTCTATTGTGTGAACCATTTTCTGGCACAAACCTTATCTTCATTCGCACACTACAACTACTTTAAAACCCCAAACATGATGTCCTCATATATAGGAACCTGATTTCATGTTGGTCCAATAATATTAGACTATAATTTCCTAGGTACAGTGCATCTAGACACATTTGGTAACACGGCATAGAAACACCGCCAAAGTGTCAGTGGATGATAACTCATCACACATTACAATTGATGCCCTCCTAAATGACACAATGTTAGTTCTTGATCAAACAACACAAAATCACACAAGATGTTAGAGTTAATCAATCAAAAACCAAAACATACGAAGGCATTCCAAAGGAGACACTAAAAACATGCTAATGAATCTAACTAAAGAAGTAAGACAATGAGATATCTCCAACTATCTCTTAACATGACATTAGCTCTTTCTCCCTTGTTCCTCTCCTCTCCAAGTTCCAAAATAGTGTAGCTCTCAGCAGCTTTTTGCACTATGGATGCTTATGGAGGATTGAGATTGTAGAATAGCTCCAAACATGAAATGAAAAGCTATTTTAATGCTAAAATGATGTATTTTAACTAAAAAGACAAGATTTAGTTATGCTATGCTAAAATGCTCTCTAAAATGGCTATAGTCTAAATGCATACAAGTTTTCAGGATCTGGATTATGAACGAATGAGCTCTATTTATAGGAAAAATGGAGCAATGGATGGTTAGGATTGAAAGGTTTAATCAAGGGTCAAGCTTGAAAGTTGGGGATCCATGTGCACAATTGGCACCAATGAAATGGTGACAAGTGTCAACACAGGATTGGGTTGAAAGAAGAGGTTGGAGGCATTAAAGGCCTGAGAAGACCTCATGGTTATCTAAAGGCTAAGGGTTAAGCCTAAATTAGGATTACCCACTGGATTAGGAGTTAATCCAAGGATAAACCTTTGTGCAAACGATTAAGAGGTAATCATGGTCAAAGCATTAAAGGCCTGATGAGACCCTTGGGTTGAGTAGAGGTTGAGTCAAAACAAATGTTTTAACCATGTGGGAGGGTTGAATTAACCATTAATGGTTATTGGAGACTTTGTGGATTAAGTGGTTGAAAGTTGGAAGCCTTTAATGGTTTTCAAAGACTTTGGGGTTTTTGGTGGTTGAAGGTTGAAACCTTCAATGGTTATCCAAGACTTTGGGGTCTTTGAGAAGTGACTCCATTTTGCTTAGGAATGTGACAATATTTAGGAGATGGATTAGGCTAATTAGGAAGGGTTTAGAAGAATCTAGAAGGGGATTAGATTTTGCAAGTGGATTTGGTGGGTGAGGGAAAATAGGATTTTATTTAAAATAAAAATTCATTTATTTCAATATGTGTGCAAGTTGCATTTGTAGGAAAATGCAAGTGGGGTGGGGATAATGATTTAAATAAATGTTTTATTTAATTTATTTAAAAGAGGAAAAGGGGGATTTAATTAAATAAATAGATTTTATTTAATTAATTGATTTGTATTTGGTTTTAATGAATTAATTAAAATAAATTAAGTAATTTATTTAATTAATAGAAGAATGTTTGGGGATGAATTAATTAAATTTTAATTTAATTAATTGGTGGCTAGTGGATTTTTAATCAAATAAATACGAAATGTTCATTTAATTAAAATGGACAGATTTGTGTGACTACATTTGCCCCTCTTTGAGACGGTGCAGTTTATCGCATCGTTTCAAAGAAAGAAAAACTGGTGTGAAGAAATGCCCCATAAAATGTAAATTTAATGGGTGGTATGCCCCCTCGAGAGATGGGCCGAAATTTTTTGAAAAATCGGGCGATCTCTCGAAAAAGAATGAAAATTGGCGAGGTGATAGAAAAGAATAAGTTAGCAACGTGGGTGAAAAATAGAAGAAAACGAGGATAAAATGGAGAAACATCAAGCCCATGAGTACCCTTAGGTCATGTAGGAGATACAGTGAAAATGTGGTGGTTGTTCTTTCGAGTGATGCTATACAAGTGATCAAAATTGGTTGAACAATCTGGTGCAATCGGTTTAATTGCCCCGGTCAAGTCAAAGCATGACAGTTGATGCCAGTTGTTTGCTTGGACAAGATAAAGTCTGAGTAAGTGAAGCAAAGTGACCTGATGGTGACTTAGACAATTGATGTAATTGCTCGATGAAGTCAAGGTATATGAAGCAAAATACTCGTTGAGACGTAGACAATTGATGTAATTGTCCGATGGATTGTATTTGATTGGTTGATCAATTGATAGTATGTGCGGGTGATGGATGGTTGTGGGGAATCATGGCAGCCCCGTTGAGACTAGGTCATTATGATAAATGCCTGTTGTAGTCTAGGATTACCATGATCGATTACCTGTTGAGACCCGAAGATACTTGATCAGAGTATCTGTTGATAGTCTAGGTGTGTGGGAGTTGATGTATCTGTGTAGACTGAGTAACTTGCTTGATTGTGTGGATGAATGAGGAGGGGAAACACAATCCCTCCTATTTAGAGATGGATGGTGATGAACGTGGCTTGATTAGGTTGATTGAGAAACGATGTAGGGTATGTGATGCTGATTATCGAGATGGGGAGGGTGAGGGGGGGGGGGGGTTCGATGTTAGATAGAAGAAATGGAGGACCTATGACTCATTCCTATGGAAGAAGAGGAAAATAGAGTATGCATTATTATGACTATGTATGCATGATATGCAGCTATTATGAATGTATGGATGGGTGGAATGCAACGGAATGCAGTATATACAGATGAGATGGAATGACGATCCATAGTGCTCTATTTTCATCATTGAGCTTTTAAAATGTTGGAAGAGAATACAAGCATCTTGACATAATGATTCAAGATGACCTGAGTATTCCTTTCATGGATTTTATATAGCAAGTTAATACAAGCAACTTGATATAATAGATCAAGTTGACCTGAGTATTGCTTGCGGAACAGATAAGGATTATCTCCTTTCATGCATGACTTGGATCGTCCTCCTTGATCTTAGGCTTGATCAGATCCTGAGACAAGTTCATACCGTACTAAGAAAATAAAAACCTTTATCCAATTTGGAGGAAGATCAATCCAAGATCAATCAACACAAAACACACAAAAAGTTAGCGTTAATCAATCGAAAACTAATCTAAAAAGGCATACCAAGAGAGAGACTATAAGCATGCAAGCATATTTAACTATCAAAGCAAACATGATGAGGCATCTCCAAATACCTCCTAACATACTCCTAGCTTCTTCTCCCTTGTTCCTCTCCTCTCCAAGTTCCAAAATAGTGTAGCTCTCAGCAGCTTTTTGCACTATGGATGCTTATGGAGGATTGAGATTTATGGAATAGCTCTAAATGTGAAATAAAAAGCTATTTTAATGCTAAAATGAAGTATTTTACCAAAAAGACAAGATTTAGATTGTTTATGCTAAAATGCTCTCTAAAATGTCTATAGTCTAAATGCATACAAGTTTTCAGGATCTGGATTATGAAGGAATGGGCTCTATTTATAGGAAAAATGGAGCAATGGATGGTTGAGATTGAGTAATCTCAACAAGGGTCAGGATTGAATGATTTCAAATCCATGTGAGGGCTTTCAACCCAATCCTAGGATGACAAGTGTCAATGTGAGATAGGTTGAGAGGAGAGGGAATAAGCATTAAATGCCTGATATGACCTTGGGATTTTGAGTCAAGGTTGGTTGAATGAATAAACTCTTTATTCAAAGAATAAAGCTTTTATCAAATGGATAAACTCTTGTGCAAATGTGAAATGGATGAATATGGTCAAAACAATAAATGTTTGGGGAGACAAGTTTGAAATAACCATAAATGGTTATGTAAGAGACATAAATGGTCATGTAAGAGCCATTAGTGGTCTTGGAAGACTTTGGGGGGTTAATTGGTTGAACACACAAAGCATTAAATGCTTTTCAAAGACTTTGGAGTCTTTGAGAAGTGACTCCATTTTGCTTAGGAATGTGACAATAATTAGGGGATGGATTAAGTTAATTAGGAAGGGGTTAGAAGAATCTAGAAGGGGATTAGATTTTGCAAGTGGATTTGGTGGGTGAGGGAAAATAGGATTTTATTTAAAATAAAAATTCATTTATTTCAAAATGTGTGCAAGTTGCATTTGTAGGAAAATGCAAGTGGGGTGGAGATAATGATTTAAATAAATGTTTTATTTAATTTATTTAAAAGAGGAAAAGGGGGATTTAATTAAATAAATTGATTTTATTTATTTAATTGATTTGTAATTTGATTTAATGAATTAATTAAAATAAATTGAATAATTTATTTAATTAATAGAAGAATGTTTGGGGATGAATTAATTAAATATTAATTTAATTAACTGATGGCTAGTGGATTTTTAATCAAATAAATACGAAATATTCATTTAATTAAAATGGACAGATTTATGTGACTACATTTGCCCCTCTTTGAGACGGTGCAGTTTATCGCATCGTTTCAAAGAAAGAAAAACTGGTGTGAAGAAATGCCCCATGAAATGTAAATTTAATGGGTGGTATGCCCCCTCGAGAGATAGGCCGAAAAATTTCGAAAAATCGGGCGATCTCTCGAAAAAGAATGAAAATTGGCAGGGTGATAGAAGAGAAGAAGTTAGGTATACTGGTGAAAAATAGAAGAAATCGGGGGAAACTGGGAGAAACATCAAGCCAGTGAGTACCCTTAGGTCATGCAAGAGATACAGTGACAATGTGGTGGTTGTTCTTTCGAGTGATGCTATACAAGTGATCAAAATTGGTTGAACAATCTGGTGCAATCGGTTTAATTGCCCCGGTCAAGTCAAAGCATGACAGTTGATGCCAGTTGTTTGCTTGGACAAGATAAAGTCTGAGTAAGTGAATCAAAGTGACCTGATGAGACTTAGGCAATTGATGTAATTGCCCGATGAAGTCAAGGTATATGAAGCAAAATACTCATTGAGACGTAGACAATTGATGTAATTGTCCGGTGGATTGTGTTTGATTGGTTGATCAATTGATAGTGTGTGCGTGTGATGGATGGTTGTGGGGAATCATGGCAACCCTGTTGAGACTAGGTCATTATGATAAATGCCTGATGTAGTCTAGGATTACCATAATCGATTACCTGTTGAGACCCGAAGATACGTGATCAGAGTGTCTGTTGATAGTCTAGGTGTGTGTGAGTCGATGTATCTGTGTAGACTGAGTAACTTGCTTGATTGTGTGGATGAATGAGGAGGGGAAACACAATCCCTCCTATTTAGAGATGGATGGTGATGAACGTGGCTTGATTAGGTTGATTGAGAAACGATGTAGGGTATGTGATGCTGATTATCGAGATGGGGAGGGTGAGGGGGGGGGGGGGGTTCGATGTTAGATAGAAGAAATGGAGGACCTATGACTCATTCCTATGGAAGAAGAGGAAAATAGAGTATGCATTATTATGACTATGTATGCATGATATGCAGCTATTATGAATGTATGGATGGGTGGAATGCAACGGAATGCAGTATATACAGATGAGATGGAATGACGATCCATAGTGCTCTATTTTCATCATTGAGCTTTAAAATGTTGGAAGAGAATACAAGCATCTTGACATAATGATTCAAGATGACCTGAGTATTCCTTTCATGGATTTGATATAGCAAGTTAATACAAGCAACTTGATATAATGGATCAAGTTGACCTGAGTATTGCTTGCGGAACAGACAAGGATTATCTCCGTTCATGCATGACTTGGATCGTCCTCCTTGATCTTAGGCTGATCATATCCTGAGACAAGTGCATACCGTACTAAGAAATAAAAACCTTTATCCAGTTTGGAGGAAGAGGAACCAAAGAATGAGCATTGTACCTACAACCAAACAGTATATATATACATAAAGAATAAAGAATAAGGATCCTTGGTAATGGTTCATGCTCATATGGTCGAGGTATACGCTGTAGTCAGCAAGCCGTAGTGATCTATGATTGCATTTTGCATAAGATCACGTAGCTTGGTGAACTTCCCACGTAGACACCATTAGTACATGCCCCAGAACTTCATCGGAAATAATGCGCAAATGATACAAAACAATGCTGAAAGATCCCGATACAGATAAACAAATGAATTACTCACAAATCAACCAAGTATTTGACAGCCTAACAGAATTTTCTTGTCAAAGAAAACATTATCTTGTCTTTGTTTTGGTAAGGAAGGATGCATCCTTGTTTTAAAGACAGTTTTGGATTGTTGATGTGGATTGTGTGGTTGTTTGGTAAATGGTCATTGTGTGAGTAGTTTGTCGCAATGTTTGTTTTGGTATCTGCATGGATGAGTATGTACAAGGTGTTGCCATGTTTTTGTGTGATTTTTCAATGGTTTTGTCGATGTTTTTGGATTTTGAATTGTTTTGAATGTTTTTGGTATTTTTGCGAGATATTTTTGAATGTTTTTGGATTTTTGATGATTGTTTGAATGAAGAACTTAATGAATCATAAGACAATGTAGAATCCACTTCCATCAATAGGTTAAAGGCATTGCCCCCAGTTTTAGACATGACTATGAAAGAGCGGGATGCAAGATGTATGGAGTACTATCATAATTGCAGAGGAATAACAAGCCATGGTTGATGGATGGATGGATGTATGTATGAAGTAGATGTGATCGCCACAAGTCTGAAAGATAATGGAGCCATAGCCTTTACGAGTGGCGCCTGTTTGCCAGGTTTTCACCATCATTCTTACCCAAGGTGCCACCGGAGTGGTTGTTCACCGTTTGGATGCATGATTTTTCTTTACTTTTTTGAATGTTTTTGTATTTTCTTTAGGACATTTTTCTGAATGTTTTTGGTATTTTCTTTAGGACATTTTTCTGAATGTTTTTTGGTATTTTCTGATAGGCAGGGGAGCCTGATGCTCTGTACAGCTTATGTGTAAAACCGTTTGAGGTGCATGCTGTTGATTGGATCTGCAAGCGGTTCTCCTTTTGAAGTAGCCAACTGATATGCCCCGGACCCGAATACAGCAGTGACAACATATGGGCCCAACCAGTTTGATTCAAACTTGCCTTGATGTTCTCTGTTTGGTTGGTTGCGAGGATTCTCTCGAAGAACAAGATCACCTACCTCAAATGTACGAGATCTAACTCGGTGATTGTAGCTTCTACTCATGCGCTGCTGATAGGCTTTGAGGTGATTGTATGCAGCTTGTCGCTTCTCATCTAGTAACTCTAAGTCTTGAAGACGGGATACTCTGTAGGCTTCATCATCGATGAGATTGTGCAATGAAACTCGTAATGATGGTATCTCAACCTCAATAGGTAGGATAGCTTCAGCACCATAGACCAATGAGTAAGGAGTTGCACCTGTAGGGGTCCGAATGCTAGTTCGATATGCCCATAGCGCTGGATTTAGTTGAACATGCCAATCACGACCGGCATCATTGACTGTCTTCTTTAGGATTCTCAATATGTTTTTATTGGATGCTTCGGCCTGACCATTGCCTTGTGGGTAATAGGGAGTGGAAAAGCGGTGTTGGATATGAAATTTCTCACAAAGCTCACGGACATCCTGATTTTTGAAAGGAAGACCGTTATCTGTGACGATGGACATGGGCACACCATACCGGCAGATGATGTAATTGAGGATGAATGAGGCGATCTGCTTGCCGGTAACTTGGGTAAGTGGAACAGCTTCGATCCACTTGGTGAAATATTCGGTGGCGGTAATAATGAATTTATGGCCATTGGATGAAGATGGATGGATTTTACCCACAAGGTCAAGGCCCCATTGACAAAAAGGCCATGGTGTCGTGATTGGTTGCAGTTCCTGGGCCGGTGCATGTATCAGGTCGCCGTGAACTTGACATTTCTTGCATTTCCTGACAAAATAGTAGGAATCCTTTTCCATAGATGGCCAATAGTATCCAGCTCGCATGATCTTCTTGGCTAGTGATGGACCACTTGAGTGAGTCCCACAAATTCCTTCATGTACCTCTTCCAAAGCCTTTGTTATCTCATCTTGTTCCAGACATCGAAGGAGAGTACCATCAAGACTACGTCGGTATAGGGTTTCGGCAATAATGGTATATCGAGCAGTTTGGCGAATGAAGGTTTTTCGTTGGTTATTTGATTGGTTGGGAGGAAGGGTGTGATCGCGAAGATAGGTGTAGAACTCACCGTACCATGGGGATTCGGAACTGACAAGGCGACATATTATTTCAGATTCAGGGATATCATAAGCAGGAATCCAAAGTTGTTCTACCAAGAACTCGTAGCGTGTTGAATTCTGTGGAAGATCTAAGAGAGATGCGATAGTAGCCATAGCGTCAGCAGCTCGATTCTGATCTCTTGGTATCTGCTCAAAAGTAATAGTAGTGAATGATGTCTTTAGACTGTCCACCATTTGTTTGTATGGCATGAGTTTATCATCTTTGGTCTGATATTCATCAGTTGCTTGTCGAATGACCAGTTGTGAGTCGCCATATACTTGAAGTTCTTTTAATTTCCATTGTATGGCTAGCCTGAGTCCTGTGATCAAAGCCTCATATTCTGCTATGTTGTTTGTGCATGGAAATGTGAGCCTGTAAGACTTCGGGATGCTATCACCTTGAGGTGTGATAAACAGAATGCCTGCCCCCGAGCCATGCCTAGTGTATGAACCATCAAAATATAGTTTCCATGACTGTGGTTCTGTAATCATGAATATCTCTTCATCTGGAAAATTGGAAATGAGGGGATGATCACCTATGAGAGGTGCATCGGCCAACTGATCTGCAATGACCTGCCCTTTGATAGCTTTACGGTCCACATACTCAATGTCAAATTCACTTAGAATCATTACCCATTTGGCCAAGCGACCTGTCAATGCTGCTTTGCTGAGTAAATACTTGAGTGGATCAATCTTTGCGATGAGTTGTACCTTGTGTGTCAATAGATAGTGCCGCAATTTAGTGGCTGCCAAGATTACTGCTAAGCAAGCTCGCTCAATAGGTGTGTAATTGAGTTCATAGCCAACCAGTGTGCGAGAGATGTAGTAAATAGCACATTCTTTTCCTTCTGCATTATGTTGTGCCAGTAGTACACCTAATGCTGTACTTGTCGCTGAGATGTAAAGTAACAACGGTCTACTTGGATCTGGTGGCATCAACAATGGTGGATTCATGAGATAGTCTTTAAGTGCCTGAAATGCTTGCTGGCATCTATCATCCCATTGAAAGCGTATGTTCTTGTGTAGAAGGTGTGTGAAGGGGTGACACTTATCAGCCAATTGTGCAATGAATCTTCGGATGGATTGAAGCCGTCCTTGTAATGTCCTTAGCTGATTGATATTCCGTGGAGGTGGCATGTCCATTATTGCCTTAACCTTTGCTGGGTCGACCTCAATACCTTTGCTTGAGACAATGTATCCTAGAAGTTTCTCGGAGGTCACTCCAAAGACACATTTCTTTGGGTTGAGTCGAACATGATATTGTTCCAGTCTATCAAAGATTTGATCTAAGATATGGAGATGTCCTTCTCTTGTGAGTGATTTTGCTAGTAAATCATCCACATAGTCTTCCATCATAGTATGCATCATGTCATGGAAGATGGTGGTCATTGCTCTTTGATAGGTCGCTCCTGCATTCTTTAGACCAAAAGGCATTACATTCCAGCAATATGTGCCCCATGGACATGTGAAGGCTGTCTTATGTTGATCTTCTGGTGCGATCTTTATTTGATTGTATCCTGAAAAGCCATCCATGAGTGAAAGCATGGCATGTCCTGCTGTTAGATCTACTATGATGTCAATATTTGGAAGGGGGAAGTCATCCTTAGGACATGCCTTATTCAGATCTCTGAAGTCAGTACAAATGCGGATGCCCCCTTTTGGTTTGCCAACTGGCACGATGTTGGAGATCCATTCTGCATAATCAATTGGTCTAATGAAACCAACATCTAGGAGTTTCTTGAGTTCTGTTTTGACTAGCACGGCAATCTGGGGATGCATCTTACGAAGCTTCTGCTTGACAGGTTTGGCTCCTTCTGCTACTGTGAGATGATGCATGACTAAATCAGGATCAAGCCCAGGCATGTCTGCATATGACCATGCAAAGTTGATCTGACGCTGTTGGAAGAACTCTATAAATTGAGGCTGTTCCTCTGGAGTGAGAAGAGATGCTAGATGTATGATATGAGGGTTTTCAGGAGTCCGCACATTGTATTCTTTAGTCTCCTCAATGAGAATCATCGATCGTTCCTGTTGTGTACTAGCAGGAAGAATGTCAAACCCTTCATCCTCAGGCGCCTCAGAGAGGTTTTCACCGTTGGATACGCTCTTTCTTTTTACTTTTGTTGGATCAAACAGTGCCACAGTGTGGTTTTCACTAGAAGATCCATGTTTTATTGTTATATTTTTGCAGCTGAAGGGTTTGGCATCCGCCCGGAAGTATGCTGCGCTATTAAGTTGAATGGCGAATCCAGCTTTGTGATCCCCGCTTGGTAGATTATCCCGTAATTCTAAAAAGTCAATGATAGCCTCATCGTTCTGGAAGAGGTCAAGACATGGGGGATTTGGTTGGTTCCATTCGATGAGTTCAGGGTGTATAATAGGCATTACTTCATCGATTAGATTAAGTGCGGGTGATGTATCAGTGAGGGTTAAGACGGTGTGGTGAAGGTCGTTGATAGTACTCTCCCTGTCAGAATCAGGCGTAGGATGAGACGTAGGGTCTGTGGAAGATGTTTCCAGCTCAGGTACCCAAGTGGTCTTTATCTGTGCTTCTCCGTAAACAGGAATGTCTTTGCGTGGCGGAGGTGGTGATGTGTCTTCCTCATCTGAAGTGTTAAGTTGCACTGAATCGAATTCCCACTCATGTGAGTCGGTCTCTGAATCACTTTCCAGCATTCGATTGCTATACCATACTGGGATGTCTTTAGAGTTAAACACGGCAGGTGTGATTGGTTTATGTATCTTTGTAGTGATCGGTGCTGCAGGAACCGTGATGGGATTTAAAGGATTTGTCACTGGAAGTATCGACAGTGTTGATTTAGTGGTTGCTGTTGGAACGGCTGGTGCCATAGATGTTACTGCGGGTTCCAATGTAGTTGCTGCTACTATTGGTGTTATTGATGGGATTACTGGTGCGATTGGTGGTATGTTTGGCACTGGTGATGGTTGCGGTGGGGTTGTGAGCCTCGATGGGGCAGTGGGGATAGTGTTTGATGGTGCTTTGAGTATGAAAGGTTTCCTCTTTGCAGTAGGTGGGCAATATGGTTTGCTAGGTTTTCCTTTAAATCTGAGTTTAGGAAGGACTTCTTTTTCAAAGCCTAGGCCTGTATTACCTTTGGGCTTGAACTCTGGCAACAGCGGTTCTTGTCGTCCTTGTTTGCAGGATCCCAAAGCACTTTGACCATCATACCCCATTCTTTGCATAATGAGGAGGCCTTTGCCATACTGTTCTGTAGGAAGCGTAACTCGCGGTTTATCAGTGGTAACGAGGTCTTTATAGATCCAGTCTGCTAGGTCCTCATCTTGTGTTTCTTCCTCTTGACTCTTTCCAAGGACGAAAGGTGTTAAAGCACATGCGGGCGTGACTATGGATTGTTGGAGCAACTGCTGGGGTTTACCATGCGTTCTAGGAGAAGTGGGCATTTGTCCCACACAAAAGAGCTGACTCAAGTTGTATTCTCCAGGACCTTCCTCTGCTACTTTCATTTTAAGCTTTTCTTGCTTGGGTATAGGGGTGTTTGAACTGGCAAGAGAGGCGGGATTTACATATGATGTGGAGGAAATGGCTTCCCTATTAGTAGGAACAGTAATCTCTAGTTGATGGCTGATATTATGGCAAAAAGCAAAGGGATGTGCATCACCCAGGATTGTGATCTCTACACCATTATGTGGGAACTTGATACATTGATGGTAGGTAGATGGAACGGCTTGCATGGCATGTATCCAAGGTCTCCCTAATAATAGATTATATGGTAGAGGGAGGTCCAGAACCTGACAAATTATGTGTTTTACCACAGGGCCTACTCGGATTGGTAGTACCACAGCTCCTTTGGATGAACGCTCTGCATCATCATAGGCCTTGATGGTGATCTTCTTGCGAGGATCCACTGATTCTATTGCATATCCCAATGCTATGACCAACTGTAGTGTACAGATGTTTAGGCCTGCTCCATTATCGATCAAGACTCGCTTGATCCTGTGTTGGTTGACAAAGCCTTCAATGTGGAGTGAGGCGTTATGAGGTTGTTGGAACGAAGAGTTGTCACTTTCGGAAAAAGTGAGACAAGGTGATGACTTTAGACTTCCAACCATGGCTTGAAATTGGTCCGTGTTCAGGTTTGCAGGGACTGACGCCTCTTGGAGTGCTTGATCCAAGATTGTTTTATGAGAGGGTGATAGACGCAAAAGCTCCAAGATGGATATAAGCGCAGGGGTTTTGTCTAATTGTTCCATAAGATTGTACTGCTTTGGGATGGAGGTAGTGCCTTGTGGAGCTGCCTTTATGGTGACCTTGCCACGACGTGTAACAACATTGCAATTTGAGGTGGGATTTTTGAAGGTGATAGTTGCAATTTGTTCACTGGCATCATACAGGTGATTGACAGTGTAATTATACGCAACTTGCGTATAATCAGTGGTATCAGGACCTCGTCTGGACGTGGAAGGACCCCTTTGATCTTGTGATGGAAGTGGATTTTTGAACATCAGGTGATCATTATTGATCGTTTTTGGGTCATGTCCTTCAATTCCAATTTCTCGTTGCCTTGACCGTGATTGAGTTTGAGCCATTTTGTTTACAAGTTTTTGTTGAAGTTGATCAAAGATGATGATGAGTTGGTGATGAAATGAAAGATTGATGGTTGGTGATTTTGTGTTTGTATGGGGATCTCTAGCACTTTAAGGTAGGTGTAGAGAAATCTGAGATGTGTTACAGATTTTGACTACCTAGCAATGAGAGGATTCACTCATGAACTAGTTTTAACCTGCGTAGATGTGTCTCTTAGGATGAGCTTATCCTAGATGTAGAAACAATCTAAAAGTGATGTGATGTGTTTGATTTCAAGCAATATCTAAAAAGAGAATTTGGGACAAGAACCCCTTAATGTTTTGAGAGTTGGAATGGATTGATGATGAAGTGATGATATATGAGTGAGATGATGGATGTTTTGTTTTCAACTTCAATAAAAACTCTGTGTCACAGATGGGACAAACTCTACCTCTTCCCTTTCAGGCGTTGGTGGCACTTCTCGAGCTGTGTTGTAGGTGATACAGATGTTTGGGAAGAAGTTGGGATTAATCTTTCCTCCTTGATTTTTGTGATAACTCAGAGCTCTATATTGCATAAAAGCTCTGCGGTTCAGTGATTCTGAATCAAACTCGTTTGTTTTACCTTGAAGATAGAGACGCATGCGATGTAGAAAGACTCTATGTGAGACAAAGATTTGTCTATTGAGATAGAAGAATTTCCTCCTTTTGATCAAAGCCTTTGAGCTTAGTGGTCTCCTTTTCAAGGTGATACTCTGATGACACTTCTTCTTTCGCAAGATGTGAAGAATGGTCATAAAAGTTGTGACTCTGTTTTGTTTGCACTTTGTTTTTGGTATTTTTGGTTGTGTTGACAGATGTTGGATGAATACTTTGTTTTTGGGATTGATTTTCTGATTTTTCTTTGACAAGAAAACAAAGCAAGCACACAAACACAAGATTGTAGCCTTAAAGGCACAAATGAGTATGGGTCTAGATCAACCCAATCCTTGGACTTGTTTTTGACCCTTCCTTTTGATTTATTTTAAGGTATAATTCCAAAGCCTGAAGTCGGCTCAATTTGCTCTAGGTCTATAAAACGAACACACTTCAAACACTCTTTATCCCTATGGTCAAATGGCCAGTTGTGATAAATTTAGCCCACATCTTGATATTTCTTCGACTTTGGTACTACATACCTTATGAATCCCGCCGTGGCAGGTAAGGATGTGATATACTAAGTCTTGCGCGAGCATAACAAATAGATGATCCCTATGATGGGGGAGTCACCACTTTTATCAAGCCACAAGTGACTTTTCAAAAAGCTATGTTTCTACTCAAGGAAATATGTATGGTGAGTATCTTGGGAGCAAAACCTTCTATGCTCTTGCACTAAATTATACCTCAAATATCCTCAATCAATAGAACAGGTGGGCTACTACTTAAAAGTGTTTAGTCATGTTCGATGGCTTTGGACATAAGTTCATTCTGCAGTGACTCACTTAAGAGCCTTGTAACTGGTGGTGGGGCCCATTTGTCCTTTCGGCCAGTTACACTGTAGGAACAGCTATACCCAAGGCTACAGCTTTCGCTCTCACCTGATTTCTATAGCGGCTCGAAGGATTTACCGCTCGAGGTCGTTCCCAAGAGTATCGATCCCTTGGCAGGCCTCTCTTAAAAAGATAAAATTTGAGTGTTACTAACACTTTTCTCTTGCACCTAGGACCACGAGAGCCAAGGGAGAGGATAGTGTGTGTTAGAGGTAGGACCACTCGACTGACTTTTGTGCACAAGCGTGCCAGATACGTAAAACACTTGTTCTTTTTAATCCAGCATTTGCAATGTGATTTAACTATTTGGAGATGTTGCTCCAACAGCCATGGTGTTCATTTTTAGCTTCAAAGCAATATGTTTTGTAATCTAGAATTGAGAAATCCTGGTCAATTTAATGAAAAACACGTTTTGCTTTGAAGGAAAATTTTTGTTTTTGCCAAAAATAAAGACAAGTGGATTGTTCTTTTTACTGCCCCAAAAATTGAAGTGTGGATTGTGATTTTTAAGTCCCAATTGATGCAAGAAATAAAGTTTGTTTGGTTGATTTTAAGCTCCAAAACAAAATGTATCCCTAACTAGAAAACAATGAAACTATTTTTTTGTGTTTTTAAGTTCTTTTTAAGCACTAAATGAAATTTTTTTTTGTGATTTTTGTTGTGTTGTTAACCTGCACAAAGAAAAGAAACAAGTTAATAAAATCAATGCTCAAAGGGGGGCTTCCACAAGCCTAATTTTTGATTTTTCGGTTACAAATTTTACAAATCCTGATCCTGAAATGCCCTGAAATTTGACTAAGTCTGAAATTTGGAGGATCTTCCAAAAACTAGATTTTGCATTTCAACTCCTAGAGGTCTGAAACCCCTCTCAAACATCCTGAAAGTATATATGGAATATAACTTAAAGTATAAGAAAGAGAAAAGATAAGAGGAAATGTTAGGGGATTTCATAGCTTTGAGGTTGGATTTACCCTTGTGAATCTCAACCATGCCTGAGCAACTATTGAGCACAATTTGATAGGGAGCACTCCTTGAGAGTTTGAGTGTTTTGGTTTGTTGAATGACCAATGTAGAGTGAAAGGAGACCACTAAAATATCACTCAACTTCCTATTGAGTGAGGTGAGGCTCTCTTTGAGAACCCCTCCCCATCAAAATGTTGTAATCTTTCCAACCAACATATCTCTTGTTACTGTGGTCACACTCTGGATCTCATCAATAGCTACTACATTATGTTTATAAGTAGGAGGAAAATATCTTAGTACCTTAGTAATAGTGTCATCTTCTTCAAGGGTTCCACCAGCATATCTGATGCCTACGAAAAGGTCATTCACCTTAGTCATAAAGGTATTTATGTTCTCATCTTCTCCCATATTCAGCATCTCACATTTCCCTTTCAAACTCTGCAACTTAGAAAATTTCACTTGTTTATCTCCTTCATACAAGGTTTCAAGCTTCTCCTAGATCTCATGTGTGGTCTGAAGTCCCTTTACATTTGTCATCTTAGAATCATTCAGGGCACTCAACAATGCTTCCTTCGCTCTAATGTTATGTTCAACTTCCTTGATCTCATCAGCAGTAACCAGTCCATTTAGAGGAGCTGAATAGGCATTCTTTGTAATCTTCCAGTAATATTCTCCAAGACATCTCAAGTGCACTTCCATCTGGTTCTTCCATATAGCATCATTACTTTCATCAAATCTCAGACTCTCCTTCTTAAAGATAAGACCTCCAGTTCTAGTTGTCATCCCAGATCTCCTCAAGTGGTTAACCTTCTTCAGGAGGATCTGATACCAATTGTTAGCAACAATAATGAAGGAAAACTAAGAGGGGGGTGAATTAGTTTTCACCGGATCTACAAACTTAACCACAAATACAGATCTTATAAACTGCAGCAATAACAAAGATAAGCAAATTAATATCACAACACACAACACCAAGATTTTGACATGGAAAACCCAGTTAAGGGAAAAACCATGGTGGGAACCTACCCACAATAAGATGATACTCTGCAATAGTATATGAGAAAATTATAATGGGGAATGCACATGCATCTGGGTACACTGCCTAGAGCTCACTTCTCAAAAGATAATGACCTAGAAGGATACAACCCTCAGGGAAGTCTCACTAACTTACAACAAGATTCAAACTACAATCCGGAAGAAATAAACTGCAATAATAGTATCTGCAAATGCCTAATGACAATTCCAGTTAAGCACAATTGTCTTCTCTACAACACCAATCTCTGCTCAATCACAATGTTGAAGGATGAATCATGTGTTCGCACATACACCACTCTTTGATAATGCAGACACAACCTTGATACCTAAATTACATGATAATATCACCTATTTATACAATTCATCAACCTTGATAACAAGGTTGGCTAAACACTCAACTCACAATTACAAAATTACATTACATGATACAAAGCTCAACCACCGGACCAATATAATCATATAGATGACATAACATGGACCTAAATCAAATTTCCAAATGCGCAACACCACAGAAAATCATGCCAAGATCAACCGCAACACGCTAGACCACTGGGAAAACCGCATAACACAAAGAACATCACCGAATCATCAAAATCACCAACAACTCATTCAACGATTAATACATATCACCAAAACAAATAGGACACAATTAGGAAACACTAGCAAGCACAGTAGAATCATCAGCAACAGCTGCACCAACACCACTTATCATATCTTCATCAATCAACATCTAAACTTCAAGAACACTCAAACAATAGCAATTGTTATGAAGAAAGACAACTTGCAAAGCACCAAATCATGAACCATCTGAAATGAAGATACACAAGATCATCCCAAACAATCTCCCAAAATCTCAGCTAAGATCTTATCAAACTGGAATATACTTGAGGAAATACTGAATTCTACAAAACACTAATCAAAAAGACAAACTAGAAAACCAAATCATATGCTATGATCAATTAAGCTTCCCAGAACACCAAAACCAATATAGAAGAATATAGTGATACTATAAATACTCCATACACCAAACCATATATCCAATAAACCAATCTACAATCACCAAAACAATAAATCACAAGAATATGTTGACATCAATGACAACAACATATCCTAGCAGAAGCAATGTCCAACAACCCATAGGCTCATTCATTTCTTCATCCTCTAAGCATGATGTGGCAGCATTGTCCAAATCCCATATACACTCATAAGAGTGAGATTCTATCACACAAGAAATTTTTGATTCAAACTCAAGATTAGCTCCCACATCCATGTGAAGATTTTCATAACAAGGCTCCAACTCATAGGAGAACTCATCACCGTGGGACTCAATGCACTAGGTTGAGGTCTTTCACATATTTAAGAAATTGAATTCATCATCACTCTCTTCAGACCCATCACCACTTTGAATGTGGCAATCAAATGCTATCTCTCCTTCATATGCATTATCACTTTGCATGTTGACCAACTTACTAGTAGAAGACAAATCAAAGATGTTTGTGTCATATATGGCATTACAAAAAGTATCATCCTTGGCATGAGAAAAATACAAGGACTCGGAACCACTTTTGCCTACATGCCTTTGACACTCGATTGACAACAAATCTGAAATTTTCTCATTTCTTAACATACCATTGTTCTGATCCATATCTCCTACCTCTGCTTCTTTTTTATCCCCAATACTATTGTTGGTATCGCCAAGCTACAAATCATGATCACCTGTACTACTAGCATCATCAAACTGTGAAAACTCAATGGGTTTATCATAAAATAAAGCTTCATTGTCATAGAATATTGCATCTCCAACAACCTTAAAAAGGTCACAGTCTACCATAGAAATAAAAATTTCTATCTGTTCATGTTGATTTACACTTGGTTCTTCAATGTTGCGGCTCACACTTGCACATTGGTTTTCAATGGACTGATTACACTCCTCATTTTTCTACTCTTCAGTATTGCTTTGAATATTAATATTGTGCTTCTCATTAGCATCATCTGTTGATAGGTAATCCACTTGAGAATGGACATAAACAACATCATTGCCATCAATCTCAAGGCTGCACCTTGCTCCATTTTCAATATCTACTCTGTCAACCATGCACTCTTCTTCCTTTGGGGCTAGAATCACTTGGTCACATGCAACCATACTATTGCTTGTAGCTTCAGCACACTTGCCATCATTACTGAGATTTGTGGACAACAAATTTTTCATGTATTCACATCTCATTTTGTCCATGATGTCCAAGGAGTCATGGCCATCTGCATGTCCACTATTTTATAATCTTCCAACAGTGCACTAGAACCTTCTTCAAAAGCTTCGAAATACATACTAATGCAAGTTGGAGTGTCGGGCCTAAAACCTTCAAGGATTTGTGACAATGCACTTGCAAACCTATGATTGAAAGCAATGTTGGTCTCTTCATCTTGTCTCCTAATCTGAGACAATTCCCTAACAAGATCAGCGGGTTCTTTTGCAAACTCTTTCCTGTATGCACCCACTAATTCATCCAAATGAGCAAAGGACTTCTTTGGAAAAATTAGATACCAATCCTTAGTTCTTGCATCAAGACACTTAACAAAAAACCTCATCTACATGTCCTCCTCTTTAAACAAATGCTTATTCATGAAATTATTAAATCTTAGGACGTGCATCCCCTTCACATACATTGAATCCATCAAATCTAGGCATTTGAATATAAATCTGATTTGGCATATTGAATCTTATAATCTACCCATGATAGGTCCAGCTTATCATGCAATGGATCAAAAGAATTAATAGGGGTTTCAACAGCTTGAATGGGAGGCATACCATGGTTAACACACAACTGAGCTTGTGGGGACATCAAACCTTATTCAAATCTGCAATATTTTTATTAGACATCGCTTCTTCCCTTTGGCTTGACACCTGCATATACACTTGGATGCATGAAATTTGTAGGTCCATGCATTTGAGACCCATCAAACCCCTCAATATTTTTATCAATTTTGGCTAAAGCCTCTAACATTTTAACTAATCTATCATGGTTATGCACAACCATTTGCATATCTAAATTTATAAAAGGTGCAGCACCATAACCAAAACCCAATGAAGCATTACTAGGATACATGCTAGTATGACTATACCCGAGGTTTGAATCATAAGAAAATGAAGGATAACCCATGGGATAAACATACCGATTACAATCAGCCATAACTTAGCAAATCCTAAAGTAATGGACAAATTCTTTTTAAGTGCAGCAACAGTTACATTCAACATAGAAAGACCAATAAATGGGAGCAAGAAGGAAACCGTGTACCTTTTCCTCTCCAGTTGATGCAACTTTGAATGAAAAAAATAATGAGTTCATTAAGCAGAGTCTTTGAACTTTGTGTGAACCCAATGGTGATGAAAATCACCATTAACAACTCAAAATGACTAGGACATGAATCTTCTTTGGTCTGCAACAACTTTTCAGCAATGTCCCTCCATCATCTCTTGCATCTTGAGCCGCTACAAATGAACATTTTTTAGACCTAGAACTTTTTTCAACATCTGGAGCTCTTTTGTATAACTTTAATCAGGTTCTTTTCATGATAGAGTCGCCACCTCCTTGTAGAGGAACATTCTTTCAACAATAGGGAGCTATTCAAAACATTTTAACATTTTGGGTCTTCCTTTCACCAGTAGAATCAATTGAATCCTCTTCACAAAGGTTGCTACAAAATTTCTTCTAGGATGAAACTTCTTTAAGAAAAATTCATGGAAAAATTGACAAGCTTTTAAAAGCTTTCCCCAACAGAGTCACCAATCTGTTGGTTCCCAAATCAACAAATCCCCAAACCCTAAAGATTTTGTCACTTTCTCATCAACAGGTCCAAAGTTGGATTTAGCCAATGAATGAGATTCAATCACAAGACTGAAATCTCTTACACTTTTGGCTCTACAAGACTAAGGCAAGTGTACCTACGTAATGCCTAAATAATTTTTCAGCTTCCAACACTCATGGCATTATAAGTTACAACACATATCCCAATATGAATGTGCCAAGGAAGGTGTATGAAACTTAGATTTGGCTGTGATGAATACTAAAAGGGTGGGTGAATTAGTATTCCAAAAAATGTAAACAAACTCTTAAGCAGTTTAATTGCAAAGCCATGTAGCAGATTAAACAATAAACCGGTTAAAACATAAACAAGCCAAATAGAAAATAAAGCATTCACCCATAGAAGACAATCAACATGACACAAGATGTTTTGATGTGCAAACCCAAATGGGAAAAACCATGGTGAGTAAAAATCACAAGTCAACTATCTGCAAAATTGTAACCAGACCAATTAAGGTCAGACCGGTTAAGGCCTTACAATGTTCTTCACCAGAACAGATCTTGTTAGGAATCCAGATCTCTGTTAGGAGATATGTCTTGCTAAAGAATACCCTGTTAGAGGATTTCAGATCCACAACTGTGAACCACCTTGTTCGAGGATTTTCAATAGGCTTGGCTGGGCCTACCTGGTTAAGGGTTTTAGACTTGTCAAAGATATTAGCAATCAACAAGTGAATGATCTAGATAGTAGCACAGAATGCTTGATTAGATCCTTGGCAGCTCCTTGTTAATGCATTTTAGCATTACTTCAGTCTTCTATATTTCACACTCTCTATCTCTATTGTGTGAACCATTTTCTGGCACAAACCTTATCTTCATTCGCACACTACAACTACTTTAAAACCCCAAACATGATGTCCTCATATATAGGAACCTGATTTCATGTTGGTCCAATAATATTAGACTATAATTTCCTAGGTACAGTGCATCTAGACACATTTGGTAACACGGCATAGAAACACCGCCAAAGTGTCAGTGGATGATAACTCATCACACATTACAATTGATGCCCTCCTAAATGACACAATGTTAGTTCTTGATCAAACAACACAAAATCACACAAGATGTTAGAGTTAATCAATCAAAAACCAAAACATACGAAGGCATTCCAAAGGAGACACTAAAAACATGCTAATGAATCTAACTAAAGAAGTAAGACAATGAGATATCTCCAACTATCTCTTAACATGACATTAGCTCTTTCTCCCTTGTTCCTCTCCTCTCCAAGTTCCAAAATAGTGTAGCTCTCAGCAGCTTTTTGCACTATGGATGCTTATGGAGGATTGAGATTGTAGAATAGCTCCAAACATGAAATGAAAAGCTATTTTAATGCTAAAATGATGTATTTTAACTAAAAAGACAAGATTTAGTTATGCTATGCTAAAATGCTCTCTAAAATGGCTATAGTCTAAATGCATACAAGTTTTCAGGATCTGGATTATGAACGAATGAGCTCTATTTATAGGAAAAATGGAGCAATGGATGGTTAGGATTGAAAGGTTTAATCAAGGGTCAAGCTTGAAAGTTGGGGATCCATGTGCACAATTGGCACCAATGAAATGGTGACAAGTGTCAACACAGGATTGGGTTGAAAGAAGAGGTTGGAGGCATTAAAGGCCTGAGAAGACCTCATGGTTATCTAAAGGCTAAGGGTTAAGCCTAAATTAGGATTACCCACTGGATTAGGAGTTAATCCAAGGATAAACCTTTGTGCAAATGATTAAGAGGTAATCATGGTCAAAGCATTAAAGGCCTGATGAGACCCTTGGGTTGAGTAGAGGTTGAGTCAAAACAAATTTTTTAACCATGTGGGAGGGTTGAATTAACCATTAATGGTTATTGGAGACTTTGTGGATTAAGTGGTTGAAAGTTGGAAGCCTTTAATGGTTTTCAAAGACTTTGGGGTTTTTGGTGGTTGAAGGTTGAAACCTTCAATGGTTATCCAAGACTTTGGGGTCTTTGAGAAGTGACTCCATTTTGCTTAGGAATGTGACAATATTTAGGAGATGGATTAGGCTAATTAGGAAGGGTTTAGAAGAATCTAGAAGGGGATTAGATTTTGCAAGTGGATTTGGTGGGTGAGGGAAAATAGGATTTTATTTAAAATAAAAATTCATTTATTTCAATATGTGTGCAAGTTGCATTTGTAGGAAAATGCAAGTGGGGTGGGGATAATGATTTAAATAAATGTTTTATTTAATTTATTTAAAAGAGGAAAAGGGGGATTTAATTAAATAAATAGATTTTATTTAATTAATTGATTTGTATTTGGTTTTAATGAATTAATTAAAATAAATTAAGTAATTTATTTAATTAATAGAAGAATGTTTGGGGATGAATTAATTAAATTTTAATTTAATTAATTGGTGGCTAGTGGATTTTTAATCAAATAAATACGAAATGTTCATTTAATTAAAATGGACAGATTTGTGTGACTACAACAATTATACCGGTTAACAAAGTATACCGATTACTGGTGGACAAGTGAATACTGGAAAACTAGAACATAGTGTTCCGATCAAAAGATTAAATGTTGCTCAGGGTCTTCATTCCGCTTTGAGATCTTCATACCGCTTGGGGTCTTCGATCATGCTTTGGCCGGTAAGCATCTTCTGTAAAACACTGATAATCTTCAACAAATAAAGACTATACATATTAATGACATAAAATACTAGTTGGAACAACTACCGGTTGAGAATAACTCATACACTAAATAAGTGTGTGTCCCTCAATGACAATCACAGCTTAATTATCATCAAAATACCAACAATCTCCCACTTTGGCATTGATGGCAACACTTAGGAAAATTTTGACATCTAAGTGCTTACAAAACAAAAACAGATGCCATAATCAAAGTTACTCCCCCTAAGCATATATACTACTTTTGCAAAGCAAAAATTACAAGTATGTGCATGAAATGCTAATACTCGCCAAAATTTAATACATTACTCCCCCTTTGCCAACAATGACAAGGTAATACAAAATATTCCCCTTTTTTGTTTTCATAATATGAAAACAAAGTAGATATTCATGACAATAAAGAGTAAAACTTCTCAAAAAGAGACTCAAAGTTTTGCATAAAAATTTTCATGTCTAAAGACCATGACTCAAGAAGTGAGGCAGCAATTTCACTTTTGGTCTTCATCTGGAAGGCTAATTCTTCCATTGAATCAATGGTGCTCATATCCTATGTCATAGTAATAGCCTCCAGGTTCAAGAAACATTTCTGAAGAACTTGCAATTTTGGTAATAGGAGCAACTGCAGCTCCTGAAGATCTCGAGTCTGATTGCAGATTTCTGAGTCAAGCTTCACAATCTGATACTGGTTAGTATGAACAGTTTGTCCATATACTATGAACAGAGAATAGGGAAGTTTGAAGTTGCCGATATATTTATGTAATTCTGATTGGAGTTGATTCTTCTGTTTCAAAGCATCTTCACAAAATAGGTGAGGTTGACAGATTTTACTCAAGAGTAGGTTACCTTCACCCATACCTGAACTTATATCATCTTTTTTCTTAATCAGTTTTGTCCTGTCTTCATCCATTTGTTTTACTAAGGCAACTTTGAGTGCCTTTTCATGATTTTTCTTTGCAGTGGCCTAGGCAACATCTTCCAAACATTGTACCCAGTCATCCACTATTGTGCAAAGAAGTTTGAGATTGGCTAGCGAGGAATTGGTACTGGGAAGGTTAGTACCAGGGATTAGATTAGAAAGGGTGTCAATAGAAAATTGAATGACATCTCGTTCTTTCTTTTTCCTTAGTTCTTCCAATCTCTCTAGCACTAGTTGAATGTTCCACAGTAGCTTAGTCTCATCAACTGATTGAGTTAGATAGGCAAGAGTCAAATTAGTGTGACTGATGGAGTCAACCTGCTTGACTTGATCATCGGTTACCTTCGAAGTCTGTCCTCCTTCCTTTGCATTGATCTCCACTTGTCTTTTCTTCTCCTCTTCTTCCTTTTCTTTCTTCCTCTCTTCTTCTTTCTTTTTCTCCTCTTCCTATTCCTTCTCTGCTTCCTCCTTCCTCTTTTATTCTTCCTTCCTCTTCTCTTCTTCTTTCTTTTTCTCTTCTTCCTTCTTCTTCTCTTCTTCCTTCTTCTTCTCTTCTTGTCTCACTTTCTCTATTTTCTCTTTCTCTTGCTTTTCTTCCTCCACTTTCTCTTTTTCCTATTTCTCTTTTTCCATTTTCTCATCCTTTTCTTTCTCCATTCTCTCTTTTTCAACTTTTTCCTCATCTAGAGTGATATCCTCAATGTCCAGTGCATCAACATCAATGGGTTCATTTTGTTCTGCCATTCTTTCACCCAGACTATCAAGGACCTTATCCGGTTTGGTTGTGGATAGGTCAGGCTCTTGCTCAACCTGTCGATTAGTTTCAGATACTTGTTGCATTTTGACATAAGCTTTAACCTACAAATGGGTGTCTTTTTCCACTTCAGAAGTTTTGCCTCCGAGTAGCTAGAGTCTTCTTCTTCACATGAAGAAAATGCCTTTGTACTTATCAATAATTTCAAACAATTCTGAGTTAGAAGCATCTGGAAAATATTGAGCAAAAACTTTCTCCCTGATGTCTTGCTCTTTTTCAATGGCAATGCGCCATTTGTTGTCCAAAGAATGATACAAAGATTTAGAAGTAACTGATTTAATTTTAGAAGGTGACCGATCATTAATACATAAATATTTAATAAGTTCTTGTTCAACATCCTCCTTTTCATTATCATTGAAATCATCAAAACATTCTTTTAAATCATCCAAAACTTTTCTTCTAATATTCTTTATGGTCCTTTGACAATGTGTCATAGGTTTGTAAGAGGAAATATCTATATTTACCGGTACAGAGATTGCTGGTACATTACCAATTGACTTCATCTTCTTGTTGATTGTCTTGTCTTCTTTATTTCTACCTCCACTTTAGTTCCTTCTGAATCCGGTGAGTTATTCCTAGTTTTCCTCTTTCTTTCGAATACCTTTTCCAGAATAGCCTCCGGTTTCTTTTTTGCTGGTGACCTTTTGGTCACTTTAGGATTGGCAATAGATGTAATCGATGTAGATGTCGATGGCACTGCTTTACCCTTTTTTTTCTTTGGTACCTCAATAGGTTTGATCCTCTCTAAGTATTGGTCCTCTTCTTCTTGGGATCTAGTGGTGAAGCAAGTAGGGTAGAGGAAACCCTATCAGTATATCATTTACCACTTCATACCCCATAGGCCCAACTACATCTTCTCTGGGTTCGACCGCTTCCATTATGCAGTGATCTATTTTGATGGTGAAACAGATGTCATCTTCATATTTCTTAACTAGATCACCATATATTCTCATTCTTTGGTTCATCTTTAGTTTGAACTCATCAAAATATATGTTCAAAGTCTCCGGATATGCAGTTCCCACTACTTGCAGACTCTCCTTTATTTGTCTAGAAATTGGTAGGTCAATTGACCATTGAATATCACCAACTCTAGAAAAATATCCTTGAACATAGAAAAATAAACTGACAAGTAGTTAACCAAACTTAAACCTCAGGGTTTTGTCCAATTTGATCGAATTCAGGTTATCTATGAGTTGTTTCTACATACAAGTACATAAGTCACATTCTGCATTTTCCTTTGTCATCTTGTAAGTAGCATGCACCGCAGCTGGAGGAACAGAATTCAATCTGCTAGCATAGAATATTCTATACCCAATTACCATGCATGCATATTTCACCAAATCACCTTTGATGGTGTTGACTGTCATTGCCCATTGGTCACTCACAGAGTCGGTGAGCTCTGTCAATTTGGTTTTAGTGATCTTTCAAAGAACTGGGACCTCCCCAACATTGCAGAAATCGGTCACGACATGAATTGCCTTTGGTGTAATATCATTGGTTGGCTCAAGGTACATCTTATCACCATGAACCCTACTAAGGATAATCCTAATGTGCTCTTCTATAAATTCTTTGAGAAAATACACTGCATTATGCAATTTATTCTTCTCTATTATGCTATATTCAGATTTAATCTTCTTATCATCTCCACAAAATAGACTCAGCTGGGAGTGAATCACTAGGGACCCTAGGTCTTCTAGTTGGCAATCAATATATCCTGAAACATCACCTTCGACAATGACTCCGGCGGGAATTTGAGATAGGGCATTATATTTCATCTTCCTTTTAAGAAGCTCGGGTGCATCCTCGGGTTCAATAGAACTAGAGGGGATTTTAGATGCAAAAGCCATATCTAGAAGATTCCAAATGACAAGAATGTTTCAACGAGAAATACTTTCACACTCCGAACTTAGGGTTTGTTGATGTCGAGCACAACACACTTATTTGGGAGCTTGTTTACCACTTTGACTTCCACACTGATAGCTTGAAATGGCTGCAAAATCTTCTGCAAGATTCCTTTCTGAATTCTTTCGAATGCTCTGGTTGCATTGCTCAAGCTTAGAAAAATTCTTCTCTAAAAATAGGTAAGTAAATATGATGACACAAGTCAATTTTAAACATGCTCCCACCTACCATAATAAATGCATCATCATTAGGGCTTAAACCCTAATTTTACCTTTTACCACTTCATTTCTTTTGTCGATTGATAGGTAAAAAATACCGATAAAGTTATTATACCGATATACTCCAGGGGTTCAAAAAATTTTACCGATATGTTCCCCCTAAGCTTTTTGAAGCTCAGTTTGTCGATTCAGGGATTTCCACACTAGGTGCATAAACTCATACATCTTGTGGCTTCTCTTCAGATTTCTTTTTCCAAGTTTTATCCATATCTGCCTAAATGGTTTCAATATCAATCTTCCCTTATAGGTTGATCGGTATGTCTCCCAATGGATTCTTTCTCAGTCTGCATGCTCTGGTAGTGTGTCCTGGTTTGTTGCAATGATAGCATACCATTCCAGGTGTTCTCCATGGTCTAGTGTTCACATTTCCATTCTTCCTTCTGCATGTTGTAGCAATGTAACTGCTACCACGATAGATAAAATAGGTTACTCTTTAACTGGTTGCTGCTTCATAACCATTTGACCGGTGGTCATAGGTTTTGTACTAGTTTGGGTTCTGGTTTTTAGGAAGTTTCAGGACAACTCTTTTAGCTCTTGGTGGATAACTTCCAGAGTTGTTCATAACCGACCTGCACTCAAAAGCTCTATGCCCAAACTTGTTGCATGCATAACAGTGACCATTAAATCTACCAAATCTAGCCACATTGTTTTGAAAGTAAGGAAAGTTATTGTAAGCCTTGCTCCTACATACATTGCCAGTATGTCCTTCTTTAAGATAGTTAAAACAAATAGGTTTAAACTTTTGCTTACCTTTACTCCTACTGTTGTTCTTATGTGTTGATTGCTTCTTTAGTGCATCACTCTTGGTTCCAGAGGTCTCACCTTCCTTGTATCTAGAGAAACCAAGTCCAGTGGTATCCTTTGATGGCTTTACCGATTCCAGCTTTTGCTCCAACTTAGCAGCACTCTGATTGAACTTAGCAAGTATCTCCTTTGTCTCAGCAAGTTCCTTGGAAAGGGCATCATTGGTCTCCATCAAGGTTTCATTCTGAGAAATCATTGCATTCAGTTCACCTTGTATTTCTTCTTTCTCTTCTTTACCCTCCTACAAATAGATGGTAATGGTATTGATTTCTTGTTTCAACTTAAAGATCTCATGCTCCTTGTCCTTTACCAAATATTCATCTTTTCTTCTATTTTCTAGCTCCTAACTCATCCTGATAGTTAGTCCTTCCAACTCCCTCCTTAGGTTAGTTTTGGATTCATTTAGTTTTTCCACTTCTCCGACTAGGGCCTTCATATCTGCTTCATTAGAAGAGTTATTTTCAGTAAACTCCATCAATTGCTCAACAAGTTCTCTTCTCTTGGCCAAAGAGGCTTTATACTTGACTTTGAGTTCATCATAGGCTCTCTCAGAATCAGTAAGATGATGAGTGAGTTCCCTCATGCTCTATTCCCCCATATCTCCTTCCAAGTGGTTAGACCTATAGAAAGGTTGTCTCTAATACCAATTGATGAATACTAAGAGGGGGGGTGAATTAGTATTCCCAAAAACTTAAACAAACTCTTAAGTATTTTAATTGCAGACTGATCTAGTAGATTAAACAATAAACTAATTAAAACATAAACATACAAAATAGAAAATAAAGCATTCACCCACAGAAGCACAATCACCATAACACAAGATGTTTTGACATGGAAACCCAAATGGGAAAAACCACGGTGATTAAAACTCACAAGTCAACTATCTGCAGAATAGTAACCAGACTAGTTAAGGTCAAACCGGTTAAGGCCTTACAACGTTCTTCACCAGAACATATCCTGTTAGGAATCCAAATCTTTATTAGGAGATAAGTCCTACTAAAGACTACCCTGTTAGAGGATTTCAGATCCACAACTGTGAACCACCTTGTTAGAGGATTTTCAATAGGCTTGGCTGGGCCTACCTAGTTAAGGGTTTTAGACTTGTCGAAGATATTAGTAATCAACAAGTGAATGATCTAGACAGTTGCACAGAATTCCTGATTAGATCCTTGGCAACTCCTTGTTAATGCATTCCAGCATTACTTTAGTCTTCTATATTTCACACTCTCTATCTTTGTTGTGTGAACCCTTTTCTCGCACAGACCTTATCTTCATTCATACACGACAACTACTTTAAAACCCCAGACATGATGTCCTCATATATAGGAACCTGATTTCATGTCGGTCCAATAAGATTAGACTACAATTTCCTAGGTACAATGCATCTAGACACATTTGGTAACAGGGCAGAGAAACATCGCCAAAGTGTCGATGGATGATAACTCATCACACATTACAATTATACCAATTATCGGTCGACAAGTGAAGACTAGAAAACTGGAACATAGTGTTCCGATCAAAATATTAACTGTCACTCGGGGTCTTCATTCCGCTTTGAGATCTTCATACCGTTTGGGGTCTTCGGTCATGCTTTGGCCAGTAAGCATCTTTTGTAAAAAACCAATAGTCTTCAACAAATAAAGACTATACATATTAATGACATACAGTACTAGTTGGAACAACTACTGGTTGAGAATAACTCATACATTAAATAAGTATGTGTCCATCAATGACAATCACAACTTAATATCATCAAAATACCAATAGGCTACAATCTTGGCTTATCAACTATCACTCAGCACTTGGGATTCTTTTCTACACTAATCCTACTCCTACAAAAAGAAAACAAAAATAGGAAATAAAAGAGACTTGAAGATAATAGATTAATTCTGAGAACTGGATACAAGCACCACTGCCAGTGCCTTCATCAGGGAAACAAAGTCAACTTTCAACATGTGACATTAAACCTGAATAGTCTAAATTATAACTAGTGAGTTCTCGATATTGATGCATTACACCAATACCCCCTATTACAGTTCTATTGCAGTCATGTTTACATATCCTACATGCACACAACAACATTTCATTATTCTGTAAAAAGTATTTTAATCTTTTCCTTGAAGAGAAGTAAAAAACAAGATAAACACCTGAGCTTGTAGGGACAAAACAAAATGTCCTTAATCATTCATTCCATAAAATAGTGTCATTACATGTTGAAAACAGCTACAATAAAACATTAAAAACCTATATGCATTATGGTTATAACTATTTGAAGTGGCAAAATTACTAAAAGCTAAAAAAAACTAACTCTAATCTGCTCTAAGTTCGGACTACACATGGAAGCCTTGCTTCCATAGTTTTTTTTATTACATTCAGAATCTCATCTCACTAGCCCCGAATTCCCTTTTATAAGACAAGGGAGCAAAAAAAAGCTATAGGTCAAGTGAGACACATGTCACAATTTTATTGCCTAAGACAAAAATATGCCCTAAGGCATTTCCCTTCATGTATTGCATGCAATCCATCTGGAGGCATTAAATGTAAGTGCTTGCAATGGTAGCCTCTCAAATTTGGAGTTACGAGCTCGAGTACAATCAGTAGTAGCTTTCTCATGCTTCACAAAAGTCTATCCTTTTGTTGACTAAGCAACATCATTAGGTACATCCTCTGCTACATTTTGATCGATCTCTTAACTTAGATTACTACATTTAGTAATCCTTACCTACCTAATGTCCTTACATCTTCTCAACTAGATACCTTTTGATCTGCTCGAGGTCATGAAATCTCATCGACAGAATATCCTCTAATCTCATGGAGCCACTCAACTGATCTTTTCTCCAATCCTTATTAAATGTAATTTCCCACTTGGCATCATCTTTGCAATCTAGTCCAATCTGGCCACAAATGACTACTTGCAATTTGTCGACACAACAATCTTCTATCGACAGTGTATTCCCCCTTCTATATGTGGAGTTTGACTCAATAAGTACGTGCTACGTCCTTAAAATCTTTCCATCTATCCTTTGGTCAACCTTCATCAACCTTCCCACTTAGACAATTTGATCATCGGGCTACATGCAAGCATGATCTACGGATCGACTAACACATATGTCCTACGCCCTCTCGACAACAACCCCCTAAGGGATGGCAAGATGCCTTGTTTTCCTTTGTGTTTTGTCTCCATGTGCAACCTTTCTTTTAGCCTTATTGCAACATGGGATAACGAGATGCCCCACATTTCATTCTTCTTATTGCCTCACACAACCATTTTCCTATCGCTTTGGTGCTTAAATTCTTGCCTCATGTTGCATTTTTATTTGTTTTGGACCCCATGTGGAGAAATGGGAACCTCTCCTCTTTGCACCTTGCCTTACCCTGCATGGTCCTCATCGTGCCTTTATTGTGGCTGTGGGGGGAAGGAAAGAGCCCGAGCCCTCTCTTTCTCTCTTATCCCACGTGACTCCTTTCTTCTCCCAAACCACCCTGTGGGATAATAGGAGATGACCCTTTACACACATCCTCTACTTATCCCATGTGACCCTTTGTTCATTCCTCTTTGTGCCTTGTGGTTTAGAGGTGGGAAAGACTTTCTTCTTTTCCTGCTATCCTGCACCCATATTTGTGTGTCCTAGCTGACCTCGCAAAATGGCAGGGTCCTCCACCTGCCTAGCACCTGTCTTGCCCTTTTGTTTATCCTATAGCATTGTTATCATCTCATTCAAAGACACACGAGATAAAAATGGAGAAAATAATCTTCCTTCCTCGCTACCCTGCAGGTCTCTCTGCTTTTGTCTTCTGCTCGCATGAGGGCCTCCTCTCTGCTATTAACCTATCATGTTATTGACACACCACTAGCATAACCCTCATGTTATGTGCCACTTGACACCTAGCATAGTATGATAATCTATGTGTTATGTTCTACCCTTGTAACATTTATACGACTAACACCACCTATGATTGCAAGTGACAAACATGGCGTGTTATTAACAACTACAGCCAAGTGTGACTAACACAATATGTTAGTCAAACAACAACCATAATTTTCCTAGATCAAAGCAGCTCACCCAATGCAATTCTAACTCAATGGCCTATGTCATCCTCATCCGGTTACCTATCCTAGTAACATATCCCATGCTTGCCCTCTATATCTTCATGTGTGATTAACATGATGTTCTTTTATTAGTTATCTACTAAATTTGTAATATAACACAACATGTTATCCTGCAAACGTGATTTTGAGTGTCAGAAATCAAAATTTTGAACCTGGGTCCTCAAAATTTGGCAAAATTTTTTAGGTCCCAACATAATTCATGAGACTTCAATGGACAACTCATGAAAGCTTTTGGAGATTTATCCCTTCTGCATTCTTATGTACCAAGATAGCAGACATACTATGTTCTAAAGAATAACTATACATTATAAAATCCTTTGTATAATTAGGACAAACTAAAACATGTGCATGTGCAATTGCCTCCTTGATTTCATTATTAGTAGCTTTACCTTCAACACTCCAATGATTCATGATTCAAATTTTGGAAATCTGCACAAATGCAGATCTCACCATTTTTCTTATGCACTAGAACAATATTTGCTATCCACATTGAATGGTGAATAGGAAAAATAATTTGTACATTGAGCATTTTTTGAATTTTAAACAAAATTGTATCTATATTTTTTGGATTATATTGCCATTGCTTTTGTCTAAATGGCACAACACTGACCTTAAGAGCTATCTCATGTTGCACTTCTTTTGGATGAAAGGACTTCAAATCATCATAGGAATAAGCTAAAACGTCAATATACTAACACAAAAGTTGAACAAACTTATCCTTTTCCTCTGGAATACAGTATTTACCGATGTTTACAAATTTTGGATCAGCTTCTATTACAAGATTATACTTTTAAACCTAAATGGTTGAGTCAAGACTTGACTATTGTCATTTGATAAAATGATCATGTTTATTAAATAATTTCTCCAATAAAACTAAACCCTTTGGAATATTATTTCCTTCCAATTGATTAAAGCCTTCACCAAATTTAGAATCTTTGTCGAACATTGATTTTGAAAAAGAAACATTACTACCTTCAAACTACAGATTGTTGAAGTCATCCCTGGTTTCAAGAAAATTGATTTGTTTATCGTCATTGAATATATGTCAATGATCCCAATTATTAGGAACACTTAGGCTACAAACCAACTCTATAGTATACTTATCTTGGTATAAATCTTTGTGAGGAATCAAGAGCGTGTTAGATGTTGCAACAGAATTAGCCCGATTGTTAAACTCTCTAGGAACCACTAAGATGTTGAATGCATCGAAAGATTCGATGCAATCCCACACCAAATTTTGGTAATGCTTGAGTTTATCATTTATGATCTAATATATTTTTCTTCCCTAACACACCACCAACTGAGCATCACCTTGTGCGTGAATATTCTTTATACCCCTTTTCTGTGCAAATTTTATTCCTAACAACGAGGATTCTTATTCAGCAGTGTTGTTAGTACTAGAAAATTGCAATTTGAAATACTAAGGGAAGATTTCTCCTTGAGGAGAAATAAAAACAATGCTAGCCCCAGATCCAATAGAAGAAAAGTTGCCATCAAACTCTAAGGTCAAAACATCATTAGAGTTATTTTCATTACTATTTGAAGAACTTTGGGCTTGTCCCTTTGTAAAATATTAAACTTGATCAACCAACACAAAAGATTCATTAGATTTTGAATTATAGCCACAGTTTCTATCATTGTTAGATGATGTAGATTATTCCTAAGCAACTATAAACCTTTCACTGTTCAAGGTGCTTGAAGAATCAGAACCTTTAGATGTCTCAGAAACTTTTGACCAATCCTGAGCAAATTTGGAGACCTTGTCAATATGCAGATAGTAATTTCCTATTCCAGCGGATTCAAAGAGAATTTGAGCATGAGGATCATCTAACTTCACAATTGTATATATGGTTTCCCTTTCAGAAAGAAGCTTATACATAACTCCTTTAACAGAAATCTTGGCCTAAGACATTTCCATATTGAGTTATCCACCCACATCTTTACAAAATTTACGTCCCAATAACATTCCATAAGATATTGGAGCATCCATAACCAAGACTATCATCTTGATCTTATTATCTAGAAAATATGCAAATGAAAATTGTGCATCCTTAATTTTCCCCACTAGAGGCACTTATTTATTTTCCATGGAATAACAATTACCAAAAATTTTGGTCAAAGTCAATATTATGACATTAGCCACCTTAGATGGCATCATGTTATCTAAGATGCAAAAATCTATAACACAATTACTTAGTTTGAAACCATTAATCAACAAAGAAAAATAGAAAGGCTCTATCTTTTCAAAGACAAATGAGGGAATGGTAACAAGGTTACTAGGTAGATTAGATTGGTTTTAGGGGTGATAGGAATACTTTAGGAAGAACTATAAATAGAAAAAGTGTCATTATTTTTAACAAACTTAACCAACTGGTCAAATTGATTTGGGTTGGCTTGAAAATACTCTACCTTAGACATCTAAATTTTTGTCCTTTTAGCATGATTAGTTATGTCAAAATATTTATAGGAACTAAACAAAGAGGGTACTAATGTTGAACCCAAGATAAGATTGAGGAGTGGGGGGGATGAATCAGTATAAACAAATAAATTAATACAACATATAAACAATTAACCAATAATACATATCAACACATGAACACCAAGATTTATACATGGAAAACCCAAACAGGGAAAAAACATGATGGGAGTCAACCCACAAGAATATATTCACTATGAATAAAAATGATTACAAATGAGAGCTCATTGCTTCGGACTTGACAACCAACGCTAACTACTCATGGGACAAGATACAAAGAGGACTTGCAAAACCTGAAGCTACCTGCACTCAAGGAAAGATACATAAAATAATATGAAAAAGAAGGATCTCCTGATCACGAAGTTGTCCTTCAACTCTACATCAACACACACAACTTTGATCTCATCTTCCAACACTTTGTCTCAATTCTTTGTCATAGTCTTGGCACAACTTGCATATCATTCGAACACAACTCTTCTTCTGCTCAAACTTCCTTTGATCTTCACTATTTACCACATCATCTAAACTCTCACACATTCCACACCCTTTGTACCACAACAACTCAAACACACATATGCCTTATATACAAGATGTATCATCAAAGCTTAAACCAAGTTGGCCTGAAACAAAATATATTGTCCAAACCAAAAATACACATGTTGATCCACTCCAGGAGAAAGAGAGGACCAAAACACATCTCCCAAATAATAATACACCAATCTACAATCACTAGAACCTAACCAAGAGCATATCCACACACTACGCATCAATATAAACAACCATGGATCAAAAAACGTAAGCTCCAATGCACATGACTCAATCCAGATCTCCACATTCTACGATGAGACCCATAGCACATCAACCATGCTTCCACAAATCATATCCAAACCTAAGGATAGGTTAAACATAGAATATCACAACCAACAACAAATAATACCACAACACCCAAAGAACACAAAGATATTTTTGGACCACATAAGCATCATAACCAAGATACCAAAACTATATCTAATAAAGATATCAATAAATGTTAACATCAACAATAGAATTCAGACCCAAGAACTTCCAAAACAACCAAACAAAACAATTGCACCAACAACACAACAAGACAACTCTGCACCATAGACATTCTGAACCATTCCGAAAAAACAAGTTTGACATCAATGACAACAACAACAGCAAATCAATGCATACTTACAACAATCTCCCCCTTTTTCATTGATGGAAACACTTGAATTATTTGATAAGCACTTGATAATACCTACACCTAAAACCAAAACTCAAGAAGAATAATACTACTCAATATCTCTCCAAAACTTCATCTTAAAACCTCTGCCAGAACTGTCAGCACAATCTCTCCCTTTTGCCACAACTAACTCAATTTCTCTGGACTAACAACTCAAACTCTCCTTGAACTAACAACTTAGTCTCTCCCCCTTTTCATCAAGGAAAAAGGTCTTAGCAACACTACACACACCAATGCATACCACTGTACACCATTGTTCCCCCTGAGAGCAACCAGAACATCAATCTGGGAAAAGAAATAGGCATGAAAGCTCCCCTTGGAAAGATGCATCCCCATAATGCACCTATCTAGAAGGAGGGGCAATGACCCCAAGCTTCTCCTGAAGAAACTCAAATGTATCCTCTACCAATTCCTTAGTGAAAATATTTGCAACCTGCTCCTTTGTAGAAATGTATTCCAACCAAACTTCCTTCTCAACAACTTTCTCCCTTAAGTAATGATATTTGATTGAAATATGCTTTGTTCTTGAATACATAACATGATTATTTGAAGTATTTATTGCACTTTTATTGTCACACAAAATAGGAATTGCTTCATCATATGATACCTTGATATCCTTAAGAGTTTGTCTCATCCACATCACCTGAGTACAACAAGATGTCACTGCAATATACTCTGCTTCAACAGTAGATAGGGAAACTAAGTCTTGTTTCTTACTGAACCAAGAAACCAATCTATCTCCTAAAAAGAAAGCACCACTACTAGTACTTTTCTGGTCGTCAATACCTCCAGACCAATCTGTATTAGTATAATATTTCAATATGTAATCTACACTTTTTTTGTACTAAAGTCCAAAATCTACAATACCTTTCAAATATCTAAAAAATCTTTTCACTGCTTTCTCATGTGTCACTTTTAGATTTGCCTAAAATCTAGCTACTAGGCAAATAGCTTGGATGATATATGGTCTAGACATAGTCAAATATAACAATCCACCAATCATCGACCTATACTTCTTCTATTCAACTTCTAGAGACTCATCATCTTTTCTCATTTTGCATCCAACGGTTAAAGGGGTAGTAACTCGTTTTCAATCATTGAAACAAAACTTCTTCACCATTTCCTTCACATAATTGCAGCTTTGAGAAATAAAAATTTCATCTTCTAATTGATTAACTTGCAACCCAACAAAGAAAGATAACTCACCAATCATTGACATCTCAAATTCATTTTGCATTTCCTTAGCAAATTCTCTGCACAAGCTATCATCTCCCCCGAATATAATGTCATCAACATAAACTATAACAATCAACAACTTATCTTCATCAATCTTCAAATAAAGATCATTGTCTACTATACCTTTCCTAAAATTAAGTTGAAGTAAATACCTATCCAACCTTTCATACTACACTCTAGGTGCCTATTTAAGTCCATAATAGGCTTTCTTTAGTTTCCATACCATATTCAGTTCTTCTGTCAATCTAAATCCATTTGGTTGCTCAATGCAAACTGCTTCTTCTAAATCTCCATTCAAAAATGTTGATTTAATATCCATATGATAAACTTTAAAGTTCTTGTAAGCAAAAAATGGAAGAAACATGTGAATAACTTCTATCCTTGCCACTAGAGAAAAAGTTTCTTCAAATTCTATACCTTCTACTTGAAAATATCCTTTTCATACTAGTCTTGCTTTCTTTCTTGTCACTTTTCCTTTCTTATTAACCTAATTTCTTAATACCCACTTAGTTCCAATTACATTCTTGTCCACCAATCTAGGTACCAGCTCCCAAGTCTTGTTCTTCTAAATATTATTTTAGTTCTTCTTCCATTTCTTTTATGCAACTTTCATCCTTTCTTTCTTCCTCATAAATCTTCGGTTTTGTCATAGATAGAAAATAGTAATTAGCTTGATCTTGAGCTTAAGAAATCTTCTTTCTTGTTTGAAAAACTTTTGATTTATCTCCAATTATCTGATTCTCTGAATGATGTTTCTAAACATACTTAGCGGGAACTTTCTCTAAATTATCCTCCTCTTCTTCTTCTCCATTTGTTTTCTTCTCTTTACTTTCTTTTGGATCACTTGTCTCCTTTGGAATTTAAGGTACAATCTCAATCTTTTGCACTAGCAAATACTTGTTCTCCTCACTATCCTTGATATAATACACATTTCCACCTGTTCTAACTCCTTTTGAAACTCTTTTACCAGTCTTCTCTTTTCTGATCACACATCTGTTACTACTAAACAAAATTGTGTACCCTTTCTACACATCTGACTAACACTTAACAAACTATGTCCTAATCCTTCAACATAATAAACATCAACAATATTATACTTACCATCAATAGAAACACTTCCAATACCTTGAATAGTTGCACCATATTCTCCAACAAACTTCATAGAACCTCCATTGTATTTCTTGAGATTAATAAATATGTCTTTATCACCGGTCATATGATTTGAACATCCGGAGTCTATAATCTATGTATTTGTATCTACCTTAGCATACAATGCATTCTTAACAGATTTCTCTTCTTTTGATTTCTCTGAAGCATTGTCCTTATCCTCAATTGCTAAAAATAAGGATTCTTCATTTGAGTCACCATCGACTTCTTCTTGAAATGTATGTTCTTCAATAGAGCATAAGCCTTTCTTCTCCTTTCTGTTGAAATTGTGTCTTCTAAACTTGTTCTTCTTCTCATCATCATCCAATCTCTTATAATATTCTCTATAAGTGCAATTAGAAGAATAATGTCCAATTCTCCCATAAGAAAAAAAATTTAGATAACTTACCTTAATATTTCTTGGCGCCTCGCTACAATCTTCTCACAAAATTTGTTTTAGCTTCATCTATGTCTCCACTACATTCCAAATTATCAAATCTTGAAACATTGAACACTACTTCTCTCTTTTCTCTTCCTCCATTTTTAAAATTTGATAGGATACTAAGGTACCAATAAGCTGATCAATAGTATATTTGCTCAAGTCATTTCTCTCCTATATAAAACATCTTTGTGACTTATAGGATTTAGGCAAAGTCAACAAGATCATATTCACAACATCGCATTCCTCCAAATTTCCTTCAGCAACTCTAATGCAATCAGCAAGATAATTCACTCTATGAATATAGTTCTCAACTCCTTCATCTTCAATAATCCTCAGGTACTCATATTTTTTCTTCAAATTCATCAGCCTAGCCTACTTTGCCTTTGGATCTCCTTCATATGCTAAACACAACTTTTTCCACATAGCTTTTGCTTCTTTCAAACCTTTTACTCTTCCAAACAATGAATCACTTATACAGCCAAAAATTATAGCTCTTCCTTTGACTTTATCTCATCTACAGTCTTAGCACCACCTTATGGCTTTGGATATCCAATTTGAATGACCTCCTTAATTCCATTTTGCAATGTCTCCAAATGCGACTCCATTCTCTCCTTCTAGTACAAAAAAAATTGTACCATCAATGATAGGAACTTTGTAATTCATGTCTTGCGCCATACCAGATTCACCTCAAGCGATTAAGATTACCCAAGGCAAGACTGAGAGATGGGGTGAATCCACCTAAATAAATAAATTATTGCAACATATAAACAATTAACCATCAATACATATCAACACATGAACACCAAGATTTATACATGGAAAACCCAAATAGGGAAAAAACATGGTGGGAGTCAACCCACAAGAATATATCCACTATGAATAAAAATGATTACAAATAAGAGCTCACTGCTCTAGACTTGTACACCAAGGCTAACTATTCATGGGATAAGATACAAAGAGGACTTGCAAAACCTAAAGCTAATTGAACTCAAGGTAGGATACATAAAATAATATGAAAAGAAGTATCTCTAGATCATGAAGTTATCTTTGAACTCTACACAAAGTGACCAACATCAACACACACAAATTTGATCTCAACTACCAACACTCTATCTCAATTCTTTGTCACAATATCAACACAGCTTGCATATCAATCAAATACAACTCTTCTTCTATTCAAACCTCCTTTGATCTTCACTCTTTACCACATCATATACACTCTCACACATTCCACACCCTTCATACTACAACAACTCAAACACACATATGCCTTATATATAAGATAGATCATCAAATCTTACGCCAAGTCAGCCTAAATCAAAATATTCTGAACCAAAAACACACACACTAATCCACTCCAGGAGAAATAGAGGACCAAAACACATCTCCCAAGGAATAATGCATCGATCTGCAATCACCAAAACCTAACCAACAACATATCCACACACTACATATCAATGTAAACAACCATTAATAAAAAAAATGTAAGTTCCAATGCACATAACTCAAATCAAGATCTCCACACGCTACGGTGAGACCCATAACACATCAACCATGCTTCCACAAATCATATCCAGACCTAAGGATAGGTCAAACATATAATACCACAACTAGCAATGAACAATGCCACAACACCCAGAGAATACAAAGATGTTTTTGGACCACAAAACCATAATAACCAAGATACCAAAGCTATATCCAATAAAGATATCAATAACTCTTAACCTCAGCAATAGATTTCAGACCCAAGTACTTTTAGAACAAACAAACACAACAACTATAGCAACAAGATAACTCTGCACCATAGACATTACGAACCATTCTGGAACAACAAGTTTGACATCAATGACAGCTAAAACAACACATCAATGCATACTTCCAACAACTAAAACATCAGTTTGTTGTTTGGGATTTGGAGCACTTGGTATAGGTACATTAGAAGGAACCAAAAGAGGATCAGGAGTACTTACTGTAAAGGGGAAAATTGATTTAGGGTTTCCACCCTAAGAAGGATGAAAACCACTAAATATTTTCACTTAGGACCTTTACATTTAAAAGAAGGTTAGAATCCACTAGATTCAGTCACAAATCAAATAAGGACTAAATACTAAATGGATTGGATTGATTTGGAGTTTCCTCTTTTGTAATTTGAAATGTTGAAATAGGTAAAGTGCTAAAAAATGAAGGTAAAACTAAGAAAATGGTGAGCTATAGATGCAGGATTTTGATGTGCACCTGGATCTGAGAAGTATAAGTCAAGTCGAATTTGACCCTTGAAAAAGCTCCTAAAAAGTTGGGACCATGATGCAGCACCATGGTCCTTCAAACTTTTCGCACGTCGAAAGAGTTGATTTGTCTCTATGAATGAAGTTTATTCAAAAGAGTACAGCTTTGTACCTATTTCCTGCACACAAAAAGAAGGTAAAATAGGTTAGGAATAGGGGTTTTCCTAAGTTAAACATAGGTTTGGAATCAACCTTGAATGAAATATTGAAAATACTTGAAATAAAATGATGGAAAGGTGTACCTTAAATCTGCAATGCATGATAATGATTCTTTGCTTCTTGAATGTAATCACATATGTTGTATGAAATAACATGAACATGACAAAACCCTAACACACACATTCTTGCAAATGAATGATGTAATGTTGCTGCATAATGGATAGATGAAGAATATGTAGCCTTGAAGACCTCTAAAAATGCTTGATGATGAACAATTCAATACTTGAATACTTGATTGCTTGAATGTAGTTCTCCCTCTTATCCCTTGTATCCGGTGTATGCCCAAATGAGAGGGGAAGACCACCTTATATAATTTCTTATTGTAAAACATATTAATTTTTCTACATAGGCCGACATGGGGAGGGGATTCCCATCCAAATTTTGGATAGGGCCAAGGGTTTAAAATGGGCCCCAATTAGGGAGGACCATGGCATGGCACCATGGTCCTGGTGAGGACCAAGGTGCCATGTCGTGGTCCTACCCCATAATTTGGCTAGAGTTAATGGTCCAACAAGATGAAAATGTGAAAATAAGGTATTATTTCATGGTGGGGGAATAAATAGGTCTCGATCAAGCATGGAGATGCAAGTGCTAAGGTGAGGGCTGCAAATACGATCAAAATTGCAAAGGGTGCAATTTTAGGATGCTACATTTAGCCCCCACTTTAGTGGGAGTATCATCTTACACAAATACTCACAATAAAGTAGATGAAAGAGAGATGAAGGAGAGAAGGAATGGGAAGAAATATTAAAAGGAGTATGAGCTATCACTAGTTTTAAGGAACCAAGTCCCCAATCTTAGGATCTTAATTCACTCAAACATATGCAAGGGCACATAACACAAGGGCTTAGTACTAAAAACAAGACCTCAAGTCAACTAGCCGAAGAGACCTCAATATCAAAATGTCTCAAAAACTAATATCATTCTTGAAAAATAATGCCATCTCATGAACACAAGTGATCACATAAAAGAGAAAAGCAAGCATCATCCATGAACTATCAATAGGAAAGCTATGAGTTCATGAGAGGAAGAAGAGAGAAAGCATGAATACATGCTAGATATGTTTATCCAGGTGATCCATGAGAAGAATAATGAGAGAGAGAAAGGGAAAATAGATGCCTTGCCCCTAGATGTTTGCATCTAGGTGATCCATATTGGGGAGGAGAGTAGGAATAGTCTATCCCTATTCTACTAGTTCCACTCATCCTCATGCGTGTGTGCAAGTGATGTTTGGTTTCAAGTGTATAGCACCTCATATAAGAGTTTGTTTCCTTTGGTTTTGAGTGTGATTCAACCTATTTAAGACATGTAATTTAAATGCAAATGCCAAGTGGCAACTGTGTGTGCAAATATGTGTGCTAATTCCAAGGGGTGAATGTGCAATTTTGGGAACATATTGTTTAAGATTTTTTCTCTGGTTTTGAGAATGTGTAACCCCGATTGAAACATATACATGTCTAGTTTCGATGATATCCTGTGTAAGAGTTTTGTTCTCTTTTTGATGATGTGTACCCCCGTCTAAGACATATATCAAATGTTGCATCTGGTTTCAGATGTGAAGCATCTCATGTAAGAGTTTTTCTCTAGTTTCGAGAATGAACACCCCATTTAAGACATGCAAAAAAGATATGCAAAAATATGGTACAATATGGTACAAAGGGAGAAATATGGGTGTCTCCCCCTTCAACATAGCCCTATGTTAATGTCTTAAGGAATCTAGAAATAATGATACCAATCTTCAACAGCAAGGAGATATCCTTTATGCAACAATGTCATAAATCCAAGCTAGAGAGGGAATACTCTTCAAGCAAGGGTAAGATAGTTGAAAAAGAGATATCTTGCAATAAGTGTAAAGGAGAATCTTTGGAGGAGAAAAGATCTTTGCTAAAAATACATCTACCTCCAAGAGGATTTTCTTGAACAAATATTGCATCTTCTACCAAAAAGAAGGGGAACAAGAATGCATACCTTCCCCCTATTGCTAGGTGAAAGAGATTCTTGATGAAGGATGGCACACTTTTGAACCAATGTGAGGGGGGTAATTTTATGATGGCATACATCACCAAGTTAAAATGAGGTTGTATCTAAGGACATACACCTCCTACATAAGAGATAATCATTGAGTAAACAACAACTTCTCACAAGGAATGACACCAAATCATGAAACAAACACAACTCAACAAAGGAAAAGTAGATCCTTAGAGAGAGAGAGAGAGAGAGAGAGATCATTTCCCCCCAAGTGTAAGGACAATGAGAATAATTACACAACTTTTAGAGAGAGATTATTCATAAAAGGCATACTATTACAAACAAAGAATAGGTTCTAATAAGGGACACACATGTACTCTAATGAAGGATAACTCTATGCAAGAAAGGACATCATGTTATGAAAAATGCAACACAGAGATAATCTTGAAAGAGAAAGAGTGAGAAGGAAGAATGTCATCCTTGCCTCTCAAGCAAGAACAAGGAGAAGAATTACTCATCTTCTAAAGAGAGGTTATTCATAAGAAATGTGTCGCTTCAAAAGAATAGGTCCTAACCAAGGAACAATCATGTGCTCACAAGAAGGATAATTATATGCAAGAAAGGACATCAAGTTATGAATAATGCAATCCATAAAGAAAATAATGATGAAACCCTAGAAAGATGAAATATAATATTCTTGCTCCCCAAGCATAGGGACAAGAATAAATATACTATTATGTTTCTCACTAAATATGAATGTACCTGAAATTGTACCACCATGAATGACAATGAGCCCCCAATAGGTAGACTAACAATGTCACATAGTGAGGAGCAACATAATAGGATCTTGAATATGTTTTATTAAGTAAAATCATGTTTTAAGGGACCCAAAACCCGCTTACATATCGAAAAGAAAAGCAATAGAGAAACTAGAGAAGACAGAACAAAGAGAGAAAGGTTGCAAAAGAATAGCACAAAAGACAGAAGCCAAAGTAAAGAACAACAAAAGGCCAACGAGAGATTGGCACACCTAAAAAAAAATTAAATTTCAAGTGAAAATATTTATATTCTCTTCTGCATCCCTTACCAGCATCATCATCACATTTGCTACCTCTTTCAGGTCTTTATTTTCCTACACCTGTTGATTGCCTTTGGTCTTCAGCTCCGACTCTCTTGCATTTTGCCTAGTTTTGCATCTGGAGGAGAGTTGAGAAGAACTAGAAGTTGGCTCATCATCAATAATCATAGTGTCTTTATTCTTCTTATCCTTCTCTAGGCAAGCAACCAATGCACTCATGTTTTGAGAAGACACTTTCAACACAGCCAAACTATGTTCCATGAATTTCCTCATAGCACTCTTAGTTTTTTGAATCTGATTATTTATCAGATCATTATCATAATCACCCTTTTCTTTGAGAGTCCTCGCCACATCCTCCAGGTGCTTCAAATCTCCCTTTATAATCTCACTTTCTAGCCAGTCCAAAATTTCTTTTTCATCCTTTGTTGCACTATTTTCCTCTTCATTTTCCTCTTTACCTTTAATGTTGATATCCTTAACCAAATTATCAATTTTGAAATCCATCTCTCTCTGTTTTTCCTGAATACTAGTAATGTTATCAACCACCCACTTTTGGAAATTGAACATTTCCAGAGCGTTATTTCTAGCAGCATTTAGAATGGAATTCGTATTCTCCATATCCTGGGCAGAATCCTCAAACCTAGGGTTGCCCTCCTCCATATTATGTTGAACATCATCCCTATTGTCTAAATCATAGGGATTCTCCTTCACCTCTGACTCTTCAACATCCTCTTCTCTCTGCTCATTAACCTTGTCTCCTTCCTCACCCTCAACCTCCTTCTTCTGCTCATTCTTTGTCACTTCTTCCACCTCCTTCTCCTGCTCCTACTCAGAAACAGCCTTCTCTTCAGTGTCTTCTTCATCTTTTTCACTAACCCTTGATTTCTTTTTAGGAGGAAGATTAGAAGAATCCTCATCAGAGTCAGAACTGTCATAATCCTCAGAAATATGGGCATTCTCCACAAAGGGATCATCCTTATTACCCTTACCTTTACCCTTAAGATGCTCATATATTAACAAAATAAGACCTTGGTGAGAAATAGGGTAGGAATTAGGTTTCTTAGCATGGTCAGCCAAACTATCATTAAGGGAGGAGGCCAAGTAGAAGGGCAGAGATATCTTAGAGCCATGGTGAAAGTGGTTAAGGATAACAAAGTGGTAATTGTATACTTTCAAAAACCTACCATCAACCGTAAGATACTCCATTAACACTTTCAACATTTTCTGCCAAAATGATTTTACCTGGTTAGGGAGATAATAGGAAGTATTATCCTTTTTGGCAAGTTGAACCCTTTCTTCTTCATATTTGGGGAAATTCTTGATGGCTTCCACCGAGAACTTGTGATCTTTGTAAAACTTCATGCCATCCTTCTGCCAACCGATCACCTCAGCCACCAAATCTTCATCCACTTTCTAGGTCTAACCAAACAGAGTAACTCTATTATTTTTCCAGCCCTTGGCAAAACCATGGGAAATGTACTTCTTGCTCCCATGCAATTTCTCCATATAATCAGTGAAGCCATATCTATGCAATCTTCTCCAAATTTTCCTTTCACCCTTCCAACTATCACAGCTTGTGGGCTCATTACGATTGAGATTTCCTCCCATAATGTGATAGTTGTTCAAGTCAAAACCCTCAAAGGAGCGCAAAATGACCAAATGCTGAAGAACAGAGACACTAGATTCGAAAACCAAGGTAATTTTCTTGTTTTTCAAGTAGCCTTTTAAAACATGCAAATTAACCTAGTACTTAAAATGATAAGGCCCTTCACACCTATACTCATTAGCACGATGCCTAAGATAGGTCCTCATCTGACAATTTGCCTCACTCCAAATCTATCATTGAAGTCGGAACCCAGAAAGGTAATAATGAAATTAATATGTACCATGGATTCTATCATAAAATAATTGCTCTCGGACTCTGTTCTTACATGATAACTCTCCAATATAATTAGCATCTTCTGCTAAAATGACCCCCTCATTGGCTAACAAATCAGCTACCCTATTACCTTCCCTAAAGGTATGGGTAATAATCACACTATCATAGGCGTCTAACAATTTCTTAGCATTATCAATGATATTTTGGATATTCCAAGAAGGGGAGCTAATACCTTAAATAGCATGAATTATATTAAGGGAATCCCCCTCCAGCCAAATTCTTTTAAAATTGAATCTCTGAACAAACTAAAGACTTTTTAACATTGCCAAAGCTTCTACCACATGGTTGTTTTAAATTCCAAAGGGAGAGGCAATCACAGCAACACAAAATCCATAAGAGTTTCTAGTAACCCCTCCCCCTCCAGCATTCCCTAGATTTCCTTTAGCTTCTCCATAAAAGTTCACCTTAACCCAATCATGAGGAGTGAACCTCCACACCACATTATCTCTTCTACTCTTCATATCAAACTTCTAGACCTTGTTTATCAAATTCCATTCAGTTAGAATGCTTTTCTCATCATCAGTCATATCAGTATAACTACACTACTTGTTACTTTTGTGAATGGTATTGATGTTTTCTTTAATAGCCCTACAAATCTTTTCAAAAACCACCTGAGAAGAACACTTAGTCTCCCTAAAAATTCTATTGTTTCTCTCCTTCCAAATATGCCAATAGGTCATAGGAAGAACAAAGGACCAGAGGGTCTTAATCATGGGAAGCTTGGTAGGGAAAATCCAATGCCAAAGGACTTCCTTAAAACTATTCTGCATAACCCAATCAACTTTCCATTGCATCCACACTTTACCCCAGATTTCCCAGGTAAAAGAATAGTGAATGAACAAATGATCCACAGACTCAACCTCTTTCTGACATAACTCACACCTATTAGGAATCATAAATCCTCTTCGAACCAGGTTATCAATAGTAAGAATCTTGTTGTGAATTGCAAGCCAAAAAAACATATTAACTTTAGGAATGAGGAATCTATTCCAAACTATAGGCCATATAGGGTTGTAGGCCTAAGTAGCAATTTTTTTGTAAGCAAAGGCAACAGTAAAATTACCCCTAGGATTACTCTTCCATAAGAAGAAATCATCTAAATCTTTGCTAATAGAAAAGGACAGCAAATCATGTTGGAGCAAGAAAATCTAGCATAAACCACATCAATTCTAACCCATTTATTCTCCTCCCAATAATTACAGACCATAGAACCAAACCTCCTTTTATAGTCTTCAATGAAATGGCTGCAATCCTGATTAAAAAGAGGCTCATCTTTGATCCAGACATCCTCCCAAAATCTGATTTTGTTACCTTTGCCAAGGACCCATCCAGCTCCAGCTTTAGCAACTTTAATAGATTTTATCATACTATTCCATATAAAAGATCCATCAGGGATATCTTTAGAATAGAGAAGGGAATGAATAGGTTGATTATGGATGTATTTGTCAAACCACACCCTACTCCAATCTCTCTTAATACCATATGCCCTCCAAATCTATTTGGCTAACAAAGCTTTGTTGAAAGGTTTAAGAGATTTACTACCTAACCCCCCCATTGCTTTTAGGACCATAGACTTTATCCCAAGCAACCAAAGAAATCCTTTTCTTATCTTCCACACCAAACCAAAGAAATCTTTTCTGAATTCTTTCTAAAGCTTCTGCAAATTTGACTGGTATACTAAATAAACTAAGAGCATAAACAAGCAAATCCTTAATAGTTGCTTCAAGAAGCTAAAGCTTACCATCCTACGATAACATAGAGCCTTTCCAACCAGCCAATTTTTTGTTGAACTTATCAATCAAATAATTCCAAAAAAGTTTGGAGGATCCAAACCAAGAGGGAGATCCAAATAAGTAGAGGGGGCCAGCTCAATCTTACAACCAATTATGTTAGCAATCCTTTGTTGCCTCAACAAGGGGGTGTTGATGAAGTAAATAGCATATTTCTCCCAATTAACCTGTGGCTAGTAGCAAGGGAATAAGATATGAGAGAACCTTGTAGAAGCTTCGCTAATAGAAGAGTATCCCAACAAAATAGTATCATCAACAAACTGTTGATGAGTGTAGAAGAAATTAGCAGAAGAGGGTTGAAACCATTTGATGGTCCTATTCTCTTTCAAATTTTGAATCAATCTGCTCAAACATTCCACCAAAATAGTGAAAAGAATAGGCGAGATAGGATCTCTTTGCTTGAGACCCCTTGAAGATTTAAAAAATCTGGAAGGAGATCCATTAATAAGAATAGAAAAATTTGGTGTAGATATCAACTCTCTGGTGATTTTGATAACCCTCTCATCAAATCCAAAGGCCTCCATGATCCTAAAAAGAACCTGTCATTCAACCCTATCATAGGCTTTTGCCAAATCCATCTTTATGAGAAATCCCTCTTTGTTTGCGGCATTAAGAGAATGGATATTCTCATGCACAAGAATTATAGAATCCAAAATCTACCTACCTGGGACAAATCCTTTTTGCTCCTTAGAGATAACAAGGGGAAGAACAACCAACAATCTAAAAGTTAGGACTTTTGAAATTATCTTGTAAAAAGAATTACATAGACTTATTGGCCTAAACTTACCCATAGAATCAGCTCCAGCCACCTTAGGAATTAGAGCAATGAATGTAGAGTTGATTTCTTTAAGAATTCTTTTGGATACAAAGAATTCTTTGATAGCATTGGCCATATCAACCCCAACAATGTGCCAATATTCCTGAAAGAAAAACATGGGGAAACCATCTGGGCCTAGTGCCTTATCCCCTTGAAAGGAGAAAACAACTCTTTTAATTTCATCAACTGAGGGGATGGTAGATAATATATTATTCTGATTACGTCCAATAATCTTAGGAATGTTATCAACCATATCTTGTTGCTTTACAATGTCAATTTCCTTGCTACCTATCAGGAGGTTAGAGAAGAACCTTACAGCTTCATCACCTATATCATCATCTTTGACAAGAATTTTGTCATCAACAATTAATCTGGAAATTTTGCTTGTTGCTTTATGCTTCATTGATGTCATATGAAAGAATTTAGTATTTCTGTCACCAACTTCTAACCAAATAGTCATGGATCTCTACCTCCAGTAAATTTCTTCTCTTGAAATAATACTGTGTAATTTGGCTAGAGCCTCATCTCTTCTTTAGCCTTGGGGAAATTCTTATAACCATATTCCTGAATAGAATTTTGAATCTATTCTAATTCCTCCTTAAGCTTCCTCTTGGATTCAAAAATATCTCCAAAAACCTTTATTCCAAACCTTAATGTTGTCTTTGATATTTCTTAACTTTTTAGCAAATTTGAACATGGAAGAACCATCCATAGTTATATTCCCATTTGGCAATGGAAGCTTCCGAAGAAGGCTGTGAAATCCATATTTTTTCAAACCGAAATGGAAAGTAGTGTCTTCCCTTAATAGAATCAGCAACAAAAGAAATGGGATAATGGTCCAATCCTATTCTATTAATAATAGACAGAGAACATCTATACTTAAGGACCCAATCAGGAGTGATAAGGGATCTATCAGATCTTACCTGAATAAGATCTCCTCCATCCCTTCGATTAGACCAAGTGTAGGAGGCTCTAGAAAGGTCAACATCAATGAGGGCATTGGCATTGATGAAGTCCATGAGATTAGTCCTGCTATCCAGTTGAGCTTGGGTTCCTCCAAAATTGTCAATCTCATGCAGAGGGGTGTTGAAATCTCCCATCAAAAGCCAACTGTCCTAAGAGAAAATCCCTCTTTTCTGCTAGACTTTGTCCCAAAACTTACTCCTAGCAGCTTTAGAGTTAGGAGCATAAATGTTGGTGACCACCCATTCTTGTCCTTCAGCAATGCATTTCACTCTCATAGAAATGATGTTACCATCTTCATCAATTAGATCTCCATCAATAGTTTTCTTATTCCAAAATAGGGAAACCCCACCAGGCACTCCATTAGAACTACTACCACAAACACCCCCCTGTTTAAAGAATTTAAAATTTTCAACTTTTTCCTTACTCATTTTAGTTTCCTGAACCAGGATAATGTCTGGCTTATGATCTCTAACAAAATTCTTGAGCACATCCTGTTTATGGAGGCCATTTAGGCCTCATATGTTCCAAGAGATTACCTTCATTTGGAAACATGGGAGCAGGATTCCTGAATGGTTTGTTGCCTTCCATCAGCTATATTTTGTTTTCTCTCCTAGTCCCTGTGCTACTTCATAGTTTTACGTCCCTATGGGGATTTGGAAAGACCAATATCCGCCTTAGACCTGATTCTAGTTTTAACCCCATTAGAACAACCTGTTTTCTTGTTTTTCTTTTTTCCCACTCTTATTAACTCTTCATCTTCTTCATCTTTATATGCAGACTTCTTACTATTCCAAGGTTCTTTTCTCTGAGAAGAGGTGGGCGAATCAGTTCCAAAGTTCTGGAATAGAGAGTTAAGGTTAACCTAGGGCAATCTGAACTGGGTCTTTTTTTCAATGATAACATCTAGACCTTCAAAGTCCTTTGAACACAATTTATTACTTTCCTGTTCTGTATCTTTTGGAGACTCATATTGTGATTCATTTATGTTGCCAATCTCATCGTCTTCAAGAATTTCTTCTATAATTACATTTTCTTCTTCTTGAATCTATAAATCTTCAAATCCATTGATTGTTTTCACTTCAAATACATTATCTTCATCCTTTTTTATTTCCTTCTAAGGAGTATCCTTGGAAGAACTAGCTTCCCTTTCATCCCTTGTTATATCTTTTGAGTTACTAGCAAGTTGAATTCCTCCTTCCAATCTACCCTCCTCATTTTTATTCATCTTCTCTTTCCAGATCTATTTGACATGATTATTGTGCTTCTAAGCATTCTTTGGGTTACTAGGACAAGCCTTTTCCCAATGTCCAACTTTCTTACAAGAGAAGCACACAAAAGGGAGGGATTCAAACTCTATAACTTGTTCCCACTTACCTAGCTTGGAATTTATTTCGATGGAGCTAGGAAGGTCCATGTTCTATGAGATATTAGCGCATATCCTCACATACACCAATCTCTTTCTTGTTGTTGTCATAGAGTCTTTAGCCATAAGCTCCCCAAAGGATTTAGCAATGCCTAAGAACACATCCTCCAACCAAAATTCAAGCGACAAACCAGGCAACCGCACCCAGACCGAAATAGATTCAAAAAAGGAATCATTGAGCTCCATTTTTTGAGACCATTTTCTTAAGGATAAAGAAGACTTCCCAAGCATCCGGGGTCCTCCACTTAGAGCCATTTCCAAATCTTCACCACAGGAGAAGGAAAAGACAAAAAAACCCCTTGACAGGGCTGAGACATCAACCTGTCCTTTCACCCTCCATTTTCTCTTCACAAAAGACCTAAAAACTTCAATATTAGGTCTGGGTCCAACAAATTTCCCCACCAAAGAAAATTCCATTAGAGAAATACTGTGATCTATGACCACATTTGGTACTACAATAGCTAATTTGCCTACCTTTCTATCAAAAATATCTTCCACAAAGGGAAAAGGTAGATTTACCAATAGGCTTGTTTGCAAATAAACTGTTCCATGGTTTGAACACCTTAACTTCAGCCGTCTTTTCCAACTCAGCGTTCAAGTTCTCGAGACCCAACTTTGAAGAATCTTCAGTATTTTTAAAGTCAAGAGGAGGGTCCCAATGCTATGGGTCCCCATCCTTTTGACCATCCTCATCATCCACCATAGATCCCAAAGATACAAGTTGTCCTTGAGCTGCAAAGGCAATAGAACCATAGGAACCAGCCATGTTGTTCCCTCCATTCATAGAATTCATTGATATATAGGATCTTGACAGTTATTTAAAATGATCATGAGAAATATGCCATCCATTGTCAAATCTTATTTTTATGACACCTAAATCAATATAATGTTGTATTTTTTTTCAAATCTTGACACTCATTAGTAGAATGGTCATGAATTTGATGATACTTGCAAAAAGAAGAATTTTCAAGATGTTGTCTACGTTTCCTTCTTCTTTTAGGCCAAAGAAGAGAGATTAAATTGGCATGGAGAAGATCGGACAACACATTTTCTTGTTGTATCAAAAAATTGGAATGAGAAAGCATGGATTCACTAGACAATGGAGGAGGAGATGTTGAAAAAGGAAAAGGTTGGAAACCTAGCCTTTCACTAGAAAAGTATGATTTCTCATGACTTTCATGACTTTGTTGCACACATCCTAAAACATGTCCATTGTATTTATGTGTAGGATCAAGAGAGGGTTTACTCTTAGGTGGAAATGGATTGAAGTTTAAAGGGGCCCAATCAATTTCTAAACATGTGTTAGGATAATAATTTTGAGTATCAAATTCAGGCATCTTAGATTTTCTACAAAAAGGTGTGAAATCTAAGGACCCCCAATCATCCTCCAAGAGTTCTTCTTTAGGAACTTCTTTAGTGGGAGTTGGTGTACTTGTCTGAATTGGAGAGAGGATTATAGGAAATAGCAAAGAATATTGTGCTTCAATTCATATGTTTTTTGTCAGTTTCCAAAGCATACACTTCATTATTATATGTGTAAGGCACCACATGATAATCATGAACAATTTTTGGTTTCTCAGCAATATGAATTTCATTGATTTGATTTTTGTTAGGATCTTCATTTTTGGGAGAGAAACAATTAAAAAAATTATAATGATGGGAAATAGGATCATCCTCTTTCTCTAAGGTATCTTTGTGATTAAGACAAACACTAGGAAAGGGACTATCATATGTAATTAATGCTTCATCTCTAGGGGAAGGTTATTGAAATGAATAGAAGGTGAAGTGTTGTCAAAATAATTCTCACTCATTTCAACTTCTTTTACCAAAATATCATTCTCTTTCACCAAAGTACCTTTATGAGGAACATATTAAGATAATAATCCACGCCATCCTCCAATGGTTCATCCCAAATAGGGAGATCATTGAGAGAAGTGTTAAAAATATCTTCTTGTATCTTATGTCCTCTTTAGGGAGAGAAACTTTGGGAGAGGAATCATTAATAGACTCATAAAGGGGGTTTTCATATATCTTAAATCCTTTCAACTTAATAACCTCCTCTTGTAAAAAGAAATTTGACATTTTCCCAAATTAAGAAAATGAAGCTTGCAATGAAAGAAGTGAATGCAATGAACTAGATTTGAAAAATACAATTGAAGAATTATGCAATCCACAAGTTAACTTTAGAATTATAAATTAGGGTTTTTGTAAATTCAACCACTAAATTTATGTAATTCAAATGAGATCTAGGAGGGAAATTTTGAATTTTGAATTTTGAAATTTGAAAATTGAAATTGGAACTTGCAAAATAATTGAATAATGCAAGATTTTAGAAAAATGATTATTCGATTAAATAAGCAAATAACAATTTAAAATTAAAAATTAGGGCTTTGTGAAAATAACCTCTTAATTTTAAAATTTAAAATTATCCCAAGAAAAATTAATTTAAAATTAGGGCCTTGTAAAAAGAACCTCTTAATTTTAAAATTAAATTTAAAATGTAGTGTTGAAATTTGGGAATTGAAAGAATCAATTTAAATCTAAAAATTAGGGCTCTCCTAATTAACCACAATTAAAAAAATTGAAATTTGATCCAAGATTGCAATTTTTAATTGGAATTGAAATTAAAAACCAAATTTGAAGTGTGAAATTTAAAATTTAAACAACCCACAAGCTCAATTTTTGAAATTTTCTTGAAAATTGAAGATGTAGATGAAAATTTGAATTGTAAAATTGAAATGTACTCAGATCTGAAATAATTTATCCAAATCAAATAAATCACAAGCTCAATTTTGAAATAAAAATTTAGGGTTTTAGTGAAATTACCCTCAAAAAATTTAAAATTTGCAAGGAAATCAGACTTGTAAATGAAAATTTAATTTTTTAATTGCATACACTCAAATCTGAGAACAAAATTCATAATTAATGTTGTAAGGCATCAGTTTCACCAAAATGTAAAGGGGAAAATTTGATTTAGTAATTTGCAACATAGAAGGGAGAAACCACTGAATCAATTTTCACTTTGAACCTTTACATTCAAAAGAGGGTTAGAATCAACTAGATTCAACCACAAATCAAATAAGGACTAAATACTAAATGGATTGAATTGGTTTTGATTTCCTCTTTTATAAATTAAAATGCTAAAATAGGTGAAGTGCTGAAAATGAAGGTAAAACTAAGAAAACAGTGAGCTACTAATGCGGGATTTTCACATGCACCTGGATCTAATCAGTATAAGCCGAGTCAGATCTGACCCTAAAATAAGCTTCTAAAAGTTAGGACCATGACGTAGCACCACAGTCCTTTGAACTTTCTGCATGCCGAAAAGGGTTGATTCGTCTCTGTGAATGAAGTTTATTCTGAAGAGTACAACTCTGTACATGTTTCTTGCACACAGAAAGAAGGTGAAATAGGTTGGGAATAGGGGTTTGCCTAAGTCAAACCCTAGTTTGCAATCAACATTGAATGAAATATTATAAATAATTGAAATAAAATGATGGAAGGTATACCTCAGATCTGCAATGAATGATAATGATGCTTTGCTTCTTGAATGTAATCACCTATGTTGTATGAAATGGAATGAACATGACAAAACCATAACACACACACATGCTTGAAAATGAATGATGTAATATTGCTCCACAATGGATAGATGACTAATATGTAGCCTTGAAGACCTCTATAAATGCTTGATGATAACCACTTCAATGCTTGAATACTTGATTACTTGAATGTAGTTTTCCCTCTTTTCCCTTGTATCTTCCTTGTGCCCACATGAGAGGGGAAGACCTCCTTATATACACAGGGAGGGGATTCCCATCCAAATTTTGGATAGGGCCAAGGGTTTAAAATGGGCCCCAATTAGAGGGGACCATGGCATCATGCCATGGCCCTAGTCAGGACCAAGGTGTCATGCCCTGATCCTACCCATAATTGGGCCATGGTTAAGGGTCCAGCAAGATGGAAATGTGAAAATAAAGCATTATTACATAGTGGGGGCATAAATAGGTCTTGATCAAGCATGGAGATGCAAGCGCTAAGGTAAGGGCCCCAAATGTGGTAAAAATTGCAAAGTGTACAATTTTAGGATGCTACACTTGTTTATTTATTGTATTATCTTTTGGAAGAACTGGCAATTGAGTCCTTTTTGCAATAGAAATAGGGGACTGAGCATCCATTTCAAGAACTCAATGAACTTGAGTCACCTGGTTAGAGGTTTTACAATAAGCATGTTAAAGCTACCCGACAAAGGGATTTTCCTTCTATTGAAATGGTTAGAGGACAACAGGTAAAACTCTTATTTGATAACAGCACTATATGCTAAGGCAAATCCTTTTCAGTTCCTCTACTCTGCAATCACACTCTGCAGTTTTCACTCACTGGTCTGGCAAGTATCTCATCACTTGGATACATACACAACTTTTGTCAACAACAACAATATCAAAACTCATCGACCTTATAGACAAGAATTAGGTCGGTAACACAAACCCTAAACCCTAAGCATCTTAGGTTTACAATTAAAAGTGGTCCAATCCTGACCATCCAAACACATTACATAGAATGAAACAATCTCAAATAGATCACAAGTCATTCTACATCGTCCATTCTTCACCACACATAGAAATCAGTAACCCATCACGCTTTCTTCTCATACTGCTAAGAAGAATGTTCATTCCCGAGGTAGACATTTAATGCAGCCAATATTCACATGCAAGATCCTCAAGGAAATCCTTCATATGCACAAAAATGATGCAGCATCTCGATCACATCCTTATTTCTTAGCTAACTCATCATAGAATATCATCGATTGCATCGCATAAGGTAGATTGTCAAACTGGAAACCCTAAAGCTGAGACTACCAACCGGTAGTCACACTTACTGAATCCCTGACACCAATTCACTACATCTCTTCATACCGGTTGACCAACTTGATCAGCAATAACAACTTCCAATATTCATACTAGTTGACCTGTACTTATTGACATCAATGACAACATATATTATTATCATATTATCATACCGATTCATCATATGCCAACAATCTCCTCCTTTGGCATTGATGGAAATACTTAGTGTAGCATTGCAATTTTAAACATCATAGACCAGTGCATCTAAAATATATATTCATCAGATATCTTCTCCCCTATCATATATCTTCTCCCCCCTTGACAGCAAATGCCAAAGTGGAGGCACAAGCTTCCATACTCCACTTATGTTGCTTCCCCTATGGAGTAGCATCCTTCAACACATCAATCCTGAAAGATTTTTCACTGTAATACCTGACTAATGTGGAGCACACATCTTTAGTTTACTTCATGAAGGGGTAAAACCCCTAATTCACCTCTCAAATAGGTAAATGTAGTCTTCAGTAAGGGCTTAGTGAATATGTCTGATGGCTTCTCCTTACTGGAAACATGTTGTAATACAACCTCTCTATTTTGAACCTTCTCTCTCAAGAAATGATACTTGAGCTCGATGTGTTTAGTTCTAGCATGCAATATCGGATTCTTGGAAATATTGATTACATTAGTATTGTCACAAAATATACTCACTGGTTTAGATATAGGTACTTTGAAACCATCCAATACATATTTCATCTAAATTGCCTGAGTGCAATTCATAAATGCTATCACATACTCTGCTTCAATTGTAGACTGAGAAGTACAGCTTTGCTTCTTACTTGTCCAGGAGACTAGTCTTCCACCAAGAAAGAATGCTCCACCAGTTGTGCTCTTCCGATCATCCACATTACTAGCCCAATATGCATCAGTAAACACTTTGAGATTAAAATCACCATTGTATGGATACCACAATCCATAGTCAACAGTCCCTTTCAAGTATCTAAGAATCCTCTTTACCGCTACCAAGTGGGATTCTCTTGGACTCTTTTGAAAATGATCTACTATGTCCACTACATGAGCAATATCTGGTCTGATGTGCACCACATAGTGTAGCTTACTGATCATTGACCAGTACTCCTTCTTATTTACCAACGCTGAATCATCTTCCTTAGTCAATTTACAGCTGGTCACCATCGGTGTACCAACCAGTTTTCTCTCCTCAATGCCAAAGGTCTTCAATACCTCTTTGATATATTTGGACTGGATAATAAAGATACCCTCTTTCATTTGCTGAATTTGTAAACAAATGAAGAACTTTATCTCTCCAGTCAGAGACATCTCAAACTCTTTCTTCATTTCATCTGCAAAAGCATGACTCATTTCATCATCTCCTCCAAAGATTATGTCATCTACAAATACTTCACAGATCAGAACCAAATCACCTTCAGATTTCAGGTATATGTTATTGTCCTCACTTGTTCTCTAAAATCCTATTTTCATAAGATGAGAGTGTAACCATTCATACCATGCACTCGGTGCTTGTTTCAATCCATACAGGGCCATGTGTAATCTACACACCATGTTACTATCTTCTGATAAGGCAAACCCATCGGGTTGCTCAATATACACTTCCTCTTCTAAGATTCCATTCAAGAATGTAGAATTCACATCCATCTAGTATACCTTAAATCTCTTGAATGTTGCAAATGCAAGTAGCATTCAGACACCTTCCAATCTAGCCACAGGAGGAAAGGTTTCTCCATAGCCTTCTCCCTCTTCCTGAGCATATCGCTTGCATACAAGTCTTGTCTTGTTCCTCACAGTTGTGCCTTCTTGATTTAGCTTATTCCTGAAGACCCATTTGGTACCTATGGCATTCTTGTGTTCTATTCTGGGTACCAAGGACCATGTTGCATTCTTTTCTATCTGGTCTAGCTCCTCTTCCATTGCCTTAATCTAGTCTTCATCTGTAAGTGCTTCTCTGGAAGTCTTGGGCTCCAATTCAGAAATCATGCAAGATTTTTCTTTCACCTTTCTTCTTGTGAGTATCCCTACATCTTTATCTCCAATGATCTGCTTTGGATCATGATGTAGTTTCACATATTTAGGAATGACTCTAGCTAGTTCTGCTCGCTTCTCCTCTTCTTCTTCACTTCTTCTTCTTCACCTACTGCAGCTTCTACTGGTATAGGAACACTGAGTTCTTTACTTGTTTTTTCTTAACCGGTTCCCAGAAGGCTATACCCAGTTCATCTTCCACTTTATCACTGCAGGTTTCCTCAGGCTCCTCAGGGGATTCATCAACCCTGACATTGATACTCTCAATAATTTTCTAAGTCCTATTATTGTAGCATTTGAGAGCTTTGTTCTTAGTGGAATATCCTAGAAATATTCCTTCATCACATTTAGCATCAAACTTGCTCAGATGCTCACCTCTCTTGATGTAACACTTACTGCCAAATACTTTAAAATAACTCATAGTGGGAGTCTTCCTGGTCCAATACTCATAAGGGGTTTTATTTTTACATTTCTTGATGAGTACTCGGTTCATAGTATAGACTGCAGTGCTCACCGCTTCTCTCCAAAAAGTGTGAGCAACCTTTCCTTGGATCAGCATTGTTCTAGCCGCTTCAACTACAGTCTTGTTATTCCTTTCTGCTATGCCATTCTGTTGTGGTTTCCTTGGGGTAGAAAACTACCTCTTGATACTACTATCTTCACATTACTTGTTGAATTCATCATAAATGAATTCAACTCCTTGATCAGTTCTTAGGTATTTTATCTTTTGACCACTTTCCTTCTCTACTAATTCTCTAAAGGCTTTGAACTTTCCAAATGCCTCAGACTTGTCTTTCAAGAATGTGACCCACATCATGCTTGAGCAGTCATCAGCAAGAATCATGAAATACCTATCTCCCTGAATACTTCTAGTTTTCATAGGACCACACAAATCGGTATGCACAAGATCAAGTAAGTTTTCTGCTGAAAAAGACTTACCTTTGAAAGTTGAGGAAGACATCTTCCCAAGTTGACATTCTCTGCATAAAGCATTCTCTAGTTTTTTCAGCAAAGGAAATCCTCTTACTGCCTTGATCTTACTAGCCTTTACAATATTATCAAAGTTCATATGACAAATTCTCCTATGCCATATCCAACTGTCATCAAACTTTGTCATGAGACACCGACTAATCTTGGCATTCAACTGAAATAAGTTACCTCTCGTCTGCTTATCGGTGGCAATAAGTTAACCACTCTTTCCAATTATACTGCAGACTCCACCTTTGAACTCCAAAAACCTTTGAACTCCAGAATGAGTCCTTTATTATTTAGTTGAGAAACACTTAATAGGTTATGCTTAAGACCTTCTACCCAGTAGATGTCATCTGCACTGCTCTTTCCATTCAATGAGATGGATCCTTTTCCTTTTACCAAGCATGGTGCATCGTTGCCAAATCTAACAACACCTTCACCATATACTTCTAGAGACAGTGTAATGCCCCACTAGGAACCCCGAAGGAAAACCCACAACAAGGGTGAAACAATTTTTTTTTTTTAAGTATAAACATCATAAGTGCATTTACACAACATGCACGATAACACAAGTGGAAGATTGACACCAGAATTCCTTAAGGGTTACCAACGAAGAATTAACTTCCACAAAACCATAAATTCCACATATGCATCATAACTCAATGATCACAAGAAGCCATAAGCAAATAAAGATTCATCATAGAAAGATTGAAAGGATACAACATAATCTCCACTTCTATAAGCATTTACTATCGTCATCAAGGAACTGATAAAAAAAACATCTAAACATAGGATTACATTGCTCTTCCAATACATAGCTTCTCAATAAACATAAAGGATAGATCTCATCCAATTAAAAGGTTACATAAGATCAATATTACAATGATACAATGACCACATAGGTCTACAAATACCAATAATCTCCAAAACATGAGATGAAGCATGATTCACCAACCACATGAACACCTGTGAATCCAATCCTCGCATGAAGGCACAAATTCGATCATCCGATGGGAAGTGGCACTACCACCCAACCATGTAATTCCCAAATGAATTCACCCCGCCATGCTAGAAGATAGCTAAGGACCCTCAAACAAGCATAAACATGACATGGTCGATAAAACAATACAACTCCATGACAGCACAATAAGACTCCACAAGAATCCAGGTGACTCAACTTCACAAACACAAGTGAACTGACATCACAAAACACAAGTGAACCAAATGAGAGAGTGTCATCGCATAGCTTAAGATGGTTACCCTGGTAGGCCCTCATAGGTCCCAGCTCTCTATCCTGGTAACATCTCTCGAGACCTCCAACTCCAACTAAGTCTCATGCGGACCCTACCAGCCTTTAGTGAAGACAAGGTGGTTGGTTTGCCATTCCAGGACTTCTCAAAACATTATGAGCCCTGTACTAGCACTCACCTATGCACGAGGTACAATTATCTTTATTAATGTTATGATACTACCCACCTAATCATTTCATTAGATTACCAGTTATTATCTGACTTTCGTTGGGTCGTAATGCCTACCACTTTAGGTGCAACCCCCAAGTGAAAGACACTCTCTCAAAGGACACTACACAAGCATGGTCACTCCCTGAGGACCCTATGGCAAAGCAGATAGCCATAACACCACTATCAAAAAAACAAGTGGTCAAACAAGGACATACTGACTCTTGACTAACCATAAGGCAAAGACACTACATGGTTAAGACAACGGAGCCAACATATATCACTTGGTCAAAGGTACCAATTACACCACCATAGGATGACTGAACCATGGACCAAAATATCACAATACACACTTGCAAGGATAGCAAAATACATCAAATCTGCACTCGGACAATCTTTTGAAAATATCAGCATCATAAACACTTGCAACATCATTGATTGAAAATTAAATAAACACTCCTTTCCAACAGTCACATCTAATCAATTTCCAAATCAATAATCCAAATCTACCCATTTGAATCTCTAATTCATGCCTTAATTTTCATTGATAAATTCATTAACCACATAATAAAATTCACAAGAAAATCACATTACATCACGCAATACCACTTAACAGGAACAATTAATTTACCTCTTCGAACAAGAACAGGTAATTTACCTCTTCAAATAGGAATAGGTAATTTACCTCTTCAAACAGGAACAGGTAATTTACCTCTTCAAATAGGAATAGGTAATTTTACCTCTTCAAACAGGAATAGGTAATTTACCTCTTCAAATAGGAACATGTAATTTACCTCTTCAAATAGGAACAGGTAATTTACCTCTTCAAACAGGAACAGGTAATTTACCTCTTCAAACAGGAACAGGTAATTTTACCTCTTCAAACAGGAACAGGTAATTTACCTCTTCAAACAGGAATAGGTAATTTACCTCTTCAAACAGGAACAAGTAATTTACCTCTTCAAACAGGAACAGGTAATTTTCCTCTTCAAACAGGAATAGGTAGTTTACCTCTTCAAACTGGAACAGGTAATTTACCTCTTCAAATAGGAACGGGTAATTTACCTCTTCAAACAGGAATGGGTAATTTACCTCTTCAAATAGGTAATTTACCTCTTCGAATAGGTAACACTTACCTCTTCGAACAGGTAATTTACCTCTTCAAACAGGAACAGGTTATTTTACCTCTTCAAACAGGAACAAGTAATTTACCTCTTCAAATAGGAACAGGTAATTTACCTCTTCAAACAAGAATAGGTAACACTTACCTCTTCGAATAGGTAATTTACCTCTTCGAACCGGTAACACTTACCTCTTCGAATAGGTAATTTACCTCTTCAAACCGGTGACACTTACCTCTTTGAATAGGTAATTTACCTCTTTGAACAGGTAATACTACATTTCCAGAATTATTTCACAGGCTCGCACATACAGTGCCAATTTCCAAAATTTCAAGGAAGAGTTTACCAGCAAGGTAAATGGTGAAATAAACATACTAGAAATAATGACTAACCAAATCATGACAAAATAGAAACAAGGATTCACCCACCAAGTCCAATCTAAAATTCTTTCTTCTCAAAGAAGAGGTAAATCAATAAATTGATTTCCAAGAACAAAACACACAGCAGATAGAGAAATGAACCATTTCTTTCCTGAATGCAACCATATGATATAGATTTCACAAAACTAGCAGTAGTAAACACTAATTCTTTCATTTCAATTATTCCACAAACATCTACAGGAAGATTGAATAAATTTCCATGCATAGGAAGCAAACTGAAAATTACAAAACAAATTCAAAACAAGAAGGGAACCTCCAACCTTGAAGCAATTAGCAAGCAAAATGAATGAAGCAAATCCAGTCTTGCAACCAAGACGAATTTCCAGCTCCTCTAGGAAGTTTTTCCAAAATTTTCTCTCCAAAAATCCTCTTCTTCTACTGCTGTGAATTTTTTTTTTTTATAGAATGGATGCCCAAAAATATCTTTTAACCCAAGCTTCTAGGTTAAAGTTTTTCATCTAATCAAATTTAAATATTTTAAAACTAAAAGGCAATCAGATTTATTTCTTTTCCAAAAAAAAATAATAATTCTTTCCAACAATTAAATGAAAAAGAAAAAGTCAAAAGGAAAGCTTTTATTAATTTCTTTTTCCAAAATACTTTCTTCCAACATAAGCATTTTACCTTTTTAAAAGGCTAGGCAATTTATTTATTTCACAAAAATATCAATGCAACTTTACACAATAAATTAAGCCATTTTAACCATTTAATCTAGCAATCATTAATTTAAATAAACAATAATCACAAAGCATATTAATTAAATAATTACACCAACATAAGATAGCATCATCCATTTAAATTAAATAACCATTTAAATAACGAAAACATGCAAAACCAAGACAGATCAAATGACGACTCTCAAATGACCAAACCAAGGCACCATGACATGCATAATAGCTAGATGGGGAAACACAACTGACTGACAACACTCACATGAGCGTAACTACAGTCAAACTAGGGTACAACAACTATCTCCTCCACTCCCATCGGATATATAAGGCATGCTCAGACCTGCGAAACCAGGTGGAGTCAATACCCCGTACCTTCCCAATACTAGTACCTGCAATGTCCTGCACCAAAGAACCACACGTGCATATAGACCAATATATATATACAGACACGGTAAACACACCGATGAAGGAGAATCATGACGTTCCCTGTCTCACCAGAGTGAGTGAAGGAAAATCATCCCCTCGCATCCCAATACACTTACAAACACACAACATATAAATGACGCATCGCAATAGAAGGGAAAAGTGTCAATCCATGATAATGATCCATAAAATAACATTAATCATAAGCACTAAAATACTGCATAAAATCATACACCATAAATCCAGATAAAGCATGAAATAACATCACATAATATCTAAATCAAAATACAATAATGTTCCACAGAACAGTCACTGAAGTAACTCAAAACATACAAAAGAGGCTGATCGAGGAGGGGTACTACAGACAAAAACTTTCCTCGATCACCAATCATGTGGTGAGAACAACCACTATCAATAATCCACCCATTAGAGTTGTCAATGCAAGAGACAAGTGATTTCTTGTGAGACACTTCTTTCTTTATAGCTACAAATACTATGTCCTCATTCTCTTCATCCTCAAATTCTTCATCAGTAACACCTTCATCCACTGCAACAAGACAATTTCTTCTATTTCCTCCTTTATACTTTCTAAACCTCTCCAGTTTATCCTTATTGTCATTGTTAGGACAGTTAACAGCTATATGTTCTATCTTATTGCAAGAAAAACATTTTAAAGGAAGCTTACCTCTATATTTTCCAGTGCCTTTTGGAAGTCTCTTGGTAAGAAGAGCTTCAAACTCCATCAGAATCTCTTCATCATCCATATCTCTGCATTGCTTGGATTCATAACTGATACTTACTTCTTTTCCTTTTCTGGTTGGTACAACAGATGCTTCGAAGACTAACTTAGTCTTCTGAACACTGCCATCATAGTTATTCGACTCATATGCAGTCAATTTTACAATGATAGAGTCTAAGTATACCTTGGTTTTGTCAATAGACCTTAGCTCTTGAATAGAAGAAACTCTGATTGCATAGACCGGTAACAAAGATCTCAAAACTTTACTGACAATGGTGGCATCTTCAATTGTTCCACCAATGCTCTTGATATCTCCAACCACAGTCTTGATCCTTATGCCATATTGCTGAATGGTTTCACCTTCAACCATCCTCATGTATTCCAATTTTCCTCTAAGGCTTTCTTCCTTAGCTTGCTTGACATGCTCATCACCACCATAAATAGTTTCCTATATGTCTCATACATCTTTAGGAGTGTCCTTATCTTGTCCATCAATGAACTCAATATCGGACAAACTGCTAATAAAGGCTTCCATAACTTGCCCATTTTCTTGAATCTCTCTTTTTTTATCATCGATCAAAGTGCCAGTGGGGATTACATAGATATTCTAAACATAGCTCCAGTGTTGAGTACCCAAAATCTTGATATAGATCTTCATTCTTTCCTTCCATATTTTGAAGTTATCTCTATTGAACTTAGGACCTTCCCTCTTCATCATTAAGCTAGGATCTTTTACCTCAAGCGGTTAAGCTTATATCATTGAGGACTTGGAGTTGCTCTGATACCAATTGATGAATAATGATGAACAACAAATACCCTAACTGGTACTAAGAGGGGGGGGGTGAATCAGTACATACAAAAACTTCTCTGCAACTTATCAAGTTAAAACAATGCTAACCAGTTGTCTTCATTACTGAACTTAACCATGGCAATACCGGTTAAACACAGTAAGACTTCAGACAACATAAATCAGTAAAACTGAACACTTCAAATACATTCAATACTTGATAACTACTTCACCCATAAACATATGCATGTTGTATATCAGCAATACCATAACCATTAGCTTTGCATGCATAATCACTTAAACAAAGAATGCTTAATCATCACATGAAAAATGCACAACTCATGACACACAGATTTTTCACGTGGAAGCCCAAATGTGAAAAACCATGGTGGGGATGAATACCCACAAGCTTGTTTTGAACTCTTTTTAAGCTCACTTTGTTAGGAGCCTAGCCCAGTTAAAGACTTTACAATAAGGTTCTGCTAGGAACTGATCCTGTTAAAGATCACCCGGTTCAGGGATGGCTATATACCCTGTTAAAGTTTGAAACCATGTTAAAGGTTACCTTGCTAGAGGATTTAAAGAACTCAATGAACTTGAGTCACATAGTTAGAGGTTTTACAATAAGACTGTTAAAGCTACCAAGCAAAGGGATTTTCCTTCTGTTGAAATGGTTAGAAAACAACAAGTAAAAATCTGATCTGATAACAGCACTATATGCTAAGGGAGATCCTTTTCAGTTCCTCTACTCTACAATAACACTTTGCAGTTTTCACTCACTGGTCTAAAAAGTATCTCATCACTCGGATACATACACAATTTTTTCCAACAACAACAATATCAAAACTCATCGACCTTATAGACAAGAATTAGGTTGGTAACACAAACCCTAAACCCTAAGCATCTCAGGTTTACAATTACAAGCTTTCCAATCCTGGCCGTCCAAACACATTTCATAGAATGAAACAATCTCAAATAGAACACAAGTCATTTTGCATCGTCCATTCTTCACTACACATAGAAATTAGTAACCCATCACGCTTTCTTCTCATACCACTAAGAAGAATGTTCATTCCTAAGGTAGACATTTAATGCAATCAATCTTCACATGCAAGATCCTCAAGGAAATCCTTCACGTGCACAAAACTGACGTGGCATCTCGATCTCATCCTTATTTCTTATCTAACTCATCACAGAATATCATCGGGTGCATCACACAAGCTAGATTGCCAAACCGGAAACCCTAAAGCTGAGACTACCAGCAGGTAGTCACACTTAGTGAAACCCTGACACAGGTTCACTACATCTCTTCATACTGGTTGACCAACTTGATCAACAATAACAACTTTTTCCAATCTTCATACCGGTTGACCTATACTTATTAACATCAATAACAACATATATTATTATCATATTATCATATCGGTTCATCATATGCCAACACTTTAGAATGATCTAGTTTACTTTGAGAATCAGTAAGCATTGCAAAGGATTTTCTGTGAACTTCCTCATATTCTACATGCTCCTCATAATGCATGTACCAAATAGTTGAGTTGCCAACTACATCTTCTTCTCCTTGATAAAGTATAGCAATATCTTCAGCATGAAACTTAGAAGGAGTTTCACTTTGCTCAATTTCAAAATATCCTACTGCCAAATTTTGTGGAGGGGCCTCAAGAGCAAGTATCTCTGATGGAGGAGGTAACATGGCTTGATTCTTTGCAACATAGTTGGTAGCAATATTTGGATATGTCCACCTTGGAATATCCTTGTATGGTGTGAAGAACGTACCTTGAGAAATTTTCTTTTTCAAAGCAAGTAACTTATTAGCCAACATTTGTACATTGGATTTGAGGTACCTGATGAAGATGGTTCTAAAAGTGAATTTGAACCTTTGGATTTGTTAGGATCCTTTCTAATTTTTCTATCAAGAATGAGGTCATCTTCTACTTCAACTACTATAGTTTGTGCATGTGCTAAGTCTCTTGTGGGCACTCTTCTTAACAAGAAACTCACCTTTGGAAACTGAGCATTAACAAAGAAACACTTGAGATTTTCTAGAGTTGGTTGAGCAGTAGTCAAGATATGATTTTTCAGCTTGTTAAACTTGGAAATGAAATCTTACATGGGCTCTTGCAGTTCTTTCCTCATCTAAGTGATTTGAGCCAAAAGGGCATGTGCATCCTCCACTGGCTTAAATCTTTCTTCAAACTATGTCTTAAAAGTATCCCAACTAGTGATAGTTTGTGGTGCCAAATGGTAGAATCAGTCTGCAGCATCACCTTGTAATGTTTCAACAAAGAGTCTTACTAGAACATCTTCATGTTCCACATCGAGAATATCACATGCAATAAAAAATGCAATAATGTGTTCATTTGGATGTTGCTTTCCATCACCATAAAACTTCAAAATATTCTTCTATGAACCTTGTAGAAGTGGATGTAAGGGTGGAGTCAAGTTGAGAGGGCCAAATATTTTCCCCCAAGGACTTTGGACATCTTGACCACCTGGAGTGGCCATGATTACTAGTTGGAAGGGTGGAATGATAAACCTTTGAACTTGAGGTAAGACTAAAGACCTAATAATACTAAAATCTTCACTAGGTAAAGGAGACCTTGGTGTAATAGGTGGAAAACTTCTAGTACGTTGGAGAGGAGATCGAGACCTAGCAGGAAGAAAATCAAAGTTACGCTTTTGCAAAAGTTCAAATGTAGGATCAATAATGCCTTTATTTATCCTTCCTCATATATAACTCCTTTCTATTAGAACAATATAAATTAGCAATAAAAAGAACCAAAGGCAAGGACAAGATATACTTCAACGAAAGCATTGAGCACTTGATTGTGTGCTCGTGTCCCCAAAGGAATCACCAAAAACTTTTGGGTGAAAATTTTTTTTGATTTCAATGCTTAGAGCACATGGACTATAAATTTGGACAAAAATTGTAGGGGTTATCCCATGTTTGCACCATAGCTGAAAATGGGGATAACATGTTCAAAATTCATCAAGGGTTTTTCTTCTACAAGCATTTATGGTTCTCAGTCAAAAGAGGTGAAGGCATGGACAAATCATCTCTCTCTTTTCATATTGGTGGAAATGAAAACAAGGACTTGAGTAAAAAAATAATTGGTTTATCATTAAAGTGTTGTAAATGTTGAATAGATAAGGTTTATCAAGAATAGATCCAATTTCAAAATCATAAATGATGATCTGCATAATTATGAAGACTTTTTCATTGTCCTCTCTGCTCAAACATGACAAGTAAATTTGAAGCTAAATATGTTAAACTTAAAAAGAGCTTATATCTCTTATTTTTCATTATTTTCTTTCTTAAGCAGTTTCAAGATTGCAACCTGAAAAATACTAAATACCCTTATGATATGAGGGAGTTATCCCTCTCAAATGAAGAGGAAGGTCACAATTCTACAACAATCTCTCCAACCATTTTAAATAATTTTTGTTGCTCATAGGGCTAATAGACTCATTTTCAAGAAGTGTTCGCAATGAAAATTTTGTTTACTAACAAGATGTAGCCCAACCCCCACTTTATTTCATTTAATATCTTAATGTTGCATTGGAGTCTAATAGTAATAATAAATAATAATATTATGTTAGGAATAGGCTTTAATTATGGTTATAGTTCAGATAGGATTAGAGTTATAGTTCAATTATGGTAAAGGTTTAGGTTCACGTAGAGCTAGCGTTGAGGTTAAGTTAGGGTTAGGATTCAATTAAGGGGAATATTTGAGTTAGTGTAAGGGTTATTTCTAAGCTAGGGTTTGGGTTTAATTAGGTTTCTAATTAGAAATGTGGTTTCTACAAGAAATAGTGTTTCTATTAGAATTAGGATTATGAATATGAATAATATCAAGGTTCAAAAAGTTTTAGGGTTAGGTTTATAGTTAGGATTTAATTAGGTTAGGTTTAAATTTACTGTTCAATTTGGGTTAGTGTTATGATTCAATTATGTTTATGATTTGATTAGGTTTTGAGTTCAATTACAATATTAGAGTTCAACTAGGGTTTGAGTTAAGGTTAAGATTATGATTTGAATTTAATTAGGATTAAAATTCAATTAGGGTTTCATTCAAGGATGGACTTGAGTTATAGTTAGAATAGATTATAATTATAAGAAAAATATTCAAGTTAGGGTTAAGTTATAATTAGGTTTCATATAGGGCGAGGGTTCAATAAACCTTAAGGTTACTATTAAAATGGGTTGAACTATCAAAATATAATCCTATTAATAACCATAGTTATTTATCTAACCCTTACCCTAAACCTAATTATATCTCTAACCCTTACATAATTCTAACCTTAACCCTAACCCTCACCCTAACCCTAACCATAAATATAAACCTATTACTAATCCTAACTCCATCTCTAACATTGAACCTGACCTTACCCTAACCCTAACCCTAACCATAAATATAAACCTTTTACTAATCCTAACGACATCTCTAACATTTAACCTAGCCTTATTGTCAACCCTAACCCTATTTGTAATTGTAACCATAACATTGAATCTAATTCTACCTCTAATACTTACCCTTTTTTTTAATCTTAACCCTAGCCCTAATTTTATCTCTAACACTAACATGTACCTAATATTAACACCAACCATATCACTAACCATAGTCTATATTCCATCTTTAGTCATACTCAAAATATTAACTATAACCCAATTGATAACCCCAATTCTATCTCTATTGTTAATCATAACCATAATTCTATCTCTAACTCTATCCTAAGAAAAAAATCTTTGTAACAAAAAACCCATTTAAGAAAAAATTGGCATGCATTTTCCAATTAAAAAGCTCAAGTAGTGGCATGTAGTGGTATTTATGATGATGAATACTAAGAGGGGGGGGTGAATTAGTATACCCAAAAACCTTATCAAACACTTAAGCAATTTTACTGTAGACTGGTATAGCCCTTTAAACAACAAACTGGTTAATATGCAAACAAGCCAAATAGCAAATAAAGCATTCACCCACAATAACACAATCAACATAACACAAGATATTTTGACGTAGAAACCCAAATGGGAAAAACCACGATGAGTAAAACTCACAAGTCTACTATATGCAGAATAGCAACCAGACTGGTTAAGGTCAGACCGATTAAGGCCTTACAATGTTCTTCACAAGAATAGATCCTATTAGGAATCTTGATCTCTGTTAGGAGATAAGTTCTGTTAAAGACTACCCTGTTAAAGGATTTCAGATCCACAACTGTGAACCACATTGTTAGAGGATTTAGAATAGGCTTAACTGAGCCTACCCGGTTAAGGGTTTCTAACTTGTCAAAGAGATTAATAATCAACAAGTAAGTGATCTATAACTTAGCACAAAATGCTTAGTTAGATCCTTGATTGCTCTCTGTTAATGCATTGCAGCATTACTTCAGTCTTCTATCCTTCGCACGTTCAATCTCTGTCGCAAGATACTTTTTGCAAAGACCTATTCTTCTAACACAACACTCTCAAAACCCTAGACATGATGTCCTCATATAGGAATCTGATTTCATGTCGGTCCAATGAGATTAGACTACAATTTCCTAGGTACAATGCATCTAGACACAATTTGTAACACGTCATAGAATCACCACATCGGTGTTGGTGGATGATAACTCATCACACTTTGCAAGTTTGTCGATTAACAAAACAAGGTATATCGATTACCGGTTTACAAACAAAGACTGGTAAACTGGAACATAGTGTTCCGATCTTAAAATTATTGGTTGTTGCTTGGGGTCCTCGTACCGCTTAAGGTCCTCGATCATGCTTTGACCGGTAAGCTCCTTCTGCAAACATTGATAGTCTTCTACAAACAAAGACTATGCATACATTGGCATATAATACCGGTTTGAACAATACATCACATACTACTGGTTGAGAATAGCTCATACAACAAATAAGTGTGTCTCCATCAATGACAATCACAACAAAGTAGAAACATCATCAAAATGCCAACAATCTCCCCCTTTGGCATTGATGGCAACACTTAGGAAAATTTGACATCTAAGTGCTTACAAAACAAAAATGATGCTATAATCAAAATTACTCCCCCTAAGCATATACACTACTCCCTTTGCCAAAATTACAAGAATGTACTACTTCCATTTGCATAAAATTTTCAAATACCACTCCCCCTTTGCCAACAATGAAAAAGTAATGAAAACATGTCACAGAGATTTACCAAAATCATATTGCATAACATGAAAACACAGTATATGTTTATGACAATAATGAGTAAAACTTTTCAAAAATGAATTTAAAGTTTTTCAAAAATTCCTTCATGTTGTAGACCAAGTATCTAGGAGTGAGGCAGCAATTTCACTCTGAGTCTTCATCTGGAATGCTAACTCCTCCATGGTATCCATAGTGCTCATTTCCTGAGTGACAATAATGGCTTCCATGTTCAGAAAGCACTTCTGAAGAATCTACAACTTAGGTAATAAAAGCAATAGAAGCTTCTGCAGATCTTGAGTCTGCTTGCAGATCTCTGAATCAATTCTGGCAATTTGTTGCCTATGAGTCTGTACAGTCTACCCATATACTATGAAGGAATCATATGGTACTTTGAAGTTCTCCATATATTGCTTTAATTCCAATTGGAGTTGACCTTTCTTCTTTAAAGCATCATCACAAAATAGATCGGGCTGGTAGATATTGCTCAAAAGTTTATGTCCTTCAGCCATTGCTAGACTGATATCATCTCTCTGATGGATCAGCTTGGCTCTGTCTTCGTCAATTTGCTTCACAAATGCAACTTTTAGTGCTTTTTCATGCTTTTTCTCTATAGTAGCCAAGGCAAAATCTTCCAATGATTGCACTTGATCACCCACTACTGTGCATAGAAGCTTCAACTAGCCTGTGAGGAATCGGTACCAGAAAGATCAGTATCGGGGACTAAGTTTTAAAGAGTATCAATAGAAAATCGAATAACATCTTTTTATTTCTTCTTTCTTAGTTCCTCCAATCTTTCTTGAGCAAGTTGAATACTTCTAAGTAGCTCATTTTCGTCTACAGATTTGGTAAGATAGGCAAGAGTCAATTCACTATGACCAGTGGGATCAACCTGTTTAACTTGAACTTGATCTCTAGTTGCCTTGGGAGTCTCAGAAGTCTGTCCACCTTCCTTTGCTTTGATCTCCTCTTGTCTCTTCTTCTCCTACTCTTCTATCTACTTGGTCTCCTTGGCGGCCTTCTCTTTCTCCTCTTTTTCCACTTTCTCCTTTTCTGCTTTCTCATTCTCCATTTTCTCCTTCTCTGCTTTCTCCTTTTCCACTTTCTCCTTCTCCATTTTCTCCTTCTCCACTTTCTCCTTTTCCGCTTTCTCCTTCTTTTCTTTCTCTTTCTCCACTTTCACTTTTTCCTCTTTCTCCTCCACTTTTTCCTTCTCCACTTTCTCCTTTTCAACTTTCTCCTTATCTACTTTCCCCTTCTCAGCTACCTTTGGTTTAGTACCTTCAACATCTAATGCATCAACATCGATAGGGTCATTTTTCTCAGCTACTCTTTCTCCCTGATCATTGAAGGTTTCATCCGGTTTTGATTGGGCAGACACTTGCTCGGCCTGTAGATTTGCTTCAAATACCTTTTGCATCTTGATAGCTTTTTGAGCCTGCAAATGAGTGTCCTTTTCTACTTCAAATATTTTCCCTTCAAGTAACTGAAGTCTTCTCTTTCTCATGAAAAAGATGCCTTTATACTAATCAAGAATCTCAAATAATTCATAATTGGAAGCATTTGGGAAATATTGACCAAGAATTTGCTCCCTAATTGTTTGCTCCTTTTCAATTACAATGCGCCATTTATTGTCCAAAGAATCATACAAAGAATTTGAAACTATATTTTAATTTCGATTGGAGATCGATCATTATCAAATAAATACTTAATGAGTTCTTGCTCTACCTTTTGCTTTCCAGTATCGTTAAGATCATCAAAATAATCTTTTAGATCATCAATAATTTCCTTCCAATATTCTTTATAATCCTTTCATAATGTGTCATAGGCTTGTAAGAAGCAACATGTATATTTATCGATGCAGAGGTTGCAGGTACATTACTGGTGTATATGGTGAAAATGGATACAATAATAACAATATTGAAAGGCTAAATGAATTCAACCACAAAACCCTAGCCTAACAATCAACAAAGATCCACCATAACATATGAAGATTACCTAAGACAATGCAAATCAAATGAAATCACAAAGATTATACCATCACATGTCCAATAGGGTTTTGATCTCCATTCTTCCTATCTCCATTGATCTTGCTTGATATATTTGCTCTCAGATTTTATGTGCACAAGAGCTCGACAAAGAACGGAATGTGGTTGCAAGTAGGATCGTAATGTAGTCAATTGCATAAGTTGATTAGCATGAATCAAACGATTAGCCAGGGTTGATAATGAAGGAAGCATCTCCTTATATAGAAGACACTATATGAAATGGAGGGATAAGATTCAGAGGTGTAAAACGAGGTCAGCTATGATTAGAGGGTAGGTAAAAGAAATAATAAAATAATGAAAGGGGTAGGTAGTGTATGAATTAAGAGATGAATGACATGTGTCATGGGTAGAAAAGGTTAATGAATTAATTAAATAAATAAAGTTTTATTTAATTAATAGAAGAAGTGGGATAATTAAATAAATAAAATATTTATTTAATTTAGGAAAATGATAATTTAAATAAATAAATGTATTTATTTAAATGAGAAATAAGGCTAGAAGAGGATAAATGAATTAATTAAATAAATAAGGATTTATTTAATTAATAGAAGAATTAAGCTTAGATAATTAAATAAATAAAATATTTATTTAATTAGACATGACAATTTTAGGTGTCTACATTTTGCCCCTCTTTGAGACAATGCGGCTTGTCGCATTGTTTCAAAGAAGATAAGATGAACTGATACAGAGTTGCCCTAGAATGGGAATGATATGCCCCCTTGAGAGATTGGATGAAAATGTCTGAAAAGATTGTAGACAATCTCTCGATTAGAAAGAAAGACAGGAATGGATTGACCAGATAAAGTGACAAAGTCACGGGATAATGAAGACTGACTCGGGAAATGAAGGTGAGGGCTAGGGTAGGCTATAAGATAGACCACGGGGAAAAATACATCCTCATTGTCATCTACACATCCACAAGAGCATATTGCAGAGCAAGAATAGAGCAGCAGCAGTCAGCAGCGATGGCTTTCACTCACAGATTCGACCGCGTTTGTCGATTTCAGAGGCCAGTAGAGGCAGGAGAGTCGGTAAGTACCACCAAACCTCCTCGTACTTTGACGTATTTAATTTTGTCATTAATGCATGCTAGGTAAAGCAATAAATGCGCTTAGACTAGGGTCCAAAAAGTGTCAAAAAATGTTTAGGCGCGTCTGCGTTGGTGCCAGGCACATCTGTGTTCGCTAGGCACGTCTGTGTTTGTGCCAGGCGTGTCTATGTCTAGACCCGCATCTGTGTCAATTGCGGTCGCGTCTGTGTTGTTCAGGCGCGTTTGTGCCAAGAAGGCACGTCTATGCAGAGCATAGGCACGTCTGTGTCAAGCAGGTGCGTCTGTGTTGTTTAGGTGCATCTATGCAGTCTTTGAGCACGTTTATGTCATGTAAGCGCGTTTGCGTTTGAAAAGTATGAATTTGCATCTTCTAGGTCAAATCGGCAGTTCTGTGATGAACATACGCTGTCGATTGGATAAGCTGCTGAGAAGATACACTCAAGCAGGTCCTCTAGGAAGACTAGGATAGATCAAGGCACTTTGTGATGAACAGTGAGTACCAAGATAGAGTACTTTGTGATGAACAGGCAGTACTAAAATATGAGCAGCACTTTGTGATGAACAGGGAGTGCAAATGTGAGTAACACTTTGTGATGAACAGGGAATGTCACACACGTAGTACTTTGTGATGAATAGGGAGTACCACTAGGATAGAAGCAACACTTTGTGATGAACAGTGAGTGTCACTAGGGTAGATAGCCATATGCATTTAGATAGCGAGTAGCATTTTGTGATGAATAGTAATTGCCACGATGACTGACATGATTGAGTTGTTTGACTGCAAGAGTACTTACCGATGCTAGAGTCACGGGAGAGATTCCCGTCTACTCAGAGGTTGTGACCTAAGTTGACAGCCGAGGACAGAGCTACTATCAAGGAGATGGGTTTGAGACATGTGCTATATGTGCCTGAGTTTCGAGCGAACATGGGACTACTGACTGCATTAGCTGAGAGATGGCACTCTGAGATGTGCACGTTTCATCTGCCGATGGGTGAGATGACAGTCACCCTAGAGGATGTGTACAGGATATTGAGGATACCGATCGATGGGGAGCTGATCCCATACGATTGAGATGGTGACAGAGAGGCCCTGAGATGAGTATTCCAGGACCCTAGACTAGAGATGAGGGCAGGACACGTGGCATGGGACACCATGACAGCCACAGGGTTAGCATTGCCGGCAGTGATCGGAGGAGCTATCAGTAGGTTCCTATGTCCGGACAGGGCAACACAGGGGTTGGTTGTGGGCTGGGGAGGAGCACTGAAGACGCTGGTGACACAGCATACTAGATATGCCTGGGGACCATGTGTGTTGGCCCACTTGTATTATGAGCTTCATCAGTTTGTTTATCATGGATCAGTGGGATTGGGTTGTGGAGTGACACTGCTGCAGGTATGGGCCTACGAGCATCTACCGATTACCTGACCGATACACTTCAGGGGCAGAGGTTATGAACGCAGCTTTGTGCATTTGTATGATATGATCACATCGCAGCCACGGATTGGCAGGCTAGAGTATTGGTGGCGGGTGATTGATGACATTGATGAGGTCATATGGCGACCATATCTGGGCTGCGAGCAGTGGGAGGATGATGCAGTTGAGCTTCCCTACACCTTCCAAAGTAGGTATTTGATTGGGCAGATGCCCTATGTGCTGGAGAGGCAGCTGGTAGATAGGATTGGCCGATAGTTTGGCCGGATTCAGAGGATGCCCCGGGGCTCGGGCATGTATGTCCGCACAGTTTGGGTCGTTGTTGTCGTATGATCAGGCAGTGACACAGTTGGTGGAGATGATACCTCTACCCTGGGACATGTGGCCAGAGATCGAGGATGCCGGCATGGATGCTGAGTATATAGCTTATTGGGCAGAGCATCCGTTCCCACGGTTGACAGATCCAGGAGAGGCATTGGAGGGTGATGGGGGGGAGATGATGATGATGGTGGAGGTGATGGGGGCAAAGGCCGACAGAAGAGGAGGGGAGTAGTTGGAGAGAGGCGGGTTGCACCTCGGAGGGAGGGTGGAGAGGAAAGGCAGGCTCGGGTGGTGAGGGGTCACGGCGGATTGCCTTTACAGGTGCCAGCAGCATAGGGTCCCAGGCAGGTACAGATACAGGGACAGGGACAAAGACAGGTACCAGTACAGGTACAGGTACATGCACAGGGGCAGGCACCCGCAGAGGGGGAGCCACAGGCAGAGGCAGAGGGGGTTGACTCAGTGGAGGAGGAGCTGCTAGATCTGAGGGAGATCTGTCAGGGTCAGGCAGATGAGATTCAGGAGTTGGAGAGGGAGAGGGATCAGCTCAGGACAAAGCTCAGGGATACTGAGCGGGAGCGAGATCAGGCTATCCAGAGCTACATAGAGGCTGAGACAGCACTGAGGGCAGGGAGACAGGCAGCTGAGGATACAGGGGCAGGATACGCTTATGTCCTACGGGCAGGAGAGGAGATTGCCTACTGGAGGGACCTCTACTATGGTGCAGTGCCAGCAGATCAGCGGGCGAGGAGCTTCCATAGACCATCGCATACAGCGACAACTACAGGAGGGAGCCGGAGGAGACAGGCATCGAGTGGTGGGGTTATGGGTCCTCCACCACCACCAGATAGAGGAGACAGGAGGGATGATCCTGGGGTGGGTCCTTGAGGGGCTCAGATTCCACCGAGGCCAGGCGGCTCTGAGGGAGGGAGTTCATCATAGCCTTAGAGGGCTCCCTATGTATCAGTACTGTACCATTTTTGTATTGTAGACACCTGCGGGTGATTTTGTAGCCATATGATTTTGACATCATTGTATCATGACACTTTATTTATATATATGAGATGATTCATTTTTGCGGCAGCTATATGCATGCAAACCTATGTAATGAGATGTTCTTATGTGATGCTTATGATATAGATGCAAATATGTATATGATGCAATGCAATATATTATTTTTTTTTTTTTTTTGTTCATTTCTATTTTATATGTGTATGCCTGATGCAAATGTGAATGTAAGTAATGCAGATGAATATGATAATGCAAATGTAAATTGTGCTAACAGGTGTTGTGTGCAGGATGTGATGCAGTTGTGATATCTATATGTATGTATGAAATGCTTATATGTGGTAATGCAGGTGTAACTACATGAAATGCAAATGTTTTTGGTGTGTCATTATACTCAGTCATGTGATAGCAGGCTACGCGGACTCGAGAAGGACGATGGAAGTCAATCAAGAAAAGGGGATGAAAGATAGAAGATATGAAAGTGAAAGAGCTTCTTGTGCGTTATCATCATTGAGCTTTATTATGGCAAGTAGGTTATGACAATCAAGGCATATGTTCGACCCAGAAAGTCATTGTACCTATTTGCATGGAGATAAGACAGTCACAAACAAGGAATGCCCCAGTTCACACTAGACTCACAGTGTCCTCATATCCTTGGACAAGTCATAGCATTACTAAGAGACAATCCACAAACAGCAAATACAAATAGGTGACGATACCCCATCCTCGCCTTTCTAGTCAAAGACATCCTGGAGATAGAATCTCTAGTCAGAGACATCCCGGAAAAGCTAAAAGACATGTCACCAAAAGATGAAATCAAAAGAAAACCAAGACTCGACACCAACATTCACTGTAGTCCTCAAGTTTAGTGTCTCTTGTCACTTGTATAAGTCTTAGTTGATTGTGGTCACAATGTTTACTTTCACAGAAAGGATAAATAGCACTGAACCATAATGTTGTCTGAGTCTGTTGAAAGATTTGATTTGGTGAAGCCCATTGTTGTTGTTGTGTTTCATCTGAAACTGACTGAATACATGAAACTGATACTTTATTACGAAGAAGACGGAACTTTTTTTCGGATTTGCGATGCAGATGTTGCTTTATTGCGGATTGTGCGCGGATAGACTGAAGGAAGCTGGAAGAAACTGTACTCCTCGAAACATGTGATGTTCTCAATTCCACACCCATTACTCGACGTAGGATTTGCCTTAGCCACAGATAGGATCTGATTTATTATGGATGGAAAGGGAGGTTATTATGAATGGTGAACCAATCTTAGGTAGATCAATAACAAGCAATGATGGGAATAGATAAGTTTATTATGAACGAATTGGTTGTGAGTGTGTGCAAAGTGAAGTGATGAAAGAGAATCCTGAAGGAGGGAGGAGCAATGTCTCTACGCATGGTGCTGGTGACCCAGTTTTCACCATGGTACTTGCCCAGGGCGCCACCGAAGTGGTTTTCACCGTTGGACGAAATTATTTCTCTTTACTTTTTTTATTTTTCAATGTTTTTTGTGTCACAAGGCGCCTGTTTGCCAGGTTTTCATCAAGTAACGATTTTTTTGTTTTATAATTTTATTTTTTTTGTATTTTTGAATTTTTTGATTTTTTTGGTATTTTTGAATTAGGATATTCCAAAGAGCTATGTGTAGAATCTGTGAAGGTGCATGCTATTGATAGGATCCTCCAAAGATTCACCTTCTGTGGTTGAAAGCTGATATGCACCAGATCCATATGTTGCTATAATGATGTAAGGACCAAGCCAATTTGGTTCGAACTTGCCCTTCTTCTCTCTGTCTTGTTGATTTTTAGGATTTTCTCTGAGAACTAAGTCACCTACCTCAAATGTGCAAGGCTTGACCTTGTGATTGTAGCTGCAACTCATTCATTGTTGGTAAGCCTTGAGATGACTAAAAGCAGTTTGTCTTCGTTCATCCAGTAGTTCCAGCTCTTGTAAGTGAGAGACCCTATAGTCTTCGTCACTGATGATGTTTTGCAAAGAAACCCGTAAAGAGGGTAGCTCGACCTCAATAGGAAAGATAGCTTTAGCACCATAGACAAGTGAATAGGGTTTAGCTCTTGTAGGTGTGGGGACACTTGTGCAGTAGGCCCAAAGTGCAGGATTAAGTTGGATATGCCAATTATGACCAGCATCGTCAACTGTCTTCTTTAGGATTTTAAGGATTGTTTTGTTACACGCCTCAGCTTGGCCATTACCTTGGGGGTAATATGGTGTGGAGAAATGATGAGAGATATGGAAGCGGTCACAGAGCTCACGAACATCCTGATTTTTGAAGGGACGCCCGTTATCAGTGATAATGGAAACAGGAATACCGTATCGGCAAATGATATAGTTGAGGATGAATGTAGCAATCTATTTTCCAGTAACTTGTGTGAGAGGCACGGCTTCAATCCATTTTGTAAAATACTCTGTGGCAATGATAATGAATTTACGACCATTGGAAGATGGAGGGTGAATCTTGCCTATGAGATCAAGTCCCCACTGACAAAAGGGCCAAGGAGACGCAAGTGGTTGAAGTTCTTGTGCTGGCGCATGTATGAGATCTCCATGAATTTGACATTGCTTACATTTCTTGACAAACTGATATGAGTCTTTCTCCATATTGGGCCAGTAATATCCAGTCCTGATGAGTTTCTTGGCCAAGGTAGGACCACTAGCATGTGGACCACATATCCCTTCATGCACTTCCTATAACGCAATCTGAGCTTCGTCGCTTTCTAAACATCTAAGAAGAGTGTCATCTAGACCTTGTCGGTATAGGATATCAGCTAAAATGACATATCAAGAGGATTGGCGAATGAAAGTGCGACGTTGGTTATTTGATAGATCAGGAGGTAAAGTATTGTCTCGTAGGTATGTGAAAATGGAACCATATGACTGGGATTCAGGACCGACAACGCATATCATCTCAATAAGCATGATCTCATATGAAGGGACCAAAAGGTTATCCACCAAGAACTCATAGCGGGTCTCATTTGGAGGTAAATCAATCAGTGAGGCAATTGTAGCCATGGCATCTGCGGCGCGATTCTGCTCTCTTGGTATCTGCTCAAAGTCTATCTTTGTAAAGTGTTGTTTCAGATCATCCACCATTTGCTTATAAGGCATTAATTTCTCATCTTTTGTTTGGTAATCACCAGTTGCTTGACGGATGACAAGTTGGGAGTCCCCAAAAACACGAAGTTCCTGGATCTTCCATTGAACTGCAATGCGTAATCCTGTTGTTAATGCCTCATATTCTGCTATATTGTTAGTGCAAGGAAATGATAAGCGGTATGATTTTGGTATAGAATCCCCTTGAGGAGTTATAAAGAGGATGTTAGCGCCTGCCCCATGCTGTGTGTATGAGTCATCGAAGTACAGTTGCCATGGCTTTGCATGTGACATTGTTAAAATGGATTCATCTGGAAATTCTGAACTTAAAGGAACATCATCTATCATGGGAGCATCTGCTAATTGATCTGCGATGGCTTGTCCTTTTATTGCTTTTCTGTCCACATACTCGATGTTGAATTCACTCAGGATCATTACCCATTTGGCCAGTTGCCCAGTAAGTGTTGCTTTATTGAGAAGGTATTTCAATGGGTCTATTCTTGCAACTAACTTAGTCTTATGAGTGAGCATGTAATGTCATAATTTCTGTGAAGCAAAGACCACAGCGAGGCATGCGTGCTCAATTGGTGTGTAGTTTAGCTCATATCCCACCAATGTGCGACTGATATAATATACTGCTTTTTCCTTGCCTTCAGCAATTTGTTGTGCTAAGAGTGCCCCCAATGCTATTGGAGTAGCTAAAATGTATAATAACAGTGGTTGATCTGGAACTGGTGGCATCAGAACTGGCGGATTTAGAAGATAATCTTTGAGCGTCTGGAAAGCCTATTGACAGTTATCATCCCTTTTTAATTTGATGTTTTTATGTAGCAGGTGTTGAAAAGGATTACACTTATCTGCTAGTTGTGCTATGAATCTTCGAATGGACTGGAGTCTGCCTTGTAAGGATCGAAGTTGACTAATATTTCTTGGTGGTTTCATTTTCAAGATAGCTTTGACTTTTGCTGGATCCGCTTCAATTCCTCTTTTGGATATAATGAATCCTAGGAGCTTCCCAGAGGTTACTCCAAAGACACATTTCTTAGGGTTTAATCTTACTTTGTATTTTTCCAACTGATCAAAGGCAACTAAAAGTATGTCCAAATGTGTATTTTTGTCTATTGATTTGACCAAGAGGTCGTCAACATAATCTTCCACAGTTACATGCATGAGATCATGAAAGATAGTAGTCATGGCTCTTTGATATGTAGCACCTGCATTCTTTAGTCTGAAAGGCTTGACATTCTAGCAGAAAGTTCCCCATGGACAAGTAAATGATGTTTTGTGTTGATCCTTGGGTGCGATCCTTATCTGATTATAACCAGAGAATCCATCCATTAATGATAACATTTCATGACCTGCTGTGAGATCAACAATCAAGTCAATATTTGGTAATGGGAAGTCATCCTTTCGACAAGGTTTGTTGATGTCTTTGAAATGTGTGCAAATTATGACGCTGCGATCTAGTTTACTGATAGGTACCAAGTTGGAGATCCATATAGGATAATCAATTGGGTGTATGAATCCGACATCGATTAATTTCTCAAGTTCTGCTTTGACTAGTAATGCCACTTGTGGATGCATTTTTCTTAATTTCTGTTTTACTGGTTTTGCCCCTCGTTTGACTGTCAGATGATGCATTACCAAATCTGGATCCAATCCAGGCATATCAACGTATGACTAGGCAAAGTTGATTTGTCGCTCTTTGAAGAAACTTATGAATTTTGACCTTTCAGACTCTGTCAGTGATTGAGCTAGGAATATGTTGTGTGGAACCTCTTCTATACCAATGTTTGTTTTGATAGTCTCCTCTACCAACATGGATGACTTTTCCTCATATGATGCTGGGAGAATGTCGAGCCTTCCATCTTCGGGCACCTCAAAGAGGTTTTCACCCTCAGATACGTCCTTTCTTTTTACTTTTTTGGGGTCAGATAGCGCCACAATGTGGTTTTCGCCATAAGACCCTTGATTTGTTCTTATTTTCACATTTTTGCGACTGGAAGGTCTGACACCCTCACCAAAATATGCCATGCTATTTAGTTCTATGGTGTATCCTGCTTTATGATCTCTAGGGGGAAGATCATCTCGTATGCCTAGATAGTCAATAAAAGCTTCATCATTTTGGAATGTATCAAACTGTGCAAGTCCTTCATGATCCCAGTCAATGAGTTGGTGGTGAACAAGGGGAAGGTCGTTAGTGTCTTCAAAATTAATGGGGCTAAGAGTGAAGATGTGGTTATATTCGGGTATGTCAAGGTAATTATCAAGGTCATCGATGGCACTCTCCTCATCAGTCTCGATTGCGAGCGAATCCAAATTATCATCACTAGTAGCGCATTTCGGGATAGGTGTTCTCATCCTATGTGATTTCAACCTAGAACCTTGAGACAAGAACTGTGTAGACTCCTCATGGGTTGTTTCTTGACCAACTCTGAATTTGTTATAAAACTCCTCCTCTTCTGTGGGTTCACCTGGCTCTCTGAATGTCTCGGTGAGCTCGTAGTCACTGGAAGACTTGTCGGAACCCCATTCCCATTCGTTGGAATCTGTGGAATAGCGATTCTCTTGTTGAATTTTGGCAGCTTTGATTTGTAAGGCTTCTTCTATCCTTTGGGTGTGGACCTTGGAAGTTAAGAAACCAAGTCCTTTCGAGTGTTCCTTCTTGAAAGTCAATTCAGGTTGTAAAGGTTCAATGATGCCTTCCTTTCGTAATCCCAGAGGGCTTTTTCCATCATACCCGAATTTTTGTAGAATTTTGAAGCCTTTGCCATATTTCTCACATGGTAGACTGACGTGATCTTGTGTTTCCTCTTTATTGTCTTTGAAAAGCATTTGGTATAAATCTTCCTCTTCTAGTTCACCCCATCTTTGAAAGGTAGTAGGGTCCCATTTGAGCATCATAATGCAGATTTGCTTGTTAGGATGTGGTCTTCCATATTCTTTTGGGGAACTCATGACTTGTCGTAAGTACATGGTTTGATTGAAAGTATATTCCCCCATGCCCTTGTCCTAAAACTTGCCTTTAAGCTCACCTTGTTTTGAGGTCGAGGGTTTTAATGACTCAGGATCAATGTATGCCAACGAAGGAACAGCCTCATGATTACTGGGAATGATGGTCTCAGTCTTTGATTTCAGGTTATTGCAGTATATGAATGGATTAGGATCACCGTTAACCGTTACTTCCACTCCATTATGAGGAAACTTAATGCATTGGTGATATGTGGATGGGACTACCCTCATTTCATGGATCCAAGGGCGTCCTACGAGTATGTTGTATGTGAGATTTAAATCCAGGACTTGACAAACCACATCCTTTGTAACTGGCCCAACTCTGAGAGGTAAGATGACTGTACCCTTGGATGAACGCTCTTCATCATCATATGCTTTAATGGTGATTTTGTTTGTAGAATTCATAGCTTTATCAGAATATCCCAATTGTGTAATTGTGCTTAATGTGCAAATGTTTAGACCTGCTCCTCCATCTATCAAGACTCATTTTATTCGATGTTTGTGTATGAAGGCTTCAATGTGTAGTGGTGCATTATGTCGCTAACTTACGGAGGCGTCATCGGCTTCTGTGAATGTAAGGGAGTGTGGAATGGAAAGGTATCCCACCATGGCTTGAAACTGGTCCACGTTTAGATCAGTAGGAACAGCAGTATCTCTCAAGATTTTGTCAATAATGGCTTTATGTGCGGGAGATATGCGTAATAGTTCAAGAATGGAGATGAGCGCGGGTGTCTTCCCTAGCTGTTCTACAAGGTCATACTCCGGTTTGGTTGATGAAGAAGCGGTGTTTTTAGTTGGAGCACCTTGCAAAGTGAATTTACTTCGGCAAGTTGTAACATGACATTCAGAGGTAGGTTCCGAAGAAGATCCAACACCTTTTAGGATAATCTTGGGTCTCTGAGTAGAATTCTCAGATGCTTTGTCGTTGATGATAATAGTAGAGATGTAATTGTCCATCGATATGTGATTGATAGTTGAATCATAGTTGTAGGATGCTCTGGTATAGTTGGTTTGATCCTCTGTGGTTTTAGCTTTTCCTTTGATTTGTTTTGGGAATGGTTCCTTAAACATCTCATGTTCTTGATTAGACGAATGTCCCTCAATCTCAATGTCACCTCTATCAATGAGATCTTGTATGATGTTCTTCAGTCGATGACAATTTCCTGTCTTATGACCCTTGCTCTTATGAAATTCACAATACTCATCATCATTCCACCAATTTGGTTTAACCTTTGGTTCATATGGAGGAAAATTTGGAACTGTGATTACCTTGTTTGCCACAAGCTTCTTAAAAACTGACTCAAGTGGTTCTCCCAATGGAGTGTACTTCCTTCATGATCTGGAAGTTGTTTGAGTATTCACTTGGTTGTTTGTAGAACTTGATCCATAAAAGATGACTTTGGGTCACACAGTGTTGGCATCAACAACACCATCATTGACTGTGTTCTTGTTTTTATTCCAAAATCTTGGCGTGTCTTTTCCTTTAAAGTCATCTTTGTTTTCCTTAAATATCTTAATGACTCCTTGTTCAATTAGGACCTTCTCTGTCGCTAAGCCTTTTTCAATAACATCCTTGAAGGTGGACAAACAAGCTTTTCTTAGATCATAGCAAATGTCTTTGTTAACATTCTGGGTGAACATTTCTACCATTTGTTTTTGTGGAATTTCACAAGAGCATCTGCTGGCTAGATTTCTCCATCTTTGTAAAAATGATGCAAAAGACTCTCCCTCTTTTTGCTTGGTGTTGCACAAAGTAGTGACTGATATGTCTATCTCTATATTGTAGGAGAAATGTTGAATAAATGCCTCCGCTAGGTCACCCCATGACTTAATTCCAGGTGGAAGTTGGGAGAACCATTCCATAGCTTGATCACCTAAGCTTTGTGGGAATAATCTCATCAAATATGTCTCTTCTACTGCTACCTCAATGCAAGCTGTGAAAAATTGTCTTATGTGTGCCTTAGGATCTCCTTTTCCTCTGTACTTGTCAAATTTAGGCATCACAAAGTGTGTAGGATTGGAATGCTCTTGTCAAATGGATAAGGACATATGTCTCTCATTATGTATGTTGGCTTCAGTGTATTTATGTCCTCCATTTTCTTTTGTAAGTCCCTGATTTGTTGTTCCAAACTGCTCTTAGGTGGATATCGACTTCTTGGACTATATCCTATGTTTGAGGTACCCATTAGAGGAGGTGCATGTTGCATATATGGATGATATTGATCATACACATGTTCATATGGAGGAGGTCTATAGTGATGCTGCATATGTGGACCACTTGGTATAGATTCATGTTGAGGAACACCATATCTATTTTGTGCATGTATACCATACTCTACAGGCATGTCATGTTCTATTGTATTGCCCCCAAATTTGACGCGGGGTTTCCTTGTGTCCGAATTTTGAGCATGCCTTTGCATATCCCATTGCTTTGGTGGTTGATCTTTAGCATTGATATGTGATTGAGCATATTTTTCTCCATAAGATTTCCATAATGGTCTGCGAAGGTGAGTATCATATATTTGACCATGTGTATGTGGGACCTCTGGTTTTTGAAGCAAAGCTGATGGTGATTCAGGTACCATATGTGGTCCTCTATTTCCTCCACTATTAGGTCTTCTTTGATCCATGTTAGAGTGAGATTGTTGCAAAGGTTGATTTTCCATTATTTGAGACATGTCAAAATCATGAGCTATCTTGGCTCCACTTTGTGCCATCATTTGTAAAAAGTATTGTCTATCCCTCCTCACTATTTCCTCAACCAATCAATTGAAATGGGGATTCATAATGGATTCTTCCACATCTGCTGAATGTACTGAAAAGTTGTCGATATTGTCATTGTGTATAGCATTGTTGTTTATAGTGTCCATGTTCTCAACATTTGGAATGTTTCTATAGGCATCCATGTCAGGTAATGTAGTATGATCAGAATTGAAAAAGATCTCATTGTCATACTCATAAGAACTCATGTTTGCGGACTCTTGAGCCTCTTTAGTTTCTCTCCTAGATTTTTGAAGACGGGTTTCAACCATGAACTAGGTATTGACCAAGATGTGTAAGACTTAGATGAAAAATGGAAAGAGTATGGAAGACCAAGAGTTGGATGAAATGTAAATGAATCTGAAGTGTACTTGCAATGTCCAAAGTGTAAGACCAAGTATGTATGTAGTAGAGTAGGTGTGACTTCCAAAGAGAGGATAGTTTCTCTTGATGAGGTAAGCTGACCTTGACTCCAAGTAAGACCAAATGAGACCCAAAGGTAAGAAACCTTGATGAGGGACCACTTAGCAAAGTGTTGTTGTATGTAGTGTGTTGATAAAGTATGATGAGGACAAGCAAGTGACCTTTTGACTCAAGTTTAGACAATTGTGAATGTAAAGTGAGATGTGAAGCAATGATGGACTATGTGAGACCCAAGGACAGGTTGAATGCTAGATGAAACCCTGGAGAAATGACCTAGGAAGCTCAAGAACTCCAAAACTGACTGTGTTTGTTTGCTGGACTGTAACAGTTTTTCAATTCTGGACACAGACGCGCCTGTATACTTCACAAACGCAGTTTCCCGACACAAACGCGGCTCTGTTTAACACAGACGCGCTTCTGAGATTTTTTTTGCAAAGTGTAATGTTGACTATTGGAACACAGACGCGATTCTGCCCTTCACAGATGCGGTTTCTTGACACAGACGCTATTATGCCCGACACAGACGCGTTTCTGCAAATTTTGTGCAATTTTTCCAATCTGTGAAGTTGTTTTGTTATGACCAAATTTGACTGTTTGACTATTTTTCGTGACAAGAGGACACAATGTTGATGATGACTCAATGTTTGCAAGTGTCTAGACTCAAAATGACTCCAAGAAAAGTGTGTGGTTTGATGTAAAAATGTTTTGCATACACTTGAAGACACAAAAGACACAATGTTTTGTTGTTTGGTTTTTTGAATGTTTTGAATGTTTAACATAAGTCAAGCACAATTCTTATGGTTGGCCAAGACAATAGTTGTTGATCCCACATGGGGTTTTACCCCCGAGGCTACGCTATTCAGAGCGGATACTTAGATGCTTGACCTCACTGGCTCCACCCTCGGCACTCACTTCTCGGGTCAGCCAAGCATCAGCCCCCATGAAAACTCCCCATGGCGAACTTTGTATCTCTACTAAGAACCGTATGTGTGTGGGCCGCTACCAGAGGTCCGACCTCCTGCCCCAACAAGTAGAAGGATTTGGGCCTCTAAAACAAAATGGTGCTAGTAAGGGCATCTGCTCGTGTGGCCATACATGCGGCACTTTCAGCTTTGTAAATACAGAAGGCTCCCAGCCGGTAGGGGTTACGCCCTAATATTGATCAAATAAATTTGATCAAACGGGTTTATGGGGAGACATAGTGTCGATATGAACTAATCAGCACACATTATTCATAGTTTTCACCATGAATACATTTGTTTATAGTGATTCGGAAGAGGTGGGTTTTCCTCGCTACCACTTGGGTCGTTCTCTTCTCACTAGTAGTCCTAACAACCACACGGGAAGACAGGCCCTCTAAAGATTAAACAAAAAGAGCCTATTGCTCAAGACATAAAAGACAATGATTCAATTTTAGTGCACCAATTGAAGTGTTTGCTAGTCTATGAAAACAAGGCACACAATAAAAATCCAAAAACCCTTGCCAAGGACCTGCAACAAAGAGTTGTTAGTAGTTTGGGTTGTTTCAAATGATCACCCCTTCCTGCAAGCACACAAGTTAGGTAAATTTTAAAACCCAAAAGGCTTTGTGAAAATAGGGGCCTTCAACCAAACGATTTTGCTTCCAAGACAAGCTGCACCAATTTTGTTAGCTAGATCTGAAAATGTTAGTCCAAAAATAAACCAAATCTGAAACCCTAAATGCAAAATCCAAAAACTGAATCAATAAAACTTCAAAATTTTGAAACAGGTGATACACAGACGCGATTACCCTCGACACAGACGCGACTCTGCGACACAAACACGGTTTTGTGAGACATAGACGTGGATAAAAACCACAGATGCACTTCCCAGACACAGACATGGATAAAAATGACATAGACGCGTTTCCGTAACACAGACGCGCCTTTTAGAAACCTACAAAATAAAATTTTGTCGAAAACACAGACGCGATTCCAGATGTCGCAGACGTGCCAGAAAATTAAAAACGTGATCCGAAAGTATGCAGATGCGAAAATGTCGAAAATGTCAGATCTACAACTTCAAACACAAAATCTGCAACAAAAGGTTAAATGCAAAAGGGACAAGAGTCCCACCGAGCATGCCAAAATGTATATGGTGAAAATGGATACAATAATAACAATATTGAAAGGCTAAATGAATTCAACCACAAAACCCTAGCCTAACAATCAACAAAGATCCACCATAACATATGAAGATTACCTAAGACAATGCAAATCAAATGAAATCACAAAAATTATACCATCACATGTCCAATAGGGTTTTGATCTCCATTCTTCCTATCTCCATTGATCTTGCTTGATATATTTGCTCTCAGATTTTATGTGCACAAGAGCTCAACAAAGAATGGAATGTGGTTGCAAGTAGGATCGTAGTGTAGTCAATTGCATAAGTTGATTAGCATGAATTGAACGATTAGCCAGGGTTGATAATGAAGGAAGCATCTCCTTATATAGAAGATACTATATGAAATGGAGGGATAAGATTGAGAGGTGTAAAAGGAGGTTGGCTATGATTAGAGGGTAGGTAAAAGAAATAATAAAATAATGAAAGGGGTAGGTAGTGTATGAATTAAGAGATGAATGACATGTGTCATGGGTAGAAAAGGTTAATGAATTAATTAAATAAATAAAGATTTATTTAATTAATAGAAGAAGTGGGATAATTAAATAAATAAAATATTTATTTAATTTAGGAAAATGATAATTTAAATAAATAAATGTATTTATTTAAATGAGAAATAAGGCTAGAAGAGGATAAATGAATTAATTAAATAAATAAGGATTTATTTAATTAATAGAAGAATTAAGCTTAGATAATTAAATAAATAAAATATTTATTTAATTAGACATGACAATTTTAGGTGTCTACAACTGGTTAGCTTGGTCTTCTTACCCGATTGCCTCATCTCCTTTGTTTCAGCTTCCAGTTCAGTGTCATCTGAATCTTGTGCTTCATTCTTGGTTTTCCTCTTCCTCTCAAATACCTTTGGTGGAATAGCCTCTGGCTTCTTCTTGGCTGGTGACCTCTTGGTCACTTTTGGACTGGCAGCACATGTAACCGATGATGATGCCGATGGCACAACTTTCTTCTTCCTCTGCTTTGGTACTTCAGTGGGATTAACCCTCTCAGAGTAGGTACTGGTCCTCTTGTTCTTTGGATCAAGCAGGGAAGCAAGTAGGGTAGATGCATACCCACTGAGTATATCATTCACCACTTCATAGCCCATAGGCTCAACTTCATCTTTTCTTGGCTCAACCGCTTCCATTATGCAATGATCCACTTTGATCGTGAAACAAATATCATCTTCATACTTCTTAACCAGGTCACCTGATAGCCTTGTTCTCTGGTTCATCTTTAATCTAAACTCATCAAAATACCTATTCAGAGTCTCCGAATAAGTAAATCCTACTTCTTGCAGACTCTCCTTGATTTGTCTTGTAACCGGTAGGTCACTTGACCATTGAACATCCCCAACTCCTGGAAAATACCCTAGAAACTAGAAAAATAACCCAACAAGTAGCTGACCAAACTTGAACCTTAGTACCTTGTCCTCTTTGATGGATTTCAAATTCTCCATGAGTTGTTTTTGCATGCAAGTACACAAGTTGTACTTTGCATATTCCTTGATCATTTGATAAGTGGCATGCACCGCAACTGTAGGAACAGAGTTCATCCTGCTAGCATAGAATACTCTATGCCCGATCACCATGCATGCATACTTCACCAAGTCATCTATTATGGTGTTGACAGTTTGTAGCGTCCTAAAATTGTGACACTTGCAATTTCGACTGCATTTCGGTCTTCACGATGGCGACGCAACACGCAACCTGAATGGAGACCCTGAAACTTGCTCACGACACTGAAAACTGCATTTTTCAAGCACCCTGGCCTGAACCTCCTTGCACCCTGCTGTCCCGGGAGGTGGGACCAGAGCGCCCAGCGCCCTGGTCCCCCAAGACCATGGCACCCAGCACCCTGGTCCCTGGGCCTATTTTGGGCCCGGTCTCCTAAGGGGTCTCGGGTCTTTTTGTTTGCAATTTGGAAATTAACTTTCCTGGTCGGCCTAAGGTCGGGAAAATCAGTCTATCAACCCTAAATGACAAGTATATAAACTACATTTTCCTCTCTCATTTGGAGAGAGACACACATGAGGGAAAAGGCGTGGAAACTATACTCAAGCATTCAAGCATTCAAGCATTCTTTCAAGCAATTGATCATTCTAAGTCTCCATTCAAGGCTAAGTGTTGCATTCAAGACAAGGATTCAACCATTGAAGAGGAGATCACATACTACATACAACATACTACAACAACATACAACATCTATACCTTCGCACATAAGGATACAAACATCCTTAGAACAAGGTATTAGTACTTGTTTTACATACATTTACATTTACAGCACTTGCTCATTTCTTGGTTAATTCCAAAACTGGGGTTTGACCTAAAGGCAAACCCCTAATCCCTAACCCCCCAATCGTCTTCGCTTTTCTGTGTGTAGGTTGTAGGTACGCTGTTGAAATTGAAGATCTGGAATCCTTGTGCAGAGACGAACAGATCCCCCTTCGTTTCGCGGATTTTTCGGAGGACCGTGGCGCCGGGCGCCATCGTCCCGACAACTTTTGCTCAAATTTGCAGGACAGTGCCATATCGACATTTTACTACTAATTCTAGGTCCACAGCTTCATACTGTATCCCTATCTTAGTTTATAAGCGAATCTTTGTCACTTTCTATGCATGCCTAGCTTAATTCTTCTATGCACATTCTTTACAAAAGAGGGTAGCCTTGCTGTCTTAACCCTTGAAACGCATTTAGCATCCAATCTTGCATTGCGTGGGATTGGATCTTGTGGGTTTCAACCCCTCTTTTGAATGTAAAGTCTCTCCCTTAAGTGAAAACCATCAACCCTAGTGAATCTCCCTTCTCTCTCCTTGGAGTTGGAAGAGGGGAGAGCAACTAGGGTTCGATCGCGATTTTCCGCTTTACATTTTGGTGAACCCGACGTGAACATCTTTTCTGATTATTCATAGTTAGATCTGAAAATTGGATTCCTTGATTACATTTCCATGTTTGATCTTTTGCAAAATTTTAGAGGTGATTGCATAAAAACCCTAAAATTTCTTTTTGAAAATTAAGCTTGCGAAATGTTTAATTATTAATGCTTGTTTCAGATCTGCCCTTCTATTACAAATTATCAGTTCATATCTGTGCTTTAATTTTGAAAATTAAGTGGTTAAGTGTCAAAACCCTAATTTTTGAAACTCTCTTAATTCAACCTTTGTTCGACAATTTCACTGATCAAAACATCTCCAAATCAGCTGTAACTTTGGATTCCGCAATAAAATCACAATATCTTTCATTCCTGAAAATTTGGAAAAAAGTTGCGAGGACCGTGTGCACTCCGAGCGCCATCGTCCCTGACATTTTTTCCAAAATTTCGAGAGCTAGATCTTACTGTATTTCTTGCTAAAATCCAGAATTTTGGCTGATTTTATCAAATCTAACACTTTCAAAATTACAGTCAAAGTTGGTCTTGTGATTGCTTGGATTAAGGCTTCTAATCATTCAAAAATCATCGAAATTGAAATTTTGTGTCAAAATTGTGTTCTTACTGTCCTAAATCTGAAAAGTGTGTTTGCATTCATTCGAAATTTCAGTGCTTTATTCAAATTCTTGCAATTGGTGACTTTTGAAATTAAGTGCTTAATTACAACAACTTTGATTTCTGCTTTCAAAATTGAATTTTGCGTGAAATTGAGTCAATTTTCAAATTTCAAAATTTGCATTGCTCTTGACATTCCCTCTAAAATCATAAAATTCAAAATTTCAGTTTCCCTCTCTTTTTCAAAATTCAAATTTTTGCATTTTTCGACAATCTTGGTAGGGTTCAATTTCGAGATTGCAACTTTAATTTGGCCTATCTACAGATCGTAAAATCACTCAATTTTTTCAGATTAGCTCTAAAATCATCATACCTTTCATCCCTGCAAATTTCAAAAAAAGTTGCAAGGACCGTGTTGCACTCCGAGCGCCACGGTCCCAGACATTTTTTCCGAAATTTCGGGAGACAGTCATGATTGCATTTAACAGTTTAAATCCAGAAGATTGGCTGATTTTACTAAAAATTGCTACCTCTAAATTCAAAACTTTCTCTCTCTCTCTAGTGCATGAGTTTTACAACAATAAGCCCTACTTACACTATTCCCGTTAGACGAAGCTGTAGAATTAAGTCTCTCCGAGGTTTAATTACTGAGGAGATGGAACCTAATTTGAATAGCCTTTTTAACGAGGACATGGGTAATTCCTCTAATCCTCCTAATGATGAAGAAGCTCTCCATGAGGTTTCTGTAGAACAACTTTCGAAATTGGATAACCAATTTGACGATTTTCGACAATGGATGTCTCAAGAATACCCTGATAGTCAAGCTCTTCCTTTAATTGAGGGTCTAAAACGTATGCTTCAAAGTGATAAGAATGGAATTGATATTTTGCATGGTATTTCACACATTGTGAATTCGAACGTGATGCCTATGAAGAGTTGTGCTGAAAATTTGGGTTATACACAACCTCCTACACAAGTCAATCATTCTATTCCTTTGATGACTTCTATTGCTAGCATACCTACTTTTACATCAAACATAATGACCACTTCTATACAAGACATTCCTTCCATGATTACTAGTCATGGGGGCAATTCTTCTTCTTCAATTAACCCTCTTCCTTCATTTAATCCGACTTCTTCATTCATTCCTTCAATGAGTGTCCCTATTATATCTCCACAAATGAACATGACACAAGGGGGCAATTCGTTTAACCATTCCATTCCTCCTTGTAGTGTTCCTCCTGTCCAATCATCTCCTATGACTAACTATCATAGAGTCCCACCACCTTACCCTTTACCTTCTTTCAATAACATAACACCTCCATCTCAATCTAACACATCTAATATGAATTCTTCGACTGAAGCGACCATTAACAATCTTGCACAAACTGTCTCTTCTTTACAGCAACAAATTGCCTCTATGAACAATCTAAGTTTAGTGTGCCCACATTTGATGTTGCGAGCCCACTTTCTCTTGATATTGTTTGAGCTATCCCTCCTAAACATGTTGAAATCCCGCATTTGGAGCTTTATAATGGTAAAGGTGATCCTCTAACACATGTTAAGACTTTTCAAACAATATGTACTGATTTTGCTTATGACCAAAGGTTGCTTGCAAAACTGTTCACTAGAACATTAAGAGACAAAGCCCTACAATGGTATTGCTCGTTGCCTTCCTATTCTATTACTTCTTTCGAACAACTTGCAAATGCTTTCATTCAACAATTTCAAAACAATATAAGTCCTAAAGTTACTTTGATTGATTTAATGCATTGTAAACAAGGTGTTAAAGAAAAAGTGACTGATTTCATTGGTAGATATAAGCATTTGTATGCTCAAATTTCTTTTCCAGTGCCTGACAATGATATTCAAAGAATCTTTATTTCTAATTTACAAAAAGATATTCGAGACAAACTTCTGTTTTCTGAGTTTACTTCTTTCCAACAGTTGTGTGCCACTCTTCACAATTATCAACTGACTGTGAGTCAAATGGAACAATCACATCCTATGGCTCCGAGTGATAAGGGCGATAGCAGTCAACAACCATTTGGGAAGTTTAAACCGAACAGAGATTCCATCAAATTCAATGAAAACATCATCAACAACAATGTGAATGCAGCATCAGGTGTGCCTCCTATTTCTAAATTTTTCAAGAAAGAAAGAAAGTATACTCCTTTGAATGAATCATTGCATAGTATTATGAATAAGTTATTGGAACAAAATGTGCTTACTCTTCCTCCTATAAGACAAATTGATCCTGCAAAGATTACTTCACCTTATTTTGATAACAAAGCCTTTTGTCAATTTCATCGTCAACCTAGGCATGATACTGAAAAATGTTTTTCTTTGAAGGGTAAAATTCAAGATTTGATTGATAATAACACTATTTCTGTTTCTGGAGTGAATGATAAAGGCAATACATCTGTAGCTCCTCCTAATCAAAATCTTCAGATTTTCACTGATCCATTACCTTCTCATACCTATAATGCGATTGAGACTAATGATTCCTCTCTCTCATCTGCTGGTCTTGTGTTTATGGCTCCGAATGTGATTAACTTTGTAGAGCAGCAAGAAAACCCTAAAGAACCTTCCATCACATTTGATTCCAGTGAAACCATTAGGGCACCTGATGGTCCTTTATACATAGTTGCAAAAGTCAAGAATACACCTTGCTGTGGAGTGCTTATTGATCCTTCGTACATGGTTAATGTTATTACTGAAGAATTTCTTTTTACTTTGCAATTGAATCAAGTGATTTATGACAAAACAGATGTGATTGTGAAATTATTTGATGTATTTTCTTCTCCTGCGATTGGTTCTATTACATTGCCTATTGAGGTCCATAACAAATCTCTTGATGTGAACTTTGCTATTATTCCTTCATCCGAACAATTTCGTGTGAAGCTTGGCTATCCTTGGCTATCTTCCATGAAAGCTATTGCTTCTCCTATTCACAAGTGTTTGAAATTTCCCCATAATGGTGAAGTTGTTACTGTCAATCATAGTCTCTTTAAACCAGCTGAAAGAACTTCTAGCGTTCCTATTGATTACTTTTGGTCTAAACAATTCCAATCTCTTCCTCCGCGAAGTGATCATCTTTTCAAATCTTATCAAAAGTGGAAAATAGATATGATCCTATCTCTAAGTGAACCTAGAACACCTAAACTTGATATTCCTATCATTCTTGAGAAGGAAGTTTTTCCTTTGAAAGATAAAACCAATGTCTTTCCTCAAGACGATTCCCAACCCATTCCTATGGATGTGACTATGCCTATATCTAATAAACCTCCTAAGAGTAGACCTATACCTCCTCGTCATGATGGACTTGGTCTCCTTCCTAAACCAAATATTCCTCCTTTGTATGGAGCAGTCCCTCCTCCTTCCTTTTATAGAGAGAAGAGACCTTCTTCTTCTCCATTATCCAGCCTAAGAGACCACAACCTAAACACCCAAGTGATAAGGATGAGAACATTCCTCCTCCTCAATCTTCTCCACTTCCTACTAAGACTAGACGAAATCATTCTGCACGTGAACGCCGATGAAAGCATCGTCTTAGAGCTCAAGCAGCTGCTTCTCAAACTTTGCAATCCCCAAAAACACCTTCAACAAGCATTATTCCATTTTCTCCTCAGCCGGACATTGAGCCTAAATCTCCTAAACATAAGATGCATGATGGTCTTGATCCTGTGCGAGTTAAAGACCCTATTTTTTTATAAATCTTGATGATGATATAGATGAAAATGTTATTCATGATGAAAATGCTAATTCTCCTGTTCATTCTGATAGTGAATATGAACTTGTTGATATTGATAACCATTTATCTAACGAATTTTCTAAAGCACTTATCCTAGCTCCTAGACAAGAACAACGTGGCTCGGAACATGAACATAGCCCTTGTTTGGATCTTATGATAGCTCCATCTGCTGTGTTGGATGTTTCTCCTCTAGCGTGTTCCCTGCCTTCCCGAAACATTGATCAGCAAGATCGGGGGGTAGATGACGTGCTAGACTAGTTTCATTAGCATAGCAGATTCTCTCCCCCTCTCTTTTGTTACTTCTTCTATATGTTATTCTCATTCTTCTATTTGTTGTCTTTAGTGTTGTCTACTTGAGGACGATGCAAAGCATTGAGATCTCTCGATCTCTCTCATGTTGACTCAAAAGACACATGTGTTCCCTTCTTCTAGGTGACCTTCCTTGATTGGGGAATGAAGAACAATTATGCATACATACATATGATATACATGAATTATCATATAGCATACTGACCCCGAGGAAAGCGAAGTCACCTTGTGCTTTGTGTTTTGTGTCTATTATCCTTGGGCTTATCTCACACTTGGGGGCTAAATCCTTGTGATAACGTGCTCCTTTCCTTTCTCATCTCTTATGTGTATCACTACGTTAAAACAATCACCCCTGGTGAGGTGTGTGTGATCTCTTTAACGTAGGGGGGCATACATCCCGTCCATATCTTTTCAAGATACTTGGAAATTTCTTGGCAAATTTAGCCTTGCCTTGAAAATTTTTGATATCTTTCTTGCATGACTCATAGTGAGGGAACCTTACTACTGATAGTCATGGTTCTCCCTCATGATCTTCCCTTTTACTTTTTCAATCGAAGTCGTAAGATCCTTAGTCCACTGGGGGCTTGGTGTATCTTGCCTCCTTGACGTGGTGAAAGTTTTTCAATGTTGTTTCCTTGTACTTTACCGGAAGCATGAGCGTATGCTTATACTCCCGCTAAAGTGGGGGCTAAATGTAGCGTCCTAAAATTGCGACACTTGCAATTTTGACTGCATTTCGGTCTTCACGATGGCGACGCAACACACAACCTGAATGGAGACCCTGAAACTTGCTCACGACATTGAAAACTGCATTTTTCAAGCACCCTGGCCTGAACCTCCTTGCACCCTGCTGTCTCGGGAGGTGGGACCAGAGCGCCTAGCGCCCTGGTCCTTCAGGACCAGAGTGCCCAGCGCCCTGGTCCTTCAGGACCAGGGCGCCCAGCGCCCTGGTCCCTGGGCCTATTTTGGGCCCGGTCTCCTAAGGGGTCTCGGGTCTTTTTGTTTGCAATTTGGAAATTAACTTTCCTGGTCGGCCTAAGGTCAGGAAAATCAGTCTATTAGCCCTAAATGACAAGTATATAAACTACATTTTCCTCTCTCATTTGGAGAGAGACACACATGAGGGAAAAGGCGTGGAAACTATACTCAAGCATTCAAGCATTCAAGCATTCTTTCAAGCAATTGATCATTCTAAGTCTCCATTCAAGGCTAAGTGTTGCATACAAGACAAGGATTCAACCATTGAAGAGGAGATCACATACTACATACAACATACTACAACAACATACAACATCTATACCTTCACACATAAGGATACAAACATCCTTAGAACAAGGTATTAGTACTTGTTTTACATACATTTACATTTACAGCACTTGCTCATTTCTTGGTTAATTCCAAAACTGGGGTTTGACCTAAAGGCAAACCCCTAATCCCTAACCCCCCAATCGTCTTCGCTTTTCTGTGTGTAGGTTGCAGGTACGCGGCTGAAATTGAAGATCTGGAATCCTTGTGCAGAGACGAACAGATCCCCCTTCGTTTCGCGGATTTTTCGGAGGACCGTGGCGCCGGGCGCCATCGTCCCGACAACTTTTGCTCAAATTTGCAGGACAGTGCCGTATCGACATTTTACTGCTAATTCCAGGTCCGCAGCTTCATACTGTATCCCTATCTCAGTTTATAAGCGAATCTTTGTCACTTTCTATGCATGCCTAGCTTAATTCTTCTATGCACATTCTTTACAAAAGAGGGTAGCCTTGCTGTCTTAACCCTTGAAATGCATTTAGCATCCAATCTTGCATTGCGTGGGATTGGATCTTGTGGGTTTCAACCCCTCTTTTGAATGTAAAGTCTCTCCCTTAAGTGAAAACCATCAACCCTAGTGAATCTCCCTTCTCTCTCCTTGGAGTTGGAAGAGGGGAGAGCAACTAGGGTTCGATCGTGATTTTCCGCTTTACACAGTTATTGCCTGCTTCTCGATCATAGAACCGGTGAGCTCTTTCACTTTGTCTTTTGTGATCTTACAAAGAACAAGGACTTCTCCAATATTGCAGAAACTGGTCATGGTGTGGATTGCCTCCGATGTGATATCATGGGTTCACTCAAGATACATCTTGTCACCATAAACCCTACTAAGAATTATTCTTATATGATCTTTTGTGAATTCCTCAAGAAAATATACTGCATTGTGGAATTTCTTCTTCTCGATCACACTATACTCTAGTATAATCTTCTTATCTTTTCCACATAACAAACTCAACTGGGAGTGAATCACTAGAGATCCTAGGTCTTCCAATCTGCAATCAATGTAACCAGAAACATCCCCTTTGACAATGACTCTGGTGGGAATTTAAGTTTTGGCATTGTACTTCAACTTCTTCCTAAGAGATTTGGATGACTCCTCAGGTGTGGAAGAACTAGAAGAGACTTTGGATGTAGAAGCCATGTCTAAATAATTTTAAATGACAAGAGTGATTCGATGAAAAATACCTTTTCACTCCGAACTAGGGTTCACCAATGTCGAGCACAACACACTTCTCTAAAATCTTTCTTTACCACTCTGGATAACTTGAAATGACTGTTGGTCTTGCACAAGATTTCTTTCTAGATTTCTTTGAATGCAAGATTGATCTCTTTTGTTGCACTGCTCAAGTTAGACAAATGCTTCTTCAAAAATAGGTAAGTAAAAATGACTACAAGCGTTGCCTTTATACATGCTCCTACCTACCATAATAAATGCATCACCATTAGGGTACAAACCCTAATTTTACCTTTTACCACTTTATTTCTTTTGTCAGTCGATAGGTAATCAATACCGATAAAAGCACTTTACCGATATACTCCGGGGGTCCAAAACATTCTTACCAATATGTTCCCCCTTAAGCTTTTTGAAGCTCAATTTGTCAATTCAGGGGTCTCCACACTGGGTGTGGAAACTGATACATCTTGTGGCTTCTCTTCAAATTTCTTTTTCCAAGTTTTATTCATATAGATGCCTGAACGGTTTCAACATCGACCTTTCCTTTACCTTCTGGGTCGATCGGTTTGTCTTCCAATGGATTTTGTCTCAGTCCGCATGCTTTGGCAAGATGTCTCGGTTTGTGACAATGATAGCATACCATACCAGGTGCTCTCCATGGTCCGGTGTTCACCTTTCCATTCTTTCTCCTACATGTTGCAGCAGTGTGACCACTACCATGACAGATCACACAGGTTTCATGCCAACCGTTTGTCGCTCCATAACCATTTGACCATTGGTCATAGGTTCTATACCGATTTGGGTTTCAGTTCATAAGAGGTTCTTGGACAATGCCTTTTGATCTTGGTGTATAACCTCCAAGGTTGTTCATAATTGATCTACACTTAAAAGATCTATGCCCAAGCTTGTTGCATGCATAACAATGACCATTAAATCTACCAGCTCTATCCTTGTGGTTATACACATTGTTTTGCATGTAAGGGAAATTATTATAAGTCTTGCTCCTACATACATTGGCAGTATGTCCTTCTGTATGACAGTTAAAGCATACAGGTTTGAACTTTGACTTACTTTTTCTTTTGTTGTTGTTCTCAGGTACCGGTTGCTCTTTTGGTGCATCAATCTTGGTTCCAGAGGATTCACCTTCCTCATGTGCAGAGAAACCAAATCCAATGGTATCCCTTGATGGCTTCATTGATTCCAGTTGTTGATCCAATTTTTTAGAGCTCAGGTTGAACTTTGCAAGTATCTCCTTCATCTCAGCAAGTTCTTTGAAACGAGCTTCATTGGTCTTCATTAGGGTTTCATTTTGAGATATGGGTGCATTGAATTCTACTTGCATTTCTTCTTTCTCTTCCTTACCTAATTGCAGATAAGTGGAAACGGTACCAATTTCTTGATTTAACTTAAAGATCTCATGCTCTTTGTCATTCACTAGATCCTCAGCTTTTCTTCATTTTTCTAGTTCTTGACTCATCCTAATGGTCAATCCTTCCAGCACCCTCCTCGGGTTAGTTTTGGATTCATTCAGTTTCTCCACTTCTTCAACTAGGGCATCAATGTCTGCTTCATCAAAAGAGATGTTTTTCAGTAATTTCTAGCATTTGTTCAGCAAGTTCTCTTCTTTTGGCTAAAGAGGCTTTATACTTGACCTTAAGTTCATCATAGGCTCTCTTAGATTCAGTCAGACGGTGAGTGAGTTCCTTCATGTTGTATTCCCCCATATCTCCTTTCAAGTGGTTAGACTTAAAGAACGGTTGGCTCTGATACCAATTGATGAATACTAAGAGGGGGGGTGAATTAGTATACCCAAAAACCTTATCAAACACTTAAGAAATTTTACTGCAAACCAGTATAGCCCTTTAAACAGCAAACCGGTTAATATGCAAACAAGCCAAATAGAAAATAAAGCATTCACCCACAATAACACAATCAACATAACACAAGATATTTTGACATGGAAACCCAAATAGGAAAAACCACGGTGAGTAAAACTCACAAGTCTACTATCTACAGAGTAGCAACCAAGTCGGTTAAGGTCAAACCGGTTAAGGCCTTACAATTTTCTTCACCAGAACAGATCCTGTTAGGAATCCTGATCTCTGTTAGGAGATAAGTCCTATTAAAGACTACCATGTTAAAGGATTTCAGGTCCACAACTATGAACCACCTTGTTAGAGGATTTAAAACAAGCTTAACTAAGCCTATCTGGTTAAGGGTTTCTGACTTGTCGAAGAGATTAATAATCAACAAGTAAGTGATCTAGAAAGTAGCACAAAATGCTTAGTTAGATCCTTGATTGCTCTTTGTTAATGCATTGCAGCATTACTTTATTCTTCTGTCCTTCGTACATTCAATTTTTGTTGCAAGATACTTTTTACAAAGACCTAATCTTCTAACACAACACTCTCAAAACCCTAGACATGATGTCATCATATAGGAATCTGATTTCATGTCGGTCCAATGAGATTAGACTATAATTTCCTAGGTACAATGCATCTAGACACAATTTGTAACACGGCACAGAATCACCGCATCGGTGTCGGTGGATGATAAATCATCACACTTTACAAGTTTGTCGGTTAACAAAACAAGGTATACCGATTACCGGTTTACAAACAAATACTGGTAAACTGGAACATAGTGTTTTGATCTTAAAAATATTGGCTGCTGCTTGGGGTCCTCGAACCGCTTGAGGTCCTCAGTCATGCTTTGACCAGTAAGCTCCTTCTGTAAACACTAATAGTCTTCTAAAAACAAAGACTATGCATACATTGGCATATAATACCAGTTTGAACAATACATCACATACTACCGGTTGAGAATAACTCATACAACAAATAAGTGTGTGTCCATCAATGACAATCACAACAAAGTACAAACATCATTAAAATGCCAACATATGACACCAGAGGGTTCTTCAATTGTATAAGGGTTCTAAGAACTCATGTACGTAGTGACTTAAAAATAGTAAAAGGCTTTTGTTTGCCAAAAAAAATTATTTAGAATGAAAATGGAACAATGTAAGATTAAAGGCATGACCCACTTTCACACAAACATTAGAATACAAAACCTAAAAAGGGGTAATCGTATTTGACTAACTCTTGTCAAAGAAGATCAAATGATTCCTTTAGGGTTTCTATTCCTTTGTTGCTTTGGAAAGTGTATGGATTTGAAATGATCTCAAACTAGGATCTAAGTTTGATATAAATGAAAGTTTAAATGACTATAACAGACTGATGCACAAACAAAAACTTCGCAACAGGTACAAAAGTGAGCATAAAATACAAAGGTGCACCTGTGATAAAAAAATGAGGTTGATTTCACTATACTGGGTCACCCAAAGCATCTTTGTATTTTGTGTTGGAATCAATGAACACTGAGAGGGGGGGTGAATCAGTGTTTTGCAACTTACTAATTTATCAAACTGATTCTTTAACCACTAGATGGAAAGAACAAAAACTATAATGTAGAAACACAAAGCAAATAACCACACAACCATAATACTGGAATTTTAACATGGAAACCCAAAAAGGGAAAACCATGGTGGGATTGAGTACCCACAATATTATTATACTATAGCCAGTAGTAAAATAATATAACAAAAGTGGAATGCACTTGCATTCAGGCACACTGCCTAGAGCTCACTGCTCAATTACAAAAAAGGGTTACAACCCCAGAGGACTCACTGTCCTACAAATGAGATATAGAAGAAAATATAATGTCTGAACTGAAATATAGCATCTACAAATTCCAATAATCATTTTTGGTTAGGCTCAAGAATGATATGATGTCACTACTCAGGAATACTACTCTGCTCCGCTCTGCTACATGTATGGGATCATGAAAACTTAAGATGCACACGTGAAACTGTGCTCAATCGCTTCCAACTCTAACTCGCATACTCTCACACTCAAAATAATCATCCAAGTCAGTCTTATATATCCACACTACCAAAATATATCTTCATTAAGTCAGCTTCACAAAACAGCAAAATATGAAATGTGTAGGCTCATGTCGGCTCAGTCCTTCTACAAATCCTTATTCTGGACCTAAAACATATGATCACAAACTTTTCATAGGTCAGCCCAAGCACCTCAAACTTATCAATGTCCACTGGAATCACCTCAAATAATCCGGACCACATGCTACACCATCAAACATAATGATAACTTTCTTCTTCCTGCAATACCGGATACCGGACCAAGAAACTTGCACTAGAATCAACACTGGAGGCTAGAACTGCATGATAATCTATCTCATACACCTAATCAGCTATTCCAATCACCGCAACTAAAATTGCATCACCAGAAATGAATAATGCTTATTGGATTCATACACTGTGATCCACCGACCAGACTTATGCTCATGAATAACCAAGCCTACTTAAGACTTCCGGTAATCCCAATCTCCATATACCAGATAGGATTACTAGGTTGAGTTGTCATCAATGACAACCCCTAAGTAGTTTCCATACACCTAATATCATCAATCTCCATCGGAGCATCACCGAAACAATGTCTTTTGCCAACAATCTCCCCCTTTGGCATTGATGGCAACATAGTGAAAAATGATAAGTGTTCCAAGAATCCAAAACAAAAATCAATTAGAAAATTTGTACACTCAAATAAAAATATCAACTGACTCCCCCTAAGTATGTGCACCATTTTTCACTTCTCTCTCCCTTTGACATCAATGGCAAAGGTAGGAATCTACCAAAACTTATGTACAAAAGAATGTATGTAATAATTTACAAGAATTTGAAAATATTTTCATAAGTTACCTTTAAGGATTTCAGATACTCATTCCATCCTCTTAGGAAACAATCCAAAACATTAATTAGGGCACTAAACATGTATGCATGTACTTATACACCCTTAAGATTCTATCAGGACATCTTTACCCAAAGCAGTTATTGCATCATGCTGAGCACCAAGTAAAGTATCCATCCAGCGAGTGATTAAACTTCTCAATTCTCCCACTTTACTTATCATTTGTTCCCTTTCCTTATTTAGACCCTTTATTTTATTAGTGAGATCCATTATATGGGCTTCAAGAGTACTCGGAAAGATTGAATGTGGGGCAAATGATTGTACTATACTGACTAATTTCCCTTCAAGATCTCTAATCTTGTCACTGTCTGCAGAAAACTTAGGCAAAAAGAGACATGACTTGAAGATTTTGTTAAGTTCTGATGCTAATAGCTCACAAGATGAGAGAGGGGGGTGAACCATACAAACTTAATCTTCCATAAAATCAACAGATTCAACCTCGGTAACTTATACTTCAGCAATATAACCAAAAAACTGATAAACATGCTAACTCATAAACACATAATCATCATAACACATATAACACTAGATTTAACTTGGAAACCCAAATAGGGAAAACCCACTATGGGATTTCAGACCCACTAAGAAATATACCCTTCTAGAGTATGCTCGGTTAAAAGCAAATCCTGTTAAAGATTACAAACACATTGCTAGATGTGACCCGGTTAAGGGATTTCCCTCAGATCTATTAGGATCTTCACTTTGTTAGAAGTGACCTTGTCAAAGGATTTCAAACACTCATTTAGAATGTTAACTTGCTAGAGGGTTTACAAATAAGACTATTAAGTCCACTCGGTTAAGATATTTTCTGTCACTTACAAAATAAATAACAGTAATAAAATATATCTGCAACTTCACATCTAAAATGCTAAAGCAGATTCTTATTTTCTCAAAACAATCTAGTCATAGGACTTATCTTGTCCCTCTGTTGGGCTCCCTACTCTGCTATTCAAACTGGTCTTCAAACTTATGTGCTCGGTAATCACTATGTAGCATTCATGTGCTTACACTTGCCCACTTCCATTGTTTATCAACAATTCCTTATTTATAAACAATTTCTAACCGCTAAATCTCCTTGATCACATTTCCCATAATCAATCTTAGCCATCAAATCTTCAATCTTGACTAGTTCAATGTATCCTTTGATCTCAAAATTTTTTACCTCACCTTGGAACCTACATTCCTTCCTTGGAACTTGTGCTAGGTTAATGCGGTTCAATCTGTGTTGTAGATCTTCCTCTTGATTTTCCATTATCGTAGATCCTTAACAAACTTTTGTGCGGCATACTAATCATTAATTCATCTCCACCTCATCAACATCCCTCATTAAATAATGCTTTTATCCATCCAATGTGATCTATTATAACTTGGTTGTTACTCAGTTAATACTGAACTTCACTCGGTAGACATTCTACCTTCTTTAACCGATATCGATAACCATAGGATTTACCGACTAGGTTCTTAGGGTTTACCGACTAGGTTCTTTGCTCGGTGACATGGTACAGTATTAAACTTATAATCAACAACATATGTACGATATCAAAACAATAAAAACAACATGATCTCATCATTGTCTAACTCAATAATAGTTGCCCATTGAATAACTTATTTCTCCCCTTTATTATCACATCCTTTCTGTGTCACTTACCAACCTCTTAATACTCATCAAATCAATCTTCTCAAGATATGGCAACATCATACTGAATCAAAAAATCAATTTCTTGACATCAATGACAAAATAATATTATAAAGACAGTAATCATCCTTCTTTAGTTATATCAATAATCTCCAACAACCTATTGAATATCCTTATTGAAATGCCAACAATCTCCTTTCTATTATAATGCCAACAATCTCCCCCTTTGGCATTGATGGCAAAACCAACAATTAAATGGCAATACCAACTTGATTTATTCCAACTGATTCAGATTTAGATTATTGTGGAGACTTCTCCTATTATCCTTGAGTTGTTTTCTTCTTCTAAATTCTTCTAGGCTTTCTCCCTCTTTCATTAGTCTTCTGAGTTGTTATCTAGGCTTTCTCCCTTTTTCAGTAATATTCTCCCCCTATCATTAGTCTTCTGTTATCTTCTTCATTTAGGGCTTTACCATTTAGTCTTCTCCCCTTTTGACAACAATGCCAAAAAGTAAAAGAACTAAATCATGAACTCTTCTGTTGTGAAGTGCTTGCTTTTGTTGAGTTACACATGTATCATCTCAGTCTCAATCAAAGCAACTTGTCTCTATTCACTATTTCCTACACACCTTTAGAAAACTTCTTAAAGTGAGTAAATCAGCATCAATCCACAAGTAATATTCGATAGAGTCATCGAATTGATGCTTTCACCAAACTCTGTCAGTGAGTAGAAGATAGGGGTAGGACCCCTAAATTGCTTCTGAGATACTCAAAAGTGTCCCTTGGCAGTGGCTTTGTGAAGATGTCTGCTATTTGCTCCTTTGAACTGATATATTCCAGCACAACTTTCTTCTCTTGAACTTCTTCTCTGAGATAATGATACTTTATAGAGATATGTTTTGTCTTAGAGTGCATTAACGGATTCTTTGAAATGTTAATGGCACTAGTATTATAACATAATATAGTTACTAGCTCGGTAACTTTCTCATTTATACCTTCCAACAGTTGTTTGATCCATGCTATATTAGTGCAATTCAATGTTGCATCAATATATTCAGCTTCAGCTGTTGACTATGAAATACATCCTTGTTTCTTGCTAAGCCAACTTACTAGTCTATCACCCAGAAAGAAAGCTCCACCACTTGTGCTTTTCATGTCATCAATATTTCCTGCCCAATCAGCATCAATATAAACTTTTAAATAAAAATTATTCCTCTTTTCATAAACTAAGCCATAATCTCCAGTGCCTCTCAGGTATCTGAAAATTCTCTTGATTGTTGTCATATGGGTTTCTTTGGGATCTGTAGAAAATCTTGCAACAATACCTACTACATGTGCTATATCTCATCTATTGTGCACAACATATTATAACTTTCCAATCATAGATCGGTAAAGTGTCTCATCAACAGATGCAGATTCATCATTCTTTGATACTTTATAGTTAGTAGTCATAGGAGTACTTACAGGTTTAGAATCCTCCATTCCAAATTTCTTCAAGATTTCCTTTATGTACTTGGATTGAGTAATGAAAATCTCATCTTTCATTTACAGTATCTCTAAACCTATAAAATACTTTATCTCACCGATTAATGACATCTCAAAGTCTTTGCACATTTCATTTCAGAAGTTCTTGCATAAGGAGTCATTACCACAAAAATAATATCATCAACAAATATGGTTGAGATCAGTATTCCATTGTCCTCATCATTCTTCATGTACATATTGTTGTTTTCATTTGTCCTTATAAATCCAATCTTGATTAAGTAAGAGTGCAATCTCTCATACCATGCTCTAGGTGCTTGTTTCAGACCATATAAAGCTTTGTTCAATTTACATACCTGATCTTTACTCTTGTCTTCAACAAATCCTTCAGGTTGTTCAATATAAACTTCTTCTTCTAGTATACCATTCAAAAATGCATATTTAACATCCATTTGATATACCTTGAAATTTTTGAAAGCAGCATATGCCAACAATGTTATTACTCCCTCAAGTCTAGCCACAGGTGCAAAAGTTTCACCATAATCTATTCCTTCTTCTTGAGCATAACCTTTGCAAACTAGTCTTGCTTTTTTCTGAATGACCTCACCTTTTTCATTTAGCTTGTTTCTGAAAATCCACTTTGTACTGATTACATTTTTGTCCTTCGTTCTTGGGACCAATGTCCATGTTTCATTCTTCTTGATTTGATCAATCTCTTCTGTCATAGCATTTACCCAATCCTCATTAATAAATGTCTCTTTTACTATTCTCTGTTCAAATTCAAATATCAGACATGTGTTTTGTCTCAGTTTGTTCCTTGTCATCACTGGATCATCCTTATCTCCTATAATCTGACTTGATGCATGATGTCTTCTGACATATTTGGCTAATATAGGCTCAATATGATCTTCTTCATCACTCGGTAACTGGATATTCTCTTCATTTTCTTCAGTAACTCTCTCGGTAGGACTTGTCAGTTGAACATAGACAAATTCTTCATAATTTTCTAGTTCTTTGGAATTTCCTTCATCATTTCTTTCTGCAAATTCATCAATTTTCACATTTGCACTTTCTACTATTTTGTTAGATGATTTGATCAAACATTTAAATACTTTACTTCTAGAAGAATAACCAAGAAATGTTCCTTCCTCACTTTTCTGATCAAACTTTCCATTTCTGTCATCTTTGTGAACATAACATCTACTTCCAAAGATTTTGAAATAGCTTACATTAGGTTTCTTGTCATACCAGCTTTCATATGATGTCTTCATAGTTCCTTTCTTCAATTGTACTTGGTTTAGGGTGTAAACTGTAGTGCTGATTGCTTCTCTCCAAAATGTTTGAGGTACCCTCTTTTCTATTATCAAGGTTCTAGCACAATCTACAATTGATCTGTTTCTTCTCTCAGCTATCCTATTTTGCTAATGTTCTCTCGGTGCAGACACTTGCCTTTTTATACCATGATCATTGCAGAATAAGTTAAATTCATTTGAAGTAAACTCTCCTCCTCTATCAGATTTAAGACATTTAAGTTGTTTTCCTATTTCATTTTCAACTATTGCCTTATACCATTTAAACATTTGAAAAGCTTTTGATTTTCCTTTTAAAAACATAACGGACATCATCCTTGAGTAATCATCCACAAATAATATGAAATATTTATCACCATAATAACTTTGAACTTTCATGGGACCACAAAGATTAGTGTGTACTAGATCTAAAATTCCTTTAGAAGTGTAGGACTTACTTGTAAAGCTTGATCTTGTCATCTTACCCATCTGGCATCCTTGACACATACCATTCTCAAGTTTTTCCAGGCTTGGTAGACCTCTTACTCGGTGCTTCTTACTTATTTTGATCAGATTATCAAAATTTCCATGACAAAACCTTTTATGCCATAACCAGGTATCTTCTATTTTTGCATATAGACATTTGTTCCGAGTTGAGTCAAGATGAAATGTATTACCTTTTGTTTGTGTCCCGGTAGCAGCTAGCTTTCTGTGTTTGTCATGAACTTTGACACATCCCTTCTAGAATTCTATTCGGTATCCTGTATTGTTTAGTTGTGCTACACTCAACAAATTGTATTTCAAACCTTCAACCCAGTATACATCATCACATTTAGCATTGTCAAGAAGTGTTATAGATCCTTTACCTTTCACTGGACATGGTGCATCATTACCAAATCTTACATAACCTCCATCATAGTCTTCTAATTTAACAAACTTGTGTTTATCACCTGTCATGTGATGTGAGCATCCACTGTCTATGATCCAAGAATTATTATTATTTATGTGAGATATTAGGGCTTTTTCTTCATACCTTTCTTCATCTGATCCATCTTTAATAGCCACATAAACAACTTCCTCTATATCAGTTTCATCAGATTTATCATCATTGGATTCCTCGTCAGCTAATAGACATGCATTTATGTCTCTCCTTCTGAAGTCCCAGTGTCCTTTGTATTAGTTGTCTTTCTGCCTGTTATCTCAGTATTCTCTCTTTTCACTAGATTCTTTCTCAGGGTAGTTAGAATCCATATGTCCTATTTTATCATAGTTAAAACATTTTAAAGGGAGCTTTCCTTTATACTTACGCTTTCCTCTTGATAACCTTTTGGCTAATAATGCTTCAAACTCTTCTTTCTTTTTGATTTCTTCATATAGTTTGTGTACCTCTTCCATGTTTTCATGAAATCTCTCACTTGCTCCACTATGATTTCCTTCAGTATACTTAGACATTCTATCATTGTAATCATCAGATTCACCAATATGAAAAGAACTCAATGTAGATTCTACTTTATTTACCGAAGACCCATTGTTATCAAAATTACTTAACTCAAATGCATGTAGCTTACCGATAGTAGCATCCAAAGAAACTTGCATGTTAGGTACAGACCTCATTTCATTGATTGCAAAGACTCGGATTGCATAAGCAGGTAGAAGGGTTCTCAACAACTTACTCATTACATCCTTTTCTTCAATAGTTCCTCCTACTCCTTTAATTTGATTGACAATTTCCTTTAACCTTGGACTATATTGGGTTATGTTCTCACCTTCATTCATTCTCATGGATTCAAGTTGTCCTCTTAGACTATCTACTTTTGCTCTATGAACATGTTCATCACCGCCAAACACAGATATGAGCTTGGTCCACATTGCTTTTGCATCATTATAGCCTTCTAGATCATTAAACTCTGAGTCGGTCAATGCTGATGTTATTTCAATCATAGCTTGAATATGTTCTTGCTTTGCCTTTATCTCTTCTAAGGTCATCGGGTTGGTGCTTGATGGTATGTAATCATTCTCCAAATAATATGTTGCATATTCTCCAATTCCTGATAAATTTATCTTCATCCTTTTCTGCCATGTGGAGAAACTTGACTTGTTCAGCTTTGGTGCATCCCTTTTATACATCTTTGGATATTTGCCTCAAGTGCCTTTCAACTTTTCTTCCGGATTCTAGAGTTCTAATACCAATTGTTAAGTTCTAATGCCAATAGCTAACAAGATGAGAGGGGGGGGGTCAATCATACAAACTTAATCTTCCAAAAAATCAACAGATTCATCCTCAGTAACTTATACTTCAGCAATATAACCAAAAAACTACTAAACATGCTAACTCATAGACACATAATCACCATAACACATATAACACCAGATTTAACGTGGAAACCCAAAAAGGGAAAAACCACTATGGGATTTCGGACCCTCTAAGAAATATACCCTTCTAGAGTATGCTCGGTTAAAAGCAAATCCTGTTAAAGATTACAAACACATTGCTAGATGTGACCCGGTTAAGGGATTTCCCTCAGATCTGTTAGGATCTTCACTTTGTTAGAAGTGACCTTGTCAAAGGATTTCAAACACTCATTTAGAATGTTACCTTGCTAGAGGGTTTACAAATAAGACTGTTAAGTCCACTCGGTTAAGAGATTTTCTATCACTTACAAAATAAACAATAGTAATAAAATATATTTGCAACTTCACATCTGAAATGCTAAAGCAGATTCTTATTTGCTCAAAACAATCTAGTCATATCACTTATCTTGTCCCTCTGCTGGGCTCCCTACTTTGTTATTCAAACAGGTCTTCGAGTTTATGTGCTCGGTAATCACTATGTAGTATTCGTGTGCTTACACTTGCCCACTTCCATTGTTTATCAACAATTCTTTATTTATAAAAAAATTCTAACCGCTAAATCTCCTTGATCACACTTCCCATAATCAATCTTAGCCATCATATCTTCAATCTTGACTGGGTTCAATGTATCCTTTGATCTGAAAATGTTTTACCTCGCCTTCGAACTTGCATTCCTTCCTTGGAACTTGTGCTAGATTAATGTGGTTCAATCTGTGTTGTAGATCTTCGTCTTGATTTTCCATTGTCGTAGATCCTTAGCAAACTTCTGTGTGGCATACCAATCATTAATTCATCTCCAGCTCATCAACATCCTTCATTAAATAATGCTTTTATCCATCCAATGTGATCTATTATAACTTGGTTGTTACTTGGTTAATACTGAACTTCCTTCGGTAGACATTCTGCCTTCTTTAACCAATATCAATAACCTTAGGGTTTACCGAATAGGTTATTAGGTTTTACCGACTAGGATCTTAGGGTTTACCGACTAGGTTCTTTGCTCGGTGACATGATACAGTATTAAACTTATAATCAACAACATATGTACGATATCAAAACAATAAAAACAACATGATCTCATCATTGTCTAACTTGGTAATAGTTGCCCATTGAATAACTTATTTCCCATCTTTATTATCACATCCTTTCTATGTCACTTACCGACCTCTTAATACTCATCAAATCAATCTTCTTAAGATATGGCAACATCATACTGAATCAAAAAATTAATTTCTTGACATCAATGACAAAATAATATTATAAAGACAGTAATTATCCTTCTTCAGTTATATCAATAATCTCCAACAACCTTCTCAATATCCTTATTGAAATGCCAACAATCTTTTTTCTATTGTAATACCAACAATCTCCCCCTTTGGCATTGATGGCAAAACCAACAATTTAATGGCAATACCAACTCGATTTATTCCAACTGATTCAGATTCAGACTGTTGTGGAGACTTCTCCTGTTATCATTGAGCTATTTTCTTCTTCTGAAGTCTTCTAGGCTTTCTCCCTCTTTCATTAGTCTTTTGAGTTGTTATCTAGGCTTTCTCCCTTTTTCATTAATCCTCTCCCCCTGTCATTAGTCTTCTATTATCTTCTTCATTTAGGGCTTTACCATTTAGTCTTCTCCCCCTTTGACAACAATGCCAAAAAGTAAAAGAACTAAATCATGAACTCTTCTACTGTGAAGTGCTTGCTTTTGTTGAGTTACACATGTATCATCTCAGTCTCCGTCAGAGCAACTTGTCTCTATTCACTATTTACTGCACACCTTTAGAAAACTTCCTAAAGTGCATAAATCAGCATCAATCCACAAGTAATATTCAATAGAGTCATCAAATTGATGCTTTCACCAAACTCTGTCAGTGAGTAGAAGATAGGGGTAGGACCCCTAACTTGCTTCTGAGATACTCAAAAGTGTCCCTTGGTAGTGGCTTTGTGAAGATGTCTCCTATTTGCTCCTTTGACTTGATATATTCTAGCACAACTTTCTTCTCTTGAACTTCTTCTTTGAGATAATGATACTTTATACAGATATGTTTTGTCTTAGAGTGCATTACTGGATTCTTTGAAATGTTAATGGCACTAGTATTATCACATAATATAGTTACTGGCTTGGTAACTTTCTCATTTATATCTTCCAACAGTTGCTTGATCCATGCTATATTATTGCAATTCAATGCTGCAGCAACATATTCAGCTTCAGCTGTTGACTGTGAAATACATTCTTGTTTCTTGCTAAGCCAACTTACTAGTCTATCACCCAGAAAGAAAGCTCCACCACTTGTTCTTTTCATGTCATCAATGTTTCCTGCCCAATCAACATCAATATAAACTTTTAAATCAAAATCATTCCTCTTTTCATATACTAAGCCGTAATCTTCAGTGCCTCTCAGGTATCTAAAAATTCTCTTGATTGTTGTCATGTGGTTTTCTTTGGGATCTGCAAAAAATCTTGCAACAATACCTATTGCATGTGCTATATCTGGTCTACTATACACAACATATTGTAACTTTCCAATCATAGATCGGTAAAGTGTCTCATCAATAGATGCAGATTCATCATTCTTTGATAGTTTACAGTTAGTAGTCATAGGAGTAATTACAGGTTTAGAATCCTCCATTCCAAATTTCTTCAAGATTTCCTTTATGTACTTGGATTGAGTAATGAAAATATCATCTTTCATTTGCAGTATCTGTAAACCTATAAAATACTTTATCTCACCAATTAATGACATCTCAAATTCTTTGCACATTTTATTTCCAAAGTTCTTGCATAAGGAGTCATTACCACAAAAAATATTATCATCAACAAATATGGTTGAGATCAGTATTCCATTGTCCTCATCTTTCTTCATGTACATATTGTTGTTTTCACTTGTCCTAATAAATCCAATCTTGATTAAGTAAGAGTGTAATCTCTCATACCATGCTCTAGGTGATTGTTTCAGACCATATAAAGCTTTGTTCAATTTACATACCTGATCTTTACTCTTGTCTTCAACAAATCCTTCAGGTTGTTCAATATAAACTTATTCTTCTAGTATACCATTCAAAAATGCATATTTAACATCCATTTGATATACCTTGAAATTTTTGAAAGCAGCATATGCCAATAATATTCTTACTCCCTCAAGTCTAGCCACAGGTGCAAAAATTTCAACATAATCTATTCCTTCTTCTTGAGCATAACCTTTGCAAACTAGTCTTGCTTTGTTTCGAATGACCTCGCCTTTTTCATTTAGCTTGTTTTTAAAAATCCATTTTGTATCGATTACATTTTTGTCCTTCGGTCTTGGGACCAATGTCCATGTTTCATTCTTCTTGATTTGATCAATCTCTTCTATCATAGCATTTGCCCAATCCTCATTGTTAAATGCCTGTTTTACTATTCTCGGTTCAAATTTAGATATCAGACATGTGTTCTATCTCAGTTTGTTCCTTGTCATCACTGGATCATCCTTATCTCCTATAATCTGACTTGATGCATGATGTCTTCTGACATATTTGGCTAATGTAGGCTCGGTATGATTTTCTTCATCACTTGATAACTGGATATTCTCTTCATTTTCTTTTGTAACTCTCTCAGTAGAACTTGTCAGTTGAACATAAACAAATTCTTCATAATTTTCTAGTTCTTTGGAATTTCCTTCATCATTTCTTTCTGCAAATTCATCAATTTTCACATTTGCACTTTCTACTATTTTGTTAGATGATTTGATCAGACATCTAAATGCTTTACTTCTATAAGAATAACCAAGAAATGTTCCTTCCTCGCTTTTCTGATCAAACTTTCCATTTCTGTCATCTTTGTGAACATAACATCTACTTCCAAAAATTTTGAAATAGCTTACATTAGGTTTCTTCTCATACCAAATTTCATATGGTGTCTTCATAGTTCCTTTCTTCAGTTGTACTTGGTTCAGGGTGTAAACTGCAGTGTTGATTGCTTCTCTCTGAAATGTTTGAGGTACCCTCTTTTCTATCATCAGGGTTCTGGCACAATATACAATTGATCTATTTCTTCTCTCAGCTATCCCATTTTGATGAGGTGTTCTCGGTGCATACACTTGCCTTTTTATACCATGATCATTGCATAATAAGTTAAATTCATTTGAAATGAACTCTCCTCCTCTATCAGATCCAAGACATTTCAGTTGTCTTCCTGTTTCATTTTCAACTCTTGCCTTGTACCATTTAAACATTTGAAAAGCTTCTGATTTTTCTTTTAAAAACATAACTGACATCATCCTTGAGTAATCATCCACAAATAATATGAAATATTTATCACCATAATAACTTTGAACTTTCATGGGACCACAAAGATCAGTGTGTACTAGATCTAAAATTCCTTTAGAAGTGTAGGACTTACTTGTAAAGCTTGATCTTGTCATCTTACCCATCTGGCATCCTCGGCACATAGCATTCTCAGGTTTTTCTAGGCTCGGTAGACCTCTTACTCGGTGGTTCTTACTTATTTTGATCAGATTATCAAAATTTACATGACAAAACCTTTTATTCCATAACAAGGTATCTTCTATTTTTGCATATAGACATTTGTTCCGAGTTGAGTCAAGATGAAATGTATTACCTTTTGTTTTTTTCCCAGTAGCAACCATCTTTCCATGTTTGTCATGAACTTTCACACATCCCTTCTGGAATTCTATTCGGTATCATGTATTATTTAGTTGTGATACACTCAACAAATTGTATTTCAAACCTTCAACCTAGTATACATCATCACATTTAGCATTGTCAAGAAGTGTTATAGATCCTATACCTTTCACTGGACATGGTGCATCATTACCAAATCTTACATAACCTCCATCATAGTCTTCTAATTTAACAAACTTGTGTTTATCACCTGTCATGTGATGTGAGCATCCACTGTCTATGATCCAAGAATCATTATTATTTATGTGAGATATTAGGGCTTTTTCTTCATACCTTTCTTCATCTGATCCATCTTTAATAGCCACATAATCAACTTCCTCTGTATCAGTTTCATCATATTTAACATCGTTGGATTCCTCATCAGCTACTAGACATGTCTTTATGTCTCTCCTTCTGAAGTCTCGATGTCCTCTGTATTGGTTGTCTTTCTGCCTGTTATCTTGGTATTCTCTCTTTTCACTAGATTCTTTCTTAGGGCAGTTAGAAGCCATATGTCCTATTTTATCATAGTTAAAACATTTTAAAGGTAGCTTTCCTTTATACTTACCTTTTCCTCTTGGTAACCTTCTGGCTAATAATGCTTCAAACTCTTCTTGTTTTTTGATTTCTTCATATAGTTTGTGTACCTCTTCCATGTTTTTATGAAATCTCTCACTTGCTCCACTATGATTTCCTTCAGTATACTTATACATTCTATCATTGTAATCATCAGATTCACCAATATGAAAAGAACTGAATGCAGATTCTACTTTATTTACCGAAGACCCACTGTTATCAAAATTACTTAACTCAAATGCACATAGCTTACCGATAGTAGCATCCAAAGAAATTGGCATGTTAGGTATAGACCTCAATTCATTGATTGCAGAGACTCGGATTGCATAAGCAGGTAGAAGGGTTCTCAACAACTTACTTGTTACATCCTTTTCTTTAATAGTTTCTCCTGCTCCTTTAATTTGATTGACAATTTCCTTTAACCTTGTATTGTATTGGGTTATGTTCTCACCTTCATTCATTCTCATGGATTCAAGTTGTCCTCTTAGACTATCTACTTTTTCTCTCTGAACATGTTCATCACTGCCATACATAGATATGAGCTTGGTCCACATTGCTTTTGCATCATTACAGCCTTCTAAATCATTAAACTCCAAGTCAGTCAAAGCTGATGTTATTTCAATCATAGCTTGAATATGTTCTTGCTTTTCCTTTCTCTCTTCTAAGTTCATCGGGTTGGTGCTTGGTGGTATGTAATCATTCTCCAAATAATATGTTGCATGTTCTCCAATTCCTGATAAATGCAACTTCATCCTTTTTTGCCATGTGGAGAAACATGACTTGTTGAGCTTTGGTGCATCCCTTTTATACATCTTTGTATCTTTGCCTCAAGTGCCTTTAAACTTTTCTTTTGGAGTCCAGAGCGCTGATACCAATTGTTAAGTTCTGATGTCAATAGCTAACAAGATGAGAGGGGGGGTGAATCATACAAACAACATCTTCCATAAAATCAATAGATTCAACCTCGGTAACTTATACTTCAGCAATATAACCAAAAAACTACTAAACATGCTAACTCATAAACACATAATTATCATAACACATATAACACCAGATATAATGTGGAAACCTAAATAGGGAAAAACCACTATGGGATTTCGGACCCACTAAGAAATATACCCTTCTAGAGTATGCTCAATTAAAAGCGAATCCTGTTAAAGATTACAAACACATTGCTAGATGTGACCCGGTTAAGGGATTTCCCTCAGATCTATTAGGATCTTCACTTTGTTAGAAGTGACCTTGTCAAAGGATTTCAAACACTCATTTAGAATGTTACCTTGCTAGAGGGTTTACAAATAAGACTGCTAAGTCCACTCGGTTAAGAGATTTTCTGTCACTTACAAAATAAACAACAGTAATAAAATATATCTACAACTTCAAATCTGAAATGCTAAAGAAGATTCTTATTTGCTTAAAACAATCTAGTCATAGCACTTATCTTGTCCCTCTACTGGGCTCCCTACTCTGTTATTCAAATAGGTCTTCAAGCTTTTGTGCTCGGTAATCACTATGTAGCATTCATGTGCTTACACTTGCCTGCTTCCATTGTTTATCAATAATTCCTTATTTATAAACAATTTCTAACCGCTAAATCTCCTTGATCATATTTCCCATTATCAATCTTATCCATCAGATCTTCAATCTTGACTAGGTTCAATGTATCCTTCGATCTCAAAATGTTTTACCTCCCTTGGAACTCGCATTCCTTCCTTGGAACTTGTGCTAGGTTAATGTGATTCAATATGTGTTGTAGATCTTCCTCTTGATTTTCCATTGCCGTAGATCCTTAACAAACTTTTGCTCGGCATACCAATCATTAATTCATCTCCAGCTCATCAACATCCTTCATTAAATAATGCTTTTATCCATCCAATGTGATCTATTATAACTCGGTTGTTACTCGGGTAATACTGAACTTCACTCGGTAGACATTCTGCCTTCTTTAACCGATATCGATAACCTTAGGGTTTACCGACTAGGTTCTTTGCTCGGTGACATGGTACAGTATTAAACTTATAATCAACAACATATGTACGATATCAAAACAATAAAAACAACATGATCTCATCATTGTCTAACTCGGTAATAGTTGCCCATTAAATAACTTATTTCTCCCCTTTATTATCACATCCTTTCTGTGTCACTTACCGACCTCTTAATACTCATCAAATCAATCTTCTCAAGCTATGGCAACATCATACTGAATCAAAAAATCAATTTCTTGACATCAATAACAAAATAATATTATAAAGACAGTAATCATCCTTCTTCAGTTATATCAATAATCTCCAACAACCTTCTCAATATCCTTATTGAAATGCCAACAATCTTCTTTCTATTGTAATGCCAACAAATTTTACCTCCTTCATCCAAAGCATCCTCAACACTTTTCACCATAGATTTCAAAACTGCCCTATCAGCCTCAATCATTTTCAAAAATGTTTGGAGCCTCATTTCATTAAACTTGTTCAAAACCTTTATATTTGCTACTTTCTCTAATGATACATAATTTGAATCAACTTTATTCAACCAACCCTTAAGCTTACCAGAGGGTGTGTCACTAAAAACTTGCTTAAGGTTGGGCAAAACTTTCTCCTAACTGCAGTCACCAAAGATATAACCTCTTTCTCTTCAGATGCAAAGTTAAGTAAGTCCTTAGTTGCCTTGATATGCATGAGGGTGGCTAACTTCAGTGCTTGAAGAGGGGACAAAGTACTCAAATCTACCAGAGCATGAGAGAAGTCATCCTCATCATCTACAATCTGCTTTCCTTTGTCAGGAACAATGGTTTTTGCCATGGTTACCAGAGTCTTTTCAGTTTTCTCATCACCCTTCTCCTTCTCAACTTCTTCTATATTTACATCCTCTTCTCCTTTCTCACCATCATCTTCACCCTTTCCCGCTTCACCTATCTCCTCATCTATCATTTCTATAATAATTTCTATTTCTGGAGGACCCTGCATAGCTTCATCAGAGTTGTCAACTGCTTGATTATCAACAGTGTCATCTGCAATTTCCTATTCAATTGGATCAATCTAGAGATAGATAGTTGCTCTTGAGGAACTTCTAGTTAAACATGAACCAGCGGAGGAGAAGTATCTTTTCTTTATTTTCCTTCCGGTAGGGAGTCATCCTTCTCCAAATTAACCTGATAGTTGTTTTTTTTCAAAAATTTCCTTTGTATACCCTCGATATCTTTTACTACTTCATCTACTCTTCCGAATCTTATCTTATTTACTCTATGCTTGCTCCAGAATTTATCCTTAGCAAGTCCCAAAATTTTAGGAATTATATCTCTTGTTATATCAGGACACAAGTTTACTAAGGTAAATTTTTTTAACCTCTCATCTTCTAGACTAGTTGTGTGTCTCCGAGCATCCAATATATAATATAATTATTTTAGAATCATGGATGACAGATCAATCAATGCTTTACTAAAAGAATTCATATAATGTACAACTACTTCTTCAATAGCTCTCTGAACTTTTTCAGAAGAATGCTCATAATACACAGAAAGATTTGTCAAGTTACCTTCATTAACTATTGTATCTGCAATCTTTTGTAATGGGGGCACAATAGTGTAACGACCTTCAAGCTTACCAAATTTAAGAGCTTCATCTACCTCATATTTCTTCTTGCCTGCTCTTATTTTGTCGAATGGCTATCCTTGTGTTTTAGCTTTCTTTGCAAGTGGAGCATCATCAGATAGAGGTTTTATGACTACTCTAGCAAATGTGGTATTTTTATTTACCTCTCTGACCTTTTCATTTAATTTAGTTTCCTCCTCTACTGCTACATACTTCCTTGTAGGTTTCTCTTTCTTCCTCTTTTCTACTCCACTGGTTGATATTGATTGTGGCTTATGTGGAGGGACCGGCTTCTACACACCGATGGTGTAGTGCCCCTTCCTGATTCATCTTGATTTAATTTCATCCATAGACCATATTGATATAGCTTAGTCTACTTTATGATGATTTGATGGTATCTAACCATGTACTAACCCTATTTCATGATATGATGATGATTATGTTAGTGCTTGTTTGATTGTGGGTGTCTTCTATTGTATTCATGATAGAGACGATGTCATATCACTCATTGCGAGCATGATATGATGTTTTTTATTTTTTCACTTGTCTGCCTATTTTATGATATATGTTGTTGCAGTTGTGTTGGTAATGGTAGGTTTGCAGGTACTAGACATCGACTCCACCTAGCTTCACAGGTCTGAGTGTGTCTTATCCCAATGGCAAGTTTATTGGAGATGACATGAAAACCCATTCTACACTCTAGGTTTAAGTTGATTACCCTTGTCAGTATAGTGTTTTCAGGCGAGTTGTTGTTTAGTGTCAGTGGTCTCTTGAGTTATCCTATATTGGATTGGTTTGTAGTGCTATGATTATTGATTGATTTAATTATTAATTAATTAATTGATTTATATAATTTAATAATGTTAAATTAATTTAAAGGATTTACATATTTTATAATAATAAATTAAATAAATAGTTGACATTAATATTTAATATTAATAAGAGATTAATATTGGGATTTATATTTAATAAGAGATTTTATATTACTGATTAATTATTAATTAATTTATGATTATTGGATATTTATTATTTATTAATTTGGGTATTTGTTTATACACCCTTGGTTATTTTATTAATGGCCTTTTATATTTAATTATGCCCATGGTTTAATTTACCCTTGGTTGCTTATATTATTTACCCTTTTATCCTATTGGGTTAATTAATATATTCTTTCTACCTACCCTATTATACTATTGGCTGTGAGTTTAGGGTAAGTTGATTAAATAATATTTTATTATTCTTACCTTGGTGTTTGGGAAGGTTTGGTAAGAAATATATTTTTATGCAATATCTTGATTGGCAACATTTTCCTATAGTTTTACCTTGATTTTCTATTTATTGGATTTCCTGTGCATTCTACCGGGTTGGCTTTCCGGAAGGAAATTTTGCATTATTGATGCTTGGATTTTCTTGAATTGGATTTTAGATTGCTTGGAGGTGTTTGGATTGCTTGAGCTCGTTGGATTCTTTCTACATCAATTTTCCATTCAGCATTTACCAGGTTGGAGGATTCTTTCTCTTGCATTTTCAATTTGAAAATATTGTCTACGTCGTGTCTGTTCTCGGGAAATTTGGGAAGAAATAATTTATTTGTATAGTTTGTATAGTTGATTTATGATAGTTGGGGAAGAAAATTATTGTTTGAGATTTTTATTCTTGCCATGATTAGCTTTGTGAGTCTAAGTCTAGGATTGTTGACTTTCCTGTATTTTAATTCTTGCTTAGGATTTGGAGATTTGGTTTGGCTCTTGGAATTTTTTCTATGTATGTTGGTTGTCGGTGTTGGCATATGCACACTCCAATGAGACATTGTATGTGATTGAAGGTTTTGTCATTGATGGAAACCTTACAATCCTATGGAACCGGCAAGATAGTTCACCAGCATCAACAAATCACACTCTACACCGACACAGAGAAAGGAAGCATACCGACATAGAGGCTGACGGGATTTTTGTCATATTACATTTTGTTTATTATTGTAAAAACCTTGTAATCTGACTTGATATCATTGTAAAATGACTTATATATATAAGAAGTCATTGTAGGACATTATTGTAAGAAAGGAGAAAAATATTAGGTAGACCTATTCTGCAAAATATAGGTTAAGGGGTATATGTAAAGAACAGAGCAGAAACCGGTACTGAATCTAGCATTTAAGATGCTATTGTAAAGCAGTACAAGTTATTGGATTTGTATAATCCACATTGTAAGTCAGTGAGACTTCCCATTTGAGCAGTGAGCTCTAGGCACTTGGCCTTCCTGCATGTGCAGGCCCCTATTGTAAGTAATATTCTCTTATTGGCCAGTAAGTGAATATTGTGGGTCACAAATCCCACTGAGGTTTTTCCCACACCGGTTTTCCTTGTTAAATCATTGTGTTATGGTGTGATTTTCATGTAGTTTCTTTCATTTCTATTTATTGCATTATTTCTTGCATACCGGTACACTGTTACAATATGTTCTGCATGTTTTAAGTTGAGAAATTCTAATTACCGATTAGATACTGATTCACCCCCCCCCCCCTCTCAGTATCTGTGGGAATCCTAACAATTGGTATCAGAGCTTGGTCCTCTATTTTCAGAAGCCTAACAGCTTCAGGAAGATCTTGACACCGGTAAAGTTGGAAAATCTGATGAAGCAACTTGAAGCAGCTCTCTCAGACTATGATACAGAAAAATTGAAAAATATCAAACTAGAAGATGATCTAAAAGCAGCTCAGGATATCATTCAGGCACTTCAAGAGAATCTTACTATTGCAAGAAATAAGAGAAGAGAACTTTGTGAAAAGATGCAAAATGAGAATGATGAAAAGGAATCACTTAATGATATGTTAAGTAAGTTGAAACTGGAGAACATAACTACAAAGAATGAGATGTAGGATATGACTATGAGATTTTGTAAAGAGATTGAAGATAGGAAGAAGAATGAAGAAGAATTGACCAGAAGACTAAGTGATGCAGCAAATGAGAACACAAGACTTGGCTATGAAAATGATCTATTAAAGACAGATCTGATGCACACTCAGAATGACTCTAATGAATTGATGAGACAGAAAGAAGTCTTAGAAAGAGAACTAGAAACTGCAAATCAACATAAATAAAAATTCAAGAAAAGCTCAGAGGAACTTGGCACCTTGCTAAAGAATCAAAAACCTAAAGGTGACACTTCTGGAATTGGCTTTGAAGTTGGTGAAAGCTCCAGTACTACAAACACACAGGATCACAGCAAACCGGTAAGGCAACCTAATGCTTATAAATTCAATGGAAAATGCTTTAACTGTAATAAGTATGGTCATAGAGAAAATGAATGTAGATCTAGAAATTATCAAAATATCAACACACCCACCGGTCAATGTTCTAAATGCAACAAAGTTGGTCACAATTCTAAGAATTGCAGAATGAATGTGAGATGTTATGTTTGTGGAAGATTTGGACATTTATCTAATCAATGCAGAACACAAACCAGCATAGGTTATGGGAAAGCTATTCAGAAGAATAATGTAACTTGTTATGCATGTAACAAGATTTGGCATATTGCAAAATTCTGTAGAATTAAAGGATCGTCGGCAAACAACAAAAGTTCTAGCTTGAAAGGTAAAGAAAAATTTGAAGAGGTTAAGCAAGAATTATCAAAACAATGGATTAGAAAAGCTTATCTAAATATTGGGAATACTCCTCCACCGGTAGAACCAGTCAATGCTTCACCAGCAGGATAGAGTGATGCTCCACCAGCAGGAAGTTCTTCATCGAATTGAAGAAAGTTTCCTTGAGGGTTTGGTGATCTAAATACACATGTGCTATTATTCCCTCGGTTAGAGATGAGAAGTTGGAAATTACTTCATTACCGGCAGACAATGTTAAGTGAATACTTAACCGGCATGCATTTAATGTGGTAGATGGCAAATTAACACTATAAATTTGTGGTTTTGGCTCCATTTCATTTCACCGTGATTTCAAACATTCGTAGAGTGTGAAACTTGCATAGCTAAGGGATTTCAAGCAAAGAGGCAAAGCACTTCAAGCAATCAATCCATCCAAAGGCAAAAAAAGGTATTTATCATCGTGGCATCCACCTCTACACTTGAATATATAGAAAACCCTACTGTAGTCAAGGTTATAAAATTCCCTAGGCCCGTGTTTCAATTAGTTCCCAAGGTAGCAAAGAAATATGATACTTTAGGTGCTTTCTCACAAATTCCAAAAGGAGTTGTTTATGCTGAAGACCCCATAATTTACATTCACTGCAACATAGAGGAATTGGGAGATGAAGAGATCAAAACTATGTATAAAACTGTCATATGTGATAACTCCATAAATGTGAAACCGGAACATAAAATCATTGAAACCCTAGGATTTACTGAAATCCTTAATACTCTTGAATTCCCCAAGGATGTGATTAGGATAGTCTTAAGCAGGGTACATGGTGAATTTTTCTGGTTAGATGCAATTCACAAAATCACCAAGGAAGCTGTGAAAGCTGTCACAGGGTTACCAACCACCAGTAAAAGGCTAGACAAAACCAAGAAGGTCTCAAATGACCTAGTTACTCAGCTAACTGGTGCCACATCTGATAAAAGGTCCTTAAGAGTCAATGATGTAAAAAATACTAATGTAAGATTTATCAGCATGATATTAGGATATAAGGCAACTCGTGCAAATAGACTCAATTCAGTGTCAAGTCTGTGCATTAAGAGTGCTTATGACATGGTCATAGATAAAGCAAATATTGATGTATGTGAGTGGTTGAAGGACGAATTAATTGGCAACTTAGGCAAGATTAAGAAGGACAAGAAAGGAACTTTTAGGTTTGGAAATCTTCTAGTATGTCTGATGCTACATATAACCAAACAGGTTCCTGGTATAGGCTACAAAGAACTTGGATATGATATACCGGTAGGTAAACAGCTAACAGAACTATTCAACAATATGGGAGAAGATAAGTATCAGAATATCCAAGACTATTTTCAAGCACTTAAGGCCAAAATGAAGAAAAGAATCAAATTATCACAAAAGATTGTTGACAAATATAAGGATAACATATGCTTTGTAATTAAGAAGGATGAGATCTGGATGGAAGCAGTCATCCCTAGGATAGTTTGGGTAACAGAAATGGGTTATGAAACAAATGACCTTATCATTGAAACATGTGCTAAAGCACTTCTGGAAGCCCCTAAAGAACCTAAGGAAGAAGTATTTGGTAGTGCAGAAACTTTTGAAAGCCAAATACAATCCCATAAAAGAGTAAAAAGGGTTGAAGCAGTAGTAAGAAGAGGTTCTAGGAAAGCAAAGGAAATCAAGGATAAAGTAATGGAACAAAATGGTATAATAGAGGATGAGTTAGCAGCTCCACAACCTGAAACTCACCTATCACAGGTAGGCACATCTTCAGAGAATGACATGCCTGCAACTTTCAAGAGAGTTGTAAGGAAAAGAGATCCCTCACTAGAAACCACACCCTCACCTAGGAGGACAAGACAAAAACAACAAGTAGTGAGATCTCTGATAAGAAAGGCTACACCAAAGAAGAAATTGACACCCAAGAAGAAGCAGAGGACAAATAAGGACATGGCCCCTCTTGACATATTGTTGAACAAAATTACAGAGGAAGGGAAACTGAAGAATATAGAGAAATTATATGACACTCTGACAGCTGATGAAAAAGAACAAGTAGAAAATAGTGTTATATTACATATGGATATGTATAAGAAATTTCTAATGGAAGTAGTAGATGATTTACCTGAAGAACTGTTTAAGAGATTGGAAGCAAGAAGACAAGTAGTAGTAGAAATTGACAAGAAAATAAAGATAGAAAAGCTACTTGTTGTATACTCGGTCAATTCACCCAAAGAAATTGATGACTTAATTGTTGAAGTCAACCGGTCAGTATTTTCTACTGCACACCAGCACATTGCTTTAATGGTTGGAAGAGTTAATGAGGTGACTGAGGAGAAAGAAAATGCATGGGACATTTTCCTAGTGGAAAAAGAAAAACAAGAAGAATACATGAGCCACAAACCTATAAAGGTTTATCAGAAGGATAAAGACAAGGGTAAAGGTAAAGTTGGTGGACCACCTAGTATCAAGGTTAAAGACAACTTACCCCCACCTCCTTTGATTACTCCACCAGTAAAAACAATAGCTACAAAAGATCAACCGACAGTTGAAAGTATGGATGTAGAGGATGTCAATCCTAATCCTAAAGTCTTATATACAGTGGATGTTGATACTCAAAAGATCAACATTGTGGTAGACAAAGATACAGCTAATAAGACTGACATGGCTAGTGAGCCTCCAATAGATGAGCAAACTGAAAACACACAAGAGAAACTGGCAGATGTCAAAGAGAAACAGGTAGAAACTCAGACTCGGAGTGAGACAATGCAACAAACAGAGCAAAAGGCTCTGGAACAGGAACAGCAACAAGTACAGGAACAGGTTCATGAGGAAACAGTGCAACTAGCAACTGGAGAAGTAGAAAAACCATTGCTTAAGGAAATGCATACACAAACAGACCTACCAGAGGTTAATACAAGCTTGGTTACTTCCACCAGTGATACTCAGAATGTAGGTTCCTCATCATCAGGCTACAAAACAACTAATGTGACTGAAGCTATCTTAGATTCAATCAAAAGGATAACATATTGTAGTTCACAGGCTTACAAAGCTATAGATGACACAATCCCAATTTTGAAGGTAATTGCTCCTAACTGTAATATAGACAATAAATATTCTTTAGGACAACTTGATACTTTGTGTAAATATATCACAGAGAACATTGAGAAATTAAAGGAAGAGACATTGAAGGACAAAGTAGAAATTGAAAAGCAAAAATTATTTGAAGATCAAATAAAGAAGTGTACTAGGGATTTTGACACACTTCTACCAGAACTGTGTAACTTATTGAAAGAGTACAAAACTCTAAACAAAGACACCTGTAAGACAAACTTTTTGACTGCAGACATAGATAAGAAAATAAGCAAGGTACAGGATGAAATCAATAAACTTGCTGATAATTTTGTTAACTCACCTGATACATTATCAGTTTTTGAGCAAAAGATAACAAATTTTGAGGAAGAATTACTTAAATTAGAAAGAGAAAAGGAGAGAATAGTGAATAAAGAAAAGCATTTGAGATTAAAACTAAGTCCAAGATTGGACTATCTAGCATCACTGCAGAAGGAAATATCTAAGGCACTGATACAGGGACAGAAAACACTGGCAGAGCATTTGCAACACCTCACCAGTACAACTAAAAGAACAGAGACAGCAATAAGAGATAGTAAAAAGTTTATGGAGAGTATAAACTTGATTTTGGTGGATCTATTTCAAATTGTAACTACCCAGTTACAAGGTTGAAACTACAAACTCTACTGACATCTTGACAACCTTTGTCATTGATGCCAAAGGGGGAGTAGTGGTATGAGAAAATTCAATATCACGGGAATCATATGCTCGGGGGGAGCACACATTTTTGGTAACATTTTTGGACTTCACATTTTTAGATACACTTTTGAAATTTCTCATGAGTGTTGCCATCAATGCCAAAGGGGGAGATTGTTGGCATATGCACACTCCAATGAGACATTGCATGTGATTGAAGGTTTTGTCATTGATGGCAACCTTACAATCCTATGGCACCGGCAAGGCATTACACCGGCAAGATAGTTCACCGGCATCAACGGATCACACTCTACACCGGCACAAAGAAATGAAGCATACCGGCACAGATGCCGACAGGATTTTTGTCATATTACATTTTGTTTATTATTGTAAAAACCTTGCAAGTCGACTTGATATCATTGTAAAATGACTTATATATATAAGAAGTCATTGTAGGACATTATTGTAAGACAGGAGAAAAAGATTAGGTAAACCTATTATGCGAAATATAGGTTAAGGGGTATATGTAAAGAACAGAGCAAAAACCAGTACTAAATCTGGCATTGAAGATGCTATTGTAAAGCAGTACAAGTTATTGGATTTGTATAATCCACATTGTAAGTCAGTGAGACTTCCCATTTGAGCAGTGAGCTCTAGGCACTTGGCCTTCCTGCATGTGCAGGCCCCTATTGTAAGTAATATTCTCTTATTGGCCAGTAAGTGAATATTGTGGGTCACAAATCCCACCGAGGTTTTTCCCACACCAAGTTTCCTCGTTAAATCATTGTGTTATGGTGTGATTTTCATGTGGTTTCTTTCATTTCTATTTATTGCATTATTTCTTGCATACTGGTACACTGTTACAATATGTTCTGCATGTTTTAAGTTGAGAAATTCTAATTACCGGTTAGATACTGATTCACCCACCCCTCTCAGTATCTGTGGGAATCCTAATAGTCGGGTGTGACTGTGTCTCTTTCTAAGTTTTGTCTTCTCGAATGCCATGTTGTTTATCTCGTGAAATCTTTTATTATAGTTAATGGCTTAATGTTTTGATTATTTTATTCTTTTTCTTTGGTCTGGGCAATTTTCTTTAATGTATTTTTGAGTCTTATCAGTACCCCCTTGATTTTATTTTGTTGTCGTAAGTTTTTTATTAAGGAGAAACATGTTTTAAGGGACCCAAAACCCACTTACATATCAAAAAGAAAAGCATTAGAGAAGCAAGAAAGGACAGAACGAAGAAAGAAAGGCAGCAAAAAATTAGCACAAAAGACAGCAGCCAAAGAAAAGTACAGCAAAAGACCAGCGAGATACTGGCATACCTAGAACAAAACTAGAACATCTAGGTGAAAATCTTTATAGTCTCCTCAGCATCCTTGACAAGCATCATCATTTCCGTAAGTTTATCTTTCCATTTTTGTGAGTTTTAACAAATGCGTGAAACTAGGTAACAAATGCACGAAAACAACAAATGTGCTAAAGTTTTTAACATATGCGCAATTCTTTTTAACATATGCGCTAAAACATTTAACAAATGCGTTAATTCATTTAATAGATGCACTAAAACTCTCTGCAGATGTGTAATTTAATTTGGCAAATGCACTAATCTATTCTGCATATGCGCGAAACTGTCTAGTCTAGGTGATTTTGCCATTTTGGGTCTTTTCGATTGATTTTTCTTATTATGTGATTGTATCAGAGGCTTTTTATGGATATTATTGATTTTTTCCAACACCATTGATATTTATTTTTTGATATTTATTAATATTATGGCTCCAACATGTTGATAGCCTTGTTGTAGAGGAATGTATTATCAAGGCTCTTGTTTATTGCATGATATTGGCATTATGGCTTATGTGTATCACTCGTATTCTATGTTATGGAGATCGTGGTTATCCGAATTTTTATCAAGTGAGTCCTTTTTCTTGGTTACATGAGTTTTTAAGGCCTACGTGCGTGATTAGGGGGAGTGGGCTTCCATGAGTCTGTCGAGGTCATGAGGAATGGACTGCTAAGATTCTTGAGTAATGGAGTCGAGGTCTAGACCGTCTAGATAGCTCATTGGAGGTTTTTGTTGTAATTACAAGTGATAACATAATAATTAATCTTAGGTGGGTTGGGTAGTAGTAACTCATCTAAGCAAGATAAGTAAAGTGTTTTGGGATACCCATCTCATGGATTGGAGACTGGAGTGAGGTGGTAGATCTGGTAACCAGATAAATCAAACTCCCTTGATTTCCTCAAAGGTTGAGACAGTTCCGCATGTGTATCACAAATGCCAGGACTAAGTTTTAGGATATCTTCTGATAGCATGTGATGACACTCTTCCCTACATGTTGATCCTAGTTCCTTATGCTTGTATTGTGGTGCCTTTGGATGTCCTATATGGTGGATTATGTCATGATTGTTGTAGTGTCCACCCTTGACTTGACTTTTTTTTACTAAAGTTGACTTTTAATTCATGTGTGATAGACATTATTTGGCATAGGCTATTTCAGATGATTTATATGATGTTGATACTATCCTTATTAATCATGTGATTTATTAGACACTATATATTTATTATGTGATATATTATCGAAAGACTATATTGATCATGTGATTTGATGAGCATAAGAGTTGATGGATTTTACATGTTGTACTATAATCATGAATTAGACTAATCATGCACTTGATGGTATTTTTATGTACTGGCCATATTTAATGATTATCTATGATGAGTTGATCTTATGGTGTGTTTGATTGTTGTATGACTATCTTCGGGATAGAGACAATGCCACATCACTCATTGTGAGCTGGATGTGTTGTTGCGATTCTCTAACCCATGTTTGCTATAATATATATATGCATATGTCGTATCATTGTTTTGTGGATGCAGTATTTGTAGGTACCAAACACCGACTCCACCTAGCTCCATGGGTCTAAGCATGTCTTTAAATCCCAATGGTATGTGGTTCGGAGTTGACACAGGTTCCCCTCACATACTCTAGGTCTAAGTTGTTCACTATGAGTCATCAGCGTCTTGGAGCAATTCGCCATGTCAGTAGTAGGCTTGGTTTCTTCCATGTTGTAAGTATGTTAGTATTGGTTGGTTAATTCTATTATGTCGAGATTGATTATTTGATTATTGATGCGAGACTAAATAGTTAATAATGTTTACTCTATTTTTTTTGATTAATAGTGATTTGATTATTTGATTATCTAATGTTTAATTTAATTTATTGGATTCTTTCCTTTTTGGGTATTTAATTATTTGATATTTAAATATTTATTTATTTTAATGATTTAATATTTATTGTTTAGCTTATGTTGTGGTTATATATTTATTTGTGATTTGACCTTTTATTAGTATTTAATTGTTTATTTATTTATTTAATCATTTATGGTTTAATATTTCTTTGGTATTTAATGTTTATCTGGTTCTTTAATTCATTTATGAGCCTTTGGTTTATTTAATTTAATTTCCCCATTTGATTTATTTAATTGTGGCTCATGTTTTATTTATTAGTTTGACTTTTATATTAAGTGGGTTGTATAAATTCACTTTATAATAAAATAATAAAACATTCCCACCCAATTGTAAAAGCATGATTTATATTTATCTTACCTACCCTCTCCTTTTATTGGTTGAATTTGAAAAGGGAGGTAAAATTATATTATATGGTGGGGTTGGTAAAATATATTATAGATTGAAATATTTTGATTGGCCAAGATTGAGGCTAGGGTTTTTGGTTATTGTTTGGCTTTTTATTTTCTTTCCCGTGAAGTTTTTGGGGGTTGGCTTCTTCTTTTGCAAAATATTCTCTGCAAGAGTTTTCCTTTGGGTTTTGGCTTGGATTTTTGCTGGAGCTTGTTGGTTTTGGCTTTTGAATTTGGGGAGCTCTTCTTCAGCTTCTTCCATCACATGGGTTGCAGGTTGGAGATGTATTCTTCTTTTTGTATTTTGTTTTATAGTTTTCATGTATGCTCTGTGTCTGTAGATTTAATGTGTGAGCCTTGAAAAATAAATCTATAGCTTGTATAGTATGGAAGGAAATATGTGAATGCATAAATTTGTTGCAAGGCTTTATTCTATAGTTTGTGGGAAATATTTATATTTCTGGGACTGTTGAGAGTCTTCTGGAGTCTTTCTGAGCTTGTGTCATGAATGGAGTTTTGATTGAATGTTAGCTTTTAAGTGTTTATTATTTATTTCATTTATGCCCTTTAAATCTATTTTTCTGGGCGGCTTTGTGTATATATTTTTCGAAGCTTAATGTTTTAAGTTTGATTTTAATCTCTGTCAAAAATTCTGTGTTTTCAGCCCTTCCAAGCAAAAATGATGATTCTGCATATGCGTTGTCCTTTCATGTATTTGTGTTTTCCTTCGTTGCATTTGCGTTGTCCTTTAGTATATTTGTGTTGTCTTTTGGATAAAAGTGTTGTCTTTAACTGCACAGGTGCTAAACTATTAAACACATGCGCTAACCTGTAATGCAAAAGCGCTAAACTTCAATGTGAAAGCGTTGTTTTGCCTGTCTTTCACTGTTTGCCCAGTCAGACTTGGATTCTCGAGTTTCGTTTCATTCCAGAGGCTTTTTAGGATTTTTTGCAGACATTTTCCAACTACTATTATCTATCAGTTTGATGTGATTTTATGTTTTATATGCTGAAACATTCTTGGCTTATTGTTGAAGATTTCATTCTTTTCTTATATTGAGATGTTGCAATGGAAAGATGGTATTGCTATGGAGACAACAAGATGTTATTGTTGTGGAGATAGCAAGATGGTATTGTTGTGGAGACAACAAAATTGATATGTTTTATTGGTGGAATATTTCTTATATGATATGGATTTCCACTTTGAGGCTCATTTTGCATTGTAATGGATTTAAGCCCTTTGCGCTCTTTAGCTATGGTTTTTCCTTGTATGTTTCATGTCTTGTTGGGCTGCATGATAAAGTTATGGATCTTTTCTTGGAATTTGAATTGGAGCCTCTTGTGATTTATTGTTGGGCCATGTCAGGAGGAGTGGGTTTCCTTGTGATGACCGGGGTCACGAGAGATAGGCTTGCATGAGGTTCCTTGTAAGCATGCATGAAACCTAGACCACCAAGGCACATTGGAGTTTTCCATGATTTGTAAACAAGTGATAACATTAATAATGAATTAATTGGAATGGGTAATTAGATCTCATTTAAACAAGATAATTAATAGTTTGAGCCTCATGGCTGATTCCTAGGGAGAATGTTTTAGGATAAGCATGAGAAGGCCGTGAAGACGGTAAGTCAAATCTCTCTTGATTCTCTCATGGGTAGAAATGGCTCTATATATCTATCGGGGTTATGCTGTGAAGAGTTGTGTATTGGCAATTGTATACACATAAAAATGGCTATGAGCAATTAAATAGAAATTTATATTTATTTAATGATTTTTCTTCTATTAAATAGTTAATTTGAAAAGATTAATTTATTTAATTCATTTTCATGTCTTTCTATTAATTAATTCATCTATTCTATTCTTCTAATTAATTAAATATCTAATATTTAATTATCCTTTTAACTAAGTCAATTAAATATCTAATATTTAATTATCTTCTCCAAACAATTAAATATATAATATTTAATAGTTATTCTCCTATCCTATAGTCTCAAATATTAAATAATTTCTTAAATTATTTCATCTTTCTTATCCAACTCACCCTCCATCTCCACTTCATCTTCCCTTTGCCAACTCATCAAACATGTGGCTAAGGAAATTAATATTTCTTAAATATTAATTCATCATTTATCTCCAACCACCAAAATTAATGAATATTGTGTACGTACACATATTTCATAACCATCTTCTATATTCTCTCCAACACCCCTACATCTTAGGAAGGACTTGAGTCCACTTGTCCTATCATGCCTAAATTTCCTCCAACCATCCCTAGATTCTCTCAGTCAGCAACCCAGTCAAGTGAGATGAGGGACACTTGTCTTCTCCTTCCCCCTTTCTCTCAACCTTCACTTTTCTCACAGTCATCCAAATCTGCAGATCTGATCAGGACCGTTGATCTAAGCCACATCATCTAATCCTCTCAAGGTGTATAAAATTAAGAGCTTCAGTTGAGAGAGAGTTAGACTTCAAGAGACTTCAAGTGCATTTGCAAGCTAATCATATGCATCTGTGAGTTTTAATTTTGAAGCAAATAGTAATAGCACAAGCAAATAGTAATAGCATAATCATGTAGTATTGCATATCATAGTATCAGTTAACTACAAGTTATCAGTCCATTCTTCATATGCCATCTTGGAATCCATCAGTGCATTGTCTAACAGCACACCATCTGCAACCAGGAAAAGTGGAGTTAGGACACAATGAAACATAAGCCATGAAGGTAATATTAATATTTTATTTTATATGTACTTCATGTAGTTTCATAAGTTGAGTTTGGATTTCTTGTAGTATTTCCATTTGTATTTTATGAAACTAACTTATTGCAGGTAACATTCTGAGGATGAAATTCAAGTCGACACATTTTGGCACCCACCATGGGGCTCATGGACCTCGCATATACCTTTAAAAATCTCACAAAAAGTAAAATTAATGCATTTGTAATGCAGATTCACACATGTGTGAATCTGACAATGCTTTTGTTCCACAGGTTAGTGCATTTGCATTCGAGGTTAGCGCATTTGTACCATAGGTTAGCGCATAAGCATTTTAGGTTAGCGCTTTTGTCTTAAAGTCTGTGCATTTGCATCATAGGTTTGCGCATTTGTGTCCTAGGTTAGCGCATTTGTCAAAGAAATCATGCTTTTGTATCCACAGAGTAGCACTTTTGCAGTCTAGGTTAGCGCTTTTGACCTACAGGTTAGCACTTTTGAGCAAGAAGATAGTGCATATGGTTGATTAGCATTTCTGTTTACAAACTAACAAAAAAATTTCTTGCAGGTCCGAATGTCCAAGAAATCAGATTTTTCATAGTACTAACATGCATGTGCAAGATGGTATTTAAGGCAAATTTTATGCATTTCATCATCTAGTTAATTAAAAGCCTTATTTTGGGAAGTAACATATCATATCTTGTTCATTTAGTTTAACTAAGAGGATGAATTGACAGCATGCAGCTTGCATTTTTAGTAACTTCTCTAAAATAGTTGCACATAGACTTCTAAAAAAAGGCTAAAATAAACACCATGCTTGTTGGAGCAACATCTCCAAATAGGACTTAGCCAACAATTACTTTGAAAGGATTAAAAAAAATACTTATATTCTGTGTCTCGAAAGTGGTAGGTATATGCTCTCCCCTTAATTGGGTGACCAAAAAGCCAAACCCACTCTTTTATACTTTATTTACTTTCAAGCAATTAAATCCTTTAGAGGGTCTACCTTCCCAAGCTGCCTTAAGGGGGCCAGTGAGAGGGGAATGACCTAAAATGGAAACGGGCTAATACTGAGTCCTTCCAATCCACTATAAATAAACCGTGTTTGTGACGAAAGTCCCAAACAACATGTGCTGATAAGTTCATACCGACACTATGTTTCCCCATAAACCCTATGGAGTGTAACCTCTATAGGCTGGGAACCTTCTATATTTATAGAGCTAAAAGTGCCACATGTATGGCCACATGATCAGAAGCCTTTACTAAAAACCACTTGTACTAGTTGCCAAAATCCTTCTAGTTGTTGGCACAGGAGGTCGGACCTCTAAAGCGGCTCACACACATACGGTTCTTAGTAGAGATATAAAGTTTACCCTGGGGATTTTTCATGGAAACTGGTGCTTGGCTGCCCCGAAGAAGTGAGTGCTAAGGGTGGAGCCAGTGGGGTCAAGCATATAAATGTCCACTTTGAATAGTGTAGCCTCGGGGGAAACTGATAACTCAATGATGAATGAATAGTACCAAGCCAATACTGAGAGGGGGGGTTGAATTAGTACAGACAAAAACACACTCTTAAACCGGTTTGTCGGTAGACATTGTGCATTGACAGACAAACAGTAACACCGGTCCTAAAACAGAGTACAACCAGCAAAACCCAGAATAACTGAGACAAGCATAAACCGGTTGACACTTATATTCTCATACAATCTAACACTTCATTTCCATTTCACCCTTATGCATGAAAAAGTAATCTACCATCAAAGATATACATATAAGCAACTAGATCGACATGATTCACCACTTGATAGAAAACAACATAGCATCACATGAAGAAGACATCACACATGGCACACTTATTTTTCATGTGGAAACCCAAATGGGAAAAACCATGATGGGGATGAATACCCACAAGCTTGTTTTTGAACTCTTTAGAAGTCTACTCTGTTAGGAGCCTTGTCCGGTTAAAGACTGATACAATAGGTTATGTTAGGAACCGATCCTGTTAGGGATCACCCGGTTAAGGGATGGCTAGAATACCCGGTTAAGGGTTAAACCCTGTTAAAGGTTACCTTGTTAGAGGATTTCAAGAACTCGATGGTTTTGAGTCACCCTGTTAAAGGATTTACAGCAAGCCGATTAAAGCTACCTGTTAAGGGATTTCTCAACTGTTGAAGTGGTTAGAGATCAACAGGTATTACAATGATCTGGTAACAGCACTTAATGCCAATGCAGATCTGCTTAAGCTCCTCTTCACCTTCTGTAATTACACTCTACAGGTATCACTTCTCTCCTCTGGTCTGGTAAGAATCACGTATCTCTTCTCTTGGATACACACACACAGCTTTTTCCAACAACCTCAGAAAGAAACACAACATCGACGTTATAGGAAACAGGTAGGTCAATAGCATAAACCCTAAACCCTCAACCTGTTAGGTTAAGGAATTCAAATGGTTCAATCCTGACCGTTGAGCATACTACATTAAATGCAATAGTCTTGATCCAATCTCAAGACGTTCTCCATCATTCGTTTTCCACTGATTTCATGGCGCCTGATAACCCATCATGTGTTATCATTGTTTACAGACTTCGCACATTCCTAAGGTAGATAAGAACAATCTCCTTCATGCAAGATCCTTCATGCACACAAGGCTTACGTGGAAACATGATTTGTTCATCATTATCATGCTAACTCATCATACACAGTCACCAGTTGAGCCACACAGGCTTGAAGCACTTCAACCGAAAACCCTAAAGTTGAGACTACCAACCAATAGTCATACAATGCTTCCATGTGCCAGTTCCCATAACCATATGTAGGTTCACCTTGAACAAACACACCGCTTCACTTTGGCACAAATTTTGGTTCACGGTGTTAAACCGGTTTTCTTCTCTTTATCATATTGACATTAATGACAACACATAATGTCATTATGTCCTCATACCGGTTCACATAATGCCAACAGAAACCTCATGTGAGATTCAACAACTATTGTCTCGGCCTGCCATAAGATTTGTACTTGCTTGTGCATTTTGTTTATTAGACATTGTGTCTTCTATGTTTGTAACATGTTCCAAATGGTCAAAAATTGAAGAAAATTATCATCTAAGAGTGAGCAAAAATCCAACAAATTGCTAAAAATTTTGATCAAAAGGGTAATACAAAAGCTTTCCAACACTTGAAACACCAAATCAAAACCGAAGTGTCAAAACATCAGTATCAAAATTATTCTTGAAGTAGGTTTGTCTCTATACCATCACCTGTTTTCAAACTAGCTCAACAACTAGGCCACTAATCCAACAAGTTATTCTCAAAAAGTTCTATAAGCATCAACATTCAACAAGCTATTGATTCAAACATCTTAAGTGCAAAAAAAATCAACATCATTATCAAGTCTCTCATCAGGATAATCAAATCCTCTATCACGAAGCTTGATCAATCTATACTAGGTTCATAATCTTGGATATATCTTTCCTATTTTGAACCTAGGTTATATCAAAATCAGAATTGCACCAACATTGGAATCAAACAAACTTGTAAATTGTCAAATGCTTATATGAATTTTAAGTATCACCTTAAGAAAAGAAAACCCAGTTATAAAACTACTCAAAAAATGATAAGATTCTTGTATATCAATCACAAGATCTTATTGAAACATAGGACATTCCTACACCATTTTCGTCACTACTTACGTGGCTGCGATACATAATTTGACAGTGAAATTTTGCAAAGACGTGCTTTTCAACAAAGAGACGCTTTATCCCAACGAACAAACAATAGTGGTAAAATCAACAAGGCATATCTTCCTAAACCAATAATCACCTATTGACTTTGTCCTTTGTAAATTTCAATAACTTTGAAATAATCACATGCCAGTTTGGACTAGAGCCCAACACGAACAACTTAGAAAACAACAACAAATAGAGGAAGAAGATAATCATGTATTCCAAACTTTTGGATTTATCGTTGTTGACGAAGAAGCAGTCAATAGCACCATTAGAGACCTTGAGCAAGATTTCAAATTTGATGGGCTAATGGAAAAATTGTTGGCAAAGCAAAAAGAGAAATATCTCTTGATGTTGACAAAATCTAGAGCTAAACTACCACAAGACTTTAACATAGAAAGCTTGAAACAAGATGTGGAGGAAAGTAACATCCAAAACACAGATGAGCCAAATAACGAAGATGTGAACAAAGAAAGAAATGAAGAAACAAGGAAAGAAAGGGATTACAAAAGAAAAGAGTGTAGTGATAAGAGAACTCGCGAAGAAACAAGGAGAAACTATGTGGATAATCCATTGTCAAACCTTACTCAACAAATACAAACTCTACAACAACAGATGCAAGACATGCAAAATGGAACAAGCTCCAAGAAGTATTCATTAGAAGATATATGCCCATATCCTTTTGATAAAAATCTGAATATGATACCATTTTCGCAACATTGCGAGATTCCTAAATATGACAAATACGATGGAAAATTTGATCCTCAAGATCACATTAGGGGGTTTTGTACTATGAGCATGGAATTTGCTCATGATGAAACTTACCTTATGCATCTTTTTCCTAGGAGTCTTAATGGACAATCAATGGAGTGGTTTTCAAGATTACCATCCAGAATCAAATCTTTTGAAGAACTTGTGAATAGATTTATTTCACAATACTCCTACAATATAAGGAATGAAATAACAATGCTGGATCTCTACAATGTTAAACAAAAGAATGGTGAATCCTTTATGATCTTCTTGAAATGATGGAAACGCATATTTAATAGGTATCCCCAAGATGTACCTGATCAAGAAAAAATGGACATATTCATTGATAATCTTATCAGTGAAATGAGTTATTGACTAAGGATGCAATGTCCTCCCTCTTTTGCCAAAATGATTGAGAATAGTCTAAAAATAGAGAACACAATGGTAAAGAAAGGAGAACTAAAACTTTACAATAATTCATATAGCAACAATAACAACAACAACAACAACAACAATGACAAACCCAAGTTTTGGTCAAAGAATAGGAATGTCAGCAATGAAGGAAATGACGATAATAGTACTAAAAAACAACAACAACCAATTTTTAATCTATCAAGTCAAATCCTGAACAATAACAATCCAAAAAATAATAAAGCCAATTCCTTTTTCTCCAGTCCTCGGAGGAAATTCACAAACATTGGAGAACCTTTAGAATCAGCTCTAAAAACTCTACTTGCCAACAAATTGATTGTTTTACCAGAAGAAAGAAATTATGAACCACCAGTCAAGCCCAATTGGTGGAATGACAATCATTTTTGCAATTATCATAGGAATCAAGGACACCTAACAAATGATTGTCAAAGATTGAAACACCTTATTCAAGATCTAATCGATAATGGAACCATCACAGTGGATAGTCATAAGACAAATGAATCACACTTGGCTTTCAAAACTCCACTTCCGAATTATGACAAAGGTGAATCATCCCAATTAAAAAATGACAAAGGAAAAGTCAAAGTGAATTACACTTATACATATGATGATGTGGTAAATGTGATCATTGTTAAAGATAATTCATCTTCAGAACCAATCAATGTTATCATGAGAAGCAAAGCAAAAGTTACCTTTCCAGGTATAGCAAAAGACCCAACATCTACTTCACAACAATACAATTTAGTAGAGCAATTACAAAGAATACCTACTCAAATATCAATTCTCGAACTTCTTAAGGTTTCACCTATGCATAAGAAAATTTTAGAGAAAGCTTTAGTGGAAACAACAGTTTCAAAATATTTGGATGTAGATCAGTTCCAAAACATGGTAGGACACCTTGTAGCTCCTCATTGCTTATCATTTTTTGAAAATGATGATGCATCCTTACAACATCCTCACAATGCTCCCTTATATGTTGAAGTCTCCATTAATAAAACTCATGTCAAACATGTGCTCATAGATGGACGAGCTAGCTTAAACATTTGTGCACTAAGTTTGATAAAAGCTTTGGGATATTCAAAAAATGCAGTGGACCCAAAAAAGAAAATAGCCATCAAGGCTTATGTTGAAGCAGAATGTTCTTCTAAAGGAACTATTGTACTACCAATAAGAATAGGACCTATGGAAAAGGATAAATTGTGTCAGGTTTTAGATTTGAACCTCTCTTACAACATTCTTCTAGGATGACCATGGATTCACAAGATGCAAGCAGTTCCTTCTACATACCATCAATGTGTGAAATTTCCTCATGAAGGAAAAGAGATCACTATAATTGTAGATTCCAGTCAATATTCCAATAATTTGAAGCCAACACAAGATACAAGAGTTCCACGTAACAGAGAATCAGTATATCCTACCAAAAAAATTCAAGCAAAGTTATGGGAAACTTTTGAAGAAAAGCTCAAGTTAAATGATGAAGGAATGGGAAAGTATTCTTTGAATAATTTTCCACTTTCCCCTAAGTCATATGGAAAGCCTACAGATATTCAATCAAAGACATCAGAAAGACCAAAACATATGTTTAAAGGGACATTTGTTAGTGTTGGAACTCTTGAAGAAGAAAATGAAGACAAAGACATTCTTGGTTGATTGTACAAGGATGAAGATAAAACTATAGCAATAGCAGTAGAAGTCAACATTCCCATAAAACAATATTGCAAATGATATAAAATCATGCAAAAAATGGGATATGAAGGAAAAGGACCAATTGGTAAGCAACATCAAGGTATTTTAGAACCTATTTGTCCACACTCACAATCCAAAGAAGATAAATCCGGGCTTGGATATCTAAAATCCAATCAAAAGCAACATAATCATCAATAGCAAAAATGGAAAAAGAAATCAATTTCTAAAGAAGAAAACTGGCAAGAAAAGCTACATCAAGCGGCAGAAATAGTAACAAATAAACAAAAGAAGCAAGAAGAACATGAAAAGAAAGACAAGGAGATTACCATTAAGGGTAAAGAGAAATCTTGTCAACAAGTTCTGGAAATACAAACAAATGCAAAATTTGAACAAGATATTCCAAAAGCAGTAAAAATAGAGATGGCGGAAATCAAAGAACTTTTTGCACCAGACAACATTCCTGTATGGTATAGTGGAGTAGTCCTAGATCATGATTCAGAGACAGATTCAAATGAGTATTAGTGGGGTCTAGATATCTTATCTACTACATCAAGTAAGGAACACAATGAAGGCCAAGAAGCTATCACAAAAGAAGACTTGTCTATTGCAAAACAAAAGATGAAGTTAGAAACAAGACAAGAAAAACTCAAAATTCAGAGAAAAGAGGCATATGCAAAAAGGAAAGGGAAAGACAAAGACAAAGAAGTAATGCCACAAGAAGTACAAACAAGGATAGATCAAGCATCTAAAAATACAAAATTTTCATCAAAAGAGGAACAAGATGTATCCAGATATGGCAGAACCATAGAAGAATTCAGAGATAGTCAAGTTGGATTGACTATTAGTCCAGAAGAAGTTGAGTTTGAAAGGAGACAAAATCTAGCAAAAGAATCCTCTTTATCATGTACACAACTATGTCAACTCCAAAATGCAAATGAGATCAATCAAGAAGGAATTTGCAGTATTAAAGACGTGTGTGTTGATATAATCCATTCATTTGAGGGACAAACGTCAGTTGAAGAACCACTTGAGTGTGAACTACAAAATGATAACATTGATTTTGTTAGAACTAATTCGGAGATGCTTGAGAAAGACAAATCTCAAAAACATTTAATCTATGATACTACCTATTCTATGCCAAGTTATGATCATTATGTCATGAATGTTGAAACACCTAATGATGGCAGTGACTATGATTTACCCCTTCTTCATCCTGAACTAATTGATTGAGATAATTTAGACAACCCTGAACTGAATGTCTCTTCCAATGATCATGACTTAGTCGTGTACCTTAACGTTGTTGAACCCATCCCACCTAAGATATCTTCCATTGCAAAATCAAGAGATGTTTCTCATTGTCAGGAGAATGCCAAACTTTCCAGTCGCAAAAGCGAAATAAAACAAGGAAAGAGACCTATTGTTGAAAACCATTTCATGGCAACACTAGATCAATCAAAAGGGAAAACAAAGGACGTATTTGATGGTGAAAAAATCTTTGAGGTGCCAGAAGATGGAAAGTTTGACATTCTTCCTGCATATTTCTAGGAGAGATCTATTATCTTGATAGAACTAATAGAAGCAGTAAACATTGGTACATCAAATGATCCTAAACTACTTCATTATGTTGCCTCATTATCAGAAAAAGAGAGGAATGAATACATAGAATTCTTTAGGAAAAGGAAAATAAATTTTGCTTGGTCCTATGTAGATATGCCAAGACTTAATCCAAATCTTATCATGCATCATCTTAATGTGGATTAAAAGAAAAACCAGTTAAGCAGAAGCTAAGAAAGATTCATCCGCACATTGCTCTTCTTTTAAAAACTGAGCTGAAGAAACTATTAGAAGTGGGTTTTATAAGACCTGTTGCTCATCCAGAATGGGTTTCAAGTATTGTACCAGTATCAAAACCAGATAAAAGCATAATGGTTTGTACAGATTTCAGAGATCTAAATAAAGCATGTCCAAAAGATGATTTCTCGCTACCAAACATTGATATCATAGTGGACTTATCAGCAGGACATGAGATGTTTTCATTAATGGATGGCTTCTCAAGATATAATCAAATAAGAATTTCACCTAAAGATCAAGAAAAGATAGCTTTCACCTGTGCATGGGGAACATATTGCTGGAATGTTATGCCATTTTGGCTTAAGAATGCAAGAGCAACTTATCAAAGGGATATGACAACAGTTTTCCATGATATGATGCATACATTTACGGAAGATTATGTCGATGACATACTCGCAAAATCTCATACAAGACAAGAACATTTGAACATTTTAAGCAAGATTTTTGATAGGCTGGAAAGATATCAATTGAGATTAAATCTAAAGAAATGTGCATTTGGGGTAACCTCTGGAAATCCCCTTGGGTAAATTATATCAGCTCATGGCATTGAAGTAGATCCTAAAAAAGTCAAAGCTATCATGGAGATGGAGTCACCTAGGAACATAAGTCAATTGTGATCTTTACAAGGAATATTGCAATCTATCAGGAGATTTATTTCTCAGTTAGCAGATAGATGTCTTCCATTTACCCATCTTCTACATAAAAATGTTCCATTCAAATGAGATCTAAAATGTAAAGAATCTTTTTTGCAAATAAAAGAATATCTTATGAGTCCTCCAGTACTGATATCACCAACCAAAGGGAAACCATTATTGCTTTATATCTCAGCAACAAATTTATCATTAGGAGCCCTCTTAGCCCAGCATGATGATGAAGGAAAAGTAATAGCAGTTTACTATATCAGTAGAACACTTGTTGGCTATGAATTAAATTATTCCTCAATAGAAAAGGCATGTCTAGCAGTTGTATTTGCAACTCAGAAGCTGCGACATTATATGTTGATTCATTCTGTAAAACTAATAGCAAATATAGATCCTCTCAAATATTTGTTGAGCAATTCAATATTAACAGGGAGACTAGCCAAATGGGTTATGATACTGAGTGAATTTGACATAGAATATGTTGACCAGAAAGCTATCAAGGGACAAGTCATCACTAATCAATTGGTTGATGCACCTTTACAAAATAACATGCCTTTGCATATCGAATTTCCTGATGCAAATATCTTGACAGTAAGTACAAACATTTGGGAATTGTACTTTGATGGCTCGTATACACAATATGGATCAGGTGCGGGAATCTTTTTCATCACACCTCAAGGACACATAATTCTGAAATCATATAGACTATGGTTTCTATGCACTAATAATACTACAGAGCATGAAGCATTAGCTATAGGGCTTAAAATGGCTATTGAATGGAATGTCAAAGAACTACATGTCTATGATGATTCACAACTTATCATTAATCAAGTAAATGATGAATATCAAACAAAGGATGATAAGCTTATGCCATACAAACAGCTGGTATAGAAATTTAAAGAACACTTTAAAGAAATATCATTCACCCAGATTCCAAGAAATGAGAATAAAGCAGCAGATGCAATGGCTACAATAGTATCTCTCTTGCAAAATAAGGAGAATCAACAACATTACGAATTTCTTGTGGAAGATATCTTAACCCCTACCATTCAATCCCAGCATACCTACCAAATTTTCCATATATCATGAACCAATCAATCCTCATACAGTCAAACTTATCAGTATTTAAAAGAACATATCCTTCCTCTTGACTTATCTCGTAATCAAAAAAGGAATTTTATCTGCCAGTCCTCTTGCTATACTATTATTGTTGATATCTTATATAGGTGTGGTCTAGATGGTACTTTGTTGAGATGTCTTGAAAAAGACGAATATGAGAGAGTTCTTAATGACATTCATGCAGGTATTTGTGGGACACACTCAAGTGGTTTAACATTGGCTAAGAAACTTCTTCATATGGGTTACTTTTGGCCTACTATGGAAAGAGATTCATTCACATATGCTAGAAAATGTAAACAATGTAAGATCCATGGAAATCTCATTCATGCACCAGCACAAGAGTTATATCCTATCACAGGATCATGGCCATTTTCACAATGGGGCCTTGATTTGGTAGGAAAGATCAATCCCTCATCTTCTAATGGACATAAGTTTATTCTGATTGCTACCAAATATTTTACTAAGTGGATTGAAGCAGTACCTTTAACAATAGTGACAAGAAAACAAATATCATCATTCATTTTGAATTATATAATCTGTCGCTATGGAGTTCCTATGACCATTATCACTGATAATGGACGACCATTCAAAAATCAAGATGTGAAAGAGCTATGTGAACAATTTCATATCCAACATAGATTCTCTACTCCATATTATCCACAAGGTAATGGTCAAGTTGAGGCATCAAACAAAACTATCTTGAAAATCTTGAAGAAAACAGTCAATGAAGCTGGAAAAGATTGGCACATTCAGCTAAATCCTGCTCTTTGGGCATATCGAACTAGCATCCACACTCTAACAGGGGAAACTCCATATTGTTTGGTTTATGGATCAGAAGCCATATTACTTATATAAGTAGAGATACCTTCTCTACGAGTATCCTTGCAAGGTCTTATACCAGAAGAAGAACAACGAGTCTCTCGACTCCAGGAATTAGAACTGATTCAGGAACATCGCCAAAATGTAATAGAACATTTGAAAGTATACCAACAAAGAATGGCAAGAAGCTATAACCACAGAGTCAAGCCGCGTATTTTCCAAATTGGAGATATAGTTCTAAGGGAGAATCCAAGAAATCAGCAAGATCGAGAAAAGAAGGGAAAATTTGAACCAAATTGGCTAGGACCTTTTGTCATAGTAGCAGCATATGGATCAGGAGCATACAAGTTATCTACCCCTGATGGTGATTGGTTTGATGAACCTATCAATTCTATCCATCTCAAGAAATTCTATGCTTGAGATATAAAGTCCTAAAAAAATCAACAAAAAGCATATAAAGTCCTAAAAAAATCAACAAAGAGCATAAAACAGCGAAAATCAGGAAAAACAAAAATCAAAATATGGAAAAAAATGCAATAAATTTAGACAGTGAAAACCTGGTAAACAAGCGCTATCTAAAAAGTAAGTTCCTCCATCTATGAGATCACTTTGCGCACCTATCTACTCCATTCTACCGCATCTATCACTTTCATCTATCTTAGCTTATCCATTCCATTTTTTGCATCCATTTGCTCTAAACCATTTAGCAAAAAATATGCATCTTACCAACAGTTATCAATCTTTGACATACTTGTCGTAGTCACTGTCTTAGATTTTATCAAAATCAATCATATCTGCATTTCTATTCCACCATGGTTTGGATCTTGATCAATTCATATATTCATAATAATTTTTTGTTTTCATTGGGGGAAAATCCTAATTCATTTTGCTAAGGTGATCTTTTGAATCTTTGAAAATCCCAAAACATTCAGAAAACTTTAAAAAGTCCAAAAACACCTAGGATTTTGAAACAGATAACGAGCAACAAAGCAATGAAAATCAAGGCATTTCATAACAACTAAATCTTGAAATTTAGGAAATGAAGAATCAATCAGCAAGTAATACGGGATTATTAAAGATCATTCATTAAGATGATTATATCAGTTAATGACCATTAGAACATGTGAATGACATGCAAGATTCAGTGTTTCTATCTTGATTTTATTGCTAATCATGTACTCTATGCAACTCAAGGATGTCCATGACTAGAGAAGCTATGATGAAGCATGATTATTTTTCTTTGATTGCTATCTGTGGTTTATCTCTTACTACGATATGAACTTGTCTTAGGATATGATCGGCAAAAGATCAAGGAGGACGTTCCAAGTCATGCATGAAAGGAGATAATCCTTGTCTGTTCTGCAAGCAATACTCAGGTCAACTTGATCCATTATATCAAGTTGCTTGTATTAACTTGCTATATCAAAATCCATGTAAAGAATACTCATGTTATCTTGAATCATTATGTCAAGTTGTTTGTATTTTCTTACAACATTTTAAAGCTCAATGATGAAATCAAGCATTGTTACAAGATAGCATATGAAGAATGGTAGTACAATTTTAGTTAGATCATTTCATTAGCTCATTATTCATTTGCATTATAAGCATTCATTGTCAGTTACATTATAATCATATCATCAACGGTCATAAATAAAGATTGGGTATACTTGGACAAACAAAAACAATTTGCATTTAATCATTATAGGTGCATTCATTTTTAGAATCATTTTAATCATTATCCATTTCATTTAGTTGCATTTTATCATTGCATTAGTTTGCATTTAATTAAGTACATTTCATTCATCATGTAGTGTATCATCATTATTATTTGCATTATCATTCCATTAACGATTATTTAGTTGCATCTTTGCACTTAGATTCATAATCATTATAAGCATTACATATAAAATCAAAAACATTTCATGTAGATCATTTGCATTTATCTCATCATAAAACAAAACCAAATCAATCATTTATTTTCATTTCCATATAGATCATTGCATTTGCATCATTTACATATCATTTAAGTTAAGTAATTATTTTCATTTGCATCCAAGGTCATTAAAATCAAAAATCAAAAAACATTTATCATTGCATCATCATATAAAGCATCATCATCATCAAAAAGAGTAACATGCATATAGAACATCATCCATCTATTCATTGCATCCATATAATCAAAGCATATAAGCATCATCATCAAATAGAGTAACATGCATAATAAAGATCATCATCATAAAGTTCATGTCTTCATATAGATCATCATAAAACAATAAAAGTCCAAATATACAATGATATCAAATAAACAATACAAATGCTCCAAATCAAGTCACGATTGTCCTATACCACTACCACCTGACTTTGTCTGTCTCTATGGTTGTGGGCGAGAAGATCCTCCAGATGTCTATCTCCCATGCTCACCACTCCTCTAAGGAGGTCCCATGACCCCACCACTACTAGTATCTATCAACACGGTGGTATGATAACTACCTGCTCTCTGGCTCTCTGCAACTACCTCCTCATATCATCGTCATCAGTGGGAAGTCTCCTTTCTGGCCTGAACTAGTGCTCTAACAGTGTTAGCAGAGAGAGTACCTGATCCAACCTACTGAATATGATCAAGAAGACCCTGAGTATCCTTTTTTCTCCTAATATCTCTATCTCTCTCAGCCATAAGATTTTGCACCTATGCTCGAAGCTGATCAATTTGTGCTCTAAGACTATCAATGGTCTCCTACTCTGGCACATCATGCTTTGATGCATCCTGCTCTAGCATATCATGCTCTGGTGCATCCTGCTCTAGCATATCATACACTGGTGCATCCTGCTCTGGCAAATCCTATTGTGGTGCATGAACCCCAATCCCCTCCTCACCACCCTGTCTAACTGCTAGAATCTCTGTTCGAGTAACTTTCTGAACTCATCGTCTAATAAGGGGAACATGATCCTTAGGATCCTCATCATCTCCACCATGAGCTACAATAACCCTAGGGTCTAGCTGAATCTATCCAAAATCAATGCCTCTCACGCAACCCCCATCTAGTTCAATCACCCTACCTCCTCCTGTCAATGGCAACCCTCTCGGTGATCTCATACCTGCCCTGCCATGCTCCCTCCCAATCCATCCAACATCCCTCCCACCCATAGGATGTGGTCTCCCAATCCTGCCAATCGGTCCAAATGGTCCTCCACGGACTCTCAAGTGACCTCCCCTACGTCCAGGTCTCCTACCACCACCACCACCATCACCACCCTCATCTCCACCTCCCCCGACCTCCCGAGTAGCTCTGAGCTCTCATCTCTGTCTCCATCTCCTAAAAACTAGATCCTCTGAATCATCATCCTCATCTCCTGAGCTGGGAGGAGGATCTGTAGGATTAGTAATACGAGGAAATGGATGAGATAATATATACTGAGCATACTCTATAGTAACCCCAGGATCAAGAATGTGCAATCTCATATCATAAGCCACTCTCGGAGTAGCAAGAAACTCTGCACGAGCAATCTCAAATGATAACAAAGGTCCCCAATCTCGTGTATCTCTGTAACATCGAGCATATATCATCACACCTGTAGGCATAGGCTGGATGGTACCAAACTATCTCAGAATGCGACTAATCAACTATCTCTCAATAATGTAAGGAGTCCGACCAATGAGATATCTACTCTGCATGATAAATGGTAATGTCTATGCATCATCCATCCATGGCTCACAATCAACATATGGTCTCCAAGTAATGTTATCCAATGAATCAAGCACCCAATGCCAATACTCTATCTTACCCAACTTATGTTGAGTAAGGATACCTACATAAAAATATACATATGGTTGTCTCTCTCCATGAACTCTATGATGGATAGGTCAAGTAATAGCAATGTGCTCCCAACACCTGATCTGCAATAAAGTGTATCTTGTAGGCAATCTAGCACTCTCATCATACACCACTTGATGAAGATCATGATATAAATGTGCAAACATACAAACACCCCAAGCATATCGAGTACGATGTTGCATCATACTCAGAAGAATCTCACCCCATCCAATAGAAAAACCTCATGATCACCTATCAGGACAAATAAATTCTCCAATCAAACCAGAAAGAATCATAGGAAGAGTCTCGTAATACATCACCATATCCTCCCAACGAATCTCTCCTCTAGCGATGCTATCATCAACAAAAACGGCTCTACAAGCCTCTGTCCCAACATGATACTGAAAATCATACTGCACTAACTCGCCAATCACTGGGATGTGCAGAATCCTATAGACATCCTCGAGCGTCACACTAATCTCACCCATAGGCAAGTGGAAAGTGTTATGCTCACTATGCCATCTCTCGGCTAACGTCGTTAACAATCCTCTATTATGTGTAATCTCAGGCATATACAAAAGATGGTGTAAACCACAAGCATCTATATGTCTAATCTCATCCTATGTCAGCTCTGGCACTACATGTTGTATTGCCGGTAATTTCTCCCGACACTGGAGAACATCAAGTTTCTCCTATTTATCAAGAGAATTAATCAATCGATCAAGCAATCAACTATCAAATCTATCAAATCAAACTAAAGCAATCTATGCTATCTATCTATCACATCAAATTGAATTAATTTACGCCATCAAATCATTTAAAAACCTATCAATCATGGTTTTCTATCACTCACTGAGTTCCATCAAAACTCTGCTAAGCTCTTGCATCAGAAACTAAATCAGTTTCTTAGAGCTACTCAATCAAATCAATCAAATCAAACAACTCAATCAAATCAATCAATCAATCAAGTCCCTATTCACCATACATGTGCATCAAACACGTTAAATCTAATCATCAAAGTGATTTTTAGCATTTTGCACTTATCAAAAACATCAATTTTGAGCATATGCGCTATCCTATTGAGCATATGCTCTATCCTATAAGCACTATCATCCTTAGCATATGCATTAACCCTACGAACATATGTGCAAAACAAAGCAAAAGTGCTAACTTTGGTTGCAAAAGTGCTAACAAATGAAACATTTGCACTAATCAATGCAAATGCACTAAAACTAATTGCATATGTGCTAAAACAAACTGCAAATGCACTAAATCATTGCCGAAAAAATCAAAAAAATTAAAAAATGCGCCTAAAAACATGAAAAGTCAAACGAAAAGTTGAAAACAAAGCTCGGGATAAGATACATATCGGATACCCATACTCGGCAGGTCACTGATATCGCCAAACATGCTCAAATCGATGGTTCTCAACAGGAATCACCATTTCGCCACCTCACCAAGAATATTTTCTTCACAAGCTGACAAGGATAACAATGAAATAAAAATTAACCTTGGATAATTTTATATTTACTCTTTGGAAGAGTAATTAATGCTATTCAATGGGGCAATTTAATTTGTTTTTTACAAATGAATTTAATTGACTAAATTTTTTTATCAAATATCATGAGATTAATCGTTCAAACCAGAGTTTTCAACAATTTCACGATCAATCTCCTGAGGGGGCATACAATCAGGATTTTCAATCTCTATCAGGTGCATTATCAAGACTTGATTTAATCTGTGAAACAATGTTGTCTCGACGTCATTTCAAAGAGGGGCAAAATGTATACACATAAAAATGGCTATGAGCAGTTAAATAAATATTTTATATTAAAATATTTATTTAATGATTTTTCTTCTATTAGATAGTTAATTTGAAAATATTAGTTTATTTAATTCATTTTCGTGTCTTTCTATTAATTAATATGTTATTAATTAATTCATCTATTCTATTCTTCTAATTAATTAAATATCTAATATTTAATTATCCTTTTAACTAAGTCAATTAAATATCTAATATTTAATTATCTTCTCCAAACAATTAAATATATAATATTTAATAGTTATTCTCCTATTCTATAGTCTCAAATATTAAATAATTTCTTAAATTATTTAATCTTTCTTATCCAACTCACCCTCCATCTCCACTTCATCTTCCCTTTGCCAACTCATCAAACATGTGGCTAAGGAAATTAATATTTCTTAAATATTAATTCATCATTTATCTCCAACCACCAAAATTAATGAATATTGTGTACGTACACATATTTCATAACCATCTTCTATATTCTCTCCAACACCCCTACATCTTAGGAAGGACTTGAGTCCACTTGTCCTATCATGCCTAAATTTCCTCCAACCATCCCTAGATTCTCTCAGTCAGCAACCCAGTCAAGGTGAGATGAGTGACACTTGTCTTCTCCTTCCCCCTTTCTCTCAACCTTCACTTTTGCTCACCGCCATCCAAATCTGCAGATCTAATCAGGACTGTTGATCTAAGACACATCATTTAATCCTCTCAAGGTCTATAAAATCAAGAGCTTCAGTTGAGAGAGAGTTAGACTTCAAGAGACTTCAAGTGCATTTGCAAGCTAATCATATGCATCTGTGAGTTTTAATTTTGAAGCAAATAGTAATAGCACAAGCAAATAGTAGTAGCATAATCATGTAGTATTGCATATCATAGTATCAGTTAACTACAAGTTATCAGTCCATTCTTCATATGTCATCTTGGAAGCCATCAGTGCATTGTCTGAGAGCACACCATCTGCAACCAGGAACAGTGGAGTTAGGACACAATGAGACATAAACCATGAAGGTAATATTAATATTTTATTTTATATGTACTTCATGTAGTTTCATTGGTTGAGTTTGGATTTCTAGTAGTATTTACATTTGTATTATGTGAAACTAACTTATTGCAGGTAACATTCTGAGGATGAAATTCAAGTCGACACAACAATATTATGGGGGAGGATAGCATGTGATGACACTCCGCTCCTACATCTATCCTTTGATTGAGATGTATTTATGCCTTGATGATTTACTCACCTCTGGAAGTATTCTATTTGTGCTATCTTGTGATTGGTTCTTGCTTGAGTGTATTTTTGTTGGTTAGTCTCTTTGGTTTTGAGTGCTAACCTGGATATAGAGTGTGTGTTGGGACCTTGTGTCATCTCCTAGCATGGGGGGTGGTTCCTTTGGTTCCACATGGTCGGATGGTTGGTGCTTTTGAACCATTGGGATGTTCCTGTCTTTAGATTCTTCTTGCGTGGATGGGGATGCTTCTTCAAATACTTCATGGATAATAATTGCAGCAAAAATGTAAATTATGACGTGATTTATGTAATGAAATTATTATGTAATGGTTGTAAAGAAGTCATGCTAATGAGAAATGATTATGTTGTTCTAGTTATAGTGATAACTTTTGGTTATAGTTTACGATTGTAATGATGGACCTTGAGTTGTATTGTAACGTATTTATATTAAATGAAATAGATGCATGAGATGTGAATATGTAATGCCCCGCCAAGAACCCTAAAGGAAATAACACAACTAGGCAACTAAAGGGTGAAATAAAAAATTTTAAAGACTAAGTGCACTAACTATGACCATTGCACGTTTAATAACACAACGGAAGTCTAACATATGATTTCCTAAGGGTTACCAATGAAGATTAATTCGTAGATTATATTAACATCATATTTAATCCAATTGTCCTGTTGGGAATTATTAAAATTGAGTCAATTTTAGAGGCCCGATTCAAATTTTTGCTTTGCATTTCCAAATAAGTCAATTTGAATGGCCTAGTTTGTGAGAGGTCGAAATGGAGCCGGTTGATTTTTAGAGGGTAAGGCTCGGGATTCATCCTACACTTTTCATTTGGCCTATTCAGTGATGTGCAACTTTCAGAATTCAGTTTGGAGAAGTTTATGAAGTACCCATTTTGAGGGGTGAGCTGAAAGTGCATTTTAGGCACAAATACAGATTTTATTGAGTAACCTACTTTGAGCGATTACATCTTTTGCCCTGTTGATCGTCATAGAGAATTTAAAAATGAATTCAATTCTATGCATAAATGTGAGTCAATCTACAAAATTTCAAGTCCTAATGAATCCATTTGCTCATTTTTCAAAGCCAAATCCGTTTGCGGTTTGTGTGGTTTGACTAGTCCCTATTTCGACAGCTAGTCAGAGCCCTATTTCGCATAAGTGTAAAAGTTGCCTCAGTAAGCATCATGCCATAATTTTTTCCCTGGGTTATTACTGGTATAAATGATGAGCTACGTTTCAATTTTCAAGCCTCTGCCAATCCGTTTGATTGGTTTTCAAAAGGGTTCATTTAGCCATCGTTTTCAGTGATCCGTACTTTCAGTGTCGTATCAGTTAATGTAGCTATTTTTGTGAACGCACCATTTGCATCCTATCAGTCTAGTGATCAAACTGAGATTTCCAAGTTTTAATATGTACTTCAAGGTACCTATGTTTCAAATTTGAGGGCCTACAGAGGTCGTTTGATATTTTTGAGAAAGGCGTCATGTGTTGCCAAAACATTGACTTAGTCAGGTCCGCAATGCCGACAAAGCCAGTTGGCCATTTTCGCCAATTAATATCTCTTCACTCGGGACTTTTCTTGAGAAACTGCTTGGCAGTGTTCATGCTTGTATGTCAGAGTACATGCCTGTCAGATGTTGAGCTCTAGAAAGGTGTTTTGACAGGTTTGAAAAATACGTCTTTGTGATTAAATGCAAAAATGTGGCGTAATTGCCTGAAAGTCGTGAAACTCAGTTTAATGATCCAAAAGCGATGCCGATCATTTCCAGAGGTGTGTTTAAGGTGTCTAAAGCATTTCAGAGGTCAGTTGTATGAAAACAAAAAAAAAATTTAGTCGGACCCACTTTGGGGCCCGACCTGGCTCGACTGCAATTCACCAGTGGGATGGTGAAAGGTGACTTCAGTTTACTTGTTGTTTATGGATTGATGAGTGTGTGTCTTGCATTCTAGTTTCAAACCTTAAATAGTTCAAATGGAATGTTGAATTGACCAATATATTATTAACTGAGAACGCTGAAGTTCTAAAGAAGTCTTATGACTATTAAAAGGTGGATATCATGGGCCTAGCAAAGAGCGATGACTGATTAAAACAAAGATCTTTCTTTCAGTCAAATACTTGTTGTAGCCAAGTAATTAAGATACCATTATATTGGTTAAAAGGATTGAGCATTATTTTGTTTGACAATTGTTTGTGATGACAAGTTCTGGAAAAGAGCAGCATGAGGTTTCCAAAGAAATGCGGATTTGGCAAGTGTTGTTTCAAATGTCGAGCAGCAAAGTAAACCTTCCAAATCATCCTCCCTCACATGCCTCCCATCTCCCTCCAGGTTGGACGTGGTGTTTGGTGAAGGGAATGCAGAAGATTTCAAATTGCACGTGGAGTTTGGAAGGTTGTTTTGAAGTTTTTAGAAACTATGCAAAATCAAAAGTCCTTTCTTGCATGGCATGTTATGCAAACTGCAGCACTCCCTGGTGAATAAGGAATAAGGGTCCATGTTGAAACTCTTCAGCGAATGCAAATGGCAAATGAAAATTGCCATTCTCCCTCCTGCGTGGCATATGGAATGCTGCAAAACTTCCACAGCAAGTGCAATCAACGCTATATCCTCTCTCCTTGTTGTGTGTGGTATAGCTAAGGTGTTTCTGCAAATGCATTTGTCAGTATTCTGTAGAGAGCAGCGTTGAAAACCCCAAGCCTTTCCTCTACGTGACATGAAGGTAAGGGAGCAGCAGCAAAGACCATCAAGCATGCTCACATGGTGAAGAGGGGGGGCAGGTTGAAACCATAGCAAACAAATGCAGTATTGTATTCCCCTCCTCACATGGAAGCCAGCTTCAACCCCCTACGTGGTGTGTGAACTAGCACTGTTAAAATTTCAAAAGAGAAACACAGCAATTAAAACTCTCCCATGTGGTAACTGGTGAAAGGGGGAATTTTGAAACAGTAAAATGCAATGTAGCAGGTGTATGCCCAAGCTCCACCACTCTCCCAATATCCTCCATTGTGTGGCATGCAGCTGCAAATCAGATCCCCCTCTGCGCGCCAAACAAGGATGCAAGTGCTACTGGTAAATGGCAGCGATGAAACATTTACCAAATGCAATTGGTAGGTCTCCAATATCCTCCCCACATGAAAAAATGGAGAAGAAGGCCATTGAATTTTGATCAAATACAGAAAAACTCGCCATTAAAGCTCAGGAAAGCTTTCAAGTGCACAATGCAAGGCAAAACACAATATCCCACATTCACTGTGGAAGGGACTTTTTTAATGTTTATAACCAAATCCATACACATCTTATATGTTAAATCCTCTGGGCTTTCGACAGATGGTGCCTATGGGCGCCCAAGGTGGGCCCAAGTGTGGGCATGGATCCCGAGGCAACTAAGGAGGTGACTGAGCGGAGACCAGGTGGACCCCACGTGGGCACACTTCTCGAGGCAAATAGGCAAATTTTGTAGAGAAGGGTCGGCTTAACCAATGAGCAGGTTGCAGAGGATCCGACGAAACACGTGATTTTGGAGGCCAAAGGTGCTCACCAGTTAAACCCTACGAAATGGTGAAAAAGGTAAAGATCGTGCATGTTTCGAGAGATCGGACGATCCGTGTTGTTTCCCGAAGGAAAGTTGCTTGCGAGTTAAGGCCCGCAAAACGCGAAATGGCGAAAATGTAGCATGGTAAAGGTCGAGCAAGTTTGGAGCAGATCGACGGCCTGCGTGGTTTCGTGGAGTGAAGATGCACATCGGATAAAGGCCGTGAAATGGCGAAAGCCCGATGGTAGGTCCAGTCAGCGGTCCAATAGGTAGGCCCCAGTGAGGTGGCGATGGCGTGGTGCAAAGGTGGTGCCTAGGTGGACAATAAGCAAGTGAACACGTGGTAGAGTGATGAGGTGTCATCCCAGGTGGTGCCCAGTGGACCCCATCAACCAATCAGATCCCGCCACGTGGCAAAGCGTCAGGACCAAATGGGAGCAAAAATCAAAATTAAAATCAGTAAAAGATATAGTTTCAACTATATTAAATAATTCAAAAATTCAAATGATGTGCACATGTTGAGGATTAATTTGCCCAGGGTCTCATTTTTGGCCAAAATATGAAGTGTTATATATCGTTGGAAAGCTCTCGGAATGAGGAATTTGGTCAAGTAGTTAATTTTGACAAATGTGGGATATTTCAAGAGCAATTTCCATGGGAGTGAAATTCAATTGCAGATTTGATTTTCTTCCCTCCTCTTTTTATTCCCAATTCTTCTCATTTGTAAGGGTTCCAGTTTTTGAGAGATTTTTTCCAAGGGAGAAATCCAAAATTGCAGGTTCCAGTGATAGCATCTTTTTATTAATGCAAATGATAGTGTGTTCTTCTATGTTTTCAGTGTTGTCTTTACTGTAGGTTTAGTTTCAATTTGCAGGTTCACACATATGTAAGGCATGTGTGAGTTTCCATGAAATTGTCTCCAAAAAGTACTCAGATTTATATAATTTCATATTATCAAGGATAATTTGAGTTGTCTCTTTTAGATTCCTCTAAGCGTGTGATGTTTGTCTTTTGGGTATTCTTCAAGGAAGGATTTAAATCCTAAAACCCAACATTAATGATTTTGAATGCATATAGGATATATATATATATAAGTATGGTTTTGTGACAGAGCAGAGGATTATATTAATGTAAGGCATTGATACATGAAAACTTAATGTTGAAAATAACTTGCATCTGAGATTTCTCTTCCAGTTTTATGCATGACTTTGTGGCCTGGATAAGGCACTTGTCTTTTGTAGCATTAAAGGGTTGTCAGAACATCATTCAAAAATCCAAAATTAGAATATCTTTTATGTTTTATGTTATGTGGAAGTGTCCCTCCATCTCATGATTCAAAAATGTTGAGTTGCAAGTGTGGATTTAGCCCATCTATAGTAACCTCCTAGTTTTTGAACCTTTTGAGATCCATCTGCTTTTGATTGATGCAGTCTTGTGTGTAATAGGTCTGATTAAATGCATCAAAGGTATACCCGCCTAGGTTTTGCAGAGCCTAAAGAGTAGAAGGATTCATATCCTTGTCATGTTGTCCAAGCCCTAAGGTTCTTTGTAGATTGAATTGGCTACTTCATAGATCAATTGCAGGTGTTCTTGGGTTATCACTTTTGGTGAACAACATGTCCATTTAACTAGATAAATTGAATGCTTAAGTTTAAAACTACACATACATCTAAATTCCATAATGAAGAAATGAAAGTACTCCAATGTATCCAATTTCCATAAAACAATTTAACATAAGATCAAAGAAACTGAAATAAATACATTCCACTAACATACTATTACAATATCCATAAATACACGGCTTTCAATAATGCCACAGATTACAAAGTTACAATATGAAGGTTACATAAAAGTCCGATACAATGACCACAAGGTCTCAACAGAAAAATGATCTTGAACAAGAGCTGGTACATGAACCACGAACCAATAAACACCAGTGAAGCCTTTCCTCGCCTAAAGATACAACCCAAAACATCCGATGGGAAGTGGTACTACCACCCGACCATGTGATCCCAAAATGGAACCACCCCACCGTGCTAGGAGATAGTAGAAAACCTTCACGCAAGCACAGTAAGACAAGTACGAAAAGACTACAAGACTTCACAAACATCCATGTGACTAAACTCACAAAACACTAGTGACTCTAAGGGGGAGTGTCATCACATGTCTTACGGTGGATAACATGGTACAGCCTCCATATGTCCCGAGCCCCATCCTGGGTTTCTCCTGGTAACCTCTCCCAAGCCTTCAGTTCCAACTAAGTCTCATGCGGACCCTACCAATCCTTTCATGAAGAAAAGGTAGTAAGTTTGTCATTCTAGGCCTTCTCGTAGCATTATGAGCCCTATACTAGCACTACACCTATGCATGAGGTACATTATCTTGATTAATATTTATCTCACTCCCCCCCAATATATTATTAGGTTATCACTTTTTAACTGACTTTCGACGGATTATCCTGTCATCCACTTCAGGCATGGCCCCCACTTGAAAGCCACTCTCTCTCATAGGACACTAATAGGAAGGTCTCTCTATGAGAACTCTATGGCGAAACAGACAACCATAAACAATCCTGACAAAGCACAGGTGAAGGATACATAATCACTAACCCAAGATTGACCATTTGGACAAACACACACAATGGCTCACATCAATAAGGTTATACAACAACACCTGACCAAGGAGAAATAGTAACATAGGACACAACGACAATTCAACCAAAATTGCAATGAAATTAAACTTGACTGAGAACACCATTACACAAGATCCTAATACAGGCAATCTTTTCTTAAAACAGCCAAAGCATAAATTATTTGCAAATAAAGATTTTCCAGATAATAAGAAAATACAACTATTTAATACAAATAAATCCATCTTGTCATTTGTCCAATAAAGTTAAATAAATTCACATATGAATTAATCTCCTAATGTTCTCAAGCATAAATCTAAATCTAGACTTTACAAGCTTATCTAAAAAACACCCAAACTATAATTTAATTATATTCATAAAATATAATTGTAACTATAGATTAAATTACATTCATGTAATATATTTAAATGTTTACCTATATATAATTTACTTTTAATTATATTACAGAATATATGTTTATCACTTCAAAATTTAATTTCCACAGTATTATAAAAATAATACCAAACTTCATAAAATTAACTTATATAATTGTATATATACATATATATTTAAAAAGTCAATTTAATAAAATAACAATTTGTAAAAAGAAAAACCCTGCACGGATATCTAAAACACTATTTTCGAACTATACCACACGATTCTAGAAAGGCGCATTAAACCCCCCTGCCACCGTGCACGGTAGCCCATGCCCCCGCATGGTAGCAAGTACTATCGTCTGGTAGCACTGTTACCGTAGGTAGCAGGTGCTACCGTCCGGTAGTAATGCTACCATCGGTAGCAGGCGCTACCACCGGTAGCATTGCTACCGTAGGTAGCTCCCTACCTAATTACCATTTAAAATATATTTTTTTTAAATTTAAATTTCATATTTTTTTTTTATAATTATATTTTTTTTTAAATAAAACCTTTTTACAGTAATTTCAATAAAAACAATACTTTAACAATAATTTCATTTTAATCCTTCACAATATATATATATATATATATATATATATATATATATATATATATATATATATATATATATATATATATATATATATATATATATATATATATATATATATATATATTCTTAAATTATTATTTTTCCAAGATTTAATTAACCCAAATAAATATAAGGTATAATTAAATTTTCTTAAGGTAATAATCCATTCCGCAGAGATTCCATTAATAAACAAAACTGCCATAGCCAAAACTTAAAACAAAATCAAACAAGAGAAGATAATTTCTCAGGTAAATACCCTTTCTTACAAATCTTGCAATTCTCCATGCATCATGAAACCTTGCTAAATTTTCTATAATAATTTTTCCTAATTTTCCCAAAATTACATTTTTCCCATAAACTAGAAATAATCATCAGGCATGAATTTTAAATCAAAACCTGAATTAACCAGAAGAGGGTTTTGGAATTGACAATAATTTACACACACATCATTCAGAGAAAAATAGAAACATTTTCTAATAACCCAAAATCAAAGAAGCCATCCAACCTGGTATAGCTTTCCGGGAAGAAATCTGTAGAAGAGCCCTAATCTTTTCAATAAGCTTCCAATAAATTTCTTCACCTAAATTCCTTACCTGTTTCCTCTATAACTAAAATAAAGACCTATTCCCCTATTTAAACTAAAATTCTAGGTTCAATAGCTTTTTCTCAAAAAACCTAAATTTAGAATAATAGTAATTTTCTTTTCTTTTCTATTTTTATAACAAAAGATAAGCTAACATGCAATAATTAAAAATCATTATTCTTTCTTTTCTTTTCTCATGCAAATTAATTAATTTTCTAAATAAAGAATTAAAACAATATTTTAATTCTAATTAATCCTTTTATTCATTTATTTATTTATAATTCTAGGAAATAATAAATACAATTAATCTAATTTATTTTTCCATTTAAATAAAAATATATTTCTAATATCATGCAGCTTGCAACTTAATTTAATAATTTCTTTTAATTAACTAAATTTATAATCTCAATGCATAAACAATACAACTATGAGATAATTCCATAAACTTGATTAATTAATTAATTAATTAATCCGCTAAAACACTCAAATTAAACAAAACTCAAGCAATTACCCATACAAAGATCAAATGACAAAATATGAAGGCCGAACAAACTAACAAGACAATCAACTGACGACACTCACACGAGTGTAACTGAGTAAAATAGGGTCAACTACTATCTCCTCCACTTCCATCGGAAAATATAAGGCACGCTCAGACCTGTGAAGCCAGGTGGAGACGATACCCCGTACCTACCCAATACTTGTACCTGCAATAATTTGCATCACCGAACCACACATGCATATATATACAATATAGAAAACACGGCATACACACCGATGAAGGAGAATCACGATGTTCCCTGTCTCACCGAAATGAGTGAAGGAAAATCGTCCCCTTGCATCCAATACACTCACAAACACACAACATATAATTACACATTGCATAGATAAAGTAAAATGTCAATACATAGAAATAATCCATAAAATGCCATAAATCACAAATACTAAAATACTGCAAATAAATTATACATCTCATCTCCAGATAAAGCATAATGTCATACAAATCTGAATAACATATCAAGGTAATGTATCCACTGAAAACAAACAATAATAAAATATGAGTCTAATGAGTTCAAACAAGTAGGGGTACTACAGAATAAGTATTATTGCTTGGAATGAAATGATGCATTTTGTATTCTTGATGAACCATGTTAAAGGAAATGGTGTAAATGTTATGATAATGTTATTGGTCTTAAAGTGATGTCTTTAACTAATGCTTGACTAGAAGAAATGCTATGCCTTGGTAGGATGTATGAGTATGAGTAACAATTGAAGATATTTTAGGACATGTTTATGTATTGTGATTAATGAATTTAAACTTATAGTATCATACTTTGTAGTCAGTGATTTAATGGTAGGATTCAAATCTTATAATGCTTGGGATGTAATTGAATGGTCCTTATGAAAAAAATTATATGGATGTTCTTAGTGAATGAATTACTAATATTATTAATGGAAATTACTAGTAAGTGTGTGGATAGACAGTAAAATGAATGCTTGTCTTTTAGAAAAGGACTAGAATGTATCATGTGTTATGGTTTAAGATTATATCTCCATTTGGTGGATGCTATTAGTTGTTATGGAATTAGGATATTTTATCTTAGTTTGTGTTGAGATGAATTCGTTTAGTTACCTGATTTGTAATAAAATGATTGTTGATTAACTGATATAGTGTAAGAGATTTTATGAGAATTAAATGGGCTATGGATTAAATGGTTAGGAAGACTTTGCGATTATTGTCTTATGTACTTTAGGAATCATGATGTAGTAATAAGCATGCTAAGAGCATATAATCATAAATAATTATGTGGAAGGTAATCATAAATGGAAATTGTGTGAATGCAATGTAAGGGTTAATCTTGGTATGTGAATGGTGATGTTAATAGTTGAAGGTTGGTTAATGGTAATAGGAACATTTGGACTTGGCATATAAAATGAACACAAGAGAAAAAGGGAAATAGCTATGCATCGAAAGATAGAATCTCATATTAAATGAAAGATTAAGTAGGTTGCATATCATGAGTGTTAGGTATTGCTATGTTGCACCTATGTGTGTAGAATGATTAAGATTATGAGGTATTGTCCTGGAAGAAAGTAAATGCTTATTGCTTATGTAGGTAGACTAAGTAATGGCATTGGGATACCCTAGGGAGTTAGTAGTAATGATTTATTGTATTTCCCTTGCGTAATTGTTTGAATAGCTTGAGTGAATTATTCTATGTTCATAACACTTAAATGTTGTTGTGTGCTTGCTACATTGCTTAAGTGATGTTATGTGTTGTATTGATAATAATAAAAAATAAATTAAATTAGTGTGTATTTAGCTATATTTCTCTAGGGTATTTTGGCAGGAATTACAATTGTGGTCTTGGAGTTGTTTCATCTCTTTGGTAGTTAGGTGTCAGCCTAGATCTAGAGTGTGAGTGGGACCTTGTGTTATCTCCTAGCACAGGGGATGGTTCCTTATGGTTCCACATAGTCGGGTGGTTTGATACCTTCTTCCATTGGGATGATCTCATTGGATTCTCTTGTGTGTGGATGTGGATTCATATCTTCTCTTCTTGTAGATGGAATCTTGGAGTTTATTCTATGTATTGGAAATTGAGATTATGTATCTTATATCATGAGGAAGGTATAATTGTAAAGAAAGAATAAGTATTTATAATTTGTAATCACATGATTGGGACCATGATGTATTGTAATAGAATATGGTTATTGAAATAATTGAAAAAGACTATGTTGTAATTGGATATTCATTATGTATGTAATTCTAGATTGGAAGAAACTATATGATTGAGTGATGTGGATTTTAGCATTATATGAATGTTTTAATGGAAATGATGTTATTCTTGGTTCATGGATATCTCTAAAATATGGAAAGGAATGAGAAGCTTGTAGGATGTGTGGTTATACTTAAGGAAGTGAACTAGTTTGCATTAGATCATGCATAATTGAGAATTCATGATGACTTGATATGTTAGATGGTTTGGAAAGGGATTAGGAACATTTAGTTTGGTGTTTTAAAATGAATCAAATGGATAATGGGGATATGATAGGATGTGTATTCATTGAATAGTGATTCTCATGTTAGAAGGAAAGTAATTGATTAGGAAATGAATGTAAAGAATGTTAAATAGTGTCATGGATGGAGATTTGTTTACGTGTTAGAGTATTTTACGTGATGGCATTAAAGTACCCTAGGGAATGGTAGATGTTGTATTGTGTTCCACTTGCCTAATTATGATACTATGTAAGTGTTAATGATAATTTATGTAGTCTTGTAGATGTTAAATAATGGTTTTGAGTAATGATAGTTTAATGAGTTGTGTTAATAGATGCTTCAAAAAAAATTATTATCTCTAGTTGTATGTTAGTTGGTTGTATTTCTCTAGGGTGTTTTGGCGAGCATTATAGGAGGTAGGTGCAGACTTGCTTTGCTTGGCCTTGGACAGCTTAGAAAGGGTGGGAACCTGTTTAGCTTATGGCTTCACCATATCTTCCTCCTTCATTATATTTTTCTCTCTAGCTCTCTGCACTGCTTCCCAGGTTATTCCCATTTGTTTAGCAAGATTTTAAACTTCCTTTCTAGCTTTTCTTTTTCTTCCAGGCCCAGTGAATTTCTTGTGCAGGTCCAGATCATTCTCCTAGAAAATGTTGAATCTCTCCTCTTTCTGGTCTACCGGTTGACTTAACAAGTGTTGAGCATATGCATCAAGCATGACTGCATGCACCTCATGCCCCATGGGCATGATCCAGACAGTTCTTGGCTCAATTGCCTCCATATGACACCGATCCTTGTCAACCATAAAACAAATAGTTTTCTCATACTTCTCCACTATTTCTTTAGGAATTCTCTCTCTGCTTTTCATAGTGGCTTGAAAAGTTTTGAAATAGCCCCATAAAGCTGATTTTTGCATAACATTGTCACCCAAACCCAACAATCCTTCCTTGATTTGCATAGCCATCGGCTTATCATAAGCCCATTGGACTTTTCCAATTACAAGGATCCCATTCATGAAATAAAGTGCTAGACAGACAATTACGATCCAAACTTGAAGACATGTTTCTTATCTTGTTTTATCTTCTTCAAGTTGCTCATTAGCTCATTGAGAAGCACTGTACAAAGATCATACCTTTTGTCTTCCTTTAACATTTTGTAGGCTGCAAATATGGTCATACTGAAGACAGAATTTAGCCTGCTTGATTGATATACCTTGTATCTGATCACCATCGAGGCAAATCTAACTTTGTGCTTAATAATATCATTTATGGTCATCAACTAACTGTTAAACTGAGATCCGGTAATCTTTGTCAACGTTGTATTCTGTATTTTCCTTAATCCAGGGACTTCACCGGTTGCTTTTAAATAGGTAACTGCTTCAATGGCTTGCTTGGTTATCTTGTAAGGTCGATCCAGCCACATGAAGTCATTGTGAACTCTGGTCAGAATATAACGGACCCATTATGCTTCATTGAGCACCAAAAAATGAATAAATTGCACAAAACCCTTATCCTGAAGTTCCTTGAATTTGGGCTTCAAATTTCCCAAACTATCCAACATATGCTTGTTATAGAGTGATAACATATCAACATTGCCCAATTCTTCAATGCTGCAGTGGATATAAGCTCTAATATCCTCGTTATGAAGCACATTGTACGGGATTGAAGAAAATGCTCCTTCTGGATCATCTTCAATGGATTTAAATGGATGCCTCTTGAATACAGGTCTGGCTCTCTCAAGAAGTAGCTGAACTCCCGCCCGGGTTCAGAAGTTCTCGATGGGAGGTTGATCAACCTTTCTTGATACGTCGATTGGAGCCTACCTGAGCTTTCATTTTATCTTTATTTACCTCAACCGGGGAGGATAGGGCAGAAGGGGGTGAAAATGGTGGAACTGACAACTGGTATCATTGTGAACTCTACTCAGAATATAATGGACCCATTATGCTTCATCGAGCACCGAAAAATGAATAAATTGCACAAAACCCTTATCCTGAAGTGCCTTGAATTCAGGCTTCAAATTTCCCAAACTATCCGACATATGCTTGTTATAGAGTGATAACATATCAACATTGACCAATTCTTCAATGTTGCCGTAGTATAAGCCCTAATATCCTCATTATGAAGCACACCATACGGGATTGAAGAAAATGCTCCTTTCGAATCTTCTTCAATGGATTTAAATGGATGCCTCTTGAATACAGGTCTGGCTCTCTCAAAAATTTCCACAACCAAAGGATTCACAACACTAGATGCAGGTGCCATGATGAATTTAGGGTATGAAAATATTGCTCGCAAATGGATAAATACCTATTTTGATCTCAACCGAATGCTAGAAATCTCTAAATGATCACTTCTGGCTCAATTATCATAGCTCAAACTTGTTTGCCTTGCTCTTCTTCTCTTACTCTTCACTCATAATGTAAAAAATGAATGACTAAAATGCCCTTTTTAACCTAATTCTAAGTTGTAATAAATGCTCAACCTTAAAGGCTTCCAATTACACTATTTTTCATCATTTCTTTCACCAGATTAACAGACTGCCATAAATATTTTGGTTATCAATTGCATAACTAATCTCCATCATCTACAACCATCCATGACCGGTTACAGATCTCCGTAGGGGGGTTCTGAAGATCTGCATGATAATCTACCCCCTAAGGCAAAAATGCCCTAGTTACTAGATGAGGTTCCATCACTAGATTCGGGTGTGGAGCCGTTTTGCACTTTTGAATCTTCCTTTTTCACCCACGTCTTCTTATGTTGATCTTTGATCTTTTCCACTTTAGCTTTTTCTTTTTCATCTGATTTGTTCTTGTTTACCGGTGCATTCTTGTTTCTGCAATATTTTGCAATATGACCTAGTCTGTTACATGCATGGAAAACTACATTCCTTTGCATAGGCCTAAAGTTCATTTGATTTGGTCTCATCCTACATTTGTTAGATATATGTCTGAACATTCCACAAGAATAGCATCTCTTATTCTAGAAATTGTTCATCATTCTGCACATATTTGACTTATGACCAAAGTTGCATACAAAACACTGACCGGTAAAGGTAGGACCATTGTTCATAGTATTCATCATCCCATTATTCATCCTACTTCTGCATTGATTTTCCATATGACCAAATTTACCACAAGCAAAACATTTACCATTGAATTTATAGGCATTAAGCTATCTTATCGGAGGTTTCTTGTTCTTTTGCTACTGATTGCTCTAACCTGAACCAGAGGATTCTCCTTTCTCAAATCCAACTCCTCTCATGTCTTTGTTAGATTCAATGATAGTCCCAAGACACTGAGAGGGGGGGTGAATCAATGTCTAACTGATTTATTGAATATTTAAACTTATTTATAACTTTGCAACTTAAATCAATGTACTAGTAAACAAGAAATAATGCAGTAAAGAGAAATAACAGAGACAACATAAATGCACACCATAACATAGAATATTTTGGTGAGGAAACCCAGTGTGTGAAAAACCTCGGTGGCATTTGTGACCCACAATATTTACTCACTGGCCAATATGAATAAATATTACTTACAACATGGGCTTGTACATGCACAAAGGCCAACAGCCTAGAGCTCATTGCTCAATAGAAGACTCTCACTGACTACAAAATGGATAATTAAATCCAATACAATGTACTTCTCAAAATAGAATCTCTAATGTCTAGTTTAGTACCAGTTTAAGCTCAGTCAGATACCTTAACCAAAAACCTTTCGTTGTCTTTACATAATATCCTTCTAGTCCATGCTATTACAATAAAAAATGTCCTCACATCTATCAAAATGATCTATAAGATCTCATACATATATGAGTCTTTAGAATACATCATGTCGGCTTACAAATAATTAATTACATTTACAATACAGTCCATATAAACAAAACTATGTCTCATGTCGGCCTGAGAGCTGGTATACTTCATTGCCGATGTAATCTAGGTGCTGGTAAATGTGCCTGTCGGTACTAGTGCCTGCCGATGTATGATATCTACGATGTTGGTGCCTATGTAGAAACCTGTTACTGGTTGGTTGCCATCAATGACAACATTAACCATATTCTCATAGAGCGTAGAATGCCAACAATCTCCCCCTTTGACATTGATGGCAACACTCATGAGAAAAATCCAAAACTGTTATCCAAAAATGAAGTCCAAAATCTGATCCCAAAAAGAGTGTGCTCCCCCTGAGCAAGTGATCTCCTTTGTGCATTATTTTTCTCCATACTACTCCCCCTTTGACATCAATGGCAAAGGATGTCAAAAAGAATCAAAATACAAAAATGTTACCTCATAGCCTGTAACCAGTTTTGTACAAGTTGAAAAATGTCTGCTAAAATTATATTCAAACTCTGCATGAATTTGTTATTGTTAGAAAGAATGGTCTCAGTTTGTTGGATCAAGCTAGTTAGATAGTGCATTTGTTGCTTTGGTGATCGTTCCCCTTGAATTGATGCCTTTGATAGCTCAACCCACTGAGTGATGAGACTGTCCAATCTTGGACCAAGTTTTCTTTTCAGTTCCTGGGCTTTTAACCTTATTCTTGCTTTCTCTTTCTCAAGTTTCTCCAACTTCTCCTTAAAAACTACCATTTCCTGCTCAAAAACTGAGATAAGTCCTGAAGAACCTATCATATTATCCGCAATATCATGTATTTTCTTTTGTGTCTTCTTAATATCCTCATCAATATCTTCAGTCAAGTGGTGAGGCTTGCAAGCTTCTCTATACAGTTCCTTATATTCCAAAATTGTTGAGTTAAGTGTCGGTAATAGTGAATCCATGTGCTCAGTACAGTTTTTGATGGTTTTCTCAAAGAATTCACCTTTCTCTTTATCTACTCTTTCCTTTACAGTATCCTCATTCACCTTATCTATAGTTAGAACATTCCCAGCAATAAATTTGGACAATGTGTCCAATTTACCTAATGAATCCTCAATGTGATCTATCTTACAAGTTGGTGCAATCATCTTCAAGATAGGTAATGCGTCATCAATAGCCTTAAATGCTAAGGCATTGCAATCTGTTATCCTCTTAATAGAATCCAATAGAACATATGTTACATTGGTGGGTCTGAATTCTCCAATAGATGTGTTTGGTTTTGCAATAGATTTCCTTTCAACAGATACTTGCCCAATTACCTTCACTATTTCTTCCTTATTTCCATCGATTGCCTCCTCTTTATTTACATTTTTAACTGGTTTCTCTATCTGTGTAATTACCTATGCTTCTTTTGGTTTTTCGGTTTGTAAAAGTATCTCTTCAACTGTCAATTTCTCTGACTCCGGTTTCTCTATGTTAGTTACCTTATCCTCTGTCAGTTTCTCAATCTCCGATTGCTCAGCTTGTGTCGGTATCTTAGTGTTCTGAGAGTCAACAGTGTGTGCTGATGACTCAGAGATCTCACTAATCTTAGCATCATCTGCCTTAACCTCTGTGGTCTCTTTATCCACAACATTGTTAATATCTTGTGTATCTACATTCATGGTGAAAATAATTTTGGAATCAGGGTTAGTGTCATCATGAGTTACTTCTTTAGTTGCCTTAACCAGTTGATTGTCTGTTTGTACCAGTGTCTCAGAAGTTATTGGTGGAGTATCTTGTGTTGGTGGAGGAATGTTATCTATTACCTTTATAATAGGTATACTACCAATTTTGTTTTTCCCTTTGTCCTTCTGGTATACCTTAGCGAAAGATTTATCCATTTTCTGTCTCTCCCTTTCCTCTTTCTTTTCTTTTCCACAAAAAATATGTCCCATTTGTCCGCAGTTTCATCAGCAATCTATTTCACTCTCCCAGCCATCAAGCTAACCTGCCAGTGTCCACACAAAACCTGACCGGTTTGCTTTAGAAATTAGTTCATCAATTTCCTCTTTAGAATTTACAGGATGTACTGTTAATAATGCTTCAACCTTTAACTTTTTGTCTAGTTCCATCACTGACATTCTTTTAGCTTCTAACCTTAAATACAATTCATTCGACAGATCATCTATAACTTCAATCAAAACCTTCTTATAGATGTCTAAATGCAAAATAATACTAGCCTCTATAGTGTCCTTGTCAAAATCTTTGAATGAATGATACAATTTATTTACATTGCAAAGATTTTCATCTTGTGTTATCTCATTGACCAATTCCTTCGGTGTAAGGGTATTCAGTGTCTTAGTTTGTTGTTTCTTCTTTGGTGTTAGCTTCTTCTTAGGCTCCCTTACAGCCTACTGCTTTTTCCTTAAAGTTCTAGCCTTTTTAGGTGAAGGAGAAGGTATCGGTGAGGGTTTTCTCTTCTTCCTCTCTACTCTTTTGAACTTGGCTACTTTTCCACTGTCTATATCCAAAGATGTGACAACCAGTGAAACATTAGCTTCCGATTCCAGTCCTTCCAGTTCACTAGCAGATATGCCACTCAAGTTCATTATAAAAAAATTAACCTCCTTAGCCATCTTGGATGCATCTCTAATAAACTTTTCTCTCCTTTTTCTTTGCTTTTGCATCGAAACAACACTCTCAATGGTCTCAGCATTACCAAAAATTTCTTCAAATGGTTCTTTAGGTGCATCAAGGAGTGTTTTAGCTTATGCTTCAAGAATATTCAGGTCAACTTTATAACCCATTTCTGTTATCCAAATATTTCTAGGAGTGACATCTTCCATCCATGTTTCATCTCGTTTTATTACAAAGAAGATTTGCTAATCATACTTATCTACTATACTATGTGGTAACCTTTCTCTAGCTCTCATCTTAGTTTGGAAGTTTTTGAAGTGGTCTGCTATAATGTTGTCACTGTTAGAGCCCATACCGGTGATAGCTTCCATGATTTTCTTGCCTACCGGGATGTCATAACCAAAGTCCTTATGACCAATGTCGGGTATCTCTTTGGTGAATTAAAGCATTAAACACACAAGTAAGTTGCCAAAAAGAAATGCCCCCTTCTTGTCACCCTTAATCTTCTTTAGGTTATCAATCAGTTCATCCTTAAGCCATTCATAGATATCAATCCTAGCATTGTTCTTGACCATCTCATATGTACTATGAATACATAAGCTAGAAACATAGTTTAATCTATTTGTATGAGTTACTCTATAGCCAAGTACCATGCTCACATATCTCACATTTGCATCAATAATGTCATTAACCCTAAGAGATCTATTGTCAAATGTAGCTCTGGTTAAATCCATAACACCCTTGTTAGGTATCTTCTTAGTTTTGTCGGGCCTACTACCGGTTGAGGGTAAACCAGTAACTGCCTTGATTGCTTCCTTAGAGATTTTAAAAACTGAATCAAGCCACATAAATTCTCCATGAACTTTGCTTAGTACAAGACGAACTACTTTCTTCAAAAATTCAAGTAAGTTCAGTATTTCATCAAATCCTAAGTCTCTTATAATCTTGTGCTCCGGTTTAACCAAACCTTGCTTATCAGTAATAACATCATTGTACATGTTCTTTAGGTCATCAATCCCTAAGTTTTCTATGTTGCAGTGAATGTAGATTCTAGGGTCTTTGGCAAAAGCGACTCCCTTCGGAATTTTTGAAAAAGCTCTGATAGAATCATCTTGCTTAGCAATTCCAGGGATGATCTTAAACACGGGCCTAGGGCGCTTAATGTTTTCTACCACAGTAGGGTTTGCAATAAACTCGGGTGCAGAAGGTGAAGATGTTATTTCGAAAGATAAATACCTCTTGCTTGAAATCTTGAATGCCAGAAAAAATAATTTTGTTGCTTCGCCTTTGGATGCCTTTGCTCAATTTCGCGCTCTCTGAATGCTTGATTGCTTGGTGGATTGAAATGAGGGTTTTACAGTGCTTTATAACCAAAAATTTCTTCAAAAACAACATTAAATGCTTGTTGGTTAAGTGAAAACTTAACACATCTACCTGTAAAGAAGAAATGTGTCTTCTTACTATCAACCGAGGGTAGAATGCATGATTTTAAACTTGTTGCCATACCCCCTAAGGATTATTCCTTAGTTAGATGAAGAATCTCCTACCGGTGGAGGGTTACTCTGTTCTACCGGTGCAGAGATAGATTCATCAACTCTCTTATCTCTTTTCTTAATCCATTGTTTCCAAAATTCTTGCTTTATTTCATTTACCTTTTCTTTTCCCTTCTCATTAGATCCTTTATTGTTCGTCGGTATAGTCTTGCTTCTAAAAAAATTTGCAATATGCCCAATCTTGTTACATGCATAACAAGTTACATTATTCTTCTGAATAGCTTTTCCATAACCTTGACCGATTTGTATCCTGCATTGATTAGATAAATATCCAAATCTACCACAAATATAGCATTTCACATTCATTCTGCAATTTTTTGAATTGTGACCAACTTTATTGCATTTAGAACATTGACCGGGGGGTAAGTTTGTATTCTGATTATTTCTAAATCTACACTGATTTTCTCTATGACCAAATTTGTAGTAATTGAAACATTTCCCATTAAATTAATAAGCATTGGGTTATCTTACCGGTTTACTGTGATCTTGATTATTTGCAGTCCTAGAACTTTCTCCATGTTCAAATCCAAGTCCAATTGTAGCTCCATCAGGTTTTTGTCTTTTCAGAATGTCATCAAGTCTTTCTGAACTTTTCTTGAATTTGTCTTTGTGTTCATTTGCAGTGATCAACTCATTTTCTAGAATTGCAATTTGTCTCCTAAGCTCCTCTTTATCATGTTGCATGTGAATCAGATATATCTTTAGCATATCATTCTCATGACAAAGTCTCAAATTTTCATTTGCTCCATCATTAAGTCTCCTAGTCAAGTCTTCTTCATTATTCTTTATGTCTTCAATATCCTTACACAGCCTCATGGTTAAATCTTGCATTTCATTCCTCGTGTTAGTGTTCTCTTTCCTCAACTTGTCTGCAATATTAATAAGAGTTTCCTTTTCATCATCATGTTTCTGCATTTGCTCATGAATTTCCTTCCTCTTTTTTTGTGCTATAACCAAGTTCTCCTAAAGTCCTTTAATGAATTCCTTAGCAGTCCTCAGATCATCTTCAAGTTTGATATTCTTCAATTTTTCTGCATCAAAATCTTCAAGAGCTCCTTCCAACTGTTTTCTCAAACTTTCCATCAGTACTTGTTTCAGAATCTTCCTCAAGATGTTAGGCTTTTGCAAATAGAGGACCAGACTCTAATACCAATTGTTAGATTCAATGACAGTCCCAAAGACACTGAGAGGGGGGGTGAATCAGTGTCTAACCGGTTTATTGAATATTTAAACTTATTTATAACTTTGCAACTTAAATCAATGTACTGGTAAACAAGAAATAATGCAGTAAAGAGAAATAATAGAGACAGCATAAATGCACACCATAACACAAAATATTTTAGCGAGGAAACCCAGTGTGGGAAAAACCTTGGTGGGATTTGTGACCCACAATATTTAGTCACTGGCCAATATGAATAAGTATTACTTACAACATGGGCCTGCACATGCAGGAAGGTCAACAGCCTAGAGCTCATTGCTCAATAGAAGAGTCTCACTGACTACAAAATGGATAAATACAATACAATGTACTACTCAAAATAGCACCTCTAATGTCTGGTCCAGTACCGGTTTAAGCTTAGTTAGATACCTTAACCAAAAACCTTTCGCTGTCTTTACATGATATCCTTCTATTCCTTGCTATTACAAAAAATGTCCTCACATCTATCAAAATGATCTATAAGATCTCATACATATATGATTCTTTACAATACATCATGTCGGCTTACAAATAATTAATTACATTTACAATACAATCCATATAAACAAAAATATGTCGCATGTCGGTTTGAGAGTCGATATACTTCATTGCCGGTGTAATCTGGGTGCTGGTGAATGTGCCTGTCGGTGTCGATGATTGTTGGTGTATGATGTTTGCGATGTCGGTGCCTATGTAGAAACCCGTTACCGGTTGGTTGCCATCAATGACAACATCAACCATATTCTCATAGAGTGTAGAATGCCAACAGTCTTTCCCATGTCTCTGACTTTCCAGCATCTCATCTAACTAGGTTGAACTAGATTTGAACTTTTCTTTGTATTCATTAGTAGTAGTCAACTCATCTCTTAGAATTATGATCTGCCTTTCAAGTTCTTGTCCATCATTCT